>NW_028258138.1:30640750-31279000 GCF_053883595.1 Heterocephalus glaber | reverse complement strand
AGTTTCTTCACTCACATGTGTGATATCTTGTGGCCCTTGGCTTCTCTGTCTCTACAGAGTCTAACGCTCCATATATATCCTCCAAACATAACCCGGGCTGGGCTTCTCAGACCATAAGGTCCCAGAGAGTGGCACTTCTCATATGACAGCTGGCTTCCAGGAAGGCAGGAAGAGGCAGTTGTCAGACAAATTCAGTATGTTATTGAGAACCAAGGCGTGGCTTTTCTTCTTCTACATTCTTTTGGTCAGAACAGTCATAAGATCCATCAGGATTCAAGAGTGCATTTCCTGTCTTCATGAGGGTGTGACAAAGTGGCAAGCTCTCATTTCAGAATATCATTTGGGATGGGAGATAGTGTTAGAGACATTTTGTAAATTGTAGTCATTCATGCCCATATATGTAGTTTATGTACATTCAGTGTGTATGCCTTAATATTGAATTTTTATGTATCTTAAAAGTGTAAAACATTTTCTAAGCTCTTATTACTTGTTACCTCTTTGGTGTCAGAACTAGCAGAATGTTTACCACAGCAGGTACTCAGTAAATGTTTAAAGAAAACATTACTCTTATGCTTTTGGATTAAGAATATATAAATACTATCATATTAGTAAAAATTACTGAAATAAAACATATGACATCAGAATGTTAATTAGATAAGCTTTAAAAACTTGGATTATTATGAATATTGCAATTGTATGAATATTATGAATATTGCCATTCTAATGAACTTTAGGTACTCCATTTTTGTCTAAACATAGGCAAAGTTACTGACTATCCTGATGGGAAGCTTTCTTCTCTTTTTTTTTCATACAATAACAATGAAAATGAATTAATTAAATGTATTCACATGTACTGGTTTTTAAAAGTGTCTGGAACTGTTGCATTTAATATTAGTAAAAATATCTTGAATAGTAAAAAATAATGTTTATGTATGAAATAGGAATTTGGTTTTTTAATATAGACAAGTTAAATATGATATTGTTGGGAGGAAAAGAAAGTAACAAGGCAAAGGGAAATTACATCTCTTGTCTTTTCACAAACTGGATAATAGTTAACTACACAAAGAATTGAAGCTACATTGGTATTAGAAAAAAATCTCAAAGGTATGCATTTCCCCCTTTTGTCTTTTGCCTGGTAAGTGGTACTGTGTATGGTGAACTGTATACACACCTGCTTTCATAAATTAATGGGATCACTTCCTTTTTCGCTTGAACATGTTTATGAGGGCATCATTTTTGCAGGAGCCTAGAGTGTTAGGAGTCACAGTCCTATACTGTATATTATTTCAGAAGATGATGAAACCCTTGGGGGGAGGAATCTAGAGAGCTGAGGTTCATTTGTGACAAGTCCCACTTGAATGCAGTAACTTGAAAATAGCTTTTCTGTTTTCAAATGAAACATATTACCCATTTCAAGCTGTACATGTTTATCACACATTCCCTGGGATGGCCTTATTTACAGATGGTTTGCGTAAATTTTTCTGTCTTCATTATTTGCATGGGGTGGTAGTAGTTAAAAGCCAGCCATTGTTTGACATAAGGATATTTTTGCTCTACAGAATCTGAATTATCTGAACATAACAATGCTGGCATCCTTTTATAGCAAAGTTGGCCATTCTGATTCTCTTTATTGATGGTCAAAATAGTTTCTTTTGTGCTGTAAAGTTTTATATGTCTTGACAAAGAGAAGTTTTGTGGTATTGTGGATATGCATGGTGACAAAGACTATAAATTAACTTTTAAGCATGGTATTTTGTTGCATTCCAAATTATACAATGGTTTTCCTCCTGTGTGTATAGCACTCCACATTGAAACAATTATCCATTTTAATCTCTTAAATAACTTCAGCTTTGGCTCATTTTTCATATTTCTTCTAGTGCCACACACAGACACATTTAAAACCACCCAAAAGGCTGGGGATTTAGCTCAGTGGCACTGTGCCTGCCTAGCAAACACAAGGTCCGAGTTTGATTCCCGGTACCCCCCAAAAAAATATTACCACCCAGAAATAGAAAATAATGCATTAAAGAATTCTGTAAGTATGTAAGTATATACATATATCTACAAAAACTTGTACTTATACATAATATATGTATATATATATAACATATAAACTGTACATACACACATATATATCCTATATATATATCCTATATATATATATATGCTTCAGTGTAATGTGCAATGTTTAATTTTTTGGCTTTTTGAATGCACATACTTGTGAAACATCTCTTATGCACTATATATACAGTGTGTGTGTGTGTGTGTGTGTGTGTGTGTGTGTGTGTGTGACAATAACATTCATAGAAAGGTCATGATCTTGGATGTGAAATTCGGGTTTAAATTCTGAATTTGATACATGACAATTTCAAGAAGTTTCGCATGATCTTTAATTCTGAATTTCACCATTCCCATTGTAAAATAATAATATAAAAAGTAACTCAGAAGGATTTGAAAATTGAGTGAACATTGTAAAATATGTTTAGCTAGTGCTTAATAACTGAATTAACTGTAGTGTTTCCATAATCATTTATTTTTCAAGTTTTCAGTTGCACTAATTAAATGAGTTTATGAAGTATCCATTCATTTTGATAAAATGCAGAAAATATTTTTCTTTGAAGAACTGCTATGTTGATTTTTTTCCTCTCTATAGTAGATAGCTTCACCAGATCCTGCATGGTTTACACCTTAGTTAGATTTTGACCAGAACAGGTACTTTTTTTGCTTGCTTTTAATTTCCCGCCCAGTTTGGTGGCCTTAAAACTTAAACATGCATTCCTAGACACCCTTTGTAGAATGCTCCCCTGTAGCTATAATGGCATTAAAGAAGGGTACATGTTTTGCTTTTAGCTCCTTTTACTTCCTGCCTCTTTTAGGGAGTACAAAAGGGAAGAGGGATTTTTTTTTTTAAAAGGAAAACTAGATGAAGAGCCTCTCTTCTCTTTGATTATGAGAATTATTCTAGCTTGTCTTACTCTATGAGTATCTCAAAGGTAGTGGGGAAGGGTATTAACATGTTGCTTCACTAATGAAGGGCTCCTTCCCGGGGAGCATCTCTAGATGTTTATGGTTCTTAAATGATTTAACCTCCTTCTCCAGTGGACTTCCTGGTCATGCCACATTTGTTTCAGCCTTCCAGACTGTAGTAGTCACCAGGTGATACTAGATCCTAATCTCAGCTACCTTCCAACATTGATTCTCGGGTCAGCAGACTTGTGTGGAACTTATCCTCTCTAAATACCAGGAATGCAGAATCTGATGAGGTGTTGTCATGGTCTTTCTACTTGAAAGTCCCCCATTGTGGCATCTCTAAGCAAGGTTAACAATATGCCACATTGAGACTGTTTAGCAAGCCACGGGCCAAGCAGTCAGTACTCCACTGAGAAAGCAGTTCTGGCAGGCACGAATCTGATTTAGGAGTTATTCTCTTGGCATTCTTCTCTTTTGGGGATAACTTCTTTCCATGATTTTGCTTTCTGCTCAAGTTCAAACACTCTCTATAGCCTCAGTCAACTCATAATCACTGTGGATGATGGTGTTGGATAGTGTCAATGATGTTCTCTCCAAGTTCAAGATCATTAAACCAGTTATTGGCAGCTGCAAACAATTGCAAAATTAGTTGTGGGGTACTACTTACATTTGTCCTCATCTTTGGTTTTTCACTAACTCCAGGACATTAGAAAAAAAATACCTTTAAGAAAATTGTTACACAGATGACAGAATACCAGTAAAGGCAATGGAGTTTAAAATAGCTAATAACCATTAGTTGAACAAAAATGGATAAACCAGAGAAAAACTGCTCAGGGGTCCTATAGATATTTTATTAAAGTTTAATAAAATATAAAAGAAATGGTGTCATATTCTGAATATGTATTATTTAGTCCTATGAAATGTTATATTGTATAGAGTCAAGATGAATGACTCCATTTGTTTGAAATAGTAGGTGGGACAATAAAGGAAGA
The DNA here is from genome assembly GCF_053883595.1 of Heterocephalus glaber. Classification (NCBI taxonomy): domain Eukaryota; kingdom Metazoa; phylum Chordata; class Mammalia; order Rodentia; family Bathyergidae; genus Heterocephalus; species Heterocephalus glaber. The sequence continues at coordinate 31,275,038 of NW_028258138.1, read as the reverse complement.
GAAAAGGAAAAAATTCATATGGAGCAAACTGTTTCAAGATTGATGTCCATTGTCACTGGTAATAATCTACTGATAATCTTGGAAACTCTTTAGCACAAATACATAGGCATGTGTTTCCAAAGTAAGTGTTGTTTCTTTTTAGCTGAACATTATGCAAATGATGAACTGTAAGAAGGCTTAAATAGTTGAATATATTTTTATTAAACTTTAATAACATGAAGTCTAGGAAAGCCTCTGTCTATGAGGTACATACATACAACTCTAATTTACAGGAGTTCCTCCTCACCCCAGAACAAATTAGCTCAGCAGAAGCAAAGATCAAGTCAGTATGCTTGCAAATTGCTTGGTTAGATCATTGTTTTGTGCCTTACATAATAAGCTGATCTATACCTACTTATTCATCTTCTTGCAGACGGCAGCCTGTGAGTCCTCCTCCACCACCTCGCCCGATCTCCCCCCCCCACACCTATGGCTACATTTCAGGACCCCTTGTCTCAGATATGGATACAGACGCTCCAGAAGAGGAAGAAGATGAAGCCGACATGGAAGTTGCTAAAATGCAAACTAGAAGGCTTTTATTACGTGGGCTTGAGCAGACCCCTGCCTCGAGTGTTGGGGACCTCGAGAGTTCTGTCACTGGGTCCATGATCAATGGCTGGGGTTCAGCCTCAGAGGAGGACAACATTTCCAGTGGCCGTTCCAGTGTTAGTTCTTCTGATGGCTCCTTCTTCACTGATGCTGATTTTGCCCAGGCTGTGGCAGCAGCTGCAGAGTATGCTGGTCTGAAAGTGGCAAGACGTCAGATGCAGGATGCTGCTGGTGAGTCACGCTGTCCACCCCAGGCTGGAAAAGAAAACTCAGTGTGTAGCTGTTAGGTGCTGACTATCTCCTGTGAACTGCATACTATATGAAGTGAGCCTGTTACTGCATAAGGAAACTAACTGAAGAGTGAGAATGTGACTTAGTTGGGTTATTCCCTTTTTCTTGAAAAGGCTCTTAAAGTTATGCATTTTACTTTCACTCAATAAATCTTATGAATGTGGGTGATAAGAACCTACCTGGAATATCTTCATTTTAAAGATAGTCATAGCAAATATATAAATACATGTGTGTCCATATGTGTGTATATTTATCTTTTACAGAAATTGGTGTAATTTCAACGTCTGAATACATCCAAATGAAGTTTGGATTATTAAATATGTATTATAACTCACTTTAATCTAGGAAGTCACCATGACACAATTTGTTGTTAATTCTTTTATTTCATTTAATTAGAAATTCTGTAGGAGAAATAGATATCTAGGCTGGATCCTCAGCCATTGGAAAATGGACCATTTCTCCTTAAACTCCATTTTTTCCATGTCTTCCCAAGCTAGCATATTAATTTAACTGGAAGGTATAAATATGTTAATAATATACATACATTTGTGAACATGAATGTTTTACATTTTTAATCTAATAATTGAGATAGCAGATTGATCCAGATGTATATTTTATTTTTATCTATTACCCTACTTCATTGATACTAGCCTATTTTTTATTTTATGAAAAAATGAAAGAAAATAATAGAATAACAATAGTTAATGTACTATGTATCGTTATTTTCAAAGTAGTTAACAGAGTACAAGATATAAACAAAAACAACCTGATAATAACAAAACTTTCTTTGCAGTGATCTAAAATAAACTAGTCATATAAATAAAACAAATTAGCATATGTATTGAAATATTTTGAAACAATGAAATATGCAATTTACAGAAATATCTCAACTTCTTTCTACTTCCTATTTTTAATGAATGGATGTTCAGTTTTTACCCTAGAAACTAAATAGTGTGAGAAAAAAATAATTTAAATTTAAAACATATTTATCCCATGACTTTCACTTGTGTAGAATGAATATATGTATAAATATAAATACATTAATATCACAGTGTGTGTATGTATGAATTTCTGCTAGCTGAGAAAATATAGGTAGTATAGTAAAAAAAAAAATGTATCCAGGAAGAAAGGTGTACCTCAGAAAAATAAAAGAACGTCACAACAAATCAAAATCCGTATTTTGTTGTTTCTTTTTTCATAGTTTATTAACTATTACATTGGTAGTTTTCTAAATTCTATTAAGATATTATATTAGTTATTATTTTTTATCAATACGAAATATGTTTGGAGAAAATTTTACTCACATCATAAAGTCATCTTTATAAATTATCAAGAATTGTATTATTAAAAAAAGTATGGTTATTTTAGTTAAGTCTATATTTTATGAAATTCAGCCAGATATTTTTTTCTCCAGTAGCTATTGAATGTAGTAAAATATAGAAATCTAATTATTTTTCTTAATAAATAATAATTAACTTTTTATATAGCCTATTTCCTCTTATTTTTTATTCCATGTCTAAAAAATAAATTTATGAAATTAAGCATCTCAAATCACTACTTTCAGATTGCATTAAGGCTATGTTTCAGCTCATTAAGTCAACGAACATAGAAACAACACTGAAAATTCATCTGTAAAGGACCTCAGAGTGTAGGAGCAGTGGATGGCCTTACACAATAGAATGAATAATGGGTTCCATCTTAGCCCTAATTCTCTGTTTTCATGGATATATAACTTTAATTGTAATAGCCTCCATCATAGCTAAAGAGAACTTGGTTTAATATTTTATTGTATTGTAATTTAGTAGCACTTCTGGTTTTCCTTTGGCTCATAATTATAATTAACTAAACATGTATTGGCCTCTGCCTATTACAATGTTCTTTTCAGGAAATGATGGTGCTTATCATGTGACTTGAAATTAATGTAAATGAATAATCCAATCACAATCCTTCTCACTTGGCTGCATTAATGTCTATTATTTAATATGCTTCGGTTAGCATTTTTAAATGTGTTGATTTCACTCTATATAGCTGCTCCTGGGCATAGTCAAAAGATACATTGTCTAGGTCCCTTTGATATTTCTTCTGGTACAATAGAAAGTTCTGAATTTGTGTTTGGAATTTCTAGACACCAAAACAATGAAGGTCAATACAAGGTCAATTCCATTGTCTTTATAGATTAAGTTAATTGTGCCTGTTGTAATACATCATCCACGTAAAAGAGCCAGAGAATTTGAGAGCATTGAATTAAATCATGTCTGATTAGTAAATTTAGTTGCCACTCTACCTGGGAATACTGTTTCTCCCAAAACAAACAACCAAATACTACCTTTTGCCACTAAGAGAACACAGAAGTCTTGAGGGATCATTTTAAGAATATAGAATTGACAGGTATCTTAAGATAAAAAATAGAGGGCAGGGGAATGGTTAAAAAATAAGAACCAAAATATCTTATGTAAAAGTACCAATTTCCAATGATGCATGTCATTATATTATATACCTAAAATGTACCAATAAAATTAATTTTAAAAAGATAGAAAATGGATATAAGTAATAGTTGTCTGCCCTAAATGTGTAAACAAGGCCAATTTCAGACCACCTAAAAAGAAACTACCTGGGAATGTTACTAAAGTTTTAGGAGTTTGCCATTAAAACCTATCATAAATGTGTATTTAATTAAAATAGAGGTTTAATACTTATGGTTCATTCTTAAAACATAAATTTCTTTTTTAAAAATATTCTTTTATTGGTACATTTTAGGTATACAATACATTTACATTTCTCATTGGGAACTTGTACCTTTACATGATGCATCTTGGTTCTTATTTTTTCCCCATTCCCTGCACTCCCTTCACCACCTCCACCCTTCCCTATTTACAAAGACTTTGTTTCCATTTTGTCCATTTCTCATCATTTTTTCTTTCCCTTCTTTCCTTTCTCCTGCATCTCCCACTTCCCCTACCCCTTTGGACCTTTTCTTCCTATTTCGCATTATCAGTTATTCATTTTAATCATTGGTACATTTTAGGTATACAATATAATGACATTCATTATTGGAAATTTGCACCTTCACATAGTCTCTCTTGGTTCTTATTTTTCCCCCTTCCCCTGCCCTCCCTTCCAGCCCTCCATCCCTCCCTATTTACAAAGACTTTGTTTCCATTTTTCCATTTTCTCATATGAATTCCATTCCCTTCTATCCTTTTCCCTACCCCTCCCACTTCCTCAAAGCATAAATTTCTTAAGGACACTGACTTTTCCTTTTGAGAAAGCAACAAACATTGAATATATTATGCAAATATTTAATTAATATTTTGTTTAAGAATAACTTTTTTGAGACTACTTTAAAAAATAATAGAAATGTTTTTCTTCAGCAAATAGGTATCATGAACTTTAATAGAATAAAAGTAGTGTAGTTAAAGAAAACAGAGAAAGAAAAAGCCTGGAAAGGATTTTAGGGTATTTTCTCCAGTGGATAGTACAGGAAGGGTGAAAACAAGCCTACTGTTTGCTAGATTTTAGTTAAGCACTTTTTCAAATTAGGAGGGTTTCTAGCTTTAGTGTTTTGCTTGTGTTGTTCCTATGATGATTACAATTCACTGATGATTCTGGCTCTGTTTTGTTTCCTCAGGCCGACGACATTTTCATGCATCTCAGTGCCCTAGGCCCACGAGTCCTGTATCTACAGACAGCAACATGAGCGCAGCCGTGATGCAGAAAGCCAGACCAGCCAAGAAACAAAAACACCAGCCAGGACATCTGCGCAGAGAGGCCTACCCAGATGGTAAGTCCATTGAAAAGAGTGAAAACATCTATGAATCTCGCTTCTTTTCCTTGCCTCACTAGGACTGGTAAATGTGTTCATTGACATTAGGAATTCCATTAAAAATTCACTAAGGGTAACTCCATATTATGTACAGGAGTGATCTATTTCTGTATCTTGTCAAGCATCTCTAGTTGTTTCTGTTTTCTAATAAGCTGGCTCTTTAAGAAATCAAAAAATGTGTTGCTTTCATAGTTTTTGAAGTTTGTTTTCTAGTTTCAAACAAATGGACAAGACCATAGCTAAAGTAAGGGCATAGGATTAAACCTCTGTCAGAATTATTTATAAATCTTACAAAGTATCTCTGTTTTGTTTTTCATTTTATTTTTTATAAGATTACATTTAAAAAAAGGAGAATAAATTTGTTTGAATACTAATTCAAACCTTAGTGGCATCACAGATACTCTGTGCCGCAAAAGGCAAAGCGAACCGTCTTCCTTCATGCCTTCACACAGGGTTTCCGCTCTTAGTGAACAGGAAGTGAATATTCTCCTGGGAGGCGGGGGGGGGGGGGGTTAATGCAAACACTATGATGGTGTCTAGAGAAAGCCTTTAATGAAAATGCCTCAGGTGGCCCAGCATTTATTAAACCACCACCTTCTCATTTTATAAAACAGCCCCATGGGCTTTGTGGAAATTCATGTAAGATAAATCTCTCAGACTCACCCATCTTGTCAAGTTTTCTAAATTCACTAAAGGGACGGAGGAAGGGTGTCGCAGGCACTGTTTCCCCACCTCCTGGTCCTGTGCAACCACTATCTGATTAGGACTTTCATTATCAGTCAGCAATTTTTCAAAAAGGGCATCATTTGCCATTATCATATGAAAGCCTAATATTATAGATCCTTATCCAAGGTTAAAAGAAGGGTTTTCTGAGGTACCTCCCTGTGATTCCTGCCACTTGACAGAAAAATTTAATACAAAGCTCACAGCATGATGAGCACAAGTAATTTTGCAATGAGTGGCTGCCCATGCTATTATCTGTACTTTATTCTGAGTATTTTCTCTCACTAGCATCTATCTGATATTAGACTACATTAAATACTGGCATGACACAGCGCACCTGGGCCTCCTGGCTTCTGCCCAGGACTCTTGTCAGTGAAACTGAGCTGTCAGAATATTATCTGATTTTGAAGGGTTATTACAGTGGCTTTGTGCGTGTTTGCCTCTGAGAAGGGACAAACATTAGTGTAAATTCCCAAACCATACCAGCCATTTTACATTTATGGGACCCCTGTAATGGCATTTTACAAGTTTTATAGCTGTTTTATCAATTTTTATTATCTAGAAGAGTGCTCCTCACTGGAAAACTGGCTTCACATTGAGCCTGGATATAAACACATTTAAATTGAATACATGAGGGGAAATCTGGCCTCAAGCTTTGTGTAGATCTTTCCACTTCATATTTATACATGTTTGGAGGGGAGTCTGGCATTGAGCAACGCCTTCCAGAAATGCTTTAAATAATGTAAACTTGCCAAGTTAGAGAATATAGCATCACAGTTATAAATAACGCTATGTTTAAAAAATATCTATATTTATTATTCAACATTCTGTAGTACTTCAGTATGTTTAACAATTATATATAAATTCACTAATCCTCGAATAATAACTATCAAATTGAATGATGAAGCACCTAAGTTATTTTCTTTCTTTAATTTCAGAAATACCAAAGATCTGTGTTGAAACATATATAAAGCCAAAAATTAATCTGAAATATTATTTAGACTTCTAACTGCTCATTTCACAAAATGCAAAATTGTTACAGTTATGATTATGTAAAATTGTTGCAGTTTTAGTGTAATTAGAAGCTAATAATTATTTTCCTTAAGTCAAAAAAATAAATAAAATGGAGACAGGACTAAAGCTGTTTTTAAATTGTGCTTTAACTTTCTTTAAATATTTTGATAACCATCTGCACATCTTTAAATTATACTTATACTAATATTTCTTGAATTTAACTTTAAATACTTACTGCTTGGCAAAAGAAAAAATAACAAAATAATACGTTATTTTACACATATCCCATAATACATACTGATTAAATAAAGTCACAGAAATAGAGATATATCTTAAATGGACCAAATAAAAGCAATGCATGTTTTTTTTTCTTTCTTTTTTTTTAATCTGTTTATTTTTTTGGTGCTTGGGATCCTACCCCAGCCTTATCCATGCTAGCAAATGCTCTACCCTAGAGCTACACCACCACACCTAACTGCATGTGCTGTTGACATGGAAACAAAAATCATTTTCTCAGAAAATATTTTCTAAGATTCCCACAGTATATTGTTTAGAAGTTTAGAAAAAGTAGAGAGGAAGAGAAATATTCTGTAAAAATAAAAGGAATGAAGGAGAAGAATTTAAAGAACTAACAATTGATAAAATGTAAATAAACCTTTTAGTAAGGCAAGTAGGGCTTTTACTTTTTTTCCAAAAGCCATGTATTGACTATGATGGATGAACTGATTATGGTATAGACTTATCATCTGAACTATGTCTAGAATATGACATATCAGTTTGAGTTTATAATATCTCTGCTTTATAAACTTTGTTCAAATTGCAAAATCCCTAGCTAGAGTTTTTATAAACTTTGTAGAGATGAATAGAGTAGTTATGTGTGAACTGATAAGGGTGATTTGTGATGATCTTTGTCATTTAACCCCTATATTAGTTGCTAGGTATGTTATTTAAAAAGTACTGCAAACTAAATGACTTAAACAACAGCTCCAGCTCTGTTTCCTCACAGCTCTAGATACTAGAAGTCCAACATCAAGGTGTCAGTGAGATTAATTGCTTCTGAGGTCTCTTCTTTTGACTTGTAGATGCCCTTCTCTCCCTGTGTCTTCATATGGTCCTCTCTCAGTGTAAATGTGTCCTAATCTCCACTTCTGATAAAGCATTAGTCATATTGGCTCACAGCCCACCCTAGTGAGCCCATTTTAAACATAATTGTCTCTTTAAAAACTCCAAATGCAGTTACATTCTGAGGTACTGAGGATTTAGATTTGTGTATATAAACTTTGAGGGCACACAGTGTGGCTTATAACAGCCCACCAGCCCCTCTCCAATACATGGCACTTCCGCTATAGCTTTCTCTGTGCAGTGCTTCCTAAACACCCAGGGAATGCTTGATGCCAAGCACAACGCTGCCTGCCATAGTCACATTGACAGGCAGTATCGAATTACTTATGTATTTCATATTTGCCACTTTTAAGTAGAGCTGAGATGAAGGATAGCATTAAAATATATGAATATTTATTAGTCAAAGTATTATCGAGTTAAAGCAAAGCACAAGTGCATTTCTAGGGCTTTCTAACAGATTCTTCCCACCCCCTGTTTTCAGCCTTTGCAATACATTTACATACTTGATTTAAAAACAAAATCCACGTTATTTCTCCAGTCCTACTTTTCATAAATTATAAATTCACTACCCTCTTTGGAATGGTATTATTTTGCCTTGATTTATCCTGAATTACAAGGTCTTGAGACTTACAGCAGTTAAGTAAATAGAGTGCTGGATCTCTATCTGTGTTAATGCTGTGCTGGCAGGGTTGTCTGCACGTACCTGTTCTTATGCTTTACTTTACACACAATATAATTTGTTATTTGGAGTGAGTGTTGATCTGATTTCATAAAAAAAGAGAATGAATATATAGGTATATATGTAGAACAAGTCTTTAATTTCTGTTGTTAAATCCAAATTGAACTACTTACAGCATGAATTGGGTGATAGTAGTATTATTTATCACTACATGAAATAAAGAATTCTTTGTACTACAAGCTTGACTTCATAATCACTTTATACTTCATAATAAAGAATTTACTTGGCAATCTGTTAACATGAAAAATCAAACCTGCTACCATTTCCCTCTAATTGTCAATTAGAGACAGTCCCAATTACATACAGAAAGTTAGAATTCTTGACGTCACCATTGAGTTCTTTTTTTCCTTTCAACTTGTGTTCTAGACAGTGTCACATGGAATATCGGGCATATATTTCCAAAACTTTGTATGATATTATGACAATGGCAGTCATCAGCTTTAATGCCTGATAAGTCCAGGTATCCTATGATTTGATGATAGTAGCAGTTGTCAGCTTTCCAGATAGACTGTGATTACAATCTAGTTTATATTTACTGAAAGCAGATAATGCAGAAATGAGTCTATAGTCACTGCCTCTGCCTGCTTCTGGATATTCTCTGAATTATCCTTTTCTCCTGTTAGTATCAGTTGCAGATTCAATCTAAATTTAGAACTACTCTGCCTTGGATTTCTAGGGTGTAGGGCACATTTTACAGTCTGTTTTCAATTCTTCTAGTTAACTTTCAACAGTATCAGGTAAGACAGGACTTCCATCATAGTACCTATTTTTAAGTACCTGTTTTTTAAAAATCCATTGAAGTAGTGAACAAAGGAAGAAATTAGTGCATGAATGACACTAACAATCTAAGTTGTAAAACAAAATACTTAAGGTTTTAGAAACAGAGGGAAATTAATGCTGTTGGCTATTGTATTAGCTAACGTGTTGAGGGTGTGTACAGTATATGACACATGGTTAGCCATGAAAACCAACAACAAGTAAATGCAAGTAAAACTTCAGTAACTTGCCAGGGATTTAGCTCAGTGGTTCTGCCACCTGCTTCTCAACCACAAGGTCCTGAGTTAGATCCCTGGTAAACAAAACAAAACAAAACAAAACTTCAGTAACTTTTTATAATGAGATCCTAAGTAGAACAGCTTATAGTGAGGTGGAAGCTCAGACTTTCAAAGGCCAGAACTTTAATGCCTTAGCTTTAGAATATAGTATCAAAAGAAAATTAATTTCAAAAAAGTTGTCTTTTCTGAATACAAAAAGTTCATCCATTTAAAAAAAATATATTAGAATAAGAAATCCTAAAGTGTAGCTTTCTAGGATCTTCAATTTGCCATTATAGTAAGACTCTTCAAGGCACAATTATAATAAAGACTTTCTCATGTTGGAATATTTAAATATTAGTGGAGCATTGTTGATAATGGCAAAATATCTGGAAACAGCCTAAATACTACTTTCTAGATATTATCTAAGTAGTGATGAAATAAGATAAAGCATTACACGAAAAAGAATTTTAAAGAACTGTTGATATTTATACAGAAATGGACATAGTTGTGTGGCTATGGGAAAGAGAGTACAATCTGATTCATGTTAATAAAAATTTCAGGCTGGCCAGGTACAGTGGCACATGTCTGTGATCCCAGCTACTTGGCAAGCTGATGAGCAAGGGTCACAACTTTGAGGCCAGGCCTGGGCAATTCAGAGAGATGCTTTCTCAGAATAAAAAGGGCTGGGGATGCTGATCAGTGGTCAAGGATCTCTAGTTCCATTCTCAGTACTCCAAACAAAACAAAACAAAGCAAAGCAAAACCAAAGGTTGCATGTTTGTGTCTAGTGCTTTTTATCAGGTAACTGTGGATGGTTAGACTCATAGTTACATAACCCCGGATGTGATCGTTTCACATAGCCCTTGACTTTAAATGTTGCTTTCTTGATTTATGTTATTTGGCAGCCCTGCTTTATGTGCATAAATAATTTTCAGAAAGATCTATATAAAACTATTTAACCTCACTATTCTGCATAATTAGTGTTGGAGATTTGGAAATGGAAATAGGTGTAAGATGTTGTGCTTTCAATTTTAAATCCTTACACACTTTTAAATTTTTTATCATGTAATTGTATATTTTTACTTAAAATCTCAACTAATTGTATAATACTAAGTACTCAATCAATATATTATGAATGCTTTTTAGCTTATTGTTTGCAGACATTACTCTCCAAATATGAAAGGATTGTTATTTCTAAAGACAACTGAAACATAGCAGTATTGTTGAGTCCTGACTCTGTTTCTCTGGTTTTGATCTCTCTTGAAGTTCAGATTTTATATGCAACTGCCTGTTTTATATCTCAGCCTGAACACTCTCAATGTTACTCCTACTTTTCTAAACTAAACTTATTCTTTTATTGCAAACATTCCTTCCTCATTCCTGCCTTTTATACCTTCAATGATGTTTTTCTCATCTACCAAGCCAACACCTGAAAGTCGTCTTAGATTCTCTCTTGTTCTTCTGTACTGTATTTTATTGATATTAAATAATATTGATTTTCCTTCCTTATTCTCAAACACTTCTTCTCCTTTCTGTTTGGACACTCACCAGCACTGTTCCATGTCCCTCCATGACTTATATGAACTTTAGAATAACCCCTTGATCTCCTAGAGTGAAACCTTTCAACCCCCTCCTCCATGCTACAACTAGAACAATGTAACCTTAGAAAACTGTTCATTTTCTTCTACAAATTTACCAAATATTATTAAAATGTGTCTCTCTTTTCTCTCCAGAATGTGTAGAGAAGTTATTTTGAAAAACATTACTGCTTAAAAAGAATAATTTTCTAAATAACAGACTTTATGACAGCTTTCACCCTTAAAATATATCTATAATATAAAAAACTGATATGTTGTATTATTTATTTATTAATTTAAATAAACCATAGCTATATAGCTATAGCTATACATATAGTAAGAAATTAACCTGTATTTGTTCCAGTGAGTATCTGATTTAAACCTCTGGCTGCATATAGAATGAAAAGAGCCCATCGATGATGGGTGAATTTTAAGCGTGATAGAATGAAGTAATAATAGTAAGAACCATAAACCAGAAAATAAGAATCTAAGAGCATTATTTTCTGGTTCTGATCATGTCTACCTGTGAAACTGGAAAATAACTTAAAATTTATGTGGACTTTCCTTGCCTATGAAATAAGAAAGAATTTAGGCTAGAGATGGCAGGTAAGTCTCAACTGAAGTACCCACCTCAAGCGATTTGAAATCTTGGCCTAAAGGTGTAGGGTTATGTATCTGGGATGAGCAACATTATGCTAGATTCAGTTAGGAAGCTCTACTGTGGTTGGTATAGGAGAAGTTGCAGTACTTACTTTACACACAATACTAGCTATCCCACAAGTGAATAACCTCTGTATCCCAACTTTATTATTCAGTAATCCTGTACTAGATTGTGAGAGTACATTAAAATGGTTGTTCTTACTTTTTGGTTGCCTTGAATTGTTGTATTCATTTAAGATACAATGCCTCCTAGTTGAATGTGACTCAAGTGACAATCCTAAATTTTGATGACTGTATAAGTGGCAGGCTTTTACAGTGTTTTACATGCTTCTTTTTAGATCTTCCTCCTCCTCCTGTGCCACCACCTGCTATTAAATCACCCACTGTCCAATCCAAGGCACAGCTGGAAGTACGACCTGTGGTGGTACCCAAACTCCCTTCTATAGAAGCCAGAACAGACAGATCATCAGATAGAAAAGGAGGCAGTTACAAGGGGAGAGAAGTACTGGATGGAAGACAAGTTGCTGACATTCGAACAAATCCAGGTGACCCCAGAGAAGCACAAGAGCAGCAGAACGATGGGAAAGGACGAGGAAACAAGGCAGTAAAGCGAGACCTTCCACCAGCAAAGTCTCATCTCATCCAAGGTACTGATTTATTCAAGCAGCAAAGATGCATAGATCAATGTGGTTTGAAAAGCACACAATATAGGGCCAATGAAAAGTAGTAAAATTAAGAAATTGGTTCTCTAATAGTGGAGGCAGGCATATTCCCAATAATTCTAATACAATTCTTTCAAATACAATGCTTCCCTATTGAAGTGCCATTTCAGTTGGATTTATGACTTCAAATAGCTTGCAAGAAGAAGATGTCAGGTAAAGCAAATGGGCTGAAAAAAGAATGTGAGAGGGTGGAAATGTGTATTTGGTTTACAAAGGTTTCCAGTTTGACTGGAGAATAGAATGCTTATGGCTAAAACTTGAAAAATTGTTAAATTCAAAAAGCCAACAGCCCAATTGCCCATCAGCTGGAAACTGGATAAAGAAGATGTGGTTTTTCTCTATAAAATGGAGTACTATACAGTGATAAAGAATGAGAAACTAGAGACATTTATAGCTAAATGGATGCATATTGAGGCCATACTCTTAAGTGAAATAAATAGGATACACATTTGTAAATACCGAATAGTTTCTCTAGTGTGAGAAATTGAAAGTGTAAATAAGGATGAAAACGATTAAAATGAATAATTGCTAATTTGAAATAAGAAAAGGTCCAAGGGTTAGGGGATGGTGGGAGGGGAAGGGGAAAGGGAAGAAGGGAAAGGAAAAATTATGAGAAAGAAAAAAAAATGAAATCAAAGTTTGTGTAAATAGGGAAGGGTGGAGAGGGTGAAGGGTGCACAGGTAATAGGAGAAAAAATAAAAGCTAAGATACATCATGTTCTGATACAAACACCCAATGATAAATGTAAATGTATTTTATACCTAAAATGTACCAATAAATATATACATATATATGCAAATGAGGGCCAGGGATTTAGCTCAGTGGTCCTGCCACTTGCCCCGCAAGTGCAAGGACTCGAGTTCAATCCCTGGTACCAAAAAACCGAAAAAACAAACAAGCAAACTCTAAAGAATTTGAGATTTATGATACAGACAGTAGTAATCCAGAAAAGAATTTTGAATGAGAAATCACATAATCAGATATTTAGAAAAATAGCTCCTGGGAATGAAGAGACTGGAATCAGGTAGAACATCTCAATAATAATCTAGGTACAAAATACAAAAGCTCTGAATTAAAGTAGCATGAATGAAAAGGAGAGAACAGCCTACATAGGCATTTCACAGACAACTCCAATAGGACTTGATAACTAATGAAATGTTATGGTATAAATTGAAATAGAGTAAAAAAAAGTTATTCAAATGTGGATTATACATCCCTGTATGACTAATGGAACACAATTATACTAACCAATGTAGAAAAACAAAACAGAAGAAAGCATAAGTTTTATGGGGAAAAATAATTTGTTTTGAATTGATTAAGATCCTGACAAGAAAGAGGGACTAAAGAAAATCATTAAGAATTTGGAAAACTGGGCTTGAAGATGAGGAGAAAAATTTTAAGTAGAGAGTGGATTTTAGAATCAACAACACAGAGGAGATAATTGTGTGAATTATAAAAGCTAAATAGTAGTAACTAGGTAGTAAGCATTTGGCAGCCCATTCTTTGGGAGGAAAAACAAAAGCCCAGTTTGTAGCCATTTGCTTACGCTTGTTTAAATACAGATAGATAAATTGAAACTACTAATGAGAAGTTAGTGAAAGTGGAGGTTAAAAGAGATGAATACAGTGGTGCCTTGGTTCATGAACTTAAATTTCTGTGATTCTGAAATGAATCAATTTCCCCCACAAAATCAACATTTCACCTAACTATTGAATTTGATTCAGTTCTCATGCAACTTGGTTTGTGACCAGTATCATGGAAAGAATTAAGTTCATGAACAGAGGTACCACTGTACAGATAGGCTCTTGTGAGATGTCACAAGATGTCACCACCAGTCAGGAGTCATCATGGTTAGATGGTGGGCAGAAGATCCACATTCTGTAAAGGGAACAGATAATGCCAGGCCTGTAGATTCTCAAGATAGTATTCTAGAGTCCATGGCTCTGTGGTGGAGGGCTTGCCTAGCATGCCTGATACCTGGAGTTCCATCCCTGGCAACCCCCTGCTACCCCCCAAAAATCCTAGAAAATATGGATGAGGAAATTCTCTCATAAGGAATATAAAATGCCAAAGAGTTGAAATTTCAATGCTGACACATCGGAAAAGATGTGTCACACTGTGTCATCCATGGGTGATATTAACAAAAACTTTTTAGGGCAGCAGTCAGAATAGGATCCAGACAAGATTGGGCGGAATAGAGACCTTGAAAGGGAGGCAGTTATCAAAAACTTTTCAGAAGGTCGGGATGAAGAAGAAAGGCTAGGATAGAGTTTGGCAGGAAAGCCAAATCAGTGGAAATGTTGAAATTTGGACAATGTGATATAGACAAAGGAGGAGAAACCATTTAAAAAGAAGAGATCCAAGAAAAGGAGGATGATTGATGCAGTTAGGAAAAAATGACAGGGGAATGAATCCTGCCAAGTTTCCGGACACTTTGTTGTACTTTTATATCTTGTTAAGATTTAATTTTTTTCCTTCAGGGAGTCCTTTCAACACAGAGGGCAGTTTCACTTTGTCCTGGGAATGAAGCCTGAACTCTTAATGCAGCAAGTGAAAAATACAGTTGCACCTTTCCCACAGGTGTCTCTAAAATGTCACCACAGAGTCCTAGGAGATGTCACCACAACTCAAAGTTTGCAAAGTTTACTGGCTTATCTATTTGTTGTTTATTTTTGTGGCACTGGGATTTGAACTCTGGGCCTTTGTACTGAGCTACATCATTAGCACTTTTTATTTTTTTTATTCTGATACAAGGTCTTCCTAAGTTACCTAGGCCCACCTAGAACTTGGAATCTTCCTGCCTCAGCCTCCCAGAGTGCTGGGATTATAGGCATGTGCCACTTCATCTGGTTTTACTAGTTTATTCTTATCAGTTAAATCAAAAGTGACCTAGCTCTGAACTTTTGACTCATGGTGACTGTGCTTCAAGGAGTGATTCACAAGTAGAATATCATAATGTAAATTTCGACCTCTATGCCTGGCCAGAAAGTGTGGACAAATTTCTGGCTCATAAGCTAGTTCTCTCAAAGTGAGGTTCTTCAGAAGAAAACATTAGAAAGCTAAAAAGAACTTAGTGTGGTAGAATCAGAACAAGGAAAGAAAATTTAAGTCAATTTTCAGAAATGTGAAGTACCTTTATGTTCAAAAGTTATTTTTAACAGAGAATTAAAACTGGAACCATTGCTCTAGAAGCAAGGACCGGACTGAGATACATTGGCTAGTTATATTTTTTTATGTCCCATTTTTCTCAATTTTTATTTGAACCATAACCCTATGTATATGTATCATTTAGTTATCCCTTCTATGGATTGATGTAATTTTCACCTTCATAGTTCAACTTACATTATTTATAATGAAAGAGGCAAGCTGATTTACATGTATAATGAATGGTTACTTTTAATTAAGGAGAGTGGTCTTGGAGATTTGAACATCTGATCTTTTTGCTGACATTTACCTCAGTTCAATTTATTTCTACATCTATCAAATTCCTACTGTGGTGTTATTTAAAGTATTGTATTAAGGCCTGAGATTTGCATAGGCATGAATCTTGATTTCGAGGAGCTGAGGGAGAATATTTATATTTTTTAAATTTAAGTTTGAAAACTTACCATAACCTCCCTAGGGTCATTGTTGCTGAGCACTGTGCCTTCAGTGCAGTCAAGCACAGCCTGAAGACTAAGCCAAACAGATATGTTTTCTTTCTCATTGTCACTTTCATTGTGCTGTGATACTTGAGGGTGCAAAAGGGAAGGGGAGCAATTAGCTCAGAGTTGTAGAAGATGCAGTGTTAGGAATAACCTCTGGATCTTTCCTGGTAGAAATAAAAAATAAACTGAGTATTGAAGGATGGGTAAAATTTAGCTTGAGAAAAAATGGTAGATTGTTCTGGTGGAAAAGTCACCATGAGGAGTTTTAAGGTCTGCTGAGGACACTGTAAGAAATGCAATACGTGTAGGTAATAAAGGTGCAAAGATGGAATTCTTGAGGTAGAAGAAGGCTTATGTCACAAAGAGACTGAAGATCATATGAGAGGAAGACTGATGAATAAATATGGTTTAGAAAGGAATAGCTCAAGAGGCAGAGTTGTGTTAAACGTGTCTAACTCCCAGACAAGAGATGTCCAATATGGAAGAATAACTCCCAAAATACAGGAGCAGGGACAGTAACTGAAAAAATCCAGAAACTTTTAAAAGTCAAAATCAATCTTACTTGTGTGTTCAAATATGCTCAAAATCACACTAAGTGTGCAGGAAGGTTTTTGAAAGGGAGAAGGGAATCTAAGATAATTCCAGCTTTCTATTTTGTGTTCTGAATGATTAGTGACATAGTTAGCTATGTTAGAGAGCAGAGAGATGGGGTCTCAAGGGAGTGAGCATAATAAGATTAGTGGTGCACATGTCAGGTGTGACATATTCACTCGGGCTGGCTGCAGGAGCCAGAGACTCAGGGAGTTGAAAATACAAATATATGTTAAACCTCATGAAAATAGCAGGGAAAGCCACTCATCCATTCACCCGAAACTATTTATTGATCACCTGTTAATATATCAAGGTGGGAACATATAAACACATAAAATGGACACAGATGCCTGTCCTCATGACAATTATATTCTAGAAAAGATTACAATGAATGAGAGTAGATGAAAGCACACAGGATGAGTGGGGCAGTTCTTCATAAAATAAATGAACTGATGAAAGACTGGTCATGAAGAAAGGAGTATTAGAAATTAAGAGAATGCTAATGTTTAAATTGATAAGTTCAGGGCAAATAAGGACTGAAGTTGGGTCAAAATTACCAACTTTTTCAGTTTTAGAGCCATAGTATAGGCATTAATAGATTTCAATGGGAGTGAATGAGAATCACAAAACCATTACTGAGTCCAACTTGTTTTTTAAGAAATTTATTTGAGCAATGAGCAGAGAAAGAGGGTATTGACTCCTATGGAGAACAGGCTTAAGGCACAGTTTTAGCAAGATGATTTTAAAATACTGTAACCTGACAAAAATAAAGTCAATAGAAAGAAAAAGTTTTGTGAAACAGGCATAGAAGGTGAAGGTCACTGGAGACCAAGCAGTGTGAAGAGGTGGCCCCAGCGGTCACACTTATCAAAGACCTGTGGGTGGGAGCTGTGGAGCAGAAGTGAAAGTCATGGTGAGTACAATGGGAGGAATAAGGTTTCATTGAGGAGAACTGTAATTGACCTCATAAGTAGATGGCTTCAGCTCATAGAACACTTTTATGCAAGGGTAGAGGACCAATGATTGGTGAACTAGAGCAAGCCTTCCTCTTTCCCATCCACTAGAAAGACTATCAGTGAACACTCACGGAAAATCAGCTTTCATTCAGGCAACGTGGATGGTAGAGAAAACACGGGGGGGGGGTGTAGAAGAAACACCCCCACCATGTGGTTTGTGTCCACAGGGTAGAGTAGACAGGCTATGGAGAAAACTGAGTAGTTGAGTGATGCATTGTCTGTAAAAGAGTATGGAAATAGAAATTTAGGAAATAGCAATTAATTACAGAGCTGTGGTTTTTGAAGTTTGCAACAATGGCAGGCTTCTGAGTTCCTGATATCTGCAAAGCAAATATACTGTTGAAGTGAAGAATGGTATTTTAGCAGGTGGAGAGTGAACTCAGGCTTGGCTCCAATTTAGTAGTTATAGGAAGATGGACTTGATTTCTACTAGTTCTTTATAATAATGCTTATAGTTTACATAGAGATTTTACTAACTCATCTCTACTTACAGATTCTATTATCATCTGTTTTGAAAGGTAGAAACCAATGCCTAGAATAATCTGAGATCACAAGATGAATCATAGAACTAGAAATCAAGTCTGACTCCACATTTGTTTTACCTCCTTTATTAACATTGGTCCCAAGTGAGTTTGAGATGGACACGCAGGAGGAATCAACCTAAATCTCCAGCCACCAGGAAGGAAATATTAACATTAATTTTAAATATTAAAAGACAGTGGTGTATTTTTCATTATGATTATAAGTATCTTCATGTATTCCTCAAAATTACTGATGCTTCCCCATTCAAAATTACAGAAAGACATGAGTGATGCATTATACAGTGAATGACTACACTAGTGTTCATGTGCATTTATTATATTTCATTACACAGAGGATATTCTACCTTACTGTAGACCTACTTTTCCAACGTCAAATAATCCCAGAGATCCCAGTTCCTCAAGCTCAATGTCATCAAGAGGATCAGGAAGCAGACAAAGGGAACAAGCAAATGTAGGTCGAAGAAATATTGCAGAAATGCAAGTACTTGGCGTATATGAAAGAAGTGAAGATAATAATGAAGAATTAGAGGTAACTATAATTTTTCTCAAGTTTTCAAATATTACACTACAGTTAGGTCAGCTTTGAAAGTTAGGAGCCTCCATCGCTATACAGAAATATGACTATTTTAGCACAGACGTTTCCATCTTCTACATCTGTGATGCCAGAAACTAAAGTTCTGAAAATTATAAGTTTCCCTGAAGTTTATTATTTTAAATGGTAGTAGTAGTTTCTTTGCACATTTAGGCTTTCATTTGCATATTTTCAAATAAGAAATACATATGGGAAATAAAAACTGTTGATCTAGAAATATGAGTAATTCAATGTTACTAAAAAGTCGACAAGGTGATACTTTTATGATTTCAGTGAGAGTGTGCTCCCTATGATATTTACCCCTCCGTGATCACTGGGATTAAATTGGCTGATTTGGTCAGCTGTCTTATACCTTCCCTCTTCTGAACGTGGGAACCTGGCCTGTGACACTGATTTCCTCAGACAGGAAAAAATTCTCGAGTCAAATATTTCTTCCTTATTGGAATCTATACATAATGGTTTAGAAAGACATGGAAATCACATATAAAACCTTTTACCATTTTAAAATCATTATGCTTTTTCCATTTAATAAAAGATACGTTGAGGATGAATTTCTCTTTTTACAAATACATTTAATCTCAAGTAACTGCTTACATGAGTGTTAAGCTATAACTTCATAATAGAAGATGAAAATAATTATGTCTAATTAAAGGTTGTACAAAGGTCACAGCATTTCTTCCTGCAAATAATATTAGAGAAGTGATTTTTCAAGTTTATCTTTTGATTTTTAAGAAAAAAGAATTTTTCAGAAGAATGAGAAGTCACCATAGTTAATTCCCATATTTAAAACCAATAAAGGTGGAGTTATGTTGAATTGGGTAGAGGGAATTAGAAAATTTAGGGTGGCCCTTCTCAGACCTGAGAGCCCCATCCCCATAACACCAGGACACTGTGCTGAACATTTTGCACTTACACAGAACTGTTCTGTTTGTGTTCGAAACCACCTAAAGGTGAGAAATGAATCTGTCTTCATGAGCACTTTCCGGCATATTACCATATGCCAGCGATTGAATGAAAAACCACATTAGTCTGGAAGAATAAAAATGTTCATAAATAAATAGGAGACTGTTATGATTTATTTTGAAGTCTAACAATAATACATCTCTTAACAGGAAACTGAGAGCTGAAGACCAGCAGAGAGGCTCTCGAGATCTAATGTGAAAACTATCACTCAAGCAGCCTCAATGTCTGATGACACACGACGCCAGATAAGATGTTCCGTGCAATCAGAATGTACAAATTGTCGTTTTTATTCCTCTTATTGGGATACCATTTTTAAAAATTTTATTAAGTTTTTATTGTTTAATCCTTAACCCTAGGAGGAATCTCTCTCTTCCCCTTGCTTTTGGAACTTTTTCACTTCCAGCAAAGGAAGTGTATCAACATCTTGCTTCAGTCATCAGCCAGCAAGAAAGAACAGGACAGTTCTCTTGCATTTTGCCCCTGAGATATGGCACTGCACTGCTTATATACAAAGCCAGTTTATAGCAAAGTATTGATCAAATATACAAAGTTGATCAATCAACCTCATGCCAAGGGCTCTCAAAGTATAATCTTTCTATAACTAATTGCTAATGCAAATTAAAGCATACTTCATTTTAACATGATTTTAAAATGAGTCTTTTCATACCACCCATTGCTGGGAGAATCTAAAAATATAGCAAACGCAGAACTGCGAAAAATTTGAATGGGGTAGAAACATTGTAAATATATACTCTTTGCAACCTCTGGTGGTACTTTATTTTATCTTCATTTCAATCATTGAAATATATTCTTATTGGAAATGTACTTTTGGATAAGTAGGGCTAAGCCAGTTGGATCTCTGGTTGTCTAGTCATTGTCACAGGTAAGCCTAGCAAAAACTTTGTTCTATTTTTCAATCAAAAAGCAATTATAAATGCATATCAAACAAATAGATCTTTTTAATGACCAATTGAGTAAGGACATCCCTATTTTAACTGGCCTAAATTTCTTCTGGTACTATCAGTTCAACTTTCAGAAGTGCCACTTAAGGGAGTTTGTTTGATTTTTGTTTTTGTAATGCACTGTTTTTAATCTTTTTTTTTTTTTTTTGGTTTTAAAAGCACAATCACTAAACTTTATTTGTAAACCATTGTAACTATTAACCTTTTTTGTCTTATTGAAAAACTGTTGAGAAGCGTTTTTAACCTGTTTTGTTAATGCTCTATGTTTGTATTTGGAATATTTGAATGATAACAGATGGTGAAGTAACGTGAATACTTTATTGTGGGCCATAACCAGATGGTTCATACTTTTCCTGGACTTAAAGAGAAAATGGGTTAAGTTTGTTGTGGCCCATCTTGAAACCTACAAGATATCCTTATAAGCTCAAATAGAGGCATTACTTGCATTGAATTGCCAAATGATGCCTTCTGACTGTAGATTTTTATGATCTTTTTTGTCATTATATAAATTTAATTGACTTTATAATTGGTGCTATTTGAGGAAAAAAATGTACATTTATTCGTATACAGGTATTAAGCCTGACCCCACTGGAAAACAAAGCCAAACAAAACTGAACCACAAAAAAGCCTGGTGTTCACCCAAAATTAAATGTGTTCATTTAGATAATTTGAAAGAATTCCATAGAAAGGGTGCACAGAACTAAGGGAACAATCCATGTGATTAATGTTTTCATTATGTTCATGTAAGAAGCCTCTTATTTTTAGCCATAATTTTGCATACTGAAAATCCAATAATCAGAAAAGTAATTTTGTCACATTATTTATTAAAAATGTTCTCAAATACATCATTCTTTCTTGTGTTGATTTTTTCATTGTGTGCTGATCAAATTAAATTAATTCCATTTAATCACTAAGTCGTTTTGTCTTAACATTTCACCACTATATTATCAAAAGATAAAAATTTTCAATCAGTTTTATGAACATTCAAATTTTATTTCTGAGGAAAATTTCTTATTTAATTCCTCTGATATTAAAAATGTAAGATACATCAAAGCTTGAAGTTAGGTACTGAGTTTGAGAGTAACTATAAAGGGTATATTATTTTTGCTTATGTATGTGTATCTGAATTTCGGTTAGTCTATTTCTAAAATAATGAGGACTAAACTCTGATAAACTTGATATGTAAAGTCAGAGCCACCTATGTCTGGTCAACAAAAAATCACATAAATCCAAAATGCTTATTTGTGGAAGTATCTACTTTCATGTTACATATTCATGTAATATTTTAAGAATACCTATCATATACCAGGCTGCACATTATTATTCATTAAAGTCAGTATATTTAAGCATTCGAGTTTGGATGCATGAGATAGGTATCATGTCTTGGAAATGTCAAGAGCAAAAGAACCTGTTGAAAGTTTTTTTTTTTCCTGTAATATATCTATACCTATTGATCTGCCTAAATTTTGTGTTTATCAGAATTTGGAGGGGGAAAAAGGTGTAATTTGAAATATAATTTTGTAAAACTTAATCACCAGCATCTACTTCAAGATGAACAGGCCCCAAGTCAAGAAGTTAGTTTACAAGATATTTTAAGGAAAAGTTAAGAGACATGGTTAACAATCACATTTTTCTTTTTTCCCTATAAATAATGCATACTTTTGTATGCAATATACATAAAAAATATGTTTATCAGAGGACCTGGGTTTGAGTCCCAGTTTTGTCATGGCTGTATTTCCTCAGACATGTTACTTAACCTCTAATTCTCAGGTACTTCACCTGTAAATTCAGTAATACCTACCTCATGGAGCTGTTGTCATGATTCAGTGAGTTTATGTGTATGATATGAACTCTGTAAACTTCAAACAACAATACAAAATATTGTTATATTTATGGACTGAAATTCATTACACATGCAATTCCCATTTTTCATGCATAATTTGTTCTTTTAAAGTGCATGAAAATAAAGAATAAGTGTAAGGATGAGGATGGTTCCATTTCTGGTAAGTAAAATTCACTGTGAAATGCCTAATTGTGGAATAAATTCTTGGTGTTATTGTTTGTTTCTTTGCTTTTGAATTCAAGTGACATACAATGGATGGTGGTATGGTGTTTTCAGCACTCTTCAAAACTAAGGTATGCAAACATGTCAACTGAGTTCTCAATAAATGGATATGGCTTTAGTATCTCTTTTGGACTGCTGTTCAATCTAGTAGAAGAAAATATAATCTTAGTTTCATGTAAATTGCATCATATTTGGCTTTCCTGTTCATTTCAGATATAGGCTGAATTTTTACTTTCTTTCCTTCTCCCCAGAGTGGCATCTAAATCTGGGAGGCTGGTTCCACATGTACAAAGTATGGGGGAGGGGGCCCAGAGGCAGGGGGCTTTCAACCTTGCAGCTGTCCAAATTTCTAATGGTCTCCACTTGTCAGAAACTTTATTCTCTGCTTCCCAGCCTGGCTCCCCTTATTCAGTAACATTCCTCCAGTACTTTTGAGTTCTTTGAGGTAAGGTAGGTATGGGAAATAGGGCATGGGAGCTTCTTATACTCTTCCATGCCACACTGGAGCCCTAGACATGAGATTTGGAAACTTAACTAAAGCTCTAGTAACTTGGAACTTCCTTCATGCCTCACAAAACACCACTGTAGCTCTTGAACTATTTGCTGCATTTGGGATATGTGTTGATTAGAGAAGACAGTGAGAGTTAGTACTGCAGTTTAGAAGAAACCAGCTCAGAAATTTGCATTGTTAAGACAATCCCGCTGATATTAAAAAGACTCTGTAACAAGTCATGTATAAACTTCATTGTAATATATCTGATACCTGAATGATTCTTACAATCAATAGTGTCTTGCAATCACTTTCATCCAGACAATAGTCATGGAGTTTTCACTTTTTGCTTTTAAAATATATGTCTCATACAAACACACAGTGAACACAAGTTAAATTTTTATTTGCCTCATTAATAAGGGAAGCAACAGGAAGACAGAGAAGTTGAAGATCAGCCAAAGAAGCAGCTGAATATGATTGCCAAACTTTCCATTGGCCAATGAAAACTTGACATTAGTATCCCTACTGGGCTACTGAATCATAACACCTTTGTTTTTCTGTAGGTTACATGATCACTAATGTTCTGGGCTGTATGAAATTTCCATCTTTATTATTTGCAAATTATTAATCAGAAAGATACTTGGAGAATTTACATTTACCCCAGGAGAATCAGTTAAGAGTCAAATGGTGACTTACTGTAATCTGTGTTTCCCTAGAAATAGGACCTGAGACAAAGACTTGGATGTGAAAGTTTATTTGGGATCTATTCCCAGGAAGTGGGAGTGGAGATAATAAAGGATAAAAAATCGGCATAGAACCTTTAAAGTAGGTGAAGGTGGCACCTTCCTCTTCTCCGAAGCATGAAGACTGACTCCTAGAATTTTTCACTGAAAGGGAGGGGGAAAAGATTGTTAGTTTATTTCTGTTTCTCAGTGGTTGCAAGTTGCTGGTAGGGTGTGGTGTTTAGCTCCTAAGGCCTAGTGAGCAGACCCAGTTGAAGTAGAAAACCCTGAAGTGTACAGAAGACAAGCGTAGAACAGGAGCTTGAGAAGGGAAGATGTTGAGGAGATGAGCCTGAGCTCAAAGAAAATTGTCAGCCACAGGGAACCCTTAACAACAATTATTCTGAGCAGAACTAAAATGTTTTGTCATGGTATCAAAAATCAATCAACTATCAATTTACCTTTTTCCAAATTCAAGATAAAATTTCTTTCAGAATACCACATATAAATTACTCGCTAGTGTTCAAATTACATTCACACACCAGAGTTCTTAAACTTAACAATTGTTGGTTCTATACATATTGAGTTTCATTTTTACAATATCAGCTTTGTATTAAAACAACTCCAAAAGTTAGGCAAACAGCAGTGAGGTGAATTGGATCCTTAAAAGGCTAACTACAATTGTGCATTTTTCTGATGAAGCCAAAAGCATTACTGTAGCTAAGAAATAAAAGTATCCATAGTCCTGAGAGTTGTACCTTCTGACTTCTGACACACATGCACATGCGCACACAGCATGGGGGAGGGGGGAGTGTGCAAAGGAAGCCGGGTAAAATTAAGCAAATCCCTCAGAATAACATTAAGGAAATTTCAAACAAAGTCAAGGATGGCATAACCAATTGGCTTGTGCAAGACTATCATTGAAGCATTGTATCATAAGAAAAGTTAATACTTTTATAGTGGCACAACAAATTCAAAGAGTCATATTTGATAAAATATTTTAACATTTATACAAGCACATTGCCTTAAATTGGCCTCATTATATTTATATGGATTAGGTACTGTTACAGACTGAATGTCCTCCCAAATTTGTATGTTAAAACCCTAACCCCGGTGTGATGGCATCTTTGGAAGTTGAAATGGTCATGGGGTAAAAGACCTCATGAAGGTATTAGTGTTCTTATAAAAGGGACCCTAGAAAACTCCTCTTTCTGCCCAGGTGCAACAAATGTTGATAGTCTTCAAACCAGGATAGGTGCCTCACCAAAACTCAACTATGCTGGCTCCTTGATCTCAAATTTTCTGCCTCTGTGATGTAAGGAACAAATTTATTTTATTTATGAACCCATTGCACTCTGTCAGTGGTATTTAGTTAGAACAGGTCAAACAGGACTAAGGTGCTTTGTAAAACTTAAGTTTTTTGGCATAATCTCACTAGCTTTTCACATAGGGTAATCTTTGAGCTTTTAAAAATTCTCCTTCATTTTGGGAAAAGCTCTGTCCTCTTCAACTTTGAATAAAACAGAAGTTTCAGTGCTTTGAGCTCAAGTGACTTCTGTAGCTTGCTCAGATTTAGGAATTAACTAAAGTAACCTGGCCAGATAGGGCTTTTTCTGTGCCCTGCATTGGAGCCTCCTGTATTTAGGATCTTTCCAGAAACTTCAGTTTTCTTTTGATACCTGAGACTGGCCAAGATAGCCATAGCTATCAGTATTGAGCTCCAAAGCAAAGTAAGGACCATTGTGGACCAAAGAACCCTGCATATGGTGTTGATGACAGGGAGTTTCAGACTTCAGAATTTATATCGAATTAGAGTCTAGTAGTTGATCCTTTTTGCTTCCAGGAGGGTGGCTTTTTAGAGGATTGCTCACATTAGCTATTTCTTGTGTAAAATTGACTGGGATTATACTGCCAGAATGGTACTGATTTGAGATGATTTAAACTGCTACCTTAAATAGGGATCTTGCAGAAGTATTTGCCCTGGGTGCCACACTAGAGCAGTTCAAAACTAGGGCAGGGGTGTACTTTTAATCATGAGTTTTTTTAATAAGGAATGCCTACTTGATGGCCTATTGTATGTTTTCCACAATAAATGAATTTGGTAGTATATATTCCACATATTATCTTCCTGCTCTCTGTAGAAGTTATGCATACATCATTCCTAAACTATCTCTTCCCATTACGTATAGGAATGAATTTGTGTGTGCATTTGTGGTTTTGGTGGGGAGGCAATAATATAATAAATGAAGTTAATCGTTCTTTATATGTTTTTGATTCAAATCTAAAATATGTAGGATAAAATTATTCAGTATTTCAATAAGGGGTTGGGAAATGAAAGACATTCAGAATGGCCTCATGGGGATTACCATAGGAAGCAAATTCTGAATAAACAGATGAGTGAAAATATGACTCAGTTATTATATACTTGCTATGATTTCAATTATAATCAAATTGAATTTTGACCTTAATTGGTGTGAAATATGTAGTCTTAATCTCTTCTGACAAATACTATAAACAAAGGTTTGAAAGAGCAGGAAATTTTCTGAAATACACAATAGAGAGATTATGAGTGTGGATAGGAATCCTGCTTGTCCTAGAAAATATATCTGCACCACAGGGATGTTAAAACAAATAACTTCCATTCTTAAATTAACTATAACTGAAATGTGGGAAACAAGATGACTTCTCTTTGGGGAGTGGGGAATGGGATGGGTCCTAAAGGGACGCTTGCCAAGTGTTTGAAAGTGCTATTGTCTTGAAATAATATGTAAATCTTAAAATAGTGTTTTGACATTCAAAGACCACTTTTAAAAACATTATAAATGATAATTTCCAAGTATTGCAATGAGATATTTATACATATCTAAGATAAGAAATCTTCCAGGTATGGTACTGCACACCTATGATCCCACCACTCTGAAAGGCTGAGGCAGTGGGATCACAAGTTCCAGTCACACCTGGGGCAAGTTAGTGCCCTAGGGAGATCCTGTCTCAAAATAAAACAGATCTTGGGACTTAGCTCAGTGTGAAGGCCCTCCCTAGCATTGCCCTACTCCCATACTATGGAATCCCATTTCTTCAATAGTTCCAATTTAAAATACTTTAATAATTGGAATTTTTCCAAGTATATATGCTGCCATTTTATCTTAGAAGAACTTGAAAAATTGTGAAGAAGAAACTGAACATTGCTTCTTCTGTCAGAATTTTTCAATACTTTGCCTAACTCAGCAATTCCATTGTTTTTGTTTATGTCTCTCTCCATGAAAAAAGGGAAATACATAAGGGATGTTTTAACCTTTCTTATAACTATCTGTATAAAATGAGCAATGACATTTATAATAAAAATTCACATTTGAAGTACTTTGGGGAAAATAAGTCAAGAAAAATAATAAATTTTTTGAACTAATAATACACCTCTAGCATTAGCATATATTTAGAAGCTCTTGCATTTTATGGTTTAATATCAATAATTGTTGATTAAGCTTCACACATTTCAAGTATTCATTAAACATCTTTTTGCACAAACTCTAATTCTTGTTCTGCCATATAATATGGTGCCAAAAATATGTTTATGAGGCTATGCTAGAAAGTCACCCTTTTCAAGATAAGCAAAAGATTTTGATTGTTACTCATCAACTTTTACTCATGATCCTTAACTTCGATCTAGACATTCATTTAGTGATTCAACACTCTGCTGAGTATGTACTACATACTAGGGAAAGAAAACTCTGAAAGTGCTCCCAATGAATGGGAGGCAGACACACCACCGTGTCAGGAATGTGATAGATCCATTCATACAGCAATAAGGGAGCTTGCTGATATTCTGAACAGGAACTGAAGATTCATTTTGTCTGGATTGTGAAAGCTGAAAATTATTCACCAATTTATTTACAATATGCAAAACTTGAGTATTTCAAAATTATACTTTCTTTTGTTTTAAAAATGCTATGTAGAATACATTTAAAAATTAAAATAGATTTAGATGTAACAAGAAGATAATTATTAATTATGTTTGAGAAATATGATTTTGATTGCTTGTTCATTTTTATTGGTCAGTCCCATCATTTTTCAACTAAAACAATTTTAAAATTTAAAAAAATTTAAAGAATTTAAATTTAAAGAACTTAAAGAATTCATCTATAAAAGGATAAAAGAATTGATTGATAAAATATTAAAAATTTGGGATTCGGTTGTTTTAGATTTAATTTTTCTTTATTTAGAGAATTTCAGTAATGATGCTTCTATACAGGCTCTCTTCAATTTGGCTAAGTGATGAATAATGTGTATCTAGTGGTGCAATGCAAATGAAAAGTACAACAGAAGGGCACTGAGCAGACATGGTTCAATCAAGGCTCTGAGTCCACTCGTCCATCACTGGGACATGAGTACCTTTGCTCTCCTGAGCTTCACATATTGCATTCTCCAGGTGTTATCAATGGCCCCAGGACCAAGCCTCAAGATGATAATATGTAGAGTCCAGGAAACAAAAGCAAGATGACCTTTTACAAGTTCCCAAAAATACATCCTAGCAGTACACAATGTTACACATGCTCTTTCCTGGAGCTCCTGTGTTCAGAGAAATTCCACATACTGTTTGGCTTCCATCTGAGCTCCGTTACACGCACTGGGTT
This sequence comes from Heterocephalus glaber, assembly GCF_053883595.1. Classification (NCBI taxonomy): domain Eukaryota; kingdom Metazoa; phylum Chordata; class Mammalia; order Rodentia; family Bathyergidae; genus Heterocephalus; species Heterocephalus glaber. The sequence goes on along the minus strand of NW_028258138.1, from coordinate 31,246,520 downwards.
CTACTGAAATATACAGATCTGTAATCCCTGAAGTATATGCACTATTTGTTGAAAAGAATGGATGATGGGAATGTACCCAACCATGAATAAAACACACATACTCCTTACACGTATGTTTAGCCATGAGTCTGTATGCTACATTTAGCCCAATACATACTTAATGTGGTGATTTTTAAATGGTTGCAAAGTTTCTAACACTTCTCTCAGCAGAAAGCAAGGTCTATGGCCCAGTCTCTTGATTCATGGTAAGAGGGTGACTCCTTCAGGTGATAAATGTTATTGACTTCTGAGGTTAGATCATTAAAGTCAATGCAACTTCTTTCCAACACTTTACATATCCCCTCTGCACAGATTTGGTCTTTGAATCCAGTTGCTATTATGGACAAAGTCATCTAAAAAGGTCCAGTATTGGTCAACAGCCTTATTTGAGCTCAGATTTGATGCTGTTTTGGAAATCTGATGATTCTAATCCTCAGCCTTTGACTTACTCCAGTCATTTGGAAATCCCCACCAAAAACCTGGTCTTCATGAAGCAGCCATGAAGACTTTGCAAGAAAATCCATACAACTTTGTATGAAATTCCAGACCCACAGAATCCGTGAGTATGAACACTTCAGAGCTGTGTATTTGGGATAGTTTGTTACAGAGAAATAAAGAGAATTGCTTGAACATTTCTAATGAATAGCAAAAACATACACTTGGAAACCAGAAAAAAGATAATTTGAAAATAAAGAGAGTTACCAGGCATTTAAACAACAGCATATATTTTGAAAGGGTAGAAGGATGTGCTTGAAATAGTATGATGGTAAACAAAACCTCCACACTCTATGCTAACATCACTGTTAATGACCCAAGTGGTGTAATCTCCAGCTGTAAAACATCTGCTGCCCTGAGTATGCACAAGTCCCCACTTCCCAGGTTGTATTTTATAAATAGCTATGGTCTTCTTTTCCCTTGATTGTATGTGCCAGAGATGCAACAAGGTTTTAAAAAAAAAAAAAAATCTGTAATTCAAGCAACAACTTTCCTGCTAATAAGCAGGACCTAAGTCATTTACTTAGATCATGACAAACCATTAATTGCTCTTGCTCTCTGTGCTTTTCCTCTTTTTGATTATTTCTTTTTGTAACTTCACCAAGGCAAAGAAAATGCATAGAAATAAGAATAAAATATCAACTAATATGTACATTTAAGATAAAGACTTAATATGTGAATTTTTCACAGTATTTATGGACTTACAGTTAAGACACATTTAAAAATCTAGTCACAACTTTAAATATATTAATTTTCATGTAAGATAATGGAGGCCCAGGGAGGTGACATGTCTCACCCCAGTTCACACAATTTAGGCTAATACTCAAATGGAGAAAAGCCTGTTGCTCTACAATTGATTCTAAGTTTTATGTTAAGATACTGCTTTTATATATTTACAATTTATATTTTAATACTCTTACATTAGTGCTTTGTATATAAAAGAGAAATTTGTTGGAGTGATGAAATGTATCAGTGTATCCCTTGAATTTACCGTACCAATTTTAAGAACACATATATTTTGATATCTTCTCCAGTTAATATCTCAAGAACCTCATCCTTTTGCACGTGTTGAATTTCTAGTCTCTTCCCACTTAACTTTTCCAAGAATTACTGAAGATTACTTAATCCAAAAGGGATTTACTTTTAAGGTACAAGAGAGAGAACAAGCAACAGAAGGGTTTCATATCACCATTCCTTCTCGGCACACAAAGTCAGAATTATAACTGGTCCAGCACTAATGATGATGAGCTACCAGGGGTTACTTACTATGGCTCTAGTGATCTACTCAAACCATAGTACATGCTCATATTTGGTGTCAAGGAAATAGTTTTCTGTCTTACTGGATTCCATGGATCTCCCAGGATTAGTAACATCTTGACCTGAAAACAGTTCGCTTTCAAGAACTGTTCGTTAGTGGTTGAGCCAATATCTCCAGCCAAGATTTCCCATATTTTCAAGGGATTTATTTTCCTCATTATTAGACTTTTGTGTGGAGCTACATTGGTTGGAAAAATTTTCTTACAACCCCTAATGTAAGGCAAATGAGCTCTTGGTACAGAAACCTGAGTGTTGGCCATCATTTCTCTTTCAAAGCTCCTCTTACTTCCTGGCTCACTCCTAGTAAGAAGACACTGAGTTATGAGCCTTTATTCCCCCTGTCTTTATCACCTGCAATTTGTCTCCAGTCTTATGGTTTCCTTTCACTACTGGAATAAATTTGTAAGTTCCTACCTCTGTGTATTTGAATTCAATTTTCCTGAAATTGATAAGCTCTTCTTCTAGCCATACTATCTCTAAATGAGATCTTTCTTTTGTATCTACTTCATTTAACTTTGTACCTCACCCACCATACCTTTTTTCACCTTGTACCTCATATTTTTGCCCATAGTAATTGTCCCTTTAGGATTTTCCTTGTTCATCATCTGCTCCCCATCCAAAAAAATAAAAATAAAAAAGAATAAGAGCTTCTTGTGTTGTGTTTTGTTCACAGTGCCTAGATCAAAGACAAGTATGAAACAGGTGTTCAAAAATGTAATATATATTATATATATTGTGTATATATAGTATATGTAATATATGTATATAATAAATTGAGTGGAGATGGTAACTGTAATTGAATGATAACAAATGGTAATCTAGGAGAAAAACCTTTATGCTGGGAATGATCTATGAAAATGAGTCTCTTATTGTGCTAGTTTAGAGCAAGTAGACACCCCTTGTATTAAGTGAATGGTAAAGTCTTTTTGTCCCTGTGAGACTTGGGAAAAGGCCCTACTCTCTGAACAGATTCGAGAAAGAAACAACAATGTAGCTTCATGTCTTGACTTTCTTACAAGTTGTGTGTACATGCCATCTCCAGTGCATCACCATTATCTCTTATGCTCACTTCGATCAGGTTTTTTTAGGTGCAGCACCTGAAACAGCACCAACTATAGTCACCAACGATTTCCATACTACAAAGTCAAATTGCAAATTATCAGTGTTACACTTCCTTGGCCTGTAAACAGGAATTGACACAGGAAATATGAATCTCTGTTTCTGTCTCTATCTGTCTGTCTGTCTCTCTCTGTTTCTTCCTCTCTCTCTCTCTGTCTGTCTCTCTCTTTGTGTGCGTGTCTTGTGGATATAAACATATACAGTCTATTGGCAATTTCTATCTGGTTCTTTTGGAGGGCTGGGTGTGCTGGAGATTGAACCCAGGGCCTTTACACTGACTTACATCCCCAGACTTTGTAAATTTTCTTTTAATTTGAGATAGGGTCTCTTAGATTAGTGGCTAAGTTGCTCAGGCTGGACTTGAACTTGTGATCCTCCTGCTTCAACTTTCCAGATTGCAGGGACTGCAGCCATGTGCCACCATGTTTGGTTCTGTCAGCTCTATCTTTAAAATATTTCTAAGAATCAGTCCCTTATTTCAATGTCCACTACCTTAACACCTCTAAATCTAGCTGCCTTTTAAATTTTACATAGACTACAGTTTCCTCCTTATTGGTCTCTGTGTTAGTTACTTTTCTCTCGTTGCTGAGGCAAAATACGAGACACCCAAAGCTAAAGGGGAAGGGGTTTATTTGGCTTACAGTTCATAGAGGTTTCAGCCCATGATCAGCCAAGGCAAGGAAAATAAACAGGAATGGCAGAACAGAAACAACATGGCACACCCAAGGCAGCAAAGTAACCAGAGAGTTAACGGCACCTCCCTGCCCCTTTTATCTTATCCAGACTACTTAGGGCAGGTAGCGCTCACACCCTTAATCCTAGTGCCCTTGAGCCTAGCATTGCACCATGAATCAATTCCAGCTTCACACAGTCTAGATCAAGCCTATGACCACATGAGGCTTGGGGCCCGGACACACATCTAGACCCAAACCATAACAGTCTCCTAGTTTTGATCTTTACCTTTTAACCTAGTCTATTCATCATCCTACAGCCAGAGGAATGGTGCTTAAATGTAATTCAGATCTATCACTGTTCAAAATCTTCCAAAGTTGTCCCAACTCACTCAGAATAAAAGCCCACTTACTTAAAATGAATTATAAAAACTAACCACTGTGGGCATTGTAGAGAAGAAAAACTAATTTCCCTCTCCCTGTTTGCTTCTTAACTGGAACCTTTTTAACTGATTAGGTTTATAAGAGAAAACAGGCAGATGTTTATTAGCACATATATTTCCAATAAAAATGAGAGATATCCAGGAAATGAAGCCTCAAAGAGGTGGTTTAAAATTCCAGTTTAAAAAAAAAGGAACTTCAGTTTTAGAGAAGAAATGAGTCACAGTGACAGGACATTGACTACAACTCCTCTTCTTCAAAGAAAGCCATAAAACCTAGAGAAGTCACTCTTTTCCTTGTCTCTTGAAGACTCTCATTCCAGAAGGACAAGGTCCATATCAGGGAAGAGGGAATGCTCCACAGAGAAGAAGCCAAGAGAGTCCGAAGAGAAAAACCTTGCTGGGTTTCCTCCTAGCAATGTATTACTATTTCAGCATACCTTTTTGTCCTATCCCATTTCTCCATGGTTAGCCATGCTTTCTTGAACCTAACTATAAAAATAGACAATCATCGTTGGCTCTTCATTTTTGAAGACTGCCAGTGCCCTATAAAACTCTGATTAAATAAATTTTTATGCTTTTTCTCTTGTTAGTGTTGGGCCCCAGAAATTGATACTCCAAAATTCAGTGCTTTGGTTTGCTGAGCTGAAGAAGCAACCCTAATGTCTCTCCAAGCCTCCCCTCCCTACCACTTTCTCTGGATCCTCTTTCTCTGGATCCTTTTTCTCTCCCAAAGCAGAAGAAGGAGCTTTCACTGAACTTCCTTTTTCCATCTACAGACTGGTTTGGCAAAGAGGAACACAGCTGTCTTCAATCTCCTTAGTGAAATTTCTTTAACCGAGAAAAGATAAACTCATATTACAGAGAAAGAAAGTAAAATTTGAACATTGCCCCTAGAGCACAGAGGACCTGTGTCTCAGGTTATTGCCTGTTTTTCCAAACCCATCTATTTTCCTTAAGGATCATTTAGTACCTTTCCATTATGAAGAGGGATTTCCTCAGCCATCTCTGCCTGCCTTTGAGTTTCCTTTATTTTTTATTTTTTTGGTATGGCTCTGGTGCACACATGCACATTAGTAAGTTTGTTTGCTTTTTCTTCTGTTAATCTATAGCCAGTTTATTTCAGAAGACTAAGACACCAATCAGAAGGAAAGTTTGAACTGCCCTACATTAAACTGACTTTTGTTTTTGGAGAGTAGGCCATGAGTTGACACTTTTGTCCCTACAGGAAACTGATGGTAAATAAAGGGTAGTTAATGTAGTTGTTAATACGGTTGTTAATATAGTGGTTAAATAGATTCCCCTGGTGCTATCTCCATACCTAATGCAGGGATGGCGTACCTTTTCGAGCTTTTAATGTTACAAACAACCAGCTGCAGCACTTATGCCTAGGTTTGCCACCACTGGCCTGAAGTTATTTGCAGTGATCAACATTTTCCTCCATGGTAGAGAGGAGAAGAGAGAAATCTTTGTAAATCTGTGCATTGGTCTTAGTAACATACAAGGAAGACAGAGAGCTTTTCTTCTATCTACTTCTTTTCAATTGCCTTGAGTTCAAATTGATCCCTAGCCCATACTTTGGATGTCATACTTTGTATGGTACATCATGCTGCCCCTAACATAGGTCACCTGTCCCCCCATTGACTGTTCTCCCCATTGCTCCCCGCTCTTCAGCCATGCCAGCCTTTGCTTCATAATCTTCTCCTTCATTTCTTTTAGATGTCTGACCTTATTATCAAGATCTTTTCTGAGCATGCTACACTAAAACACAGCACACAGCCATGTATTTTTTTAATTGGTACATGTTTATAGTACACAATGATTACATTTTTGTGGGGAGTTGGTACATGTACATAAAACATTTTAATTCTTTTTTTAAAATCCCTGTCTCCATCCCTGCACCTCTTATATTCTTAGGTGAATGCTGACTCCTTAAATATCACCAACACAACCTACTGATGTAAAAGTTAAATTGATTGCTTTCCATGGTATGAAAGCATATTACACTGAAAGAGTTTGAAACAATTTGGAGAAGGAAAGCATGCTTGAATTTTATTGAGATACTGGAGTTTGGTTTTAGTCCAATCCTTCAATGCAGGGTTGTAGGGAGAGGTTTGACTAGAATAATTGTATAGCATTTTAAGATTATTTGTTACAGTATGTACATATTTTATAACAAAGAGGTCAAAGTGTTACAGGGTGTAGAATATCTGGGGGATTTGCTAATAAATAACTGATGGGTCTTTTATAAAATTCCTGTAATGAACAATAAAATGATTTGCCTGGTCAAGAGCTCTTTGCATGAATAGTTATGCTAAGAAAGACATTAAAGAGTTAAAAATATTATATTATAGTGATACATCCATGCCCATGTTTATAGCAATACAACTCATAACAGTTAAATCTTAGAAGCAACATATATGTCCATCAACAGAAGAATAGATAAATAAAATCTGATATTTATAAGCAATGGAGTACTACTTAACCATAAAGAAAGATCAATTTGAGTCATTTGTAGAAAAATGGATGCACTTAGAGACTATAACGTTAAGTGAAATAAATTATACACAGACGCTTTAATAGTACATAGTTTCTCTGATATGAAAAACCCAAATTACAAGTAAAGAGTAAATAATAGATAGATAATAGGAAATAGAAATGGGATCAAGAGATGGATGGAGGAGGAAGGGATTGAAGGAAAAGGGATAATAAAAGAAATTAAGGCATGCTATGTACATGCACCAACTTCCACAAAGGAATGTAAACATTATGTACTACACACATGTGGTAATAAAAATAAAAGGAATAAATTCATTCTAATATAGGCCATGAGCTGTTTATGAGGTATACAGCTCTCCATCTGTGAATGGAGACAGATTATTTCCTTTTCATCCCTCAACTACAGTAGAACTATGAGAGAAGAGAGATTTTGTATATTTTGTTCACATACCTAGAACAAATTATGGTTTGTCACATGCTCTCACCAAATTCACTTGAATGAGTGAAGTTGCCAGCTGCTCTCAGTAGAAGTAGGGTCAAGAGGTGATCTATATGAAAAATTATCATTATCTGCTTTGTTTTTTCTCTATAGCACTTTTTATATTTCCTTGTTTATTTGTATATTCTCGTTAGGATATAACTTCCAAGAGGGTGAAAATTTTGATCTATTCTTACTATGCCAACAACACTTAAACCAGTGCCAGCTGCAGCATATAGGAGGTATTTAGCATTTTTTTTTGTTGGATTAAGTGAAATTAGTAAAAGTGATAGTTTTTCTTCTCTTAGGTTTTCTACAGAGTACTGTTTTGCGTGTGTTTTATTGTTGCTTCCCACTAATTCTGTGAATTAAGTAGTATGTTCCATATTTAATAAATGAGGAAAAGATTCAAGGATGTACAATGACTTGAACCAGGTCACAGAGCTAAGATATGTCAGCATGAGGATTTGAAGCAAGATTGTGTGTCTACTTGGCTTATGCTCTCATCTACTGGTCTATGCCACCACTTACCTTTGAAATATCAAGGTTATGTTATCTCAGACAGAAACCAACAATATATAGGTCATCACAGAATAGTGAATTCATTACAGAATAAGAAACTAAAAAGAAAAGGAAATCTGACCATTATTAGTAACCATTAATTACAGAAAACTATATAAAAAGTATTATATACAAAGAACGGAAATATTTTCTAATATACCATATAGTTAAGCTACGAAATCTATTATTAATTGTTATTATCAATTGTCATTGAATATCAATTTAAAAGACACATAAAAATGGAAAATGGATGGGTATAAGGAAGTGTATGTGTTTGGATAATGGCAAGTTTGAGCTAAATGCTTTCAGTCATAATGAGAAATAAATAATATATAAATTTTGAAAGGTCAAAAATGTATAAACATATTTAGAAGGACAGGCAGAAATATAAAAAGAAATAACTAAAGTAGGACTCAGGTGGGATGGATTGAAAGAAGTACAGGGTTTTTTCTGTAGCTTTGTAGCAATGTTTAAGTGATAGGGTTCAATGTGGCACCTTTGCATATTAAATATTTTATTTTAAGGTCATTTTACCTTTTCCCACCATTATTTCCTGAAAGTAATTAAAATAGGTCATAAGATTCTGATGTGAGAAGTCCCTTCCCTAAACCCAGAAGAAAAGTCTCCTTAATTCTGTAGATACAGAGTTGCAAAGTAGAGTGTAAGCTAACAAACCTCGCTATGTTTGTTTACAGTTTATTAACATTAGATCATAGTTCTGGGCCCTATCAAATGTCTCCATGACCATCCACCCTTTATCACACCTACTATTTTAAAAACCCCTGTGGTTTACCGGTTCTTTGGATCATCATTTCCTTTTGGTGTCTTCTGTGTCGTGGAAAATGTATATTAAACTAATGTGTTTCTCTTTCTCTGGCTAATTTCTCTTTTATTATAGCACCCACAGCCGTGCATGTAGGATGGGTAAAGACAAAACATTTTTCCTCTCTTACACAAATATTTGAACATTCTATATATGTTCATTTGATCAAAGAAAATATAGGGAGAAGGTATAAGAAAAATTCTGGTTATTGAGTACCACTATATACAAAATAATTTTAAGAGAGAGAAATTAAAAAAAAACAGCTCAGTTAATGTCTAGATGAAGTATGCAGCATGATGTGAGGGAAATGTATGGTATGAACGGTCCTTGTTTACCTAGATTCTAATGTCTCCTTAAATGTATCAGGTGGGTTTTGTCTTAGTCCCTTTTATCCACAACTTGAAGGAAGAGAGATTTAGCAGCTCCAAGGGAGAAATGACATGGAAGAAGAGCCTGGGGGAGAAAAGCTCTTTACAATCAGGTGGCCAGGAAATAGAGAGACAAGGGAGGAGCCAGGAAGGCACCTACTGTATACTGAGTACCTCTTTAAACCCGGCAGCAGGCTGCAGACCCCAAGCTCTAACAGCGCCCTCAGCTAGCTGCTGAATCCATTCGTGGGTGGATACCTGCAGCGGGTGTCACCTATACCCACTGATGAATACAGTGTCCCACGATCCAAACACTTTTCTAAAGGCCGCTTCTAAGCCTGTGAGAGTGGTGGGGAACCTTCTAGATCTAAACCAAAACATGTTTGTCATTTGGCTTCTTTGATATTCAGTTTTCTTTTTGTATAAGGTAGGGAGTGCTAAAATCTACCAGATACAGTTATAGAATATGAACATCATAATAGCTAAAATGTCTGACAGTATTTGGCATATTGTTTAATGCTTAAAATGTATGAATTTTTCAACAGAGTCCCTTACTAGAATTAATTTTTAAAGATAATTAGCTTTGTCTCCTTTACGGTAGACTACAATGATATTCTGTATTATTTCATCAGATTTTGCAATTGCTATTTCTGGCCACTGATCACAATATTTAATGTCTTTAAGAATATTTTTAAAAACTAGTTCTCTTGATCTCAAAATATTTCATATAGTAATAATGGGCTCTTCACAGTTTAAATGTTAACCCTTGGAGCATTGTGTTCTAAAAACTAGTAAAGACCAGGTGTTTTGCGGCAAATTTTAGTGTTATTTACGAGCCTTTAGTGAAGAAATGTGGGATTGGGATAATATCATACCTTAGAGGGTTTCCCTAAGTGAATAATTCAGTAAACATTGGCTAGTGGGTAGAAGGAACAATGGGTGAGAAAGATGAAAGCAAAAATCAAATGCAGTATGTGTGAATCATTTGTGGATCTAAAGAGCAACAGTTGAAATACAGGGATGATCAAAGGCTAAAAAGTCCCAGTAGTGAATGAAAGAACAAGAAGCCAAATGTTAATCATTATACTCATAGCAGTTGATGTTGAATACACAGTAATCTGCCCAAATCAACTAATTTTTTAGAAACCCTGTTTGTCCTCCCTGTACTTCGTAAGATGTAATGCCAAGTAGGGCTTTGTCCACACACCAAAATGAAAGGAAAAAAAATTTTACTCAGCACTCAAAATGTGTGTAATCAAGCCACTAAACTCAGGTTAAGATCATTTATTTGAAATGAATGAATATACGTAGTTCTGTATATGCTTTTTCATATTCTATGTTATAATATGAAGCTTTGCTGTATTTTTCCTTTGTTCTATGGTTATTTTTTCTTTTCCTTTCTCACTTCTTTATGTACTTCAGATTGAATTTTGGGATTTGCCACCTTCATGTCAAATCTTCTCTTGAATACTGAATTCAGAAAGAATAAAATGTATTCTGAGTCAGTGGGATTCTTGACATTCATATTAACTCACAATTCTCTTCTTGTGAATTATATGTAGATTTTTACCTTTAGGGTCAATGAAAGTTCTCTTGATATCTATGTTTTGACATGTGTAGAACCTTTCATGACTGGTCTTATTTAATTTGATACTGAAGTGTACACCTGAGGGTCAAAACTAGCTGGAAAGTAGATGCTATCATCTATGTATTTTTAATATGAAACTAAATTTTCCTTTTCCTTCTTTCAGTGTTTTTGTTTGTTTTTTGCGCTGCTGAGGGTAGAACCCAGGACAAGCACTTTACCACTGGGCTACACCTTCAGCCCCAGTTTTTTTATCCTCCAATAAATAAGTAAATAGTAGCTAAACCCATTTTCCAAAAACTGTATTTGCATGAGATCAGCCTGATTACAGGTGAGCAAAAGATAAAACAGGGAATTCTCTGTATTAGTAGAATCTAACTTTCAACTTTTTGGATTGCTTCACATAATTTTAATTTTAATTTTTAACTTTAATTTAGATTGTCACCTTGGCCTTAACATGAGTGAAAAAAGGTTTGCATTTATCTCCTTTGCTTTAGAAAAGCTGTGAGTCCAAATGATTCTAGCTTAGGGAAGGAGGGAGGGAGGAAGGGAGGGAGGGAGAGAGAGAGAGAATATCTCTGAATTCTTGATCTTTTTTTATAAAGCTTTGTTTCATGTGTTCACTGTGGCATAGGAAATAGGACAGTAGTGTGGTATTTGGAAAGTGGAAGAGAGTTGGAATACATGAAAGAGTAGAAAAAGGACCTGATGTGACAAAAGTTTTAATTATTTCGCCAGTGTAGAGAAATGATGCTAGGAATCCAACTTTCTAGAATCAAGGAGGGCTATTAAGATTTTCAGGCAAGAAGAATTGTAGCTTTTCCAGGAACTGAAAGATCCAATTGACTTGATTGGTGGTGAGAATCATTTCTAAAGAAGCTGATGAGGAAGACGGCTTAATGCCTCAACTTTCCAAGAAGATGCAAGGGGTCAAACACCAGGACAAATTTATCATAGTTGAAGCTTGTTACCCATACTCACAGTGTCAGAACTTAATTTTGTCAGTGTATCACTTGATTACAAGAACAGTTATGGGAATCAGGTAGCCCTAAACCACATCCTATTGATCAAAGAATCATAGCACTATGACTTAGCTTCTCTACTTCCTAATTGTATGTGTGTGTTTATGTGTGTGTGTGTGTGTCTTCAATTTAGAAAATGGGAACAATATCCACTTTGTAGAATAATGAAGGGTTAAATAATTATCTTTAAAGTTCTTAACAAAAGGACTCAAAGCTCTATAAAACATTCTCAAAACCTTTTCAAATACAATTTTTACTCATGGAAGATTCACACTAACTAATCTCCTAAAAAAATGAATCTATACTAATTTTTTGAGATATCTCCATAGTGGTTTCCAGAGTGTTTGCACCGGTCTGTATTCCCATCAGCAATGGAAAAGGGTTCCTTTCTCCCCACACCCCTGCCAGCATTTGTTGTTGGTTGATTTCTTCACAGCAGCCATTCTTTCTGGAGTGAGGTAAAATCTTGGTGTTGTTTTCATCTGCAAATAAGAATCAAAATGTATAATTAATATTGTGTAATAGGAAGAAAAGGTCTAAAGGACCAGGGGAAGTGGGAGGGGTAGGGGAAAGGAAAGAAGGGAAAGGAAAAATATGAGAAAAGGAAAAAATGGAAACAAAGTCTTTGTAAATAGGGAAAGGTGGAGGGGTTGAAGGGAGGACAGGGGAATGGGGAGGGAATAAGAACTGAGAGAGATTATGTAAAGGTACAAATTCCCAATGATGAATGTCATCGTATTGTATAGCTAAATTGTACCAATAAACTTACTGGAAAAAAAGCTCAAGTTTCTCCTATTAAAAAATCTCCTATCCCATATTACAGTAAGGTAAATCACACAGAAACTACCATCACAACGCTGCTTATGAAAGCAGTATAAACCGCTGGTAGAATTAGTTCAGTGAGTCAAAATATCAATATGTCTGTGCTGGAGAGAAAAGGTGTGATTTTTTTTCCCATCAATCATCATAAGAATCACAGCCAATGTTGTTAAACAAAAGATAGGTTCACAAGAGAAAACTATAACAACTTACTTAATCAAAGTTTTACATGACATAGAAGCCTTCATAACTGTTCACCAAAAAAGCATGGAATGTATGCCTGGTTTCAGTGAATACTGAAAAGCTGTATAAAAATAGTATTAGACAAAAGGATATGATCTAATGGTGATAGTGTGGTCAAAATCTTCTTGTATAACTTTCCTTTCTCCAGAGTATAATGCAAGCACCCTCTATAATGAGTCTTTCAACGAGAAGGCAGAGAGTTATTTTTCAAGGTTTTATCATTCACTGTTGAACTGGGATTTACAAGCAGCTTTTGCTAAAAGCACTGACTATTCAGCTGGGCCTGGACATATCTGACAGGTAACTAAAAATGGAATAAAAGCTTGTCATTTCTGCCTTCATATTGCATCTATCTCCTTTGGCACCTTAAACTTTGGGTCAGACTCCTGCTCAATTCTGCTTGTACATGTTAGTCATTTAAGGAGTATTAGTATTAGCCCTAAATGTACCTAATATTTCTCCTTCCCCTTCAACACTGAAGATACAAAGATAAAAGTAACTAAGATTTTTTCAACATTTATAGGGACATCATAAACAAATTGTTGATCACCAGCTTTTCCAACATCCTATTTTAGACCACTGGAGCAGACCACTAGTGTGGTGTCTATATATCTCTAGTTATTGCCCTAAACCTGGACGAGGACATAGATATTGTCCTTACTAACTCCACTTTGTTCCTTTGACCCATTCCTGGACTTATTTCTCTTCCCTAGCTTATCAAGTTCCAGGAACAGCAAGCTTTGCGGGCAGTCCGCTCCCCTGGCACCAGCAAAACCATGAGAAACAGATGAAATAATGATCAACCAGACCACAGTTGATTAATACTGCTTGACTAGGCATAATTACTGACTCCTTGCTTTTGTTCCTTCCCTATACAACCTTCAGAATCTTGCTAACACTCTGAAGGGGTAGGTCAGTAAACCACTCTGAGATTTCTGATATTGCCACACTGAGAATAAATTCCTTCTCTGCTTTCACCACCACTCATTTCTTGTTTGATCTATTGGAATGTGTGGCTAAGCCCAGACTACTGGGACTCCCAGGGACAAGTTTTCACCCAGGACTCTGATAACACTTTGATGGAGAGGGTATGATTTCTATGACCCACTTATAGAGAAAGGGGCCAGGAGAGAGGAGGAAAGGAAGAAGTCAGAGACACCTCACTTCTGAGGTACTCTAGTTTCCTTCAGTGTATATTATTGATGTTTCTCTCTCATGCATGAGGGATGGTAGCGCTCAGAATGGCCTTAAAAGTGTTGACTATGATGCAGTAGCCAAGGCTTGAAACCTGGGTAAGTATGTGAAAGAGACACCTCTTCCCATAAAGTGAAATATAAAGTAGTGGAGTGCAGGTTTCACTGGATAGTCAGACCACTACCTAGGAATTAGATAAATGAGGACCAGATGTGGCACAACTTATAAAGAAGTCTATAGGTATTGGATGAAGAAAGTAAGATGTCACCAAATGAATGCTAGAGAGTCACAAAATAATGTTAGTGTGAGCAAAAACATAGATTAGAAAATACATACAACAGAATATATTCCATTTTTATTATTTTTCATGAAGGAGATATTTAGGAATATGATATAATTGAAGACAATTTAAGAAAGGGATAGTTTTCTAATGAATTTATTTTTATTTCATAGAATAGGCTTCCATAAGTGGATTTACATGTCTTCAACTACTCTTTCTAATATAATTACTTACATGTTAAAAATGGGTAGATTTTGACATCAAAAACTTGGATTGGTGATTTAAAAAATTTATACCTGTATAACTGCAAAACTATCATTGTTATCCCTGTCAGGAGGCAGCAAGGTCCTTTATGAGATGAATGGCACTTCCGTTTGACACAGAAGGTCAAGATCCCAACATAGTTAAAGTTGGAAGGAAATGAGTAAGCATGAAGTGGCTGACACCCAGAGGTGAGACAGACTAGGAAGAAAGCAGCATGGTGCCATGTGGTGGATTTCAGTGCATGGACGCCACAATAGGACCCCTGGACACTTGAGCAAACTGTAACAGAAAAGTCACTTCCCGTTTTGACCCTTCTACCTGGAAGTGTGGAGCAGGTCATGAAAACTAGGGAAGATTTTCTGACATTTCCCTGGAGCAAGTCTCAAGTCCCTCATTTAAGAAGACCCCTTCTTAGACAGAGAAGACATAAAAGATCTAATTTTTCAAGACTGGGGATGCAGAGAAGAAACAACAAGATCCCCTTACCCCAATTCTACCATTACATCACTGCTTTCTATCCAATCATGCTTTTCTACAACTATCCACTTCTTCATCAAACCTAGAATAGAAAAAAGTACAGATTCTTCTGTCTTTGAGTCTTCATTCTTGAAAGTTCTTGTGTTGTGGAGACTTATTTATTAACCACATTTGCATACTTTTCTATTGTTAATCTTTTTTAATAAGGGCATAAGTCATGAGCTAAAAATAGGAAGGAAAGAAATTTTTCCCTATAGAATTTGACACTTAATGAAGGATACCTAAGACATTTCATTCACTCCTGAATCTGCAAAAGAATTTCTGGGACAGTTGAGAGAAACCAGATGAAACATAAGAATTCTTATTATGGTCATGTCTCCAAAATCTGTATTTACAGTGCCTGGTTGAGCGAAGAAAGTAAAACTTTCTCCTAAATTCGGCCTAATGAAAACTACTGAATACTTAGAGGTCTTAGTGGAGCCCACCAATCAGAAAAAATATAAGTCCATTGACACCATGGCTTTTTATCTTAATTTGATGCTTCCTAGTTTTTTCATATCATGGCACACATAGAAAATCTTAATATTTAACCAGCATTCTTGCATAAATGAATATGCTGCATAAATGAGGATGACTGGAAATAACAGACCAATGACTCAAGCCTTTGTAAAAATGCTGGCTGATTTAAAATGTGCATTTTATCTTCTCTACGACATTTCTGTGAAGTGACTACTGTGCTACAAACTATACTTTCCAGCATTCTTTGTATATAATGGTCTTGTGGAGACTAGTTCTCACCAATCAAATGTAAATAGAAATAATATGTGACACTTTATGAATGAAACGGTAAAATAAAATTAGGTGGCAGAACACAAGGTGAGGAGAACTTTGGTGGGTAAATCATTCCATGGAGAAAAAGCACCTGCTGACCAGAAACATTAACTTTTGATAGTTATATAACCAAGATATAAACTACTGTAATACTTTGTTACACCATTGGGACATTGTTATAGCTTCTAGTAATATCTTAACTAAAGCACACGTCACTTCAAGGCCTGAAATGATCAATATTTCACCTCACCTGTAACCCATTCACAGCAAATGGTGTGTCCCAGTTGGATAACTTCGCTTGAGATCACCAGAGCAATTCATTAAATAAATGAATGCAGTAGGCATGAAGGAAACAGCCTTCCTTTACTTTATCACTAAGTGCTTCTACTTCATTAATGGTTCATATTTCAAGAGAGAAAAGAGAACTAGCATTTATTAAACATCTATTATTGGAAACCTGAGACCTAATATTAGCACCATCCTGAGATTCTTTTCATATGTGTTTTTATAATTTTACGTAAAAATTCAACTCTAATTTTCTGATGCCATGGCAATCCTTTTTCCCAATGTTTTACTTTGACCATTTTTACCAAAATATAATCTCATAGGAATGTTCTTATGTTTGGCCAGATCAATTAGATGTTTAGAAAGATCAGAGAATATATAATAATAATAATTACAAGATAGTAATTGTTATTATAGTAACAATAATAATTATTATAATAATTCTTACAAGAATTATTAGGCCAAATTAGGCCAAATTCATGTAGATTCAGGTTTCTGTATCTAAGACTTTAAAAATATCACCATTTCAGGTCTGCTTTCTCTAGTTTGGCTTAATTCTACATCTCCTGTGGTGTGTCAGTTTTAATGTGATATCATTTTAACATGTAGTTCCTTAAAGGGGAGCCCACCTCTCTGATTGCTTACATAGAAGTCCCAATACTGACTCTTAGTGATCTTATTGCTCCAATTTTACTCATATGTCAACACCTGAACTAGTCACTTTGACAAGGAATGGAAAATTAATTAGCTAAGCATCTGTTTTCTGAGGTACTTTTGGGGCCTTGCGTGGATTCAGTTTTATCTGAAATATATGGATCAAGCATGAGGAAGAGAAATTATCCTAAAGGCTGTCATTTACATAAAGGCAAGGTACAGGAGAGAAATAATCCAGGGTGTCCCTTGTCCTCCCTCTTTATCTAACTACTCTTACTATCTCAGTTTATATCTAATATAAATGTATCCCCAACGCTATCTTATTTCATCTGGTCCTTTCTTCTTACCTTCAGTTTCTCTGACCATTTGACCTTCTTAGACCCTTTTAGGAATGTCAAACAGGTATTCTCAATCTCATTTGGTCTGAAGATAGTATTGCATTTTATCCATTAGTCTGTCCAAGTAGATTTTCACTTCAATAGGAAATTTACTTCATCAAATTTTACCCTCCTGCTCTAGTTGCTTCCAAATAAATGCCCTTTAAAAAAAGTATAATCATATTTAATGTACAAAAAATATTTTTTAATGTTTATGTGCAATATTCAAGTGTAAATGATACATAGGAATATGAAATTGGTAAATGTAAGAAATTGAGGATTTATTGCTTACTAGACTAAGGGGAATTAGGGGGAAGCTGGTTTTTAAAGTGTATTTTAAGACCTGGGATAAAGCTCTGCCTTACCACCAACTATCATGGTAATTTTAAAATATCAGTTCATCTTTTTAGCCATTTCAGAGTATAGGTTAGGGAGTATTGTACTTGTTGCACGGAAGTGTGGTGACAAGCAAATTTGATAGGTTAAATGTGAGACAATATCTAAGTCAGAAAAGCATTGTTAATGCACACTGGTAGCCAACTTTTTGCTTATTCATTTAAACAGTGATTATATACCAGATGACTTTCCAGGATGTGGTCTGGACCAAGAGAACTTAAAAATGAGTAAACTCCTCTCAGTCTTCAAAGACTCATTAGTTTAATGGTAGAAGCAGACATAGAAACAAATGCTGATAATATGGTGTGATTCATGCAACACATAAATAAACACTGATACTACTGTGTGATTCATGCATCAGTAGGTATGTCCACAGGGATTATGGAAACAGAGGTGAGAAAGTAAAGCTTTTGCCTAGAAGATTTGGACCTTTTCTAAGGTCATGTTCAATGAACACATTTATAACCAGGAGAAGACCTCATAGTGAATAGAATAGAATAAACAAGGTATTACATAGGTGAATATGCCCTAGCTCTGTTCATGTTGTGCTGCTGTAAGAAAATTTCTGAGACTGAGTAATTTATAAAGATCAGAAATTTATTTCCTTATGGCCTGGAAGCTGGAAAGCCTAAGATCATTTTGCTCAATCCAGTGAGGGCCTTCTTGTCTCATTATCCCATGGCAGAAAGGAAAAGAGGAGGCGAGGGAGTTCAAACAGGGGAATGCACTCATCCTTTGATAACGAATTCCCAACTCTTTGACAACAAACTCACTCCCATCCTAATGAACCCACTCCTGTTATAAGTACATGAAATAAATAGGCCACACAAGCTTAAATGTCACATGGTTTCTCTTATGTGGGAGACCCAAAGTATAAATAAGATAGAGAACAAAAGAAAAGACAGATAATAGGAAAGAGGGAGACAGATCTTTTGAAAAAAGGAAGTGGGCCAAGAGATGGAGAATAGGAGGGAGAGGAGGGAGGGGAAGGGGATGAAAATATAATTAAGATGTATTATTTACATGTATCTGCTCCCCATAATGAAGGTAATCATTATATATGGTAGACGTGTACTAATAAACGTTGAAATTGAAAATTTAAAAATTAAATAAATAAAAATGTTATTGCTTGCATTATTACAAGCATTTTCATAAAGAGAATGAAAATATTACAAACTGTGTCGCTATAAACATGGGTGAGCATATATCACTGTGGTATGATTCTTTTAATTCTTTTAGGAAGATCCCCAGCAGGGGAATAGCTGGGTCAAATGGGACCTATAGTCCTAGTTCTTTGAGGTATCTCCATAATGATTTCCACAGTGGATGCACCAGTCGACACTCCCACCATCAATGAAGAAGGGTTCCTTTCTCCCCACAACTCCACCAGCATTTGTTATTGGTTGATTTCTTAATAGCAGCCATTTTTTCTGGGGTGAGGTGGAATCTCAGTGTTGTTTTCATCTGCATCTCTCTAATGACCAGTGATGTTGAACATTTTTTCACATATTTTTTTTACTATTTCTACTTCTTTGTCTGAGAAATGTCTGTTCATTTCAGATGCCCATTTTTGAATTGGGTCTTTATATTTGTGGACTGTCTGGATAGGGAAAGTGAGTTGGCTGGAAGTGCCTTCTCTTGGTATGGGACACTATTTATGTTTTGAATGTTTAACTATAAAGTTATGTCATTCTTAAAACAATAAGAAAGAGCATTAATCTACTAATGAGAGCAGGGTCCTCATGGCCTGTTTCTCATTAGGTTCCACTTCTCAACATTGTTCCTCCAGAAATTAAGTTTCAAGCACATGTTTTTCAGGGTATACAATCAAACCATATAAATGGTTAATGACAGAAGATACTGAATAAGAAATATCTTCCACTAATATTTGGGAGGGAACAATGAGCCAGATGTGGAACATATTTTAGAGCTCTATCAAATTGGAGCTTCACTAAAGGAACCTGGCAAAATACACACACACACACACACACACACACACACACACACACACAATTTTTCAGAAATATGAGTGAAAGAAAAGTATGAAACACAATGTTATTGAAGCCAAGAGCAATCCTTGCCACCCAGTGAATACCTTCCTCTGCTTTTAAACTACTTGTACCTAGAACTTTTAATCTAGGAAAAATACTTTTTACAGAAATAAGGTAAAGAAATTTTTTGTTTAACAAATTATAGCTTAATTGTGAGTAGGTGAGCTATTTAATAAAACAGTCTGTCAAGAGCCATTCTACATAAATTTCTCAAGTGAGTCCAGGCTCAGTGGAATCCTGTTGTCTCCTTTAGTGATAGGTCAGTTGTCAGGTCTTATCTTCTGTCAAGCATGAATATTTTTTTCACGGCTCCAGGAGAGAGGGCTTTGTCTCCATTTTACATAAATTTGTGGGGAAAAAAATCATTTAATAATTAAAGTATGACTATACTGTCTAAGGCCCAAAGTCACCTTGTCCATAGTAAGCAGAAACGTAACTCTGTTTTGCCTCTGGTCACAAGTTGAGGCCTCAATGGTATCATGATAATTTGTCAGTCAAGGGCAAGTGTACATCAGCTGAAGACATCCTAGTTCTTTGAGAACTGAGTAGTAATAAAAGAAGAAAAAGGTTTCCTCTGAGGAAAGGACAAGGTTTTTTTCATTGTTGTTTTTGGTACTGGGGATTGAACTTGGTACCTTGCGCTTGTGAGGCAGGCACCGGAACCACTGAGCTAAATCCCCAGGCCAAGGACAAGTTTTTTATTAACCTGCTATCTTGGCCCACCTACTATTATAAGAATGCTCTCCTTATAGCCTTCATCGACATAAGGTCCTGATGACCTAAGATCCTCATCAGCATAATTTCCTCATGGACATAGGATTGCTGCCGCCCCCTAAGTCACCTGGTACTCCCTCCAATTATTTTGTGTACCCAATAAATAATGGCTACCTCAGAGTGTCTTTATGTTTGCCCACTCTGAGGCACTAATCTCCTGGTCCCCACATACTCTGAAATTACACAAGTCTCTGTTGTCTTTTTTTCTTTAGCCCTTGCTGTTCCCCTTTCTAGGCAGTTGGAGGACTGATCACCCTCCAATAACAGTCCATCTGGAAAAATAAGAAATAAGTCAATGGGAGACAAGTTATACATGCGAATTTTCTTATAGCTTTTGCATTATGCCATTTGATTAAATATGAAATGTTTATTTCATCTGAAAGTTTTTTTAACTATAATAATTCCTTATGTAAAATTTAACTTTCTCCCTTTATTTTACTATATATGACAAAGATATATGTATATGTAGCTGTAATATACAACTGTGTATACATATGATAAATGTGTGTATATCTGTAAAAGTAATATATATAAGAAGTGATAAGCCTGTAAAACTAATTGTATATAAATTGGTAAAAAGTAATCATACTCATCGATAAGTGAAAAAGTCTCATTATTTTATTTACTTGGAAAATTGCTCTGAAGAGTGGAAAGACTTCTTTTGATTTTTGAGGAAATAATGGAATTATATATTATTTTGTATAGTCAAAATTCTTTTTCGAGGGGGAGGAATGGGGAATTGAACCAGGGTGTACACACTGAGCTTCATTCTAAACACCCCCCCCCCTTTTTTTCCTTTGAGACAAGATCTCGCTACGTTGGTAAGTTGCCAGACCAGCACTAGTGATGCTCCTGCCTCAGCATCCCAGAGTGTATTTTAATTTTTCTTCAGTATATTTCACTAGAAGAAGTGCATCAGTACACCATACATTTCAATAGAAAATACATCATTATAGGAGAAGAAATTAAAAAATAATCAATGAAATGAAATCATGGCTGCTGGGCTTCATTACCGAGGCCTTTCTCAGCTCATGTAAGGCTCAACCCAAAGGAGGCTCTGATGATTGTTACAAATACAATATAATTGCTGACACTGTGCGAAGTTTTCCCTGCCTTGCATTCAGTTGCTTTAGCAGCAGCCAGATAATTTTAAATTATTATCCTTGATTTAATGGCCTGTAATGAGTCATCTTGACCTAGATATTTTTTCTGCAGCCCACCACCAATTTTATTTTAAGGAAAAAAATGTTATTTCATAGCCTTTTTCTCTCATTCTCTCTTTTATGGAACCATTCCACCTTTCTTTCTTACTAGACTTCCAACTAGAGGCCACAAATCACTAACATTAATTTCCACTTGTCTTAGATTAATTGTCTGCTTTGTTATTCAGGCATTCTATCAACATGAATCATTAAGAATTCCTTAACAATTTCCTTCTTGTGTTTAATCCGCTTATTAAATGTGTTTACAATTATTCTAGTTTCATCATAGTACTGGCTTATTGCATTTGACTTTGCTGATTTATGGCTTCTTCTGAAAGGCCTTCTCCCTCCTTAAGCCCTGTTGAATTAAATGCTTTCAGATATAATCAACCCGTTCATACATTGAGTCTTTATTGAATAGCTCTATAGTTGGGATTAAGCCACTGAAAATGTATAGTGAAACCCACTTTTCTGATATTTTTTGTTGCATTACATATGTTAAGATTTGATTATTGTAAAATATAATTTAAATATATTATATGCATGTATCAAGCCTCTAAAACATGTCAGTAGTGAAGTAGCTAATGGATTTCTAGGTAGGGACTTAGTTTGGAATTTTAGCCTGGGGTCTAGTACTTCTTAGCTCTATTCTTGCTAAACCTTTTTTAAAAAAGGATTTTTAGCATATATAGGTTAAGTTTTAATGATGGCAATTATAATAAAAAGCAATTGAGTATTTTTTTGGTTAATACAGAATAAAAGATCTCCATAGATCATCTCATTTGGGTTTTAAAAACTCTAAAAAATAGGTATTTATCATTATTGTTGTTAATATTGTTATCCAACTCCATTGTACAGATAACAAACTGAGACTTAACTAAGATTAAATGAATCTTAGATAGAGCACTTGAATTTAAAATCTTACTCTGAGATTACACATTTCTGTGCAAAGAGGAATTCGACCTGAGTGGAAATTTTAATAAAAGCAGCATCAAAGTATGAGAAGCTTGTTTCTTTAGAAATTTGTGAGAGTGACAGAGAGAGAAAAATAAATTTTGTAATCTTTTCTCATGTTCATTATCCATGGAAAGTAGCACCTTGAAAATGTACATTCCTACATAAACTCCTTACAGTTAGACAAAGCCAAAGCTATTGATCAGTGAAATAACATTTCTTCAGTTTCCCCCTACTCAACACTTTGCTGGTTCTTATCACCCAGTCTTTACCAATATCTTATTAGCCATTTCTTTTTGTCAGTAATTCATCCACACTAAAAGAAACTGAGGATACAGGATCAGACAAGTCACATTTTGAGTCACTCCATTTCACTTTGGTCCTCTTCCTCATTCCCTTGTTTCAAATATGTATTAATAATAAAATAAAGAAGCAGATTACTATTGCTCCCCTATAATAGCTGAATACAGATAAAGTCATGTTGAAACAAACCAACTTTGCAGTGGGTTATAATTTAGCCTCAACATGTCCTAATTTCTGGACCCTGTGAATTTACCTCATTTGGAGAAGGGTCTTTGTTGATGTAATAGAGTGAAGGATTCTGAGATGAGGAGGTCTTCCTGGAACCTTGTGTGGATTTAAAATATAATAATAAGTATATTTACAGGAGATATAGAAGTGAAATCTGACAGACAGAAGAGGAAATGGTGATCAGAAGACAGATGCATAAATTAGAGCGATGTGGACTCAATCCAAGGAACAAACAGGAAGCTTCAGCAACCACCTACAGAGGCTGAGTGAAAGAAAACAAGCTCTTCTTTTTTTTTTGTATATCCTTTTATTGGTACATTTTAGGTGTACAATATAATGACATTCATCATTGGAGATATGCACCTTTACATACTCTCTTGGTTCTTATATTTTTCCCCTTTCCCCTGCCCTCCCTTCAACCCCTCCATCCCTCCCTATTTACAAAGACTTTGTTTCCATTTTTTCATTTTCTCATATTAATTCCATTCCCTTCTTTCCTTTCCCCTACCCCTCCCACTTCCCCCTCCCCTTTGCCCCTTTTCTTCCTATTTCACATTAAAGTAGCTCTTCTTTAGAGCTGCAGAGTGTATTCCTGCCCACATCCTGATTTTGTATTTCTTGCCTCCA
The DNA here is from genome assembly GCF_053883595.1 of Heterocephalus glaber. Lineage (NCBI taxonomy): Eukaryota > Metazoa > Chordata > Mammalia > Rodentia > Bathyergidae > Heterocephalus > Heterocephalus glaber. The sequence goes on along the minus strand of NW_028258138.1, from coordinate 31,223,144 downwards.
GAACTAGTGGAGAAATAATTTCTGTTATTTTTAATGACTCAGATTAGGGGGTAATCTGTTCTGAACAGCCACAGGAAAGTAATACACATTTACATCAATAAGATATTGAAAATATCTATTAAGTAAATGACTTGCTACGCCCAGACTGAATCACAAGAAAATGAAGATAACCTGACAAAGCAATGACAAAATCCACAGAAATTTCCAAAGAAGTTACATGTGAATTTTGAATTCATCTATATTTTATTATACTGATTTATAATTTCAGAAATATGGTTGTGGGGTATTACATTTTAGGGAATTTCAGAAAGAGAGTAAGTTAGTACTCTAATAGAATCTTTTATTTTCTGAGAGATAAGAGTGAAACAAAGAACCTTGAGCTAACAATCAGGATTCTAGAATGATAGCATTGATTTGGCTACTTAATAACTGTGGTTTTAGGCAAGTTGGTTGACCCATCTCCTCTCTCGAGAGATGTGGCAAAATGGCAAGTTTGTGGGGAGGAAATATTTATAAATGAGCTCTGTTTGTAATTCATCACTTTGGAATAGGACATAATTTTTTTGTTGTTGACCTTGTACGCTAGCGAGAACTTAGTTTTTGTTGGTTTTGTTTTTATTTTCTGCTTTGCTGAAAAAAGAATGTTTATGTAATCATACACACAGAACTTGTTTTATATTTCACTACTGCTTTAGCCATTTATTTGCTTTTTTCACATGCATCATGCATTAAATGGATACAGCTCCCCCGCCCCGTGCCCCGCTCAGGAAACTGGGTGTGTGAGTGTCTTCTATGTTCTTTCCAAAGTGTCTTCATTTATAGTTGATATATGTTCCTATACTATAGTACTGGCCCATCTTTGAAACCTTAGATGTCTATAACGTCAAGCCACAGGTTGTACAGCTAAATTCTGTATTGTCCCTGCCAACATTTCAGAGAGGCTATTAGAAAAAAGCTTGAGTTTTGAGAGATTTAATTCACCATTAGGAATGACTGTCTAAAGAAAAAACAAAAGTTAGAAAGCATTTTCTGCTCCTCTCTGTGCCATATTAAAAATGAGGAAAACACAACTCTCCCTTTACATTTTTGTTCTGAGGGTGCCTCCCTCTATTGACTTAGACTTCATGTGGCACTTCTGGGGAGATGGTAACAACACTGGGAGGGAAAATTTGGGTTTTTATATGTTGTACTGGAAATACAATGTCTGTCTAAGTTCTAGGAGATGGATTCTGGTAGCTGTTAGTTTAGTTGTAAGGAGTGACAAACCAAAAACATGCCAGTTTGTGGCAGACATTGAGACCCTTCGCAAGTATTCTAGTTGCCTTTCTGGGCACAACAGGATGTTATGCCTTTGTTTCCTTTGTAATTGTGATGTGGTCTTGTGACTTGGTTTGGTTAAGGACAGGAGAGCAGAAATGACGTGCTATTCTTGGGAGAAATTATTTAAGTAGTAAGACAATGCAATGGTTCCTCAGCCATGTCTCCCATGGAAGCTGGTGTTGAAATAGAGTCTCTACCAGTCCATGTAGAAATCCATACTATTCTCCTCCCACCCACTTGAGCATATAGAATGAGGGAGAAATTATTTTTTGCTTTGTTTACTGCAAAGCAACTTTGCCTAGACTGACTGATAAAGACATAGGTCATATTCAAAATCCTTCTTCTTATATGAAGGTATGAACATGAACTAAATGATTACCAAGCTTTTTTATTAAATTCTTACATTACACACAAGTCTATGAATAACAAAGTTTATTTTCCCCCTTCTGTTTGAAAAATCCAATCACTAACATACTGTACAGTAGAATTCCTTTAAAAGTTATTGTTTTGTTTTGTTTTAACGAGACTCAGCCATAAGCAGAGTTTCTGATTTCACTGTTACTCTGAGATACCATCAGGTTTCCACTTCTGGAGAGCACTCCACCTTAAAAGTCAGATGATTGGATTTGTTATCAACCAGCTCTGGGATATATTTCTATGTCCTTCTGGCACAGGTGAATGTTTTAGGAAGAAAAGAGAAAAAAATATGATGTGGTACACAGCAAAATAAAACATTTGAAATTAAAAATTTTATTTAAAAAATATAAATTTGTAACTTCACCAAAAAACAAATATATTTTTTTAGATGAGAAATACATCTTCTACTCAGAACACTATTAGGTAAAACTAACAAGCAAATCTCTCTCTCTCTCTCAACATGATCGATGCTATAGATTCAGAATGAGAAATGCAACATATAGAGAAAAAATAGGCTCTGATTCTAAATAACCATTGAAAACAACTTAAACACAAAACAAATTGAAACTTAACCTTTTTATTATTACTTAATGCCTTTCTACACCAGAAAACATGTTACGATGTACCATATCTATGAGTCATCTCAGTGAATGACAACTCTGTTTCTCTCTGAGATCAATCTTTTTAGATAATGATATCTCTATCTTAAAATGAAAAAAAAATCTTCTCTATTCACTGCTAGATTTCCAATATTTTTTTATGTTGGATTTCATTGTCTGTAAAACCTTACATGACCTTTGGTGATTTCTTACAATGGATACAAATAAGTCTAGTTTTTATTCTGCAGCCTTGAAAAGAACACCCTCTATAGAAGGGTTGATTCATCCATAATACTAAAATTGAAACCTTTCTTGTCATTCTTAGACTATATGCAACTATTAAAATAATATCTTCCCTGGATGAAACTGTGACAATATCTTATTTGAACACATATCTGGTGCTATAAGCAATTTTAACTTCGGAAGATTCAAGACAAATCCTCTTTCCCAAAATGGGAAATGTATAAAAATAATGTATAACCTAAACCCTAATGTAATAGCATTAAAAAATAGGGCCTTTGCATGGTGATTAGTTCATGGGACTTAGTGCGTAGATAAATGATATTAGTGCCCTTATTTAAAAAGCCTAGAGACATTTCCTTCCCCTTCCACCATTGTGAGGATTAAGTAAGAAAATGCCACTTATGAATCTTAAGGTAAGCCTTCACCAAATCTGCTGATTTCTTGATCTTAGACTTCCTAGATTTTAAACCATTAAGAATTATATTTCTTTTCTCTGCCTGCTGTGCAAGCGCAAGGACCTGAGTTCGATCCCCGGTACAAAAAAAAAAAGAATTATATTTCTGTTGTTTATAAACTACCCAGTTTAGTTTATGGTAATTTATATATATTATCTATACAAGTATATAAATGTGTGTTTTAGTATACAAAAATATAAGCTTGCAAACAGACATAGGTGGAAGTCAACTTATAGGATAGTAAAGAAGGAAGGTGTGGGGTTAGGAAGAGAAAAACTTTAGTTGATATGCCCATTTTTAATTTTTAAAGTGATGTGAGGGAAGATGAGAAAAATTTCACATGTCAATTAAGGTTGTAGTTACATGGATGCTTATGATTTCTGTACATTTCTAAAAGTTTCATATATTTTGTTGGCATCTAAAAGGAAACTAGTGGATGATAAGAAAAAAAAGAAGAACAAAGACGGCTCAGCATCATAGCTTGTGGAAGGAAGACAAGGATTCATTAATAGGAAGAGACTAGAGATGCCAGGGGAGGGCAAGAGAAAGAAAAGAGGATCTAGCATGACTGAGTAACATTGCAACAGGCTGAGATCAGCAGTGTCACATAGTGGTTGGATCTGGTGGTGGCCATCAGCAATCCTGATACTTGGGAGTTTGAAGCAAGAGGATCACCCCATGTCTGTGGCCAACTTGGGCTACATGTAAGTTCAAGGTCAGTCTGAACTAGCAAGACCCTCTTTCACTGCTCCCTCCCCCAAAAGGCATTGCACACTTCAAAATTTGTTAAGAAAGTAGATGTCCCATTAAGTGTTGTTACCCAAAATAAATAAATACATAGAAATAAAATCAGAGCGATACAAGGAAATTATTTGGGGATGTGTTGGATGTATTTTTTTCCTTGATCATGGCAATAGTGTCATGGATGTTTGCACATTTCCAAACTCATCAAATTGTGCATATTAAATATGTGCTGTTTATTATATATCAATTATACTCCAGTGAATCTGTTTTTAAGATAAAACAAATGTATAACTACAAACAAATGACTCCATAGTATTTCTTTTTGTGGGATGGTATGGTTTCAATTTTGATCTCTCCCAAACTCCTGTTGAAATCTAATTGCCATTGCAGCAGTATTAAAAGGTGGGTCCTTTAAGAGGTGATTAGTTCCTGAGGGCACGAATGCAATGAATGGGTTAAATGTGTTATAGTAAGAAAGGATTTTTATAAAGGGCTGGGTTCAGTTCCCTATTTTCTCACTCTTACTCTCTTGCCTTCTCTTTACCCTTTCACCCAGGGAATAATACAACAAGAAATGCCTTGCCAGATGCCAACAACTTGATAATGCACTTAGCCTCCAGAACTGTAAGAAATAAGTTTCTTTTGTTACCTAGTCTCAAGTATTCTGTCAAATGATGTCAAAGAATAAGTTTGAATTCTTTTTATTTCATCTTTTTGAAATATACTGAAATAGGCCCTAAAACATTGTTTTAAGTGCCTCAGTTTCTAATGTTGCTGCAATACTATTTAAATGCATTTAGGAGTTCAGAGAAGCCCATGATAAAAATGAACACAATTCTTTGAAGTTCCTCCCTTCAAGAAATACATTCTCTTCCTGTCTTGAATTGAGACTGATTTGTGACTTGCTTTTGACCAACAGGATGCAAGGGAAGTGATATTGTGCATCTTGAAGTATTTACTTTTACGCTATTGGAAACTTTGACTTTCTTATAAGCAAGTCTGAGAAGCTTCGGGAAAATGAGGGCCATGTGTGAATCAGAGTCAGTGCTGTCCCAGGCAAGTCTATCAGAACTGATATTCTTAGATGAAATTTTGGATATATGATGAGCTCAATCAAGAATAATCACACTGGCTGGGATTTAGGTTAGTGGTACTATGCCTGCCTCGCAAGTGCAAGGTCCTGATTTCGACCCCCAATACAGCAAAAAAAAAAAAACAACAAAAAAAGAATAATCATGCTTGGCCAAGATCAGAGCTGTTTAGGTAAGCAGTACAAATTACCAACCCTCAAAATCATGATTAATAAATGTTGATTTTTGTCCTTGGAGTTCTGCAGTGGTTTTTTTATATAGTAAAAATGAACTAGTATATTCAACAGCTGGACCAATGAAACCTTTTCATTTCATGATAAATATATATATACCTTTATACCATGAGTGACAAAACTATCAACAGATCAAATCTAGCCTAACACTGATTGTTGTATATCTATAAGTTAAGGGTGATTTTCACATATTTAAATGGTTAAAAAGAAAATTTATTGAGGAATAATATTTCATTAAAGATGAAAAATACATGCAATTCAAAAGTCTAAGTCACTAATAAAGTTTTATTGGAACATAAATATGCCCGGTCTTTACATATTGCCTATGACTACAATGAAGAAATTGAAAAGATTCAACAGAGACTGCACTTCCTACAAATCCTAATGTTTACTACTAGTGCTATGGAAATAAGGGTAGAGTGCTAACTTGATTGATAGTATTATTGGTGGAGTATACTTCTGGATGTGTCTGGGTAGGTCTATGTCTGGGCCCTCTCTGCTGTTCTTCTGATACAGTTCCCAGCCTTTACTTACTAAACAGCTTTGCTCCATATGTTTCTGCCTCAGAGCAGCTGACCATGTACTGGATTCCTTGAAACTGTGGGTAAAATTAAACCTACCTTCCTTTCAGTTGTGGATGTTTGGTATTTTGTCCCAGCAATGGCACTTTTAGAAACATACTAGTATTTTGTTTCTAGAACAAAATATACTGACTCTTGATTTAGATACATATTTCTATTTGAAGAAAAAGAAACAGCAAGTCTGGATACTAAGATGATGTTAGATTCCACAGCAAATATGTATCTGTTCTCATCACCAAACTTCATTGTCTTTCTTTATCCATGAAACCTTCATAAGCATAGAATGTTTTAAGTTATAAGCAGCTTTGCATCCTCCATGATGTTACTGGCTTTCAGCTACCTTTAAGAACAATATCTTGATTTCTTGATAGCAGCCATTCTTTCTAGGGTGAGGTGGAATCTCAGTGTTGTTTTCATCTGCATCTCTCAAATGACCAGTGATGTTGAACATTTTTTCATATATTTGTTTGCTGCTTTTACTTCCTTGTCTGAGAAATGTCTGTTCATTTCAGATGCCCATTTTTGAGTTGGGTCTTTGAATTTGGGGGGTCTGATTTTTTTCAATTCTTTATATATTCTAGATAGCAGTCCTTTGTCTGAGGTACAGCTGCTAAAAATTTTTTCCCATATTGTAGGTTGTCTGTTAGCTCTGTTGGTGGTTTCTTTTGCAATGCAGAAGCTTTTTAATAAGATGAGATCACAGTTGTTGATTGTTTCTGCTAGTTCCCATGCTGCTGAGGCTTTGTTCATAAAGTCTTTTCCTATGCCAATGTCTTCAAGAGGTCTACCTAACTTATCTTCCAGCAAGTTTAGTGTTTCTGTCTTAATATTTAGATCTTTAATCCACTTCAATTTTGGTTTAGTGCATGGTGATAGGTATGAGTCTAGTTTCAATCTTTGACAGGTGGAAATCCAGTTTTTCCAACACCATTTGTTAAATGGGCTATCTTTCCCCCAGTGATGGTGGTTGGCTCCTTTGTCAAAGATGAGGTGGCTGAGCATGTCTGGAGTTGTTTCTGTATCTTCTAATCTATTCCACTGATCCTCAGGTCTGTTCCTTTGTCAGTACCATGCTGATTTTATCACAGTAGCTTTGTAGTATAGTTTCAATTTGGGGATTGTGTCACCCCCAGCCATGTCTCTGTTGCCTAGAATTGCTTTAGCTATTCTAGGTCTCTTCTGGTTCCAAATGAATTTTTGGATTGTTTTCTCTAGTTCCGTGAAGTATATTGTTGGAATTTCAATTGGCATTGCATTGAATCTATATAGTAGTTTTGGAAGTATGGTCATTTTCACTATATTGGTTCTTCCTACCCAGGAGCAAGGGATGTCTTTTCATTTTCTTGTATCCTCTTCAATCTCTTTTTTCAGAGTGCTGTAGTTTTCAGTGTAGAGGTCTTTTGCCTCCTTTGTTAGATTGATTCCTAGATATTTCTTTTTTTTTTTTTTTGGATGCTATTGTAAAAGGAATTATTTCCCTAATTTCTCTCTCAGTGAGTCTGTTATTTGTGTACAAGAAGGCTGTTGTTTTTTGAGTTTTGACCTTGTATCCAGCTACTCTACTGAATCTGTCAATTAAGTCTAGAAGTCTTTGGGTGGAGTTTTTTGGGTCTTCTATGTAAAATATCGTATCATCAGCAAATAATGACAGTTTAACTTCTTCTTTTCCTATCTTTATTCCTTTTATTTCTTTCTCTTTTCTAAGTGCTGTGGCTAATGTTTTCAGAACTGTATTGAAAAGGAGTGGTGATAGTGGGCATCCTTTTCTTGTTCCTGATTTTAGTGTGAAAGTTTTCAGTTTTTGACCATTTAGTATGATGTTGGCTGTTGGTTTTTCATGGATAGCCTTAATCAGGTTAAGGTAAAGACCTTCTATTCCAGTTTTCTGTAGGGATTTTATCATGAATGGGTGCTGGATTTTGTTGAATGCTTATAACAAATGCTGGCAGGGTTGTGGGGAGAAAGGAACCCTTCTCCATTGTTGTTGGGAGTGCAGACTGGTGCAACCACTGTGGAAATCAGTATGGAGATACCTCAAAGAACTAGGGCTAGAGGTCCCATTTGACTCAGCTATTCCCCTGCTGGGTATCTTTCCAAAAGAATTAAAAGAATCATACCACAGCGATATATGTGCACCCATGTTTATTGCGGCACAGTTCTGCAATAGCTAAAGCTTGCAAACAGCTCAAGTGCCCATCAACTGGAAACTGGATAAAGAAAATCTGGATTTTTTATAAAATGGAGTACTACTCAGACTTAAAGAATGAAAAACTAGAGTCATTTATAGCTAAATGGATGGATATAGAGGCCATACTCTTAAGTGAAATAAATAGGACACACATGTGCAAAACCCAAATAGTTTCACTAGTGTGAGAAATTGATAGTGTAAACAAGGGTTAAAATGATTAAAATGAATAATTGATAATTTGAAATAGGAAAAAAGGTCCAAAGACGAAGGAATGAAGGGAGGGGAAGGGGAAAGGAAAAGAGGGAAAGGAAAAACTATGAGAAATGAAAAAAACAAAGGAAATTAAATCTATGTAAATAGGGAAGGGTGGAGTGGGTGAAGGGTGCACAGGTAATTGGGAAAAAAAATAAGAACCAAGATATATCATGTACAGGTACAAACACCCAATGATAAATGTAAACAAATTGTATACCTTAAGTGTACCAATAAAAGAACAGCAACAACAACAAAAGAACAATATCTTGGCCTCCTGGACATTTTAAACTGCATTTTTCAGTGGCTTTGAACGATGATTGATGATTTCCCTCAGTGCTCAATCATTCTTGGCAGTTTTCAATCAGTCTTGGTTTTCTCTTCAAATTCATGTCTTTCTCTATTGCCTGCCAAATTATCCTCATATTGCACATTAATTTCATTTCTCTAAATTGAGCCTTTCAACACTTATTACTCTCAATCTGTTTTCTCTTTAGACTATCTTTGGACTCTTAAATTATTATTTTTAAATTCTGAGCTCATGTATATGAACATATTTGACATTGAGGTCTAACAGATACAGTAGAAATATAATAGTTTGGCTTAAAATAATAAAATAATACATGTTTAAATTTATAACCTAAATACATATACAGTAGAAATATAATAGTTTGGCTTAAAAATACATATTCAAATTTATAACTTAAAATGTAGAGAAAAATTTAAACAATAGGCAGATTTCAAACTTGTTGATACCTTTAAAATAACATCCTACTTTATTCTGCATGGGAATAAAAAGCTTATCAAATCAACTAGGGACTCTTAATGTGAGTTCCTCCTATGCTACAGAACAGATACATTGTAATAACCCCCAATGTACCATAAATTATAGAATAAAACTTCAGCTCTTTTTAGTCTGTATTGATAAGCAGATACATACATGAAAGAGTGACTGTATTTACATAAATAAAAGCATTTTATATTTTTCTACTAACAAGAGCATGTTGAACAAGAGCATGTTTAAAAATATTTCTTTCATTACTTGTATTTCAATTTCCTTTCGGGAAAAGGTCAGATTCATTATACTATGTATTTCATGAAACTTTACAGATAATTTTATTTTAATTACTTGCAAGATACACATATATACATATATATACATATATATGTATCACTCTTCTTTTAAACAAAAAGTAAATCAAACAAAAGCATAAAATAAAATATTTATATTGAAGCTCTAATTTTTTCCTCACAGATTTCATGGGAATGGATAAAAAATAAAAATTTAAATTTTTTAATGAAATTCAGAACAACAAAGAACAATGTTATATTTAATTAATATGCTCATAGTTAATAATGTATACATTAATTATATGTATAAATTTGATTTCCAAGAATGGAAATTATAAGATATGCAGTAAGAAGGAAAAATGAAAAAACAAAAAATAATACCCAGTGAAGTTAAATTACTATGTGCTTTCATAATCATAACCTCAAAAATCACTTGCCCAGGAAAATCAGAAGGCACAGCTTTGAGAACTATGCTTAGAAATAGACGAGAAGATTGGCTTAGCCTTTCATGCAATGTTTTCTGGCATTGTTTAGTGGGTGAGTAAAGACATTAAATTACATCTGGATGTGCAAAGAAAGCTGGAATAGAGACTTCTTAACAGGTGTTCCAATTTATAATAATAGCTGTGAACACACCTGCATTTTTACACAGAAGATTTTGGCTAGTCTGCAGAAAAACTCTTATAGAGAAAGCTGTAATGATTTATCAAGAACAAATATACTTGGCATTAATTACACTGCATGAAGGGGAGAAGATATGCCAGCTCTTGCTAGAAAAGGGAATGCCAATTTTTGTGGAGGACTTTAAAAAATTAACTTTACAAGGACTATTGTAACTTGATTATAAAATAAAATTTTTTATTTAATAAAACACAGGGGCAAATCAATTAGAATTGGAAAACAAGTACCTGTGAGCGTTGTCTGGAAAGATATAATGAACTAAATAACAATTATTTATATTACTCTTATATGTAATGATGAAAAGAAGAGAAACTAAGAAAAATAAGCCTTTAAAATGAAGTATAGCAATTTTAAGTCAATTTTACACTGTCAAATTCTCAGTAAAGATTATGGCAAATGTTAATAAAGGGGTGACATCTCATTTACAAAACTGTTAAACCTGAGGCAGGAAAAGGTGGACTTGGAAAAAAAATAAAGTCATTTTCTTTTTTCCACAAGATCCTAATCCTACAGGGGATGTTGGACTTTACTAAAACTTTCATTGAACATAGATTGTGTTTAAAGAAAGCATATTTGGATCCTAATCAACATTACCCTGCAACTATTATTTAGAGGGAACAAAAAAGACTCCACAAAAGCAACAAAGAGCAATGAACAGTTCTAATCTAGCCATCACATCTTCTTACTGCATTGCCATCTCTCTTTTTCCTTTCTCCATTTTTCTCCTTCCCTTACTTTCTCTTTCTTCTTGGGGTCCTCTAAAGAATATGTTTTAATACCATACCTCACATTAAAAACATAGAAATAAGTATAAAAATTGCAAATACTTCACTTCAAGTCTTCTTTCTGCTCCTGCCATATTTGTGCCTTCCTTTTCACAGTAGCTCTTATCTAAAGGGTTGGAGAGCCCACACACTCACCTCTTATTCACACATCACTCTTGAATTTACTCCTTTCTTGCTCCTGTTGTAATCTTTCAACTGAGATGGTTCTAATTAACGTCATTAACAATCTTCACATTGTCAAATCCTACAGACGCTCTTCTGTCTTCATTACATGTAGTCTTTCAATAGCATTTGGCATAGTTAGCTGCCTTCATCCTGTATTTATCAATAGTCCCTAGGTAAGTGCTCCCCATAGAATAATGGCTTTAGCAAGTAAAGATACAGAATCCTTGCTCTGTGTTTCATCCCTCAAAATGTGGATGATTCACAACCTCTGAAAATTGCCTGAAAGTGGACACTTTCTCTCCTGCTCCAAATCCAACCTCTTCCTCCCTCAGTCTTTTCCACCTCAAAGGATTCCTCTACCTTGCATCTTTTAAGTTGAAAACTTTCAAATCTTCAGAAACGTTTGAAGAATAATACAGCAAACACAGAAATGTTAATATATATTGGCAGCATTTGCTTTCCATCTCTTTATAACATTTTTATTTTAATTAAGCACTTGTAATGCATTGAATCCTTGGTGCTATCTTTTGCAGAGAACACCACTTGGAGAGGCCTCTGCAATACTCTGCATAAACTCTTCAAGTTTAATTAGCTCTGCTTGCTTTGACCTGCCAGAGACCAAGACACTTTCTCAGATTCTTCCCTTTTACCACTCCACCCAGTCACCAAGTCCTGAGAATTTTACTTTGGAAAATCATTTATAAAATCTTGATTTGTCTTCCTTATTCAGTCCTATCAGCACTCAGGAACAATCCTTGGACAAGTCATTGTCTCTTTACCTCTAATATTTCTCCTTATAGTCCATTCTACACTCTGATGCTGTTACTTTTTTAATCCTGTTTACTTGCAAATCTAGTTATATTGCTCTTTAAAAACTTCAATCTACCATGATTTAGAATATTACTCTTGCCTATTTGTGTACCTGAGTTCCACCCCTATTCAAATATCCTCTTTAAATCTCACCTACTTCCAGGACCCCTGGTTATGTTCCATTCTCCTTGGCTGACATGCTCTTTCAACACCATTTATTTACTAACCATTTTTATTCAGTTTACCACCATGTCATCTTGCTTGGAAAGCTATGGAGTCATGTTCTCATGTCTTTGCCCCTCTGTTTGTTATAAAGTCACTTGTGTGTACTTCTTTCACTTGACTGCAAGCTCTGAAAGAATGAACAGTATATATCTGCAGTTAACACTGGTATTTGTGCTTTTATGATATACATAATAGCTAAGGTTGAATCATGTTCAAAATCTGGGAGCCAGAAAACTAAAATACACAACTTAATGTTTCCTTAAGACAAATTCTAAGTTATCACAATTCATTAATGAACAGCAACAGAACTCAAACTCTGCAATTCAAATGTAGGCAAGAGAAACTTTACAGTTTCATCAGTGTGTCAAATTCTAAGAGTCTGTGCTTACTGTATCTATTCTAGGATCTAGCATATGAGATATGATGCAGATTCAAAAAATTTTGTTTTCTACATTAATATTCTTATTGATACAGCTAGATTTGGTAAATACTGGCCTCAAGTAGGTTTATTATTTCTTTTTGGTATTGCTGATATCAAATTAATTTTGAATTTATACCATATAAAATAGACTTTCACTTGAATGATATCATGATGTCAACATCAACAGTGGATGATAACAAAAGGAAATCCTTTGATATCATAAGGTACATGATATCAGAACATCCTATTACATAGTTTATTAGATAATTATAAGATTCCTTTGAATGTAAAAATCAATATATTTCTAAAACAGTGAGCTTGAAAAAGAAGCAGTAGATTGCTGGAACACAATGTAATAGGAAAGTATTCCACTGAAGAAAAAGTTGAAGCATAACCACAAACCTTTATGAACATAACTAAGTCTTATACTTTATTTTAACTATTTCAAAAACAACAAGACAAGCACTGGAGACAATCTCTGATAAGCTATAGAAACACGCACTTTTCTCAAAGGCCAACTTGTAAATCTTTACTTTTGACTTCTAATTCTCTGTCACTGTTCCTCCAGATTTTCAGTTAATGGATGACTTTACACTGGTTGGACTGTCCAGACTGGGAATTCTTGTACAGCTTTCTTGTCAGTGGACCTATGATTATTCCAGTTTTAAAGATCATCTTAGCTAGTTCATGTTTCATATTTTCCATACACGGAAAAGATAGTTTTGAGAAATGCAATGTCATTAACTCTGCATTATAGAAGGCTAGCTTGAATACAATAGATTTTTCTTCTTAAAATAGTTTAAGAAACACAGATCCAGAACAACCCTGGTTACTTTCATTCTAGCAGTGCTTTTTTCATTATGGTACCAATCATCTCCTCCATGACCCATTTGACTTGATAGAGAAGCTGCTAACATTAATGTCACCTCTCAGCTCTACTATACTAGTTTTTGGCTCTTGGAACATTGGCTGTTTTATTTTTAGGGTAATAGATTTTTTTATCTGCTATCTCAAATCTATTGTTCATCTTATATAGTCAATGGAATTTTAAAATTTTGATTATTCTACTTAGTTACTTTGCTCATTGCTGAGATAAAATACACAGCATTCAAAGTTAAAGGAGGAAAGGTTTATGGTAGCTCACAGTTTATAGAGGTTTCAATTCATAGTTGGTTGGCTAGAAGGCAGGGTGGCATGGTAGAGGGGAATCAGAGAGGAGAAATAGTTCCTGACAGGCAGCAAAGCTGTTAAGTGGTGAAGAAGAGGCAAACAGTAAGTGATGACAACAACCCTCTTTCTGTCCCTTATATGGTACCCAGAGTACCAACCCTTAACACTCACACCCGGGATGTGGACCTTCCTATCATTCACACTAAGAACTATCCCAAACCAATCTGTGAATCAATTTAGTAATCACACAACCCTTGATCCCAGCATCACACACTCTAGGTCCAGCTACATCTCAAAAGCTCCACCTATTACCACATGGGTTTTGGAGGGACATCTAGACACAAGCCATAACATATACTATTCAATTCTAGAATTTCTACTTGATGTCTTTTTATGATTTATTTTCCTTTTTAATTGAGATTCTTCCCCTAGCAAATCATACACTTCATATTTTCTCAGTACTCTATAGGTACAGTTCCCTTTAATTTCTTACGCTTCCTTATAATAGGTTATCTGAAGTCTCTATCACCTAAAACCTATATCTGGGCCCATTCAATAAATTCTGTTGAATTTTTAATTTTTATTTTAGTATAGTCATGTTTTCCTATTTTTTGCATATCTTGTAATTTTTTATTAAGAAATGAAAATTCTGGGCTAGGGATTTAGCTCAGTGATTCTGCCGCGTGCTTCACAAGCGCAAGGTCCCTAGTTCGATCCCTGGTATGAAAAAAAAGAGAAATGAACATTCTCTTACTGCATTCTGATGACTCAGAATTCCAGGGGTGTTTTTTGTAGGGGTTATTATAATTGTTATTTTCTTGTTTTATTATGAATTCACCAATAGTTAATCTGCAGAATATTTCTGCCTATGGTATACAGGTGCTGATATATCTGTTTGGTAGTATCTTTTCTTACTTTTATTCTTTAAAAGCAGCCTCTATATTAGCATGTCTTCATAGTTAGCTGTCTCATAACACCTTGAGCCAATAGATCTGTGTGTGGGTTGGGGAGCTCATTTTTATGGAAATTCTCACTTCTTTTCTACGCATGTGCATAGATTCCTAGTCAACCAGAGTTGTCCAGAGACCATGGTCCTTCTCAGTTCACCTATGCATTTCCACACAGCATTCCATTCACTCAGAGATCTGTAGACAGCTTACGTAATTCCTCTATGACTTTTCCATTTTAAGGAGCTCCCGGTTGCATTTTTATCTAAAGCACTGGGCTCCTACTGACCCCAAATAAATCCAAAACCCCTACCTTGTAAGTCGTATTTATTCACCACTTTGCTATGCAAGTTTTCTCTTTTTGACTGACAAGGAGAAAGCTTGTTTCTCCAGTGTAAATTACACCGGCCTTGACCAGCAACAAAGCTGCCAGTTGTCATAGGGAGAACCACCCTAGCAGAATCACAGCACCAACTGGGCTGGAAGGAGGTTGGCAGCAACCCCGGGCAAGAAAGCCACAGGCTCCTACTGTTCTTTTCCTAAGTTTAGCAATTTTTCAGGAATAAATGTCTGAATTAATTGTCTTTGGCTGATTTTCAGAGCCCTAAAAATGTTTGTTTTAACAACTGAATCAAGTTTTATAAGCTTTTTATGGGAAAAGATTTCCCAATTTCTTGCCATTTCTGGAAATCCTACCATTTTTGTTTTTTTGATCTAGTATCTCAGTAAAGATGAGTCTGGTTGTCATCTCTCTCTCTCTCTCTCTCTCTCTCTCTCTCTCTTTTTAATTCACTAATTTTCTCGGTACATTTTAGGTATGCAATATGCTGACATTCATTATTGGGAATTTGTACCTTTACATAATCTCTCTTGGTTCTTAATTTTCCTGCTTCCCCTGCCCTCCCTTCAACCCCTCCACTCCTCACTATTTATAAGACTTTGTTTCAATTTTTTCCTTTCCTCATATTTGTTCCTTTCCCTTCTTTCCTTTCTCCTACTCCTCCCTCTTCCCCTTCCCCTTTGCACCTTTTCTTCCTATTTCACATTATCTATTATACATTTTGATCCTTATTTACACTTTCAATTTTTCATACCAGAGAAACTATTTGATATTTACATGTGTGTCCTATTTATTTCACTGAAGAGTATGTCCTCAATGTGCATCCATTTAGCTATTAATATCTCTAGTTTCTCATTCTTTATGGCTGAGTAGTACTCCATTAAAATTTGTTTTTCTTTATCCAGTCTCCAATTGATGGGCAACTGGGCTCTTTCCAAGTTTTAGCTGTTACACACTGCGCTGCTATCAACATGGGTGCACATATATCGCTGTGGTATGATTCTTTTAATTCTTTTGGGAAGATACCCAGAAGGAGAATAGCTGGGTCAAATGGGATGTATCTCTTTACTCTTCTTTGTTCTATGGTAGTAACCTCACCTTTCATTATTTTTGTTGTTGTTGTTTGTGACAATGATATTTAAATTACAGGTTAAATTTCATTTCTCCTTTTTCTTTATCATCCATTCTTTAAGTATCATTTGGGTTATTTTCTCTTCAAAATTGCTCTATTCATTTCTAGTTATCTTTATTGCAATTACTGCAGTTCAAGTAATTGTTATTTCTGGATCATTACAATAGTATATCTCTGTTGTAGTTGGGATATCACCCAAAGAGCTCATGGTGTTGAAGGTTTGATTGCTAGCTGATGGGCTTATGGGAAGTAATTGGATTGTGAGGATTCTAAATTTCTCAACTGGATTAGTCCATTGATAAGTTTGTTAGCTGAAAGAGCTTATTTGAAAGTGGGACTAATTGAGTGAAGGGTGTCACTGGGGTTGTGGATTTGAAGGTTTTCATTCATTGCCTCTCTCTTCCTCTATGGCTCTTCCTTTCTCTTTCTGCTTCCTGGATGCCCTAAAGTGGACTGCTCTCCTTTATCATGCCCTTCTGTGATGATATTTCTACCTTGTCACAGACAAGCAATGAGGCCAGCTGACCATGGAATGAAACCTCTGAAGATATGAGCCAAAGTCATTTTTAAGTGTATAGTTCAATAGTGTTAAGTATATTTCCAATTATGAAATAGATACCCAGCTACTATTAAATCATGAGCAGATATCATTCCTCTATTTAATACTATTTTATGTATAACTTTTTTATCAGTTCTTATTGTATTTTATCTCTCCTTAGAATAAAATCCAAATACATTTTAATAGACTATGAGTGCAGATATTATTTGGATAAAGTGTACTCCCTTGAGTTCCTCTCATCGTACCCTCCTTATTTACTCATTCACACTACTCTTCCAGCTCAGTAAATTTGCCAAATTTGTCCCACCTTAGAGTTTTTGGCCTTCTTCTCGCTGCTTAAAATATTTTTCATCTCTTCCTCACACACCTGGCCTTTTTTCATTCTTTGTGAATGAACTTTAGTGTCAGCTCCTCTGGGAGGATTTCTCTTACAATTTTGTGTAATTTATGACTGTACACGCCTTAACTCATTACCTTCTAGTATATTTCCCAGGTCATTTACTTCATGATTTATTGTAATTGGCAAATGTATTGTTTATTTGTTCACTTGCTTTATTACTACCTCCTTTCATCACAATCTGAGGGGAAAAATATCTACTTTAATAAAAGCTGGCTTCTTCAATACTTTTGACAGCACCTATAATATAGTGGAAGTGCCTTATCCTTTTTAACATTAAAAAATTAAGTGAAAAAGAAAAGACATCATTCTCAAATTGTATGGTTAAGAAACTTTAGATGAAAAATGCTAAGGTTAAAAAATTTAAAAAGAATAAACATAATTTATCAGTACTTTTTCTTGTTTTTCAACATCTGTAATTTATAAAGTGGCTTTAGATGGTTATTTTGTACAAATAAAGTATTAAACCAGGATCTATTAATAAAAGAACTTCAAAATGAATGGGAAAAAGTAATTTTTTGTTTCTCTCATTCTTTTAGTTAAGGTGAATAACAATGTGAAGTTTAAATTATCTGTTTAAAAATGGGAATTATATAGCATGTAAGTAGAAACATTGTTTTGAACTCAAGAGACTAATGAAATGAATGCAGATCTTTTATTTCTGCAAAGAAAATGCCTTTATGTCACATACTTACCGTGTGAAATAAAGTACTCATTAATGTTGTTCATCGTCTGGAAAACAAAGAAAACAGCAGTATCTCTTAGTAAATCTTCAATCCTTGTATTCTGTCATTTTTTTTTAAGGAAAGTTTAAGCATTTTCATCAGCTTTTTCTTTTGTCTCTTGAAAAAGTTTCCAAATACACACTTTAAAAAAATCTTGGTTTCTAAGGAGAAAAAAATATGAAACCACAACTTAATGACTACTAATTCATTTAAGCTATAAATCAGCAGGAAGAGAAACTAATACACATCATTTCTATAGCTTACAACTTCCATAAATAAAAAATTCATTTTCTGGTACTGACAACCTGAGTTTCTACTATGGTAGCAAGCCCTCAGCATGTCACTGGCTCTTTATGACTAAAGTGGAGATTAAAGCCCACACACTTGATAGATCTGCAGTGGTCCTCTTTCCCTCTCAGCTTTGGAAATGAAATAAGAGTTCAATAAAATGGTGCACTACAAGTCTTTTGATCAGATGCATACAGTGTATCTTTGGATATGTACAGCATATTTATTTCTTTCAAATATTTTATCAACCTTGTACTTGGGGGATGAAAAACAAAAAGAGTGGCACTGAAGTGCTGACATATTTATAGGGAAATTTAGAAAATATAAAATTTCTTGGATGCTATTATCAAAAATAATTTAATCCTATTTCATTTTTTTCACTGTTACAACTGGACAGATTGGAAGCAGCAAACATTCAGGTGCTTTTCACCAAGAAAAAGAATTAAAAGTCTAAAAGACACCTACACTTGGGGATTTAATTCCAAGCAGTTCTTCTTATGATATTTGAACTTGGATTTTATCCAGGTTTTTCCTTGTCTTATTTTAAATCACCTTTACATATTGCTGTAGCAGTCAAATAAATTGATACATTCCTAAGAGTTCAGGGCACTAAACCAAGCCTGTGAGGGTGAAATAAAATTATATAGGCTTCTACTTTTCTTTTTCTTATATTTAGTTTTTGTTAAAATTTACAATGTCTTTTGCAAGGAAGAAAAAAATGTGGGTTTATTTCTAATTGATAATGTTGTCCATATTCTTAATGTAGTGAAATAAAACTAGAGCTACTTCGGAACTGGAAAAGAGATTTGATAGGGCAATGGTAGGTGTAACACTAAGACTCTTCCTGTTATACAAGATAGAAATTCAACAAATGTAGTCATGAAGTATAACTTACTGGTACACTTGTTTCAATAGTTAAGAAAATAGCTGACTTCAGACAAGCATAGTTCTAATGTGTTGAGCTGTTTAGGCAGCCATAACAAAATATTTTAAACTGGGTAAATTACAAAGAGCAAACATGTATTGCTTTTCAGTTCTGAAGGCTGAGAAGTACAAAGCCAATGTGGCAGAGAAGCTGGTGTTTGGTGAGATCCAGTCTGCACAGACTATACACTCACTGTGTTCTCACCTGGCAGAAAGTGCACACATCTTCTCTCAGACCTCTTTTATCAGACTACTAAGCCCAGTCATGACTTCATTGCCTTCCAAAGACCCCATCTCTTAAAATCACCACCTGGGGAAAAAAACGAAAGAAAGAAAACCACCACCTGGAGGGGTCAGGTTTCAACATATGAACTCTGGAGACCCTAGAATAAAGCAAGCAGTCCCCATCTAGGAGCCAGAAAAGAGTTCCTTACCAGACCGAGATTCTGTATTGACTATGGACTTTCTACCCCATAAAACTGTGGGGAATTTCTGCTCTATAAGCTACCTAATTTAGTATATTTTGCTATGGCAGCCCATAGAGTCTAAGACAAGTCATCTCTAACTTTCATACTGCAGATAAACACTCCTGATATGGCAGAGAAGCCAGTGTTAGAGGTCTTTAGTCACATTCTGCCTTTTCTATGATCCGGAAGGAAACGCTTTGTTCTCAATAAGTCATTCATGCCAAACTATGTATTGCATACCTGTTTTGTGCCAGACTTCTCATGAAGATTACATTTTACTGGGAAGGGACAGACAAGTAACAGATGGATTGCTGGGTAACCTAATCTGCCTTTCCTTTCTCTAGAAACATAACTTCATGTTACAGAAGAACTTTGAGAGTACTGCCAATCAATCTATCTTTCATTTCTTACGTTACAAACCCAAAGCCATTGATGCCTCTGCAGATGGAAGTGGGTCAGACGTCAAAATGAAAACAACTCTAAACTGAAAAAGGCAAAGAACAGATTTTTCCCTTAGAGACACTCAAAGAAATATAGTATTATCTACACCTTGATGTTACCCTAGTAATATCCAATTCAGTCTTCTGATCTACAGAACTGTAAGATAACAAATTTTCTTTTGTTGTACACAGTAAGGTTCAGTAATTGGTTATAGCATACACAGGAAACTAACACACCTTTAATATACTGGAAGCATGTATATCTCTATTAACCATGCCTTCTCCTTCATTTTTATGTCTTCCTTCTGTATTTTCCCTATGTCTTGCATAAAGATATTTCTTTCTCATGGCAATTTACTTATTATAAACCAACTTTCCTTTTCTATACAGAATTTGACAATCTAGGTGAGGCAGGAGGCTAGGGTGTGGGTAAGACTAGCTAGGAAAGTAGGTGGGACCTGTTAATTACAACATCCCAGGACACATGATTACAACAGTTCCCAAAGCCCTGCACATGGAATTCTCACTGCAACCCCATCAGGTTTTTGGTTTTCTTTTTTTCTGTACCGAGGATTGAACTCAGGACTTTGCGCTTGTAGGCAGACGTGGTGCCACTGAGCTACATCCCTGGCCCACATCGGGTTTTTGACAGGATAGTCCCAGACCTGATGCCAGCCTGAGGGTGGAAAATACAAAAAGGACAGTCACCACTTAACTCTCTGCTATTCTGTCTCTTCATGATAGACCTCTCTCATGCTGTAGCATGTACTTTCTTTTTCTACTTTTACCTGGCCCAAACTCACTCTGCAGAGCCTGTTTTTCCCCACCATTAGTAAATATAAAACTTTGCTACTGTTTATGCTCATCTTGACCAATTCTTTGCTTAAGACAGAAAGTGTAGAAACCTCCAGGAGACTCTAGCATCCCAAAACCCAGTAACAAAGGGAAACTAATTCTTAATAATTCTAGATGCATCACTTAAGGATTAATGCTGAACATGAACTCTTTTATAAAAAAGCTTCTTTTGTTTCTTTTTCTGCTTCCAAGTTTATATTTCTTTAGTATGACTGCTTTCTGATCTGTGGCTTCTAAAAGAACTTGATTCTGTCTAATATCATTCATTCAGGAAATAAACACTTATTACATATACACTTGTTATGTATAAGGTATAATCCTAGGTATTATTATAGCATGATATATATGTAATATATGGATATGTGTATAGATATAGTATATATATAGAGAGAAAATTATATATATTTACTACATATGTATATATATGGAAGTGTTTTCTAAAACTGATAGAAAAGTCATCTTTTTGTAACTATGAACTTAATTGATAGGCTTTAATAAACAAAATCTAAGAAATGGAAAATCTGTTTTGAAGGCATATTTATTTATTTATTTATTTATTTTTGTACCGGGGATCCAACTTGGAACCTTGCCCTTGCAAGGCAGGTGATGGAACCTTGAAGGCATTTTTAGACATAGTTAGATGTAGTTTACTTAACAAATATTAAATAAAAGTAAGAGACAAGCATTTCTCTATTGCTTTAATTTGTTTATGTCTGTCTATGCAAATTAAATTCTGATTTCAAGTTTTAAAGAAGTAAATATATTGTTTTCTAGCCTCTTCTATTTTAAAAGAAAAATCAATAGAAATAAATGATTTCCTTCCTTTGCTGGCCTCATAGTTGCCCTGAAACAGAGTACATATTATAAAATCTTATGTATTCAGCTGTTATATCTTGGTAAAATAAATATTATATCAATTGTTTTGCTATAAATTTCAGAAGTCTTTGTTATTTTCTTCCTAACATCAAAAAGGCCAACTCATGGCCAAGTGATCAAGAATAAGGAAGGCACAATGTCAGTTTATTCATAGCTCCCTTGGTCCCCTAAAAGCAGCATTATTTGAGGCTTGTTTTAAATCAGCTTTACTCTAAAACATTTGGCTTCTGTGTGTGTTTCAAAGCAATTCTTTGAACAGCTTGAAATCATTAGGATGGGGGTGGCAAAAAATGGAGCTTCAAAGACCTCGCTCTACTGAAACAATACGCTATATTCAAAGTTGGGAAATCAACAGGGAAGACACTGCAGGCACAGTCAAACTTACAATAAGGTCACCTTTTTTTTCTTTTCCAATGCTTTTAGAGAGCTGGCTTACAGCAGCAATTCAACCGTGCATAACTAGGAGGAAAAAATGATAACTTGAAATATCATCTGCCCTGAAGATGTCACTTATGGTTCAGCTAAATGAGAAAACATCTCTGAGAAATGAAATGATTTGATTGTCTGATGAGAGTTGTAAGTTTTGCCTGCAATCAACTCCATTCAGGCTCTGAACTTTAAAGGTTTGAATGGGATTGATTGCAGTCCCAGTACAAAACCTCCTTTTCCTATTACTTAATTAAAAACATAAATATATATTTTCTCAACTTGACGTTTTCTAATTGCAATAACAAAATTGTTCTGCTTGACCAGTGTCCACTTTGGAAGATTTGATAATATAACTCCCCTAATACCCTATATTTGGTAAGTGATGAGGCAGTGATTATATGCATGGACTTTAGTGTCAGACTGTTTAAATTTATGCTCAAAATTTGCCACAACCAGGATAATTTTGGCCAATTAATCTGGGAGTTTCTATCCTCTTTAGTAAAGTGGAACTAGCATTAATCATTATGTAACTAACCACATCTTCATTGGTGTGAGGTTTAAATGAATTAATATTTATTTGTAAGATGATTGGAAATATATTTGTCATATAATAAATGCTCAATAAACATTAGTCATTTTTATTAGCATTCTCCAGAGTAACAGAAACAACAGAGAGAGAGAGAGAGAGAGAGAGAGTTAGTTTTTAAGGAATGAGTTCACATGATGGTGAAGATTTGGTAGCCCAAAAACAACAGAGTAGGCTGGCAGGTTGGAGACCAGGAAAGAACTGCAGTTGAAGTCAAAAGCCAGTCTATTAGCCAAATTCCTTCTTGCTTAGGATATGCCAATCTGTGTTCTATAATGGCCTTCATCTTGATATAGGGGAAAATATAACTCACAACCTACTAGATGTCACATACACTGAGTTTGTGTCCCCTAAAATCAAAGAATGAATTCCAAAGGACAAAGGAGGTTGAGTAGGAAAGGTTTATTGGAGAATAGAAATAGCTCCTGAGAGACAGGAGGGGACCCAGAAGTGAGTGGCCATAGAGGCTCTGTTGGGTTAATTTATATAGCAAAGTCACAGTGTAGGTACAATGTGGGTCAAACTGCAATCAACCTATAGGGTTACAAGTATAGCTGCGCAGCAAATATTGGTCCAACAGGGAACTGGGTCATGTACTAGAGGTACAGGGAAAGAGCAAAGGTATTTTGGGAAGGGATATGTCCAGATGCTTTGGTCACTCACCTGGGCAATTGATGCCTATCTGGATGTTACTGGACCAGGTGATGCCAATTGTAGTATAATTTCAAGTTACTGCTTATTCGTTACAGGAGGCATGTAGGCCTGGCCATTATATCTTTATCTTGAGGCTTGGCCTTCTTCAGATGCACGTCCAGCCACAATTCTGATGTTTTTATTTTTCCTATTGACTTCCTTGACAGCCCAGGCTCTTTCTGAATATATATATATATATATAAATTTCTATCTAAATTAGCCACCAATAATATTCAGATTAGAGAAAGGGCCACTCACATTACAGAGGTAATTTATTTCCTTTAAAATCCACTGATTCAAATGTTACTCTTATCTAAAAACTACCTTCAAGAAAATATCCAGAATAATGTTTGTCCAAATATCTGGGCACCGAGGTCCAGCATAACACATAAAATTAACAATCTCTTAGAGAGTGAATGTTTATTCTCTACCCCGCAACTTCATGTTCTGAAATTCTAACTTTCCATGTGACAGTAGTTTGAGATGAAGTGTTTGGGCAGTATGTAGAGTTAGATGATATCATAACGGTGGGGTGCTTAGACTGGATTAGTTATTTAGTTAAAAATGAAAAGAGAGAGGAAAGCCAGGACAGGACAGAGGGAGCAAGTGACCATCTGCAACACAAGGTATGGGCCTTCACCATACACTGCCCCTGCTGACACTCTGATTTTGAACTTAGGTCCCGAGAACTGTGAAGTCAGTTCCTCTTGGATAAGCTGCTCCATCTATGGAGTTATGTTATGACAGCCTATACTGACTGAGACAGCTTCACAGCACTATTGCCAATATGTAATCTCAATCACTGTGTGGAATCTCAAACTGATAAGACAACGTGGAAAGAAGTGGGACAGAGTTGCCAGAGAGGGTGTCCACCTATGCCTCTGCTCTGCCTGTGGGAACCTTAGTCCTCAAATGTGGCATCCTGAATGCGGAAAAGCTTGATTTGCACACAATGAGTCTTATAAGCTTTAATATTAACGAGGTAAAATAGACAACTGTTAATAAAGTACTGTTTAATATAGAAGGTAACAATAAAGGCTTTGCCTATATCCAATTAAATTTCTATGGCATTTTTTATCTTCCCCAATAAGTCAAAATTTCTTGGCATTTCTGTCATTAGTAGTAAGATGAGTGAGCAGAATCATTTCCCATGTGTTTTTGAGATGTATGTACTTTTCTAGAAGAGATATCTCCTAAATTTCTTCTTTAGATCTCTTTATGTTTGGTATATATTCTGTCAAATTGTTTGCCCTTTTATTTCAATATTCCCCCCCGCAATAGATCTATTTGCATGATTGCATTGACAGTTGACATAATCAATACTACCCTTCTAGATTGGTGAATATGGGGGAAGATGCCCTAGTCCACTTTGTTTCTCTGGGGACTTCACATTGAAATTTTATAAGTCTTACTTGAAATTTTATAAGTCCTCTTCCAGTGACTGAGCCAGCAGGGGTGAGTGGGGTGTGTCTCACTGACCCTGGAACAAGTTTGCATCCTGTTTCTTCTCTGCAGTGTATGTCCTTGGGTGGGTACTCCCAAAGATCTAGATTGAGTCTTTGGGTATCATTCATGGTTTTATAGGTTGACATTGGTTCAAAACAGCCCAAGGTGAAGATAGATTATTCCTCCTGGCCTGTAAGATATTTCATTCCAGGATAGCAAGAAATTGGGCTGTCAGAATGGGAATAACATGCAGATTTTTGGTGATACAAAATTTTTATGCAAGGACTCCAAAAAAAAAAAAAATCTACTAAGGAGGAGCCCTACATGTATGCCCCTCAAGATAGTCATGGAAGAATAATATTAGATCTTTAAAAATATCGCTACAGAAATGGGCATTTTCACCTGCACTTATATACTGAGGTAGATTTAAGGGGAAGGTAAATGGTTCTATCATAATTTTAAATTCAAGTCATATAAGGAAGAAATAAATCTTCTAATAACTTATCTTACAGACACACAAGTATGTATAAGGTTTAAATACATGAATCATTATCATAATATCAACAATAGAATGAGGTCAGAAACAATGAAAGTGAAAGTTACATAAATTTTTACACTTAGTATGAAATATTAGGCATTCTCCATGAAAGTGAGGTAGATATGTGTGCCTTCATATAATAAACATTTTAATTTACACTGTTAAAAAATATTTGACAAATGGCTAAAACTCTGGAGAAATACTCATCAAAGAGATTAAGAGGTTACTTTTAGCAAGTGTGATTAAAAGTGGACAGTATTGGAGAACTTTGAAAAAAATATTTCTACCCTTCAGTTCTTCTATTAGATAATAATGATTCAAAAACTGTGGCCATACACAGGTGCTAATCAAATCCATATTTCTCAACTCTGATTCATGTCTTATGATCTGTGGTGAATTAGGATAGCCTAGGCAACATGAATATTGAATTTAAATCCTGGATTTGTCACTTATAGTTGTGTGGTCTCAGGCAACTTAAATTATACTTATCTATAAAATATGAATAGTAAACCCAGTATCATAGAGTCTCTGTGAACATTAGATGGAAGAAAACAAGTATAATGTTCTCTCTGATCCAGGCCTACCATATGTGTATTAATTTCTTAGCTAGCACTTTTGCCTTCTCATGCTATAATATCCATTCAAACATCGATGTCACCAGACCTTTTGATCTAGACAGTAGCCAGCTTCAAGCTCACTTATGAGTCTCATCATTACCGCAGAAATAATACATTGAAGATAAAATATTTTCTTCAATCTTGAATAAAAGCTTCCCTCTCAGTGCAGATTAATAATTAGAGTATTTTTGACTTATCAGTTTCCTTCATACTCTAGAACCAGTAGATGATATTGATTTAATAGGAATGTCCCCTTGTTCCAACTCAATTATCATTTATCAAATGCTTGCTATGTTTTCAGGTATTATACTAGACTCTTTGAATATGAGTGTGACTAAAACACAACGTATAAGTAAAGTAGGTTAATGTTATAAAGTGTAGATTGTTAAACAAATTATATTATGCAATCAATGCTTCACAAGATGAGAGTGTATGATTATGTAGGTGACTGTCAAGAACTGCTCTTATCAGGAATAGGAGTGTTTCTCAGTCAGTGAAGGAGAAACCTCAAGAATGTAGTCAATTATGACAAAAGTGTAGCAGTTGAAATGATATGAAACCTAAAAATATATATTTTTGGGAGAGTAAAGATGGAAGACAAAACTTTTACTTAGAAAATTAAATAAATTACACATAATTAAGAGAGAAAGTTTTTTTTTTTTTCTTTCTTTGTCCAAAAGATTTTGGAAGGATCTTGAAATCAAATATTCCTTCAGTAAATTTTGCAATATCACCTTACAAATATCTATTTTATATTATCTCTGATTTAAAATAATTAACTTTTTGAGGATCCATTTCTTTAAATATACATAGAATGATTAACAGAAATCAGCTATTGTGAGAATCAGTATGACATATGAAGTGTTTGATCACCATCTTGGCATATAGGAGATTCTCCAGATAAGGAAAACATTCTCTTATCTTCCACATTTAATACATAGTCAATAAATAAAAAGAAAGGGCTCATTTTCTCATTTGTAATCAGAGAAGGACAAGATTTTTAATTTGCTTTTTCAAAGGTGAAAATTTCCTTATAGTCAAAAGAATAAACCAACAGTGAAGTAGATGATAGGGGAGGAGTGAGCTATGCATTCTCTACCAGTGTTGTTCAGCAGAAATAAATTGAAAGCCACAAATGCAAGTCACAGGTATAATTTTGAATTTGTAGTAACCTCATTAAAAAGGCACAGTAATATTAATTCTGATAGCACAATGTACTTAGCCCAATATATGTAAAGTACTATAAACTTATAATCAATATGAAAATTAATAATGAGATTTAACCAATTATTTCCAATAAAGCATTTAGCAAAGAACCTGGCATATAATAATAATTCTAGCTATTATTATTACAATTTCCTTAAATAAATGTGAACTCTGTGAAAGTTGGTTGCATGTCCCTTCAGCATCTCTTAAGCACCCTTAAATTTCAATCTTCCCTTAATTATATGAGTTTCCTTTGCCCAAGTATTATTTTAACAGCATACTCATTTGTGGTCTTCCTCCTTCTATATTACACTTAGATTTAGCTCCCTAAATCAAACATATTATCATATTAATTATCTGGTTAAAATCTTTTGATAGTTCCCCTTTGTGTAAGAATAACAATAGACTCTTTGTGGCTTTGGTTTATGTGTTTTTCCTTTGTATTGTCCTGTCCCTTTTCCAAATCTGGTGGGCAGACCTGCTGTTTAGTCCACTGATTCAGGCAGGGAACTTGGCAGGGGAGAAAGCAGAAATAGGCTGCTAGTCTTACTAACTGTTTAAAAATACTGAATCTTTAGGAGATTTCAAATCGTTTTTGTGGAGCTAAAATGGACAATGGGATCTGAAGAGTTCATATTTATGCATACTCCTCATAATGCACAAAGATTAAGTACTGTAGTACTTAACAGTGGGACTTCAGAGCCAAACCATCTAGCTTCATATCCTAGATCTTTTACATACAATGGAACGTCTTGGGCAAATTACCATGCCTCTTTAGCTCAGTGGCCATGACTCTCTGACCCTCAATTGTCCCCTCTGTGAAATAAATATAGCAGTAGTATGCCTCATAGACTTGTGAGAATTAAGTATATTCTTTTAGATAAAGTACTTACGAGTATTAGTTTGTGATACAGCCAGTACTCTTCATAAGCATACATTATTTACTATTCTATCAGTGAATTATTGTTTTATTAATAATAATTAGAAAGACAGTTACAATTTGGTCTTCTATGGTTTAAAAGTTTGTGTCCTCCTAAATTTCTATGTTAAAGTTCTAACTCTGAATATGATCATATTAGTTAGTGGATCATAAGCCCAAAGGAGCTTGTTCACCCTTTTCACCTTGATAGGACACAGCTACAAAACTCCAACTCTGAACCAGAAAGAAGCCCTCACTAGATAATAGCTCTGCTATTGTGCTTTTCCAACTCCAGAACTATAACAAATAAATTTCTGAGCTAGGCATATTTGCCTACCCTTGTAATTCCAACACTCTGTAAGGCTGAGCCAGGAGGACTGTAATTTCTAGCTTAGCCTGGGAAACTTAGTGACTTAGCAAGACCTTGTCTCAAACATTTGAAAAGAGTTGAAATCCTCAGTACTTCAAAATAAATAAACACATAAATAAATTTCTGTTTATAAGCCACCTTTCACGGTATTTTGTTATAGCATTCAAAACACATTTGAGACAGTTCCTAGGTCTATGCTCCCAATTAGTTTATAAACTATCTGAAGGTAAGGATCTCAGCATTATTACAGAATCAGCCATGGTAACTATTCAATATATAATTGTTAGAGAAGAAAGTAAATGTCAAATGATCCCTCTGTTTTCCTGACCACTATAGTACCACACAGAGTCTGACTCAGATTGCATCCTCAGAAATGAGCACCTCCATAGTTTGAAAGACAAGCTATTTGGGTGGGTGATGTTTCTATGTGGTATTCTGGGCATTTTAAAGTTGTTAATTGGAGCAACATAAAGTTGTTAGATGGAGCAGACACTATAGCAGACACCACATGTTACTTTCTTCCCAATCATTCATGACCCTTTCTGGTCTCCAAAACAGGACATTCCTTCTCTCCTCTCCCATCTTGCTTAATTATCCACTCTCTTCTGCAGAGCTGTGAGCTACCCTCAGCTGGGGAGTGGGGGAGCAGCCATAGTTCTAGGGAGTTGGTGACACATTATTGAGAACAAACCAATCTTGACTATACAAGTCTACTGCAAGGTGTTGGATTAGCCATGGGCACTTTAACGCCTTCCTTCTCATTCCCTGGACTTAGCTGGTTTCTCATATCATGCCTGAAAATGCAGCAGCCATTTTTTTAACCATAGCAGAATTAATATGCACAATTCAGCAGAATCCACAGAAATTCCCTCCTTCATGACATTTTTTGATCTTCTGAACAATCTAAAAAGTTTTTCTTTTAAGACTTCTACTTAAAGAATACAAATATTCCTTATCTGTGTTGAGTTAAAGTCTTCTTTTGCTTTTGGAGCTCGTGGGAATAATTATCAACAATTCACAATACAAGGAAACAAAGAGGAAAGACTGTCAATCAACCAAAGGGTTTCTTATTACTTCAAGAAATTATTAGGCTTCTGGCAAGAAGCAGCTGAGACAATTTAAATATTAAAACTATAATGACCACTTCACCTATAGATGCTGCATATTAATGGTTAAGTCAATCATATCTACTTGTTCCAGGACAAAAATAGAATATAGAATAGAAAATAACAGCTCTCATACATGTATTTATTTATTTTACCAGAAGTAAGAATTGAATTATTTTTATGGACTAATATATAGGTGAAAGCCCTAATACTTAATGCGACTGGGTTTGGTAGTATGGCCTTGAAGGAAGTAATTAAGGTTAAATGAGGTCAGAAGGGTGGGGTCTAATCCTATAAAACTAGTATCTTTATAAGGGGAACAAAAGACACTAAAGATGTGCATGTATAGAGGAAAAAAAGGCTGTGTGATGACTAAGTGATGAGACCTTCTGCTGAAGCAGGAAACTGCGGGGGAATCCCAGACAGAGCACTCAAGCACAGTGTTAGGAGCAAAAACACAGCTTTAATAATGCCGGTGGCCCAACAAGTGACTCCTGTCAGTCTCCAGAGCCTCAAATAGTTTATTTTTCTTTATATACATCTTTTTACATCTGTGACGCTTACTTTCATTGGAGTTTCCTGGAAATGTAGCAAGCAGAATTTACACAAAGCAGAGCAGTGGGAGGGGGAAGAGCAAAGAGTTCTGGCAGGACTTTCCCAGTCCCTTATGCTCCTTTGGTGACAGAATGCAGACGTTGTCACGGTTACTCAGGTACATTCCACAAAGAGCAGAGTTACCTAGCTAACCCATAGTTGCCCAATTCCATATGGAGGAGTGGTTTTCTCTCTCATTGCAAGCAAAGGTGAGAGAGACTTCAGGAGAAATCAAACCTTGGGCATCTTCATCATAAACTTCCAGCCTCCAGAATTGTGAGCAAATATGGCTGCTGTGTGTGCGAGCCAGTGTATTTTATGTATTTTGTTACAGCAGTCCTAGCAACCTAACATACTGTAGATCTCATTTTAAGTTTAGATGTGTTTTTTTGTTTGTGGTTCATTAGTCTATTAATTTGATATCTAGCAGTAACTAAAATTTCCTTCCATAATGTTAACCTGAGGGTTATGAATTACAAATTAATGAAATATGTTGAAATATTCCTCTTTAAAAGGTAAATTTTAATATGCATTTTATGTTTTTCTCTTAAATTATCAACTGAGAACTTTATGTTCTGTGAGTAAAGAATAGTTTATAAAACTGACATTCTGTTTTTATTCATAATATTAAAAAAGCATTGTTAAGTGTTACTAATAGTTTATAAACAAGTTACATGACCATATTGAATAGTATGTGATAGATGAGTATGTAGTCATCATAATAAGACTTATCTGTATATTGACCTGATTTTTCATATTACTGAATAAATATTCATTTAAAAATGAACATGTAACATATATGTAACTTTTATTAAAGGTGAGAAACATCGTGGGTATGAAAAAAATGTCATTTAGAAGTGAATAGTGTGTTAATTATAATGCCCAGGGATGTGTATAATACTCTATGTATCCTCTGGAGGTTGATTTGGATAAGAGATACAATAATTTGTCTTTACAAAAGTTTGGAGACAGTTCTGATATTTGTATATAAGGGAAAGGCCTCTCATATTTTCTGTGCCCCTTCCACCCTTCCTGACCTGAGAATTAATGCTCAGTTCCCAGTATGCAAGCTGATATTTCATTTCTTTCTCTCTTGTTCATTCAAACAATTTATGTGTAATGAAAGAAATAGGGACCTAACTTTATCAATGACTTTATATTACCCCAAATTATTTTCTCATGCTTATTTGCCAAGTTTAGTATTGCACTATAAGTAGCAAATTATGCGTTGCCTCTTCAGAATTCCATAGTGAAAGTCTGAATTAGGAAATAAGTTCTCAGCAGTGTTTGTCAAAGCAATACTTACCTGAAAAACTTGGGTGTATTCTATATTGTACATTCTAATTCAATAGAACTGAGGGGGGTGTTAGATTCTACATTTTAAGCAAGCATCCAGACATTCTCAATATTACTAATCAGTGGATAATATTCACCATAACAAGGGTTAAGGAAAATAGGTATAATACTAGGAAGATGGCAAGAGGGACACAATGCCCCACACCTTCAGCAAGCTTAGGTGGGTAGTATTAGTTTGGCTTCCATGAAAGATTCATTCCTAGACACACATAGGAAGATCTTACTTTCCATATAAGCAATGGATAGTCGGAGTTAACAGTTGTGTTCCTTGCAGTTCTTTAACAAATAAATGTGTAGTGCTTGTCGTGTGCTTGGCATTATTCTAGCTGACACTTACTTAAGCCTCCTAATTTTGCCAGATGACAAGTTCCACTATTTGGGGGGGCGGGTACCGGGGATCGAACTCGGGTCCTTACGCTTGCGCTGCAGGCAGTGAAACCACTGAGCTAATTCCCCGGCCCAAGTTCCATTATTTTTATTCTACCTCTTTTAGGTTGAGTAACTGAAAAATATTACAAAGATGGTGAATGAGCAGATTGGATATACTGGTCAGCTTTCCCATTTCTGGGCCCAAATCTCTGACACCTCTAATTTAATGGAGTTTATCTTAGCTCTCTTTATGAATGCATGCAGTCCATGGTTGGCTGGCTCTGTGGCAGAAACATGGAGCTACAGATAAGCTAAAGTCATACATAGGCTAAAGTTAATGATGAATGATGTTCATTAAGGCAGAAGGGTGTAGTGGAGCAAAGCTGCTCAGTTCATGGTACCTGGGAAGAAGAGCCCAGGAGAAGAGTGTCAGCAAAAGATATGCCATCAATAGTCGGGCATGGTGGTGCATGCCTGTAATCACAGCATTTAGGAGGCTGAGGCAAGAGGATCACCACAAGTTCGAGGCCAACTTGGGCTACATTGTGAGTTCAAGGCCAGTCTGAATTGCATAGCAAGACCCTGTCTCAAAAAACACAACACAACACAAAACAAAACAAAAACACAACCCCAGTGACTGGGCCCTAACTCCTAACAGCATTATGAACATAGTGAAATAATCTACTAATAAGTATACCATCCCCATGACCCAATCACCTCTCCAGGAATCTCTTAACCAAGTTGACAAATAAGATTAATTGGCACAAGTTCCTCCATTGTTAATGTGGCACCTAGTCACAACTCTTTAAGCCACGCTTAATTTTAAAATAAACAACAAACAACAATTCCACCTAATGTGATACAACTATTCTGCATGTAACTATAATACAGTAACTCCTTCCCTAGAAATTCAGCAGTCCTAGCATTGGTCACAAAATCCAAGTCAAATTCTCCTTTAAGAGTCCTCTAAGAAAAATTTTTAGCTGTGAACTCTTATAAAAATCAAAAACAAGTTACATAATGTGAAGGTACAGTGGCACTGGGTAAACATTTCCACTTCAAAAAAAAAAGAGTTAAAAGAGTTGGGGTTAGAAAAGAATTGGACCAAAGAAAGGTGGAATCCCAGCAAGGCAATCATCAAGTCTGTAACTGTATGTCTGGTATCTGGGCCACACGATGGTGATACATGAGTCAGAAAGAGCTTGTGCAACTCCATCATTATGGCTTTGTTGGTTCAGCCCACATATCCTCTCTCGCACTGATTTCCCTGTACCTTTCCCTGTCAGATATTCCACATTTCTAACATCTTCAAATTTCTGGGATCTCCACTGTTAGGTTCATTCCCACAGCTTTAAACATCACCTTCTAAGGACATGTTGCCTGGCCTCCCTGGCCTTCCTTTAAAACCTGATTGGAAGTCTTCATGACCCCACAGATCTTGTGTTCTACATTCCTGAATAACCAGCATCATTTGGACAATGCATGGGTCTGTTCCCATATCAAGAAATAGCCAGGCCCCTTTGTATCATTGCTGTGGTGGCCTTGGTGCCTTAGTGGCTGAGCACAGGGAAATGAATTGACAGAACCAATTCCCTAAGTGGCCCTTCTAGAATAGAGTGTCCAGGAATATCCTTCCCAAGGAAAAGTTTATATTTTTGCACCTTTGAGCAAGTGATTGGTGGAGTCTTGCTGATTCCTGATTTCTTCCTGTCCAATTTCAAAGTACAGTGAACCTTTGACTTACAAACTCAATCAGTTACTGAGGGCTGGTTGTAACTCAAGTTGGCTGTAAGTCAATAGAGCAGAGGTCTGGATAGTTACCTAGGTACATGCTATAGATAACAAGAGGCAGACAAATTTCCCATTAACCTAATTAACCCATTGTTCATATATCAGGCTGGTTGTAACTTGAGAGTCCACTGTATTTCATGTCTTTTTAATGTACTAATTTCCTTAGCAGCTACACCTCTTCTGATCCCAACTTTACATGTCCTTCTTTTCTAGCCAAAATTTAAGCTTTAAGCTTTGTGTTCCACCTTTAGCCACTTATTCTTACTATAAATCTAACTAAAGACACCCAATATTATCTATGCTGCTGCCTCAACATTGGGCTCCCTTGAAATTTCCTGCTCCAGAGTAATTAGACTGTCACTCTTAAATTCAACCTCAACACAAAATTTTAGGGCACAGACAAAAACTATATATTCCTTGACAGAATGAAACCCATATAGCCTCTAGTCCAATTACTAGTGGAGTCCTCATATTATAGGCAGCTAAAGTAGATAGAGATTAATAGGACATCAGAGAAGGATTGGGCCCTTGAAGTCAGTGCAAAAGATATGACACATCAAGTTTATAACTGGAGGTGAATCTGAAGGGATCTAGATCTGCAAGCCTCCTTAGAGATAAATAGCAGTATAAGATTATACTGTAACTAGCACCGCCTGGTCCAGTGAGCCCAATTAGGCATCAGACATAGGTGGTTAACCAGAACATGTGGACTCTGACTTCCATCCAGTTCAGGAAATGCCTTTGTTCTTTCTATGATTAGAAGTTATAGATAAGTTAAAGTTGTACTCTTGCTACATGCCTTGCTTCCCTATTGGATCAATATTAACTAAGCAACTCTCCTTGAAATCTTACAAGTTGATTGAAGTTTGACCCATGTTGTACTCACATTGTGATTTTGCTGTATAAAATACCCCCGACAAAGAGCCTTCGTGGCAACCCACTTGGGACCCCTTCTGGAAATTCAAGAGCTATTCTTATTATTTCCAATAAAACTCTCCTGACCTACTCCTTTGGTTCATGACTTTTCACTCCTTGATATGAGACCACCAACTTGGCACAGCTGACATCTAACAGATTGGGAATTATTTTTCCCCATGATGCTCATTCTTCCTAACCTTAACCCTAACCGAAACATTCTGAGCCTGGCTTTTATTGGCCTTTATTGGCTTCATTCCTGTCAGCATTCTGGTCTTTTGAGCTATGACAAGAATCATTCATGAAGCTCTACTTACAACATAGGGCTTCTCTAAGCAATACAGAACTTTGCAAACTCCTCTTATAAACCAGCTCCAGAGACTTCTGAAGTACATGTCAGGTATAGTCCCAGCAATGGCCCCACTTCATTGGTACTAATATTTTGTACTGTTAACTTTCCCATTGCTGGGATAATAATACCCAACACCCACAACTTAAAGGAGCAGAGGTTTATTTTGGGTCATAATTTCAGAGGTTTCAGCTGTTACCAGCCACTTAGGTTCATATGCTCAGGTTTGTTTGCTTGCCACTGACCAAATCAAAGGAGGCCACATATTTTGGTTAAACAAAGAAACAACAACAACAATAACAACAACAACAACAACAACAGCACAAAGAAAAAAGAGAAAAAATAATTTATTCAAAACTAGTTCTGGGGAGATGGAAGGGCCCCTGTGTGCTTCAAATCACCATCTCATCACGTGCAAGTGTGTGAGGGTTAATAGTAAGGAACAGAGGGGAGGGGCAGCAGACAGAGGTAATGTGGATCTCTGTACTTGCTATCACTTCCAGCCATCTTCACTTGTTCCTCTCCTCTTTTTTGTCAGAAGGAACCAGGGTCTGGCCTTCTGTAATGGGCATCTGCATATTCTATCACTTTTGGGGGGCTGAAGAGAGGAAGGGATGCTGGATATGTGCTCAGCAGGGAGAAATTTGAAGAAGTGCTTATTATTAAAAGAAAAATATCTAATTTTTAAAGTTCCATTTTGCAGTGCCTGTTACAAGTCCATGCTTGACAGAAGCATCATGACAAAACAAAGCTGCTTGCTTCATGGCAGCCAGAAAGCAGAGCACTGGGAAAGAGTGCTGTGGACAGAAAGACCCTCCACAGCACACCTCCAGTGACCTAGCCTCCAGCTGGTCTCCACCACCTACTAGCACATTCAGCTATGCATGTCAAGGATTAGTCCACCGATAAGTACAGCACCACCATGATCTAAGCATCTCTCCAGGAGTCTTTTATTCCAGTCAAATGGACTATTAAGATTAACTGGCACATTGGGATTTTAGCCTGGCAGAAGGCTGCCTGCCCCCATGTTTACCCAGGAAGCCATAGAATGCCTCTGACAGAAGAGGTGAGGCAGCTTAGGAGTGTGGATTCAATGAATTAACTATAAAATTTTGCAGCGGGAATTGAGGAAAGCTGTGTCCTAGAATCATCAAGACTGCTTCTAGACAAATGCTAAGGGAGTATAGATGAGTAAAGCTTTCTTTCCCTTATGCATCCTAAATTCATGCATGAGCCCCCATAACAAAGAAAGAAAAGATAGTCATCATATGATGGGAAAAACATATACATTTATTATATTATATATTTTATATTATATAAGATTCATGTGAGACAAGAACATTCGTAAGAAAATAGAGATGAAAAATGGATAAAATTGTGTACTTTACGTGCTAGTTTGAATTAAGAATTGAATAATTACAATTAAGCATGACTAGTCAAACAGGTATGATCTAATAATAATAAACTGGGGGACTTATCTAATAATAATACACTGGGGAAGTTAGTAGGTCTGTTTCTTCAGATTCTCCCCAAATCTTTGTTTCTTTGGAGATAAGGATGTTCCTTTCTTTACAATATAGAGAGTCCTCATGTGAGGATCTTACATCTTGCTTTGGACAAAGGACACTAAATATTTCCTAAATTTATAATGTGTTCAGAACAAAAGGGGATGGGGAAGATGAGTAGGTGAGTGTGGCTTTGCAGTTTTCTCAAATTTCTTCCCTAAAACACAGATATGAGCTATCAGCCATATGAAATCTTAGCAATTTACACTGCTCCACTGAATCTGCCTGAGTAACTGAAGTCCATTCCTTCTAGATTGTGCTGTGGAGATTCTTAATACATAGTTGGTGTGCTTTGCTACCAAGACAATACAGAACTTTTAAGTGTGTGTGTGTGAGTGTGAGTGTGTGTGTGTAAAAATCAGAAGTAGGGATGGAGCTGGACATTAGTGAGATTAATTCCTGAAAACCTAGGGAAAAATAGGCACAATTTAAGCAAGGGTTAATTTTCCAGAATTTATATAAAATAGCATCTCATCAAAATTTTATAACTCCCTTACAGAGATGGAGCGGTTTTGTCACTAACCTTGGGTTGCAAAATAAGTCAAGGTTAAAATTAGAGGCACCCTCAGGCATGTCAGTTTTAGATCTTGCTTCTTTTAAATCTTTTCTCAGATCCTCACAATAATCATTATAATATCCAACCCTAAAGATCCCTGCTGTTAAGATTCTTCCATTTCAAATTACCATAATAACCACAACAAAGGAGTATGCATTTAAAAATATTCAAATGCACTTCAGAGTCCCAACTCCATTAATGACTATTCTGAGACTCAGGTAGTGGGTTGTGGAAAATGTTTTTGAGGTGATGATAGACTTTAAAACAAATTTTAAGCTCCACACAGCAGTTTTCTGTGGAGCAGGACAGAACTGCCTGGGGGGAATGGCTCCTCAAAGGCCCAAAGAAGGCAGGAAATTTGCGTTCCTATTGTATATTTTTGTTTATAGATGGAGAACTTATTGCTTAAGTCATTCACTAGCATTCCCATGAAAGTTTTATAATGGAAGATGAAAGTAAATTTAAGGCAAACAAAGGGAAAAAAACAATGTCCAGGTCTTTGCGTTGATCATTTTCCCAGATTCCATGAATGGCACATTTACATCCATGTGTATTTTAAGGTTCCCATTTCTGTTGGTTATAGGCTAACTTTCGCCACCTTTTGATCTCTCTTTTGTGGGACATTTTATGTGACCAAATATTAAGTAGCTGCCGGTCTTGTTTCCAAACCTGCTGAGTCAGCTCATTTTGGGCCAAGGCTTTCTCGCTTTGATTGGCAGTCACAGGAGATGGGAGTGAGCAAGGGTGAGGTCTGTTTTAGGTCAGCGCTGCAGAGACTGTGAAGGCTGGTGTGGTTAGGAATTATTATTTCTGATGCCTAATTATTGGAAGTGTTTTGTTTCATAGGTATTTTGATGGGTTGGTTTTGCAGTGCTTAAGCAACCTTACTGAAATACTTTAATACTTCAACTCTTTGTCAACACTTAAAAGATATTACCTATGTCTGTGGGTTAAGGAAGATAAGGAAGTGGAAAATGTTTAGAGGGTTAATTTCATGATTTCCTAGAGAGAAACTAAGAAAGTTTAGGAGAGAGATGACTGATCTCAAGATTTGAAGGATTAAGATCAATCCCAGGGAAAGTTTATTGGGCATTAGAAGGTGTTTATTTGGAGGAAGTTCATAGAAGGTATATACCCTAAGAATTCAATGTGTTTGTTTTATCTTGACTGAGTTAAGCATTTTAAAATATTATATTCCTGGAATTTTAAATTATTTCAAGGGGTCATAAATCAAATCATCTCCTTGAATACTAGACTCGAAAAATGGAAGAGAGGCCTGTAGTAAGCCTGCTTGCAAAGAATCATTGCACTGCTAATCAACCTGAATTATGTGAAAATTTTGTATGAAGTAATGGCTTAGAATGAAACATAACATTTATTTAATTTGATTAGCAAATTTAAAAAATAGATCATATTAGTTTCTCTTGTAGCAACAAACAGCCCCAAAGTCTCCATGGTGATAAGGAAAAAAATCTGGAATATCTATTTTTTTAGAGGGGAGAAACTCAAATAGGCAAAGCCAAACCACAAAAGCATTGTATAATTTCTGCTCAAAATCAGTATGGATTCATTCCTAACTCATTCAGTTCTAATTCAATGACCAGAATAACATGGCCAAGCCCAAAGCCAATGAGTAGAAAAGCATATTCTGATTCTAGGCAATTTTGACAAAGTCAGGCATGGAACAAATAATTCTGAATAAATAATACTACCTACCACAATAACCAAAAAACTAGAAAGTGACAAGAAATAAACTTTTTATTAATTTTTTTATTGTTAATTAAAGCAATGATATAAATAATGTAAATGTATTTCCTGTGTGACTAGAATCATTTTAATATTGGCTTTGGTGTGCCTGGTAAACCCTAACAGTTAGAACAGGATAGGCAGAAAATAGAGGATGCTCACAAAAGATTTGGAAATAAACATTATAAAACACTGGAAAGAAAATATAAGGCAAACAATGTGTGTGTGATAGCTATCTTTGGTTTTATAAATTCTGAGAAAGACCAGCTCTTCCCAGGTAGTGCTGGACTGATGTGGAAATTCTCAGTGGAGAATTTGGCAGCAACTGATGATATATACCTTTTACCCATAACTATAAGAACTTTTCAAAAAGAATTATTTAGATAGTAAAAGTGGTTATTTGTAGATCACTTAGTTAAGACCCAGGCCTCTTTATGAAAACCTCATGAAGGTATCTGTAGATGTTCTTCTCACATGAAGCTCACCTTAAGATAAATTTATCTGGAAGAGACTAACCTACATTCTAATCCCTGGAATTAGCTTTTGCTGGACAGCAATTCAGTTTTTCTTTTGATCAGACTGAAAATTTCTTCTGAATTTTTATTTTCAGTATTTAACTACACTAATTCTGCTGCTACTAATAAATTATACCAGGGCAAGATTACAGCTTTACTTTAGTCTTAATAGCCTTTTAAATTGGGTGTATCTGTCCCTAAATTCCAAGTGGCTGAATCTACCTTTTTTACCGACATCAAGCAGAATTCTTAACCTAAAGCACTGCTCACAACCATGTTGCATATTCCAAAAAGGAATAAGCATAAGGTGATATTACAGATTTAGAGACTAGATATCAAATATTCAAAATCTACCAGTGAAAAAGGCTGGATTTAGAAGGATAGATATGTCTTCACCAAACAAAAGGAGATTACAAATAAATGTTGAAAATTTCTAATTAGAGAACTGATGGAAACATGAATTTACTGAGTTGGGCACCTAGGGGAGGACCGTGGCTAGTGCCATACTGAGTTATCCTATACCATTATTTTCCACAACCAAATTCTCAATGTTTTTACAGAACTAATAGCAAATGAAAATGTTTTTGTCATAACATTAGTCACACTAGTCAAGGACACGATGCCCACACTGTCCTCTATATGCTCACAGACAAATCAGTTTAATTTAAAAGTATGTATTTCAAACATGTCCTTATAAAAAATAAAACAAAGCAAAAATATGTATAGAAGCTTCACCATTAGGAAGTTATCTGCAGTTCCCCCTACCTCCAGTTCCCCTTTTATTAATCTTGTTTTTCCTTGATCAGACTACCAACTGATTCACTCATATGTGACTAAATTATTTGCATGCAAATTGCTTAAGCAGACTGCAGAGTCACTCAATAAAGGTCTCTGAGCTATTCTTAGATAATCTGACAAGAGTAGTACTTATTTGTGTAACTTAACAAGAGACTATGGACAGGTAGTTGTGATAGAATGTGAGACTATAAAAATAAGAACCAAGAGAGACTATGTAAAGGTGCAAATTTCCAATGATGAATGTCATTATATTGTATACCTAAATTGTACCAATGATTAGAATGAATAATTGATAATGCAAAATAGGAAGAAAAGGTCCAAAGGGGTAGGGGTAGTGGGAGGGGCAGGGGAAAGGAAAGAAGGGAGAGGAAAAGTGATGAGAAATGGACAAAAAGGAAATAAAGTCTTTGTAAATAGGGAAGGGTGGAGGGCATGAAGGGAGGGCTAGGAATGGGGAAAAAATAAGAACCAAGATGCATCATGTAAAGGTACAATTCCCAATGAGAAATGTAATTGTGTTGTATACCTACAATGTACCAATAAAAGAATTTAATACAAAAAAAATTAGTTCCAGCCAGATGACAAAATATCTTTGTATGTTAGATTAGAAAACTTGGAATGCATTCTATCATTTATGGAAGAAAATTGAAACATTTTTGAAAAGCAGAATTATGATCAGACCTGTAATTTGTGTTAATTGTTTAATTCAGTATCTGTTTGTTGGGCATGGACATACAGCTAATATGTGTGTTAAGCAATGATGATATATAATGAGGAGCCAAATGTACATGATGTCCCTTGTCCAGAGGCCAAAGGTGGTTTAGGGATACACAACTAAAAAGCATACAACTAAACTGCTGAACAAGTAGTTGTAAACTGTGCTAAGTCTTGTAATGTTATAGTACTCTATGCTTGAATGATAGATCAGAAATAATTGAGGCTAGGATGGTGGTTACTGTATCAATTTGGGTAAAAAATTTGAAGAGATGGTGAATTAAAAATATCTTATGGGCCAGGAATTTGGCTCAATGGCAGTGTGCCTGCCCTGCAAGTGCAAGGTCCTGAGTTTGATCCCCGGTACAGGAAATAAAAAAAGAAATATATCTTATTGTGGAGGATGATTTTTAGCTAATAATATAGAAATGTAGAGTTAAAAGGTTTTGAAGAATGAGGTTTATCCTCTCTCACAAGTAATTTCAGAAGAAGAGAGATTCAGGTACTGCTAACTCAGATGCTTATTTTGGATGTCATTGAGCATGCAGATTATTTACATGGTGTGTGTGTGTGTTTGTGTGTGTGTGTGTGTGTGTGTGCGCGTGCCTTCTCAGAATGTAAATATTTGTCCTGAGGCTTGCCCCTCATGAATTCAAGATGGCTATAAAACTCCATCCAGAGGACAGAAAAATAACTTTTGCTTTATTTATCTCCTCTGTTTTAAGTCAGAGATGTTGCCAGAAGTTCTCTGGCAAGCTCTTTCTCATATCTAACTAGCCTAGCTGAAGGAAGTCTGCCAAATGTCCATTCCTGCATGAATCATTAATGAAGACACCATGATATTAGTCACATGTAACTATTTGCCTTTAAATTAAATAAAATTACATACAATCAAAATTTCTGCGTGTTGTTTGCTCCAGCCACAATTTGACTGTTACAGAGTCAGTAGCTACCATTTTGAACAGGAAGATTATAAATCATTTTTATCACTGAAAAGCATTCCATTGTACAGTGCTGATTTGAATAAGCAAATCAAGACTCTCACCCTAGGTCCCAGGAAAGATCCAGCATTTTTTGAAACATATGACTTTGTCTACCTAAATACAATCATGGTTCTGTTGGAAGAATAAAGGGGCCATGGAGTGAGTATTAGATGAGAAACCAATAGGGCCTCCCAAAGTGTCCATGCAATGAGGAAGACCTCATCAGATGACTTTAGGGGATAGAAGCAATAAAAGTCTTGGGGACTGATGAAGTGAGATGAAAAAGAGGAACAATATTTTAAGGTAAATGTCATGGATGGGGATCCTTGTCACTGAGAGAGGGAATATATAAATGAAAGAATTTTAGGGGGAAATGATGGTTGATTGATCAGGTTCAAGACACTGTGGGAAAGGAAGGTGGAGATTCTAGCAGGCACTTAGAAACCCAGGAAAGCAGCCATTTGGGGCATCAACTACATGAATGTACTTTCAGCCATTGTGAAGTTGTGAAGTTCCTTTCTCATCTATGCTGAGATCTCGAGTGACACAAGATGTGGCACTGGTAATGCTTTGGCTTAAGATAGAGTCTTTCTAATATTAATCTAAATATGGAGAATGGAAGTCATGTGTTAAAGAAACAAGAAGTAGTATTTATAATTCTTGAACAACATTTGTCCTCTTCTAAGACTGCAAATGCTTGCAGGTGTGATGGTTTGGTTGATTGGCTTTGGGGTCTGCCAGAGCTGGGGGTGGGGAGTGGAACACACTAGAGAGTATGACTGGGCAGCTATGAGTTGGGGTCTTGGGGTCTATTATATGTTCCCTTGTTCCTTTCTCTCTCTCATTCTTCTCTGCTTCCTGGTAGCTATGAACTAAAAATCTTTGCTTGGTCACGCCCTTCTGCCATAATATTTCCACCTTAAAGTCAGCTGACAATGGACTGAATCTCTTTAAAACATTAGTCACATTGAAGCTCTCCTCCTTAAAATTGTGGTTGTGGATATTTTGCCTAGCAATGGGAAAGCTGAGTAACACACCATGGTTAAAGAAGAGCTATCACTTGCACAATTGTGATTGTTATTATAGTAGCTCATAAACATTTGGCTATATTAATCATATATTGAATATAATTTATGACAAGGTGTATTTGTTTTCAAAATAAATCCATATGCCATTTTTACAGCCTGAGATTTGCTAGAATAGTT
Source organism: Heterocephalus glaber (assembly GCF_053883595.1). Taxonomy (NCBI): domain Eukaryota; kingdom Metazoa; phylum Chordata; class Mammalia; order Rodentia; family Bathyergidae; genus Heterocephalus; species Heterocephalus glaber. The sequence continues at coordinate 31,180,377 of NW_028258138.1, read as the reverse complement.
TTACTCATAATATTAGTAGGAATATGCATACATGTAATTAAGATGGTGTCTGTTTTACCTTCAACCGGTTTCTCACTGAAGTTGTTAGGAAAGGCAGAAATGGAATGTAGTTTCATAAAATGTAAGAAATAGTGGATCATCAGTGATGAGGAAGAATGCAACAGTTTCTACTCTCAAAGCCTGAATGTAAAGAAAAAGGAGAGAAAGAGCAGCTTTCTGTTGACCTTCCTTATGCACCACGCAACATGTGTGAAGAGAGAAGGCCGTGCAGGAGGCACAGAGAGCAGCTCTTCCCCTCCCATGGCTTCCCAGTCTCCAGTTCAGGTCTTACAAGTGATATGCTTTCTCAGAAACTCAGACACATTTTTAATTTCTTAGTAAATCATTTATAATTTCCCAGTAAATAGACATATATCATATATGTGCTTATGATATAAATGTATGATTATGTACATAGCATGTATCTACATTATGTTATTTGTATTTATACATAAGCACATTACATTTGTACAGGCATAAACTGATGTTTTTGTTTATTGTCTCGTTTCCCCAAGAGCATACACTCTGCATGACAAGAACCTTGTTCATATTACATTGCAAAGTAAAAGAAGACAAGCAAGTTTTGATTAAATAGGTGCCGAAAATCTTTAAAGTTTATTCTCAACTTAAAAAAACTCTTTTTGGTTTCATTGGTAATTTATTTATTTCCTGATCATCTCTGGAAATGCATATTATGACCTTAATGTATTACCAACAATGGGAAGATGCACAATTGTAACAGGATGGTATAGCTGCAGTTTGTGTAAAAGTTGACAAAAGCCAACACCCTGTTTTGAGAAAACCTATCTTGATAGGATTAGTGCTGTGTGAAAAATCAGGATGTCCTATTATAAAGCACTTGAGGTAGAGGGGAAAGCAATTTTATGATTATTGATGGGAGGTTTTAGGAAATAACCCACAGCAAACATTTGATGTTTTTTCTAGAAGTTAATTTATTTTTATTTTTCTTTCTTTAGTGATAGAATGTAGTACAACTCTAACAAAAATGTTTTTATCAGCTTTTTAATCCAAGAAATGAGTTATAGAAATAAAAAATTAAGCTGAACTTTAGATCCTTAAATTGAATGGGAGGGATGAGCTGGTAAAATTCTAGCTGAGGAAACAGCCCAAAATAAAGGAGCTCTACTCATCACGTAGTTCTTCAACAACAGTGAAGAATCATGGGAAAATAAGGCAACAGGAAAGTGGTGTTTTGCATTCTTATACGAACCCAAAGTCTTTGTGGGAAAGTGCATAAACAATTGTCTAGGCTGGGGATGCAGCTTAGTGGTAGAGCTCTTGCCTAGTATGCATGAAACCCTAGATTCAATCCCCAGTACAGTACAGCAAAAAACAAAACAAAAAAAGTGGATGAAATGGGAGAACTAAGGTAAAAGACTACTGTGTCCTCAGAAGTTTGCCACAAAATAAAAGCAATCAAGACCCAAAAGTTACAAAATTGTAAAGGCTGTGCATGCATATCCTCTTAGGAATTAATTAGACTGACGACATAAAGCATGTAATATTTTACTTCATTTCCATTCAATGTGGTTTTTTGGCTTTTTTTTTTTTTTATATGTTCTAGGCAACTGGAATGAAGGAAATGATAAGAAATGGAAAACAAGTATTTCAAATCAAGCAATTACTTCACCTTATTATAATATATTGACTAGACAATTTAGCAGGCATGTTTATGAACCTATGTATGTATCTATTTGAGGCATAACTAAAGATGGCTATCCTTCATAAGTTGACATAAAAAAACTTTAGTATATCTCAATAAACATGCTCAAAAATAAGGAAGATCTTTATAGATAAGAAGGCTTCATGGTGTGCCATACAAAGCTGAAGAATGACAGGGCTGGGGATTTAGCTCAGTGGTTTGGCTGCCTGCTCAATCCCTGGTACCAAAAACCAAAACCCCCAAAAAACCCCACGAAACAACACAAAGCTGAAGACTGATCTATGAGCCTTTGCAAATATTTTGAGGATGGAGCCTCCTGAAGAGATAAGGTAAATATCTGTTGGAAAAAATGTATTAAACCTATTTTTTTAGTACACAGGTCAATATTATTGGTAGGAAATTCACTATTTTTGTATGAAATCCATCTGTATTTATATGAAAGGAATGCAGTTTTCAACTTAGACATATAGTTTTTAAAGGAGGTTTGGAAAAACTGAATGGGGTGTATTCTATAAAAGCATAATTAAAACTTTAATGATCAGAACAAATCAATTTCAAAAGTTAATGAAAGTTATAGGATCAGTTGTATAAGTCACCTTGATATAATATGGAATGTAAAACACCCATTTTTAAAAATCAGATACCAAATATTGGACCAAATTAAATCCTAAGTTGCTTATGTGTGATTTTGTGAGATTTGAGTGGCAATGATTCAAAGACTGCCTAGTTAATAGCAGGGTTTTGGCAATGTGTGAGTCATAGGAAATTGTCTACATAAAAAGGTTAGTGGAAAAACAACTTTTTTCCCTAGAAATCAGGGAAGAGTAGTGGTCATCCTCCTTGTCCCGGACAAATTGACCACAGAAAGGATAGAATAAGTAACATTTTGAATAAAAGCTAACTCTTGGTGGCCTTCTCAGAAGGATTATTTACTTTTGAGTAAAGCTAAAGATCTCACAAAAATGGCCCCAGACTTCCGATTTTTTTTTTCACATAAACAATTCTGTATGTTTTGCAATACTTGTGATATAGCAAAGCTTGAGCTAGTCAGCTGAAGCAGTGAGCAGTGTATGTCTCTGTGATTTACACCTGTGAGCAGGGCATGTCTCTGTGATTTACATCTGTATCTTTTGGGCATTGCTTATAGCTGTGAGCCTGATGGTAGATCTTTTACAATTTGAAACCTTTCCTGTGAAAGTCTCAGCTTTCTTCCTTGCCTAAGTAATCTTTGTTAGCCTCCCAATACTCCTCTCATTTCTCTGATCCACAAGCGAGAACAAAGCCTCAGATAGTGCTTTTTGTAACATATGTCTGTGAAGGTTTCTCCCTGCACACACCTCAAGACAATGCTCTCGAGCATATGTGAGTTATTTATCATCAAACAGATTTCATGGTAAGAGGGGTGTTCACGGAACCCAAAGGGATAAAAAAAGACTAATTTCCTCTTTCCTCCTCAAAGACAGTGACTAAAAGTGAAAAGATAATGGCTGGGATCCTAGACCACTAAAAGCTTCCAGCAGATGTAGCTCTTGACGCTTTTACTAAACACTGGAAATGCATTATGCAGTCATTTCAGGCAAACGAGTCAGATGACTGAAAGATATTAATAAACTCATGGTCCTATTTTAAAACAATGGAATGTATAGACATGAAGCTCCTTTAGAAGTATGCTCACCCAACTTCCTCATTAACTGAGGCCAAAAAAGGATGCTTGTTTTGCCTAAACCCGGAGATGTTCCTCTGGGAACTAGGTGTTATGATGTCTATCCCAGGATTCTCTCATCCCAACACCACTCGCCATTTCTGTTAGAATCAGCAGACATCTATCCTTTGATCCTTCAAGTGAATAATTTCTTGCAATATAGCTTTCTGCACCCTCTATTCAGATTTATTTACTTTGGTATTTCTTATTTCTAATTTCTGAAATGTTCATTGTGAGTGGATGAAAAAAAATGTTAAGAGCACTACAAGGAATGATTTGAAAAGAATATTATCAGGCAAGAAATTCTGTGCTGTGTATGTCACACCTGCAGTGTAATAGTATTTTCTCCTGGCAGCATCCATATGATCACTTGACACAGAATTAAAAATCAGCAGTTCCAAGAGGAGAGCTGTGCAGCCACACACACAACCCCCCGCCCCCAGGCACTCGTCACTGGTGGCTGAGCTGGAGAGCACTCACTTACAGGGAGTACAAATATCAGCTCTGAACCCGGCCACTCTGCTGTGTTGTGTCACTTGCTCAGACCGTGCATGACAAATCCTCAAATGCGTCTGGTGACATTTAGAGAGCACTGTGGACTCTGCCAATATGCCAGGCAATCAGAGTGTGCATGACAAATTATGAAACACACACTGTGAAAATTATGGACTCTGTCATGGTGCCAATCTGCTACTGAAAACCTACTGCTGCTAGAAGTAATGTTGGCACAAATTTGTTGCTAAATTCAGTTGTATTTGTAATTCAGTAATGGATTGATCCTAATAGTGAGTTGGTGTACCTGTTTAGGTTTCAAACAAGTACTGTAGGGGCTAATGACTTCACCTGCTATTATAAGTAACCAGAGGAGTCGCCTCCTTTCTCACTAAGCTTTTCTGTGATGTGTCTTCTTTACCTCTCCGTATCATACTGGGTTTATATACAGATCCTTAAATGTTGGCTCTCTAAAAGAATTTTCAGTTGTATGCCAGTATATTGTAAGAGCTGTTTCAACATGCAATAAAACACTGAATGTATTTCGTTCTCACTGCACACAACACTCACCTCTAGATATTTGTTTGAAGGACAAGAATAGTAGGAAACGGTGAGTTGCAGGATGACAGGAAACATTTCACTCTAGAAGTGGACAGTTTAGAATCTTCATCAAGTTAGTGCTTAACACTTGGTTCATCATGGCATAAAATATCTAGAAGGATATTGGGGAAAGCTACATTATAATGGCACAAATACAAAATTGCAGCAATTCAAGGGAAGGATAAATACAATGGTCCCTCCATCTGTTGGAGATTGTTTCCAAAATCCATGGACTCTCAAGTCGCTTATATAGAAAGGGATAACATTTGTATATGACCTATGCATATCCTTTCATTTACTTCAAATCCTAAACAGATTACTTTAATACCTAATACAAAATGATGCAAATATTTGTTAGGCCACATTGTTTAAGAGATAATGGAAAGATAAAAAAGCCTGTACATGTTCAGTACAGATATAATTTTTTTCCAGATATTTTCAAACTGAGGTTAGTTAACTCCTTGGAACTAGCACCCTCACATATAGAAGCTCAACTGTATTTATAAATATATATTCAAAGATACAATTCTATAGCCTGATAGAAAAGCGAGTCTAATAAAATAAATGTGTACGTCATAAAGATCATCTTTTACTGACTTACAGTCGGCCTGTGTGTCCTCAAGTTCTGTATGCATGGATTCAACAAATCTGAAGAGGAAAATATTTGGAAAAAAATTCATCTGCTCTGAACATGTTGCATTTTTTTCTGTTATTATTTCCTAACCATAGCAAGATAACATTTTCAGAATAACAGTACAGGATTGTATTTATCTTGTATTAGGCAGTAAAGTAACCTAGAGATGATTTAAATACACCAGGATGTGGAAGAATGTGGATAGATAACATGTAAATACTACATCATTTTACATAATGTCCTTGCATACCCAAGGATTTTGGAACTAATCCTCCACAGACACCTAGAGATGACTGTACATGGAAATAATAATGTGATAATATAAGCCAAATTTAAGTATGAAATAAATAACTTGGCTAATAGGGATAAGTGTATGACCAGTATATGTGTGTATTTTAGATATGTAGTTTATAAATCTAGTTACAGATAGCTGTAACATTTTCCTGTGTACATATAAATTTAAGTTCAATTTCAGCTTTAATTTTATTTCCTTCCCTGTGGTTGAATTAGTCCTTATTTTATTGATGAGTAACATTAAATTTGGTACAGCCATATTGTGATGGTTTGTTTTTTAAATATCATATTTTTATAGTTTATCTTAGGTAAAACAGACTTCATATCATGTAGAGCATTTCATGGATTTAAATGATAATCATGACATTTACTTTTATCACAAAAAAGTGAATAGTGATCCCCAAGCAAGTCTGTCCATATTGGATTTGTTGCAGTATTATATGGGACCCTTATCTGGTTTTTTATTCTCTTCCATCTAGTTCCTTAATTGTAATTAGCTGTGTTTGTTTATGGAATTTACTTACAATTTAGAATTATATTAATTTTGTATAGATTATTAAACAACTCATGGTCAAATTTCTTTTTTCTCTTTTGAATTAAATTTTTTAGTGGCACCTTTTACATAGAAATCATGGGTCCTAGAAGGCAAGTTAATCTAAGCTAATGTAAAAGTCCTAATCTACAAGAGATTTGGCAAAATCTAATAACTCCTTGGATCTTGTGTTAGCACCATATGGAGATGGCTCATTGTGAACAATATGAAAGGAAACAACAGAAAAGAAGGATGGAAGGAGAAGTCTTTCCAGGACTTTCCCTATGTGGTGCATGCTAAGGCTGACTTTTAGCTTCTGTTAGCACCAGACATCTTGAGAATGAAGCCAAAATATGCTCTCTAATTTGGTGCTCCTCTCCTTCGATGAAAAGGGAAGTTGACAAGGCAACCAGCACTTAGGCTCCTCTAAACTTTGAACAGTCTCGAGTGTCAGGGCTAACGATCAGCAAGCGGTTAGCCACTCTTCTGTCAAACGCCATAGAAGAGGAATTACAAAAACTAAGTAAAGCTGGAGTAACGATTTAGAAATAAGCATATATTTTTCATTTAGGATATAGCTGAGGAAATTGTTGTATTTAGTAATTTGCACATTAATTCTCCTAAATATGAAAGCATTGATTGGCCAAAAACCAAGTCCAGGAGTTTCATCTTTGCCAAATGAAAAAGTGGCAGCTCTCCCTCCACCTATGTCTCTGATTATAAAACAGCAGGAGAGATCGTTAGGGTAGCATACATGTTCTGCTTTGGGGCATATGTCAGGTTCAATACTGTGAGCAGATTTAAGCTTTGCCAAGGATGCCAACTACTTCTTCCTGTGACTTCTCCAACTGTGTGATGCTGGGCTTGTGCTGCTGGCAGCTTTGCAGGAAACTGTGGCTGTGAGTGACACAGATGGTGCAGAGAGTCTGACATTGCATATTATTTACCAATCAGAAAATGACTCAGTTATTTTATGCACACAATTATAGAGGACCGCCTGTACCAGTGTGTGCTGCCTGCTTACAGGCAACAGCAGGAAGAGGGCATGTGTCACTGTAAAAGATGAACTGTTTCACTCATTGTTATATATTTTTATAATTTTGACATCAACTTAATTCTCATTCAGTTTGTGAACATTGAGTGATATTTCACCCCTTGTGAGAACTGTGCTAATATTTGTGTTGTTAGAATACAGTATATTCCATTTTCTAGATTTAGAACCTAAAAAAACCAAAATTCTACTTTGTAAGGTGATTTTGCTAGATAGCTTCTAAAACATGGCATTTTAAGAAAGTTCTGGTACATTATTTAGACATTTCTTGGGTATACTTCCAATATCTAGGAAATGCTCTAATTATTTGAAAACTTAATGAGAATATTAAACCATATCATCTTGGCATTAAAAGTAAGTAAACTAGAGTTTTTTAAAGACCTGTTTAGGACACTTTAGAGATACTTATTTATATAACCTTCTCCATTAACTCCTTGAGCTAGGTAGAATTATTCAATTATTCCATTATCAAACATCTGAGACTCTGACAATTTAAATAAATTTAAATAAACTTCCAGATTCACACAGCTAGTATGTGGTAAAGAAAAAATTTTAAGCCAGTATGTGATTATGAATCCTGAATCTGAATTGAGAGTGATATTTATATCTCTGACTGTAATTGTGTAATTGCATTTTTGTCATTGTAGTTTTATCAGTTCTGTTTCATATACATTGGAGCTTTGTCAATAGGTTCATAAAATTTAGTTTTGCTATGTGCTTTTGATGAATTGATTCGTTATACATTATGTTGTCTCATAATATTTTTAGTTACAAAATCTTATTTGTTTACTATCATTGCAATCTCGTAGTGTTATTTTTACTTCTCTTTACTTTTAACCTATTTGTGTTTTGCATTTTTTTTCTTGTTTGAAGCGTATTATTGTGTCTTCCTTTTTAAAAGTTGAACCTGACAATGTCTTCCTTTAAATTGGAATGTTTAGATCATTTAAATTTAATGTGATTTCTGACATATTTAGCTTTAAGTCTATCATTTTGGTGTTTGTTTAATATTTGTTCTATTTCATTGTTATTCTATTTTGTCATTCTAATGGATATTATTTGAATAATATCTTTAGCTTCTCAGTCTCCTATGAAGACATATATACCACTTCATATATAGTAAAAAAACTTTACAACCGGATGCACATTGAGGCGATACTCTTAAGTGAAATAAATAGGACATACATGTATAAATACCGAATAGTTTCTCTGGTGTGAGAAACTGAAAGTGTAAATAAGGACTAAATGTATAATAGGTAATGTGAAATAGGAAGAAAAGGGGCAAAGGGGAAGGAAGTGGGAGGGCTAGGGGAAAGGATAGAAGGGAATGAGATTAATATGAGAAAATGGAAAAATAGGAACAAAGTCTTTGTAAATAGGGAGGACTGGAGGGATTGAAGGGAGGGCTGGGCAAGGGTGAAAAATAAGAGCCAAGAGAGACTATGTAAAGGTGCAAATTTCCAATGATGAATGTCATTATATTGTATACCTAAAATGTACCAATGATTAGAAGGAATAATTGATAACGTAAAATAGGAAGAAAAGGTCCAAAAGGGTAGGGATAGTGGGAGGGGCAGGGGAAAGGAAAGAAGGGAAAGGAAAAATGATGAGAAATGGAAATAAAGTCTTTGTAAATAGGGAAGGGTGGAGGGCGTGAAGGGAGGGCTAGGAATGGGGAAAAAATAAGAACCAAGATGCATTATGTAAAGGTACAATTCCCAATGAGAAATGTAATTGTGTTGTATACCTACAATGTACAAATAAAAGAATTTAATACAAAAAACCTTTACAACTCTGTACTTTTAGTTATTATTTACCAACTACTGTCTATTGTTATAAGATATTATAGATCCATAAATGTTTAAATCTTCACCTTAGATTTTTGTCAATTATCACTTAAAGATATGTAAATAAGAAAAATCATATAAATTTATCCATGTAATCATCATTTAATTGTTATTCACTTGGTTTTGTAGATTTCTATTTTTATCTGGGATTGATCTCTATCTAAATGATTATTTTTAACATTTCTTATAGTAATTATCTGCTGGAAATGTATTATTTCAGCTTTTGTGTATCTAAAATTATCTTTAGGCTTTTTTCTTGAAATATATTGGTTTATGAGGAAAGACTTTCATCTAGATTTCAGGTTTTTAATTTTAAAATTGTTTCTTTTATCTTTTTGTTTCTATTAGTTTCACTGAAAAATCTACTGTTATCCTTAACTTTCATATAATATGTATTTTATTCTTGCTGCTCTTATGATTTTCTGTTTATAACTAGTTTTGAACAATTTCATTATGATTTGCTTCACTGTTTTTATGCAGGCTTCTTGTTAAGGTTGTTGGATTAGTAGGTTTGGGGCTTTTATGAAATTTCAAAAAATTGCTAATTTCTTCAAATATTTATTTTCTATTTCTGTTCACTCTATCACAATTTATAAGTATATGTACATCAGTATAATTGAAGTTGTCTCACAGGAAGTTGATGCACTTCATAAAAATCCATTTTCTTGGTGTTTATTTTGAACATATATATGTTTTGAACATATGCTATCGCTATGTCTTTGTGTTCATTAATGTTATGAACTTGCTTCTATTGTTATTTCTCTGGTACATTTTTCATATCAGACTTTGTAGTATTCATTAAACTTGATTGACCTAAACTTGATATCATGTTTATAACTTTCATTTGTCTAATTTTTGAAATATATGAAATATGGCTATAATAACTCTTCATTTTCCTCTGTCCTAATTTTTACATTTAGGACAGATCTGGCTTACATTTAATTAACATTTAATTAACTTGTTATTCTCAGTATGAGTTTTGTTTCGGTGCTTCCTTGTACATCTGGAAATAATCATTGCTAAATGCAAGAAGTTATTTTTTTTTCCATTAAGTTTATTGGTACATTCTAGTTTACAATGCAGTTACATTCATCATTGGGATCTTGTACTTTACATGATGTATCTTGGTTCTTATTTTTCCCCCATTCCCCTGCACTCCCTTCAACCCCTCCACCCTTCCCTATTTACAAAGACTTTGTTTCTAGTTTTTCCTTTTCTCGTATTTATTTCTTTCCCTTCTTTCCTTTCCCCCTCCCCTCCCACTTCCCCTACTCTTTTAGACCTTTCAAGAAGTTACAATCTTCATTATTTGGGTGCCACATGTTTTTGTATCCCTATAAATCTCTGTAGCTTTGCTTTGTTTTAGAATATAAATTTCTAAAACAGTGGTTTCTTTCAGGTCTTATTTTTATATTTTTGGGGGGAAGTTCTACAGCAGTACAAAGTCTAGGCAAAGCCTCCCTAAATTCTCCACTCAGTATCCCACAGATTATGAAGTAGGCCAATCTGCTTATTGGGACAGGTACTCTTCTCAGGCTTGTGTGATCTCTGATCACTGCTTCCTCTGATGCTTTTGGCTTTTTGTCTCCCTACTTCTGAACAGTTCTTCACAATAATGAACTGGTTAAGACTCTGTTGAATACTCCAATTCTCTGCAGATCTGTCTTCTCTCTGTATGCAGGCCGCCTTTATCAAGTACCCTGTCTTGCAGATTTAGCTGTCTCGACCTCCCTGAACATGTAGCTTCATTTCCCTCAACTCAGAAACCTACCTGGCTTTACTGACTTCCCCTTTTTCTTCACTGTGGCCCAAATTTCTCTGTAGACAGCTAGGGTAATCAGAATATAAACCTGGACTGCATTTTGTTTCTCAAGGATCGTCATCCTTCATTACGTGATAGTCATTGTCAGGGAAATTATTATTAGGCATTCTGACTTTGTAAAAACTTTTCAGGGAGAATGTATCCAGTCCTTTTTTTTTGCCATCTTGTTCAGAAATGTAATTTCTGCAAATTTCCTTTAAAAGTTAAAATCAGGTTACATCCATATCTTTTTTAAAAAAAACCTGCTGTAGATCATGTTATCCATAACATAAAATCTGAATTCATTATTGTACACAGAAATCAGAATAATTTAGCTCTTTTCTGCTTTATAGCTTCATATTCCATTTTTTGAGGAAGTACATGCATGTAGTTGAGGTAAAGTCCTTTTGTTTCTTTTTAAAAACTGCAATATTATATATTATTATTAAATATGAATCATAATTTTTTCCTTTGCCTTTTAAAATTATTATTGTATCCTGTAACCATTTATACCCTAGCACATAGAAATATTTTTAATGTTACAGTTTATAGAAAAATAGCTGGCTGTATTGTATTAAGTTATGATGTAACCTTGTTATCCATTTGGAACCACTACGGCCTTTACCTGACTTATGATTATATTTCACTTGACACTTGTAGTTTGCACCAATAAGAGATTCTTCAAGTCTCCATTCTTTTGGCCTCCTGGATATGGTGTCAGATAATGGGACCAAAATGGAAAATGTTTTGGGACTGAAGTAGAAACATTTTATATTTCTCACTTCAAAATCCTGTGTAATGATAAAAATCTGGCACTTGGACTTAGAATTTCTGTATCAACAAATACTCCCACTTAGAATGAGTCCATTTAAGACATTTTCCCCTTTGGAAATTCCTCTACAAGAGTTAAGGATGCCAATGTTTGTCCTAACACCTCTGCTGCCATATGTACCACATATGGTTACACAGAGATTCACGGAAAGGAGGGAGGAGTTGGTTTGTTCACAAACATTTGATGTGATTTCTTCCTGTAAAAGGGAGCCATAGGTTTTAAATCCATATGTATATTTTTATTACATATAATAATGAAATGATCACATCTATATTTAAAGTGGTAATTTCAAACTTTTTGAATTTTAAGTACTTCCTGAAAAAATGGAAATTAATATTTTAGTACATAAAATTGGTGATAACTTTTAGATTTAGAATATGAATTTTCAAGAGTCATAATTAAGAAAAAGAAGAATGTTCTTCACTTGTTTGCCTTTGTGTATATAGGGACTGAAAGAATATTAAATTGGATTTGGCTACAAAATTACTTGTTAAAACAATAGAAAAATAGATGAAATTCAGAACTTTACTAATTTATTAACAAAATTACCAGGATGTGTTAAATGACTATCTTTCTAAAGTAAGTTTATCATACTTTATGTTTTGCATAAATGATAACTTACATCAACACAATACTGCTCACTTGAATATAAACCTTGATACAAGAACATAAGCTCTGTAAGGACAGGAATATATCTTTTTCACTACTATTGAGTGCTCATTATAGTCGATTGACAGAGTAGGTGCTCAACAAGTACTTGATAAATTAACTAATATTTTCAAATATATTGTTTAAATATAAATATATACATTTAATCATTTTATTTAACCACATGACTTATTGGGATAAACAAAATATTAGATTGATATTAACTATGTCCTTCAAAACATTAAATTAAGATTTTGCAAAATGGTATGTATATAATAAAATATTTTGTATGAAAGAGTCGAATATAAATTTAGAATTGCTCTTGAATAAGGTTTGATTCTTTTTTTAATGAATTTCATTGGTACATTTTAGGTATACAATATAATGACATTCCTCATTGGAGATTTGTACCTTTACGTAAAATATCTTGATTCTTATTTTTTCCCCATTCTCCTGGCCTCCCTTCAACTCCTCCACCACTCCCTATTTAAAAAGACTGCTTTGATTTTTTCATTTTCTAATATTAATTCTATTCCTTTCTTTACTTTCCCCTACCCCTCCCACTTTCCCTTCCCTTTTGGACCTTTTCCTATTTTCACATTATCTAATGTATATTTTGATCCTTATTTTTACTTTCAGTTTCTCACACCAGAGAAACCAGCTGATATTTACACATGTGTGTCCTATTTATTTCACTTAAGGGTATTGCCTCAATGTGGCTCCATTTAGCTATAAATGTCTCTAGTTTCTCATTCTTTATGGCTGAGTAGTACTCCATTGTATTTTAAAAAACAAAATAAATTTTCTTTATCCAGTCTCCAATTGATGGGCAATTGGGCTGTTTCCATGTTTTAGCTATTACAAACTGTGCTGCTGTGAACAAGGGTGCACATATATCTCTGTGGGATGATTCTTTTAATTTTAGGGGGAAGATACCCAGCAGGGAAATAGCTGGGTAAAATGGGACCTCTAGTCCTAGTTCTTTGAGGTATCTCCATACAGATTTCCACAGTAGTTGCACCAGACTACACTCCCACCAACAGTGGAGCAGTGTTCCTTTTCCCCCACAGCCCTGCCAGAATTTGTTATTGCTTGATTTCATGATAGCAGCCATTCTTTATGGGGTGAGGTAGAATCTCAGTGTTGTTTTCATTTGCATCTTTCAAATGACCAGTGATGTTGAACATTTTTTCATATGTTTATTTGGTATTTTTATTTCTTTGTCTGAGAAATGTCTGTTCATTTCAGATGACCATTATTGGATTGGGTCTTTAAATTTGGGAGGTCTGATTTTTTTAAGTTCTTTATAGATTCTATATAGTAGACCTTTGTCTGAGGAACACCTGATAAAATTTTTTTTCCTTACCGTGCAGAAGCTTTTTAGTGAGAAGAGATCTCACTTGTTGATTCTTTGTGCTAGTTCATGTACAACTGAGGTTTTGTTCCTAAAACCTTTTCCAACACCAATGGCTTCAAGAGTTCTACCTAAACCTTTTCAGGCCAATTTAGTGTTTCTGTTTTAATATTTATATCTTTAATCCATTTCAATTAGAGTTTAGTTCATGGTGAAAGATATAGGTCTAGTTTTAATCTTTGGCAAGTTGAAACCCAATTTTTCCAGCACCATTTATTAAAGAGGCTATCTTTCCTCCAGTGAGAGTGTTTGGCTCATTTGTTGAAGTTGAGGTGGCTGACTGTGTCTGGAGTTGTTTCTGCATCTTCTAATCTGTTCCACTGGTCTTCAGGTCTGTTTCTTTGCCTGTACCATGGTGTTTTTTTTTTTATCAGAGTAGCTTTGTCATATAGTTTCAAGTTGGGGATTGTGATACCCCCAACCTTGTCTTTGTTGCCTAGAACTGCTTTTGCTATTCTGGGCCTCTTCTTGTTCCAAATGAATTTTGGATTTTTTTCTCGAGGCCTGTGAAGTATGCTGCTGGAATTTCAAAGGAGATTCCATTGAATCTATATAGCAGTTTTGGAAGTATGGCCATTTTCACTATATTGGTTCTTCCTACCCAGAAGCAAGGGATATCTTTCAATTTTCTGATACACTCTTTAATCTGTCTTCTTCAGAGTGCCATAATTTTCAGAATAGAGGTCTTTGATTTCTTTTGTTAGGTTGATTCCTAGTAATTTCCTTTATTTTTTTGGATGATATTATGAAAGGAGTCATTTCTCCAGTTCCTTTTTCAATGAGTCTGTTATTCACGTACAGGAAAGCTCTTGATTTTTGTGTGTTGACCTTGTAACCAGCTACTATACCGAATTTGTTTATTAAGTCTAGAAGATTTTTGGTGGCATTCTTGGGGTCTTCTAAATAGAGTATCATGTCATCTGCAAATAATGACAATTTGACTTCTTTGTTTCCTATCTTTATTCCATTTATTTGTTTCTCTTCTCTAATTGCTGTGGCTAATGTTTCCAAAACTATATTGATCAGGAGTGGTGATAGTGGACATCCTTGTCTTGTTCCTGATTTTAGTGTGAAGGATTTTAGTTTTTGATTATTTAGTATGATATTGGCTGTTGGTTTTTCACAGATGGCTTTTATCAGGTTGAGGTAGAGACTCTCTATTCCATTTTTTTGTAGGGCTTTTATCATGAATGTGTGTTGGATTTTGTTGAATGCTTTCTCTACATGTATTGAGATAATCAATGATTTTTGTCCTTGGCTCTATTGATATAGTGTATTGCACTGATTGATTTTCATATGTTGAACCAAATCTGCATCCCTGGGATGAATTCTACTTGGTCAGGGTGTATGATCCTCTCAATGATCATCTGCATTCCATTTGCCAGTATCTTATTAAGGATTTTTGCATCTATGTTCGTTAGTGAGATTGGCCTATAGTTCTCTTTTTTGGTTAGGTCTTTCTCTGCTTTGGGGATGAAGGTGATGCTTGTACCAGGAATGAATTTGAGAGTATTGCTTCCCTTTCAATTTCATTGAAGAATTAAACAGTAGTTCCTCTGTAAATGTCTTGTAGAATTTAGCAGTGAAGCCATTAGAACTCGGCCTTTTCTTGTTTGGTAAGTTTTTAATTATGTTTTCAATTTCACTGTTTGATATTGTTGTTTGGAATTTTTAGGTATTCTTCTTTCAAAATTGGTAATTCATATGTATCTAGGAATCTGTCCATTTCTTCTGTGTTTTCCATCCTATTGGTGTATAGTAGTTTTGATGATCCCCTGGATTTCTGCTGAGTCCGTTGTAATTTCATTCTTTTCATTCCTAATTGCATGGATTTAGGCCTTTTCTTTCCTTTTTTTTTTTTTTTTTTTTTTTTTTTTTGATAAGATTGGCTAAGGGTTTGTCAATTTTGTTTAACATTTCTTACAGGAATTATCTTCTGGAAATGTATTATTTCAGCTTTTGTGTATCTAAAATTATCTTTGGGCTTTTTTCTTGAAATGTATTGGTTTATGAGGAAGGACTTTCATCTAGATTTCAGGTTTTTTAAATTTTAAAATTGTTTCTTTTATCTTTTTGTTTCTATTAGTTTCACTGAAAAATCTACTGTTATCCTTAACTTTCATATAATATGTATTTTATTCTTGCTGCTCTTATGATTTTCTGTTTATAACTAGTTTTGAACAATTTCATTATGATTTGCTTCACTGTTTTTATGCAGGCTTCTTGTTAAGGTTGTTGGATTAGTAGGTTTGGGGCTTTTATGAAATTTCAAAAAATTGCTAATTTCTTCAAATATTTATTTTCTATTTCTGTTCACTCTATCACAATTTATAAGTATATGTACATCAGTATAATTGAAGTTGTCTCACAGGAAGTTGATGCACTTCATAAAAATCCATTTTCTTGGTGTTTATTTTGAACATATATATGTTTTGAACATATGCTATCGCTATGTCTTTGTGTTCATTAATGTTATGAACTTGCTTCTATTGTTATTTCTCTGGTACATTTTTCATATCAGACTTTGTAGTATTCATTAAACTTGATTGACCTAAACTTGATATCATGTTTATAACTTTCATTTGTCTAATTTTTGAAATATATGAAATATGGCTATAATAACTCTTCATTTTCCTCTGTCCTAATTTTTACATTTAGGACAGATCTGGCTTACATTTAATTAACATTTAATTAACTTGTTATTCTCAGTATGAGTTTTGTTTCGGTGCTTCCTTGTACATCTGGAAATAATCATTGCTAAATGCAAGAAGTTATTTTTTTTTCCATTAAGTTTATTGGTACATTCTAGTTTACAATACAGTTACATTCATCATTGGGATCTTGTACTTTACATGATGTATCTTGATTCTTATTTTTCCCCCATTCCCCTGCACTCCCTTCAACCCCTCCACCCTTCCCTATTTACAAAGACTTTGTTTCCAGTTTTTCCTTTTCTCGTATTTATTCCTTTCCCTTCTTTCCTTTCCCCCTCCCCTCCCACTTCCCCTACTCCTTTAGACCTTTCAAGAAGTTACAATCTTCATTATTTGGGTGCCACATGTTTTTGTATCCCTATAAATCTCTGTAGCTTTGCTTTGTTTTAGAATATAAATTTCTAAAACAGTGGTTTCTTTCAGGTCTTATTTTTATATTTTTGGGGGGAAGTTCTACAGCAGTACAAAGTCTAGGCAAAGCCTTCGTAAATTCTCCACTCAGTATCCCACAGATTATGAAGTAGGCTAATCTGCTTATTGGGACAGGCACTCTTCTCAGGCTTGTGTGATCTCTGATCACTGCTTCCTCTGATGCTTTTGGCTTTTTGTCTCCCTACTTCTGAAAAAGTTTCTTGAGTAGAAGAGTGAGCTACAATTCGATCCAAGAGGACACCAATGAGAGCAAGATTGTTTCTCATACCTCTTCATGGAAGTTGCACTACTCTTCCTTAAAGAAGGCAAAGCTATGACATGTTCTAAAGTCAGTAACTTGGAAACCAACATTTGAACACAGAAATAATATATTTTGTTTATAAAATTCTCAAATTCTCTCAAAAATGAATACATTAACAAAATGAATATGCAGAAAGGCCATTGTTATTGATATAGAGCTCTGATTTAGCACATGTGCAGATTTATGTGACCACCACCACCGAACTGTACAGAACAGTCCCCCATCTCTCACAACCTCCTGTCTGCCCCTTTGTACTGACACTCTCCTACTTGTATAACTCCTTGCTTCTAGTGATCTCATCAACATCTATATCATTTTCTTTTTTGAGAATATCAAGTAAATGGCAGCATACAGACATTCACTTTTATTTTTGCACTATCTTTATTATTCCTTTTCCTCTATTTGCTGTTGACTTATTTTCCTCTGCATTTCCAATTCCGTGATATGGAAGCTTAGGTCATTATTCTGAGACATTTTTCCTTTTCTAACATAAATATATGATTATATATATTTTCCTAGAAGCCCTCCTTTAGCTATGCCCTACAAATTTAGATGTATTGCATCATTGAGGTTTTTTTAATACAAAATATTTTCTTTTTTTTTGTATTAAATTATTTTATTGGTACATTGTAGGTATACAACACAATTACATTTCTCATTGGGAATTGTACCTTTACATAATGCTTCTTGGTTCTTATTTTTTTCCCATCCCTAGCCCTCCCTTCACTCCCTCCACCCTTCCCTATTTACAAAGACTTTATTTCCATTTTTTCCATTTCTCAGCATTTTTCCTTTCCCTTCTTTCCTTTCCCCTGCCCCTCCCACTACCCCTACCCCTTTGGACCTTTTCTTCCATTTTACATTATCTATTATTCATTCTAATCATTGGTACATTTTAGGTATACAATATAATGATATTCATCATTGGAAATTTGCACCTTTACGTAGTCTCTCTTGGTTCTTATTTTTCACCCTTGCCCAGCCCTCCCTTCAACCCCTCCAGTCTTCCCTATTTACAAAGATTTTGTTCCTATTTCCATTTTCTCATATTAATCCCATTCCCTTCTATCCTTTCCCCTAGCCCTCCCACTTCCTTCCCCTTTGCCCCTTTTCTTCCTATTTCACATTACCTATTATACATTTAGTCCTTATTTACACTTTCAGTTTCTCACACCAGAGAAACTATTCAGTATTTACACATGTGTGTCCTATTTATTTCACTTAAGAGTATCATCTCAATGTGCATCCACTTAGCTATAAATGTCTCTAATTTCTCATTTTTTTATGGCGGAGTAGTACTCCATTTTATTAAAAAACCGCATTTTCTTTATCCAGTCTCCAGTTGATCGGCATTTGGGCTGTTTCCAAGTTTTAGCTATTACAAACTGTGCTGTTATGAACATGGGCGCACATATATCACTGTGGTATGATTCTTTTAATTCTTTGGGGAAGATCCCCAGCAGTGGAATAGCAGGGTCAAATAGAACTTCCAGTCCTAGTTCTTTGAGGTATCTCCATACTGATTTCCACGGTGGTTGCACCAGTCTACACTCCCACCAGCAGTGGAGAAGGGTTCCTCTTTCCCCACAGCCCCAGCAGCAATTGTTATTGGTTGATTTCATGATAGCAGCCATTCTTTCTGGAGTGAACTGGATCTCAGCATTGTTTTCATTTGCATCTCTCGAATGACCAGTGATGTTGAGCATTTTTTCATGTATTTATTTGCTATTTCTACTTCTTTGTGTGAGAAATGTCTGTTCATTTCAGATGGTCATTTTTGGATTGGGTCTTTGAATTTTGGAGGTCTGATCTTTTTAAGTTCTTTATAGATTCGAGATAGTAGACCTTTGTCTGAGGAAAAGCAGGTGAAGATTTTTTCCCACATTGTGGGTTGTCTCTTCACACTGCTGGTGGTTTCTCTTGCTGTGCAGAAGCTTTTTAATAAGAAGAGATCCCATTTGTTGATTGTTTGTGCTAGTTCATGGGCAACTGAGGTTTTCTTCATAAAATCTTTTCCTACACCGATGTCTTCAAGGGTTCTACCTAACCTCTGTTCCAACTGGTTCAGAGTTTCTATTTTAATATTTAGATCTTTAATCCATTTAATACAAAATATTTTCAATTTTCCCCTGAGACTTCCACTTTGACCAAAAGGTTATTTTAAATCTTTTACTAATTTCTTAATTTTTTACTGTCAATAGTTTCATGTTTAATGTAATTATGGTTTAAGTACATACTTTGTATGATAATCAATTATTTTAAATTTGTTGTTTTTCTATGACCCAGGATATGGTCTATTGTGGTGAGTCCACCATATACACTGGATAGTAATATATATTTTGTAACCATCAAGAAGAACTGAAAGGCCTTTCCTAGTACTCTGATTTTCCCATATGAATGTTTTTGTTTCTTTTGATCTAAGCTTGAAAATACTGAATGGTAAAAATAAAATGTAAATTCCCTGCTGCACTGTTGAAAGTTTAATTGTGGACTACTGAAGTATGCCTGCTATTATTTACTTTTCAAAGTCTTCACAGGCCTGCTATGTGCATTCCCTCCTATTTTAAAGCTGCATCCAATGGCAAAGAATGGGCAGAAGTACTTACTCTTCTTTACTAAATAAGAGATCAGAATTACTTAAAATGAATATTATTCAGCTTATTTATTATTATTCTTTTCACAACTTTCAAAATCATGCATGCCTTATTTTAGGTAAAATCTTTTGTACTAAGTTATCTTTTCTCATTTACAAGTAATTTCCCTTAGCATCTGCTAAATACTAATAAACACTTTTCAAAGTATTAAAAATGTATCAATGAATGGACGCTAAAAAAGATGGCTGCTAACACTGACTTTACATTTTAATGTGATCACAATGTGTAGAATATAATTCCAATCTTCCTTATCTTACAGTATCTCCTTCTTCATAACTCTTCTCCTAGTTACTTTTTGTATTGCAATAAATCTTACCATAACACTTCATTTGCTTCCACCTTATTTTTCATTACTGCGCATATACAAGTCATTTGACATGTTAACTTTCCTTAGTTTTATAGTATAATTTCTATGTCTCCTCCAATTAAAATGTATGCTTAAAACCTAGATTTGAAATAGATATATAATTACCTCTCTCTTTGAAAGTTCCACTTGTCTCAATCATGAATATATCATATTTTCTCAGAGTTAAATTATTTCTAAAGAAATACATGAGAAGTAGAAAGTTCACTAAATAAAGCATTAAATTATTAAAGTTACGTGTCAAATTGATTTTAAACTTAAATCAGACGAAAGTAACCTTGATAATGTGTCAAACTAAATTGAGTTGGCCACAATTGTTTCTATGGAACATAGGCTGGTCTCCTGAGCTACTAAGTTCTGTGGTTTGACAAGGACAAGCCCTCCAAAAATCTTTTTCCAACTAAAATTGATACCTCTCATTTAAGTTTGAGAAGGTTTGTCCATATGAATTACTATAACAGAAAATCATAAAATTAAATTTGTTGTAAAGCTTTAAAATTAGAATCTCTGTTTTTCAAATATTAAAGTACACCTCCAATTCTACGTATCAGTTCCAAATATTCTCTCTTATTGCTTGGATGTCTTACCTCACCTTGTGTCAAGAGTGGTAAGAGCAAGCCAGGCAATTCGAGGGCAAGACCGTTGTCACTAAGTTAGGCAGAATGTCATATCCAGATGTTGCCTTTTACTGTTGCTGTGTAATTTTAATTGACTCCCTGGGGAATCTCAGTGAGAGCGGCTTAGGGGCAAGTTCAGCTTTGTGAGTGAAGAACTGACGACAGAGGTTGACTCAGGGCATTTGTGTGTGTGAAAGTGTTGAGAGTCAGGGGTTATACAAAGTCCAACAGTCATTACTCCTGAAGCCCAGTGGAACTTACACCTTGGCTATCGACTTTTATGTTCAGTACATTTAAGTACATATTTTGAAATATCCAAGCACCTGAAACTTTTTAACCAGCAGGTTATAATTGCTTCAAAAACAAAATATAGGAGGCCAATAAAAGTTAAATGCATATTATAAGTATATTCTAAAACATAGTTATATATATATGCATATATTTGAAAACATACAAAATACACTAAGTATATATAAATATGTTACCTGAGAACATATTTAATTTTTGGATTTTCATACAATAATTAATATTTTCAGTACTGTGCCAGATAGATGCTGCTGCTTTTGATATGCTCTTCTTTCCTTCCCTCCTTCCCTCCCTCCCTCCCTCCCTCCTTCCTTCCTTCCTTCCTCTCCTTCTTTCTTTCACAGTACCAGGGATCAAACTCAGGACCTTGCGATTGCCAGTCAGGCACAGCACCACTGAGCCACATTCCTGGCCCTGTTCATAAATTCTTTTTGTTCTCTAACACAGCTTAGAACATATTTTCTACAATTATATATATAGCTAAGAAATTAATTTACTTCAAATCCTTTATCTCACTATAAATTCTCAGCTAAAGGAAAACACATTCTTTACTTTCTGTATATTGCCTGAAAGAGTATATAGGAATTTCTTTTTCCTACATAATTGATATCATTAAATTTTCAGTTGGATGTTGCTCAACTCTAAAGCTTCAGTGTTCTTTGATGCATACTCATTTCTTTTGCTTATTTTTTTAATTTTAAGAAAACAATAATTTTATAATAGAAAAAAATGGAAGAATTTTTAGACTTTTAGCTCAGTAATTAAAAAGGACTATTCTTGGAATATTATTTAAATTCCATCAAGTTTTATCTGCATAGATCTGTGCCACTCTGAAAAGATAGCCTAGTGAAAAGTGAGGAAATGAAGAAAACAAAGTGAAGAATGAAGTTGTAAAAATCAGAGA
The DNA here is from genome assembly GCF_053883595.1 of Heterocephalus glaber. Taxonomy (NCBI): domain Eukaryota; kingdom Metazoa; phylum Chordata; class Mammalia; order Rodentia; family Bathyergidae; genus Heterocephalus; species Heterocephalus glaber. The sequence goes on along the minus strand of NW_028258138.1, from coordinate 31,158,515 downwards.
ACTAATCTAAGGAAAAAAGGTTCATAAGCACAGTATAAAAGAATAGTTTGCTTTAAATGCTTATTAAATTAAAATGAATGTTAAGAAACTGTTGATAAAAATTAATTATTCGTTTGTTCTGAAGTTGCTAAGGATACCTTTTTCCTACAATTCCATGTGTACATATATAGAACTTTTGATACAATCTGAATTTAAACAAGATAAAATTACAGTCCTACTTTTAAAATTCATATAATTATAATTAGTTGTTTAAAAGTACTCATACATTGATTTCTCTATGTTCATGGAATAAACATAGAAAATGTTAAAAGGATTTTAACAAATAACAAGTTTTAATAAATAATTTTAATAAGAATGTTAAAATTATTTAATTTCAATAATAATAGCAACCTTTTCCTTGAGCACTTTCTCTGGGTGAATTGAATAATTCATATTTAACAAAATATTCACAAACTGAATGTTTAACCACTTTTATTTGACAAATATTTTTATCAATAAATTAATTAGCTCTTTCAAGTTTGTGTGTTATAATGATTATTTGCTTTTGTCAAAGATAATGTATTCTTCAGTATATATTTTGGAGATTGGAAGTTAACACTGACAATGAGTCTAATTAGTTATGTGGATATTTTTTCATGAATAGCGTTATAGTTGATTAGTTTTAGTCCTATGTTGTTATTTACACTTCTTAAAAGTAAAGATGGAATGAAAAGAAAAAAAACCAAAAAATCCCCTCAAGTCATTGTTTCAATAATTGAGATTTTATACATATAAATAAGAGGAATACATTTTTTTTTTTTGGTACCGGGGATTGAACTCGGGTCCTTGCGCTTGCGCAGAAGGCAGCGAAACCACTGAGCTAAATGCTCAGCCCAAAATAAATATTAATACATTACAAAAGTAAATTTAATAAAGTAACTTGCTAAAATTAAAAGTAAATTTTCTAAGTTAAACAGAGTAATTTAGAAAATGTTGAAACTAGGATAAAATGCAGTATATGGCATCGTATATTACCCTCTAAGAAATTGAAACAATTCTCTTGTATTGAACCATAAATGTTCATAATGTTAAGATTTTTAAGGAACTCTAATAATTTAGAAAACATTAAACTACCTATCATGTTTTCAGTCTTTTTTTTTTTTTTTGGTATGTTTTCAGTCTTTGTAATCCCCACCTTTATTATGCACTAGTTTTTTTACTAAAAATATTTCCTGCATAATCTGTAAGGTTTTTGTACATGATTTTGCTTAATGTTTTTCAAATTGCAGTTTGAAATTCACTAAGCAATATAGGGACTTTTTAAATTAATAACTGCAAAATAAAAAATATACTGCTTTGTATATTGTAAGTACAAATTTCATGAAAATATTTGCTTCACTTTTGTACCCTGCATTGCAATATAAACTGAGTTTTGGAGCCAAGTGTGGTAGTATACCATTAAATCCCAGCACTCTGGAAGGCTGAGGCAGGAGAATTATGGGTTTGGGTCCAGCATGGGAAATTTAGTGACTTATTGATACTGTTTCAAACAAACAAAAAAAAAATGCAACACAAAGAAAGGAAGAAAGGAAGGAAGAAAAGAAAGAAAGAAAAGAAACAAAGTTTTATAAACTATAGATGCTTAGTACATCTACAGTACATACTGTTAAGCCCATTGGACCAGATAAAAGGCAACTGAAGATTATGTGTGTACAGTAACATCTTAGTTGACTTTCTCATTGCTGAGACAAAATAACTAACACCATAGTTAAAGGAGGAAAGGTTTGTTGTAGCTCACATTTGTAGAGGTTTCAGTTCATAATTGGTTGGCTCCAAGACGGGTTGACATGGCAGAGGTGTATTGCAGAACAGGCAAGTAGAAAGGCAGGAAGCTGCAAGCAACAAGCAAAAACCCTTTTTCTGTCCCTCATATCCAGGCTACCCATCCTTAGAGTGAGTAGCGCTCAGACCCTTAATCCTAGCGTTGCATCCTGAATCCCAGCGTCACCCACTCTACATCCAGCCACCTCCGAAAAGCCTCACCCATGACTGCAAGAGGCTTTGGAGGGAAGTCTAGATACAGCCATAGCAGGTACTATCCCTGTTTAGGACAATTTTGCTTTGTGAGGTTTCATTTACCCGTGACCAGCTCTAATCCAAAAATATTAAATAGAGAATTCTAAAAATAAACAATTTATAAATTTAAAAATGCTTAACCTTTTGAGTAGCATGATGAAATCTTGTGCCATCTCACGCTGTCCTATCAAGGATGAGAATAATCCTTTTCTCTAATGTTTCCACACTGCATATGTTACCCATCCATTAGTCATTTAGTAGCAGTGTATTATTAGACTGAGTTATGGTATCACAGTGCTTGTCTTTAGATAAAACTTACTTTGCTTAATAATAGTCACAAAGAATGAGTAGTGATACAATTCGGATAAACAAAAAAGAAGTCATATTATTTTTCCTTAAAGTAAAAAGGTGAAAGCTCTTGATTTAAGGAAAGAAAAAATTTGAATCCTGAGGTTGCTAAGATCTACAGTAAAACTGTGTAATTGTGAAAATGAAAAATTTTGAACTACTCTTGCAATCATGTTTCAACCTGAAAAAAATATAGCTACAGGACATCACAGTTATTTAGATAAGGCATAAAGTCCTGTATGTATGTATAGTAAAATCCTATGAAGGTATACATAGGGTTCTGTATTATTTGTGGTGATATTCATCCCCTGGGAGTCTTGAAATGTAAGCGAGGACTTCTATATATTGTTGCTACATGTGTCAAAAGTTAATTTATTATTTTTAATCTACATTTTAGAATACAATGGATATGATCAAGTTGTCCACTTTCAATGTTACAACCAACACTTCACTAGTCTTGATGGATCTTACATATAAGGATGAAAAATAAAGTGTTAGAATTAATCATTTTGCTGTCAGAGATATATGTATCAATCCTTGGTGGAAAACATTCTCAGGAGAAGAAAATAGCTATTACTTAATTAGCACTGGAATATTACAAGCACATATTTTCATTTCATAACCATATTTCAAATGAATTATGAAATTAAACAAGTCAAAACTATAAAACTAGTTGTAGATGTTGTAAAATTAAGATGGCCATGGCCATATATAACAGAGCAGCAAAGCAATCATTACACTTAACTGAAATAGGTTTCTGCAACTTGAAAAAATAAATGTTCCCAAGCAGCGAGAGCTTTGGAACATGGATTTCTTGGTTAAAAATTTTATACTAAAGTTAGATGCAATATCCAATAACTACTCTAAAAGAATAAGATCTTAGTTCAGACTTTTGAAGCTAAAGATAGGCAAGTACTTATGAACTGTAGAAACAATCTACAGTACTTATGAACTGTAGAAACAATCTACCCTAAGATTTCAAATATTGAAATGTCTGTAGGGGAATTGTTTAGGGGTGAGATGGGAAAATGGAATCAGAGAAGACATTTTGGTTTCTGCTTGGTATCATATTTCCTAAGAAAATAGCTCTTACTTGAAAAAACTAAAACTGAAAAAAATCTTTAAAAATTGCTATCATTTCTAAAAGCTGGTATTTGATGTAATTTTAATTTTCATTCAACAAATTTTTGCTTTTCAACTTTTTAACACTGAGTTTATATTTTTATTTTGGCTTTTAACTTTTTAATACAATTATGAATGTTAACACAACAAGATGAAATATTTTCTAATTAAAAAAAGAAATCAGCACCAATTCTGCTCTGGGATACATTTGCTTTCATATTTTTGTTTATTAATTCTTATAAATGAAGATAAAAGCACAGCTGGATAGTTAAAGATTTAACCAGAAGCCTGCAAGTATGGTAGATACATAACCAGACATATATTTCAATAATATATAATACAGAAAAGACCTGTAACACCTTAAGTTATTCATGCTCATCTTGAAAGTCCTTTTCCGAAGGTATCTCATAATTTCTCTGATAACATTTGTTGACCTCTCTCAGTTTTCATCTTGGAATTAATTTTCTCACAGAAAGCCATACCTTTGGCTCTGAGTCTTAGCCCACTTTCCTATGGGCTTACCCTCTATTGGGACCAGCCCCAGCCTACTCTCCAGAATTAAGCATTATGTTTGTTCCAGTGTTTCTCAACTATTGCTGTTTTTAATTAGTTGGATAGCTTTCAAATACATGTGGGTCTAGCTCCAAATTTCTTAAATTAATATTTCCAGGGGATATAGTTCAGATATAAGAATTATTGTAGAATTCCCCATTTAATTCTAAAGTAGTTAGAGGTAAAATTATTCCTTAATACTGTTGACATTTTGTTCCCCTTAGTTCTTTGTTGTGGGAGGCCAGCCTTCTTATGTATTTCTGTATGTTCACCAGTCTCCCTTATCACTCCCATTTAAAAACTGCTTCCCTACAACTAGAAGATAGACAGATATATGGGTTAGTTGTGAAACTAGACTTCTAAAATAGAGCACGACCAAGTAACTCAGTCAGGGCTGTCATCTTTCAGGACTTGTTGGGAATGGTTGGGGTCGAATCAAATGGACAAGAAACCTTATCCTGACTACTTGTAGGTGACAACTTTCAGAGAAGCTGTCCCTTCTTCAACTTACTGAAGGAGAATGTTTAATGTGTATGAAGTCAGCTAACTGGAAAACAATTGGTTTGGGGTTCTCCACATGGAGCAATAAATGTGACATCACAGGGAAACAGTGCACAACAGTTGTGATTCTCAGAAGAGCAGATACGTGTTCCACTGAATAGGTCCAGATTTAATTCACAACACCAAAACAGAAAACAGCACAATTGTGTACTAAAACCCTATGAGCATAGCACTGTTTCACAAACACATTCCTTATTTTTCTACTGAAAATTTTTATTTTAGCATAATAGTAGCTGGCTGTGCATCTCAATACTTTTTCCAGAGGGATACAAGAAGCAATCTTTGTGTTTACCCACTTGGTACAATGAACAACAAGATGTGTACACATGTGCAAAACTATCAAATTGGGATTTTTGTCCAGATGATGTTCTGTCTAACAGGTTTCGTGTATCTTTACCTGAGCATCACAGAAGGTATAATACATACCACTCTAGTATTTTTCTTTTTTTAAGTTTTTTTTTTTTCTGATAGAAGTATCCCAATTCAGGATAATGGTACATGAAAAACCAGATTTGTAAGTTTTGAAGGAGGTCAAAAGTGAATCATCAGATTACTCATGCATGGATGATGAAGATGATCCATTATAGTAAAATACATGTCTTCCTAACTAAAGAGTGGGGTGGATGGACGGATGGATGATGATGATGATGATGATGATGATGATGACGACTTTGACACTGGCTATGGGAGTCAAAGTTCCAGTGACAGTGAAATGGAGCAAAAACTGACTAATACAGACAGGGAATGCAGATCTCCTTGATTCAGATGATGAAGAAAACAGTGATGCGAGTGCATATTTGACTAGTCAAAATGTTACAAAATGGGCATACAACCAAATGGAATACTCCAATATTAGAACTAGGTCTGAAAATATAATGAGAATCTCGGGAGGGGTCAAATCTATTGGACAGAATGCCAGCACTGCCATTCATTGTTGGAAATTGTAACAGAAAAAATGCTACAAGATGTGAAATACACAAAGGCTGAAATACAAGTAAAATGTTCTGTATACATCAATAGTCATCTTAAAAAATGTTTTCATTATGACATCTCACTAACTAAAGTGAAAGCATTCATAAAACTGCTGTACCTAGCAGGGATTTCTCATGGCAATTGCAGAAATGTAAAAGACTTATAGAAAAGTGATGAGTCAAAATATAGCATAAAAATTTATGCCCTTGTAGATGCAAAGACTTATTATTCTTTCAATTTAGAAATTTATCCTGGAACTCAGCCACCATGTCCTTATTTCTATAGTAATGAACTGAATGCTGTTGTGAACAGACTTGCTGCACCCATCTCTCAAACTAATTGGAATGTGTTCTTCGACAATTGGTTTACCAGTTTCCAATTGATGTTACATTTGCTAACAGAGCACAAGTTGAGTCTCACAGGAACTGTACACAGGAACAAAACAGAAATTTCAAATGAAATATTACAATTTCAAAACAGAATTACATAGTACAATCTTTGGATTTCAAAAAAATTTACAGTGGCCTTGTATTATAATAAAGAAAAACAAACTGGTAATGGTGATGTCAACATTGTACCATGATGGAAATATTGATAGGGAAACCTTGACAAAACAGAAGCTTGAGATGGGAACATTCTACAACAAAACCAAAGACATAATAGATGTTGTTGATGAGTTATGCAGTAACTATGATGTCACTGGAAACAAAGCATTGCTCAATGGGTTTTTTTTACGTGATCTTAAATATGTGTGGCATAAATAGTTTGATAGTTTACAAAGAAAGAGGATTGTGACTGAAACTCATGAAGAATCATTTACAGCAGAGGAAAAACAAAATGTTTCTGTCCAGGAAAATATGCAAAAAAATATGGAGCACACTGGTGAGTTGACATGTGAACAGGCAGGTGCAGCATCCCAAAGACATTTTATGACAACAGGAAAACTCCAAATAATATCAACTGTGCCCTACAAGAAAGGACAGGAAAATAAAACATGAATGCTATCAGTGCAAAGGATACTTGCGTATGGAACAGCATGAGTTGTTACGTGTGAAGACTGCCTGGGGTTTGACAATTGAAACAAAGAGTATTTTTGTTGTAGTGTTCTACTGGTATTTTCATTGTAGTTTACACAGATTTTTATTTTTGATGTTATCTTTTGGGTTTTGTAAACAAGTGAACAACTGATGTGAAAATATTGATGTCTATTCTAACCACTCATTACATATTCAATATTTTATTTTATTGATGTCTTATTTTCTTATTATTTAGGTATGATAATTGAAGTAAAAATTTTTTGTAGCATATTTTTGGCATTTTCATTATAGTCCATATAGGAATTTATTTCTGATATTATCTTCTAGGTTTTGTAAGCAAATACATAGCTGATGTGAAATTGTTGATGTTTATTCTAAACGTGCAATACATATTAGTAATTTGATACTTTATTTTACTGATTTTTATGTTCCTGTCAAATAAACATTGCATAATGTAATAAGAATCTCCCTACAAAACAGCAAGACTAGCGAGATATCAACTATATTCTATAAAAAGGCCAGGAAAGCAAAACACATATCCTGTGAGTGTAAGCAAGATAGGTGTACGAAATTTGCTGTTATGTGTGAAGACTTCCTTGGGTGTGACAATTAAAGCCAAAATTATTTTTGTTGTAGAGTTCTATTGGTGTTTTAATTGTAGTTCTCATAGGAATTTATTCTGTTGCTCTTTTTTAGACTTTGAACACCAAAAAAAGTTGATGTTGAAAATTTTGATGCTTTTTTATAAACAATAAATATTAAAAATCCAATACTTTATTTTTGGGATTTTTTCCTGTTTACCATACAATAAAACCCATAAATTAATAATTCATCAATAGAAATATTCTAGAGAATAAATCTGAGTTTGAAACACCCATGTTTCTGTGACTTTATAACAAAAAATATGCTCCTGGGGCTATTTAGGGACAGTTTTAACTATGAAACAATGTAGAGGTATAAACAGGTCAGGGGTGATTTTTTACACATAACAAAAAATTTGCTGTAGGCAATCTAGAATTTGCACAACGATTCACTATTCAAGGATTTGCAAGGACTCAGAACCTTTCTGTTGGCTGTTTCATAATCCTTACCCTTGACTTTTATTCTTATGATGGCACGCTATCTGAACACCTCCAAGCATTACATTAACATTATGGAGAGGAAACAGGAACAAGAAATAAGAGTTAAAGGACAAGAGCAAAAAGTCAAAGGACTTTTTCTTAGAAAGATAAATAAAATAAAAACTTTAAGCCTTTCTGAAAGGCCCAATTGAATTTCTTACCAGAATTCTGATAATAGATACCACAAAATTCAGGACCTCCAATAATTTTGGGTATTTACTTAGACTCATTGCTCATTTTGAGCAAAAGCAAAACAGTAATATGGAAGAATAGGAGAGAGAGAAAGGGATGTAGGGCAGGCCACTTACCAGTGTCTCTAACAAGTAGATCTGAAATCTAATTTTGTAATCGGACAAACAGGAATTTAGAAGAACAGGAAAATAGGCAGGTAGTGGACATGAGAAAAAAGGGAAATAATTTACCCTGTAACCAAACCAACTGTCTGTCTCCTCAGTAGAATTTTGTATATTTCTACTGTTCAGTAAACCAATTTCATGGAACAATCAACCCCAAACCTATAAACTAACACAGGTACTACTTTTGCCAAGCTGGTAATTAGTTAATCTGGCTTGGGATGTCAAGACAAATCAGAATAAAATCTGACTGGTATGCAACCTAATATAATTTCCCATATACTGTGCCTTTCTTCAAAGCATGAACAAAGAAATTGGTACAAAAAATGAAATTTCACAAAATTTTGAGATTTGAGGTCTCAGGGTTAATTTTATTCTGTAAATTGCACTTATGCCTATTTCCTAAAGTTTTAGTTTAAAAGCATTAAGCATTTGAAAAATATCACTTGAAATGTAATTGGCATTAAGACTCATTTTTTTGCACTTGAATTTTATCTTTGCCAGCAAACCATGTCTTGCTCTATAGGCCATAGTGTGTTTCTTTTATGACTGTGCTCATTAGCTACAAGAGCAGAAGGGCTAGATTTTAGGTAGCAGCTAATGGGATATCTCATTTTATGGGGAAGATTTTTATATTTTACAGTTGTCCAATCAATGACATACTTATTTGTTTATATGCATCTTCTTTTATTCTTTTAGAGTTATATTAACTATATTATACCTATTGATTCAGATTCTTTCAATATTTCAAATTGTAATTCATGTTTATGAAGAGCGTGATTTTTATTTTTATAATATATGTCTTGTTGGTTCTCCATGCAAAGGCATTATTTTTCACACCCTCATCAAACAGTGATTATAATTATTTCAATAAGAAGTTGTAATTATTAATTACAATTTGATTGTAAGAATTGATGTGGCAGAGGCGAATAATTCTCACCTTGAGAATGAATTCAAAAAAAGAAGTACATTGGAAAGGACAGTGTTTTGTTTTGTTTTAATTAATTCATATTTCTAACCATGTAGTAAATTCAGTGGTCTCTTACAAGGCTCTAGGCTCTATTCAAAAGTTCTGAAGCAAGACTTTAAGCAAAATTGAGGAGTTAATATGTTAACTTTGAAGTGTACATTGCTAATAAATAATTTTGATTTTAATTTCTTATAAGAAATTCATGTGTGGTGAAGTAGCAGGTTTTTAGACAGAAGTCACAAATCCTACACAGTATACTTGATTTTGTGCTTCATTTCGCACATACTGCAAATATGTGGGGAAAAAATTCACTGGGGTGAGCAGTTTATTCCAACTTTTTGGGTAATCCCTGTAAAAAAAGCACTGATGGTTTCTCTAAAATAGATTGAGAACAGGTGTGTTTTATTTAATTTCTTATGAAACTTGTATTCTTAGAGTCTCCAACATCTCAAATCAAATGTTTGCCATTCCCATAATAGCAATAAATATAACCAAAATATGTATGCATTACAGCCTCAGGGGATTTGCCTTGTTTTGAAAAGCAGACAAATAAACTGTTTTTCACATTTTTATTTATTCTTAATTCAGGTTTAAAAACCAGAATAATATAAAATAATATAATAATATAAAATTTACCATGTAAGCAATTTTAAGTGTCCAGTTTAGTAGTTTGAAGTATAGTCACACTGTTGTATAATGAATCTCTACAGCTTTCTCATCTGGCACAATTAAGAGTGCTATACCCAGGAAACAACCTCTTATCCCTCCCCTCACCCAGGTCCATGGAAGCCACCATTATGCTTTCTGTTTCCATTATTAGTACTGCAGAGATCTCACACAAGTGGAAGCATACAGTATTTTTCCTTTTGTAACTGGCTGTTTCACTCATTTTCCTCAAGCTGTATCCATGTTGTAGCATGTGACAAATGCACTTTAAATTTCTCTTTTTTTAGCCAGTAAAACCTCAAATGTGTAGATATTTATCAGAGAATCTATATTTACAAACACTTGCATGATTGCATTATAATCCAACAATTTCCAATAGATATATAGAATTTTCTAGTAGCTATGTTAACTGAGATAAAAGGAAATAGGTAAAATTTACTTTAATAATATATTTGATTAAAATATAAATCCAAAATAGTATACTGTCAACATTTTCAACTATAAAAGTGACATATTTAGCATTATCTATATTCATACAAACTCTTTAAGCATTATCTTTATTCATACTAATTCTTTAAAATTCAGTAGACTTTTATATTTATGGCATATCTGATTATGGATTTACTGGTTGCTATATGTAGCTAGTGGCTTCACTGGTCTTAGATGCAACTCTAAAAGTTTAGATTCTATGGCTTCAGAGTAGCAGAAGGCCACTATATGGCTTAATGAAGAGAATACTAAAAGATAAATTGTTTCCTTATTTTTCCCAGTGAACATAGTGGTGAAATGTGATATCAGTAAGTAAAATATCTGCTTCTGACAGATAGTTTATTAATTTCGACTCTTCATATTTTTAATACTACAGGCTGTAAAATAATGTATTAACTAAAATATTACTTTTTTACTCAGATTTCATGAACCAATTATATAAGATTTTATCTATTCATATCAATATTCACTTTTTATCATCTCCAACATCCTTGAAAGATTTTCAGGAGCATATCAGCTTCCTTATGGCTTGAGGTTATAATGATACAGCCTTTTTTGAGTTTGAATCTCATGTTCTCAGTGTAGATTTTATTTTATATCACAAAATTTTTTATTCACTTAATTTTAGGACAACAGACTTAGTGGTGTTTGTGTGTGTATGCATATTGTGTATGTGTGGATTTTGTCCTCCCTACCCACTGCCACAATTTCCTTTTTAAAATCTGGTTTGAAACAGGACTGACAAGCCCCATTCTTTGGCTTTCACAAAGCAGACTAAGTTCTGCTGTGACCTCTAGAAAAGACAGTGACTCCATATTCCTGGGAAAAATAGAGAGTTAGAATAGACATCTCAGTGAAGTCCTCTTACCAGCATCTATGCTAAGATAAAGGTGGATTAGAGCTACAGTGATCTGTCTGCAGTCATATCACTGAGGCTGAGAAGGAAATGAAAGGCAAACAGAAGGGCATGTGTTTATTTCAACATTAATATTGGTGATAATCATGTGAGATGCAATGAAAACATGGCTTTTTTGCTTTGATTTGTTTTGTTTTGCACCCAAGGCCTTGTATATTCTAGGCAAACAACCTAACACTGAGACCCAGCACTGGCACACATAGTTTCAAACAAACATATTGTTTTATGGTATTGCTAGCATAAATTAAAAGCAATTTTACTTTAAAATTCCTAACAGGAAAGAAAATCTGCAAGAGAAGAATATATATGGATGTGGAAAGTATACAGAAAACAGAAAAAGCCAAACCACTGTTTCAATACTCTCTTGATTTTATTCCTTTAAAGAAAGTAGCTCAGATTCCTTTACTGATGAGAAGAGCAAGACTGACAAATCAAGCCAGTATGGACCTAAAGCTTTCCCCTGATGAGACTTAGCAATCTTGTGTAAAGCCTTGGGTGGTGTTTAGTGCAGTGTAGACAACTTAGACAATAGTCGTCCACACTGGGAACAAAGAAGGCACTGCAGTAGCGGGATGCTCTTCTGCAAGGACAGTGAGATTGTGCAATCTCCATCGGACTCTTAAGAAGACCATGAAAATAAAACATGTTAGGGGTATTATGTGAAACTACAATAGGCTGCCTCTTGCTCTTTGTCTTAGGAAAGCAGACTACTTTTGGCAGCGCATAGGAAGAATAGAAAACATGTTCTTGTGTGTGTGTGTGCAAGAGCTTGAAATGACAGAGAAGTAAGTGTGAAGGTTTATGATTAATAAATCTATTAAAATGCATAGATAGCATCATTTGTAATTTTTGAGCTACTTCTTTTTATTTGTAAAGCTATATTGATGGTACATCCCAAACTTACATCTTTTATTAACAAATAATTTCAAATGATAAAAATAGATTATAGTTCTGCTAGATTATTTTATTTGTAGCTGTTAATCTGAATTCCACCTACCTTTAGGGCTCATAAAACTGAGTTATACCTAGCAATCCAATTCTTAAAATATTCTTCATGGTGTGGTTGCATGTCATAAATATCTCTCTTGAAATAAGAAAGCGCTGGTATCATCCTCATTTTTACAACATCGAAGCGGAGAGGCTCACACCTAGCGAGAAGCAGAACCAGAACTCAGACCTAATGTTTTGTCTTCAGATATTGTATTCTCTTTCCTGGACAGTCGTTTCTCTTGGGTTCACAATAATAACTAATTTTGTATTACACTTAGAGTTTCCAAAGCTGTTTCGTTGCATTATCATATCTATTATTATTTTTAAATTTGCCATCTAGTATCTATTTTACACTCTATCATATTTTTTTCATCGATAAAAAAATGTGTTTCAGATAAAGTAACTGATCTGGTGAGGATGAGCAGAAAGTAAATGCTGAGCGGAAGTATTCTCATTCTGGAAGCCTTATCCTTTCCCCCAAGTCACGCTGATGATCTTGACATACACATTTTGATTATTAGAAAGGATGTAGTGAAATAATTCTGAAATGTGTAAATGTGGTTTTAAAAAAAAAAGAATTGCATAAGAAAAAAGAAGCCTAGTCTCCTGTTAAATTTTGAAGTGAACTTTATTATTATTACTGTATTTTTGTGCTGCTACGTATTTATCCTAGGGCTTCAAGCATACTAGGCAAGTGTTCTACCAGCCCCTGAGTAGACTTTAATTCTGAAATCCTAAGCAAAGACAGAAACAAGCTGGCTAATGAAATTTTGCATGAAAATATATGAAACAACTTTTCAACCATCTGTCCTCTCAAAAAAACTGGTGGTAGGGCCGGGGATTTAGCTCAGTGGTTCTGGCACCTGCCTCCCAAGCCAAGAACCTGAACTTGATCCCCGGTACAAAAAAAAAAAAAAAACCCCAAAACCAAAACAAAACAAAAAACTGGTGGTCTTTAATTTTTTACATTAATAAAAATTGTACGTATTTATGGTATACAGTGATGTATATATTATAGTGAAATGAGTAATCGAGCTGGTTAATGTATCCATCACCTCACATACTTATCCTATTTTTTATGACATTATTTAAAATATATTATCTTAGCAATTTTCAAGTACAATACATTCCTTCTGGGACTGATGTTCTTTTGTTTGCCTAGAGTTAATTTTATTGCATAAATTGCATTGTGTCACTTGTAGTTTTTATAATTTTTTATATTCATCCCTTATATTTTATTATACTCATGTTCTCTCTGGAAAATATCACTAGGTTTTATTATTCAAAACATTACCTTTTAAAATTCTCATAGCATGCTCTTCCCCCACCCTCTGTCTCTCTCTTTCTTCAATTCAAGTAAAAACAGACCATTCTGGGTTATAGAACAGTCATCTCTTTTCAAAGTGCTCTAAATCAAAATCATTTTCTCAATAATAGCAGAAGGTCATTTTATACAAATGTCGTTTTCAATAGAAGAATGGCAGAAAATCCATTTCTTTTTGTTAACTTCCAACAACAAACATTAAATAGCAAGAAATGAATTTGCTTAGCTGCTTGGATAGTATTTCCTAGTGATGGGGAGATAAAATAGAGGACAACCATTTGATAAACTTGATTTGATAAGTTGCTCAGAAAACTGTTCTAGGGATTTTACTAGATGAGCTTTGAAAAAAAAAGTTCCAATAATAAAGTCAAAGAGGTTTACAGGATTAGTACTTAGCACCCTCAGGGAGTTTCAAAATTATTTTATCATAACTCTGCTACTGAATCCCATTTTCCTCCAGGACATCTATTAATATCTTCTCAAACAAAAACCTCATAAAAGAGCTGATCAGTGTTACGTCAGAACTACAGATAAACTTTACTAATACAAAATATGAATTGTGATAAAAAATCATTGAATTTATTTTGTCCACTCTTTAGAATCTCTTATACTTCTTAAATTTCAGATAAAACATGGTTTTGACCAATGTTGAACATTCTATATTCCATATATAAGAAAAAACTTGATCATCTATATCCATCACACTTAATAATCAACAGTCAAATGGAAAGCTTTGAAACTGAAGAGGAAATGACTCTCCTTTCTTGTTATATTCCAGTGTCTCACAGAAAAACATACTCAGCCAACTCTATTACTTTTTTCCTGGTCCCTTGAATGTTCCAGAGGCCTTGTATTATCACCCTATCTAACACTGCCTGTCTCTTTTCCACATAGAAAATTTTCCATAATATTTCAACTTAAAAACAATGACTTGTCAAGTATGAACTTGAGAACCCAGGAACTGGGAGAGCTTTACAGAACATACTATTTATTTCACCTAATAGAGTGGTCTGCTCATTGCATAGATAACTTTATAAAATTTTCCTATATTACAAGAGGCTAATTACTGCTAGGTCTTTAGAGATGAAGAGACTGGGAGATTAAAGCCCACAAATGAATTGTAGCAGAGACAGAATTTAAAGCCAGGGAAGACTAATGACCTATGTATGTGTGACAGTTAAACTTGATTGGTGGATAGGCTTCTAGAAGAGTAGTAAAGCGTAGTTCTGGGTATTCCTGTGTGGATCACGCAGGCATAACCTTGAGATCTTTATCTGACTCATCCCCCTTTTTTCTGGTGCTTTTCTCCTGTGTTTGACTTCCAGGTCACCATAAAGAAAGCTTTGCTCCACCATGCCCTTCCACCATGATGTTCCTGCCTTAAAACCTGCCTAACATAGACTGAAACCTCTAAAACTGTGAAACAAAATAAATTTCTCCTCCTTTAAGTTATGAATGTCCACTATTTGGTCCCAGCAAAGCTGACCAACACAGTATGGCTTTTTCCCCCTTCATTTCTTCTCAGAATTCTAGCTCTATGATTTTTCGTCTTATTTCAGATAAACGTGAACAACAAATAAAAAATTGTAATTATCTCTATATTCTTGTGTTCATCACATCAGAATCACAAATGGAAATTTATGCTACATCCTTTTAGGCAAAAAATATATTGTGTAGCCTAATGAATGAACAGTGAGACTTAAAGCTAACGCCCGCCACCGGTCCTCCCATCAAGGAGAATAGACTTGTCTGACTCTGTTGAAACAAAGAGCAACCCAGATTCAGCAACCAAAGACTCAATAACCAATGAAGGTAAGGATTCAGAGCTCACTTTCTGTGATAGATGACAGATGGCATAGTATGTAGGAATATGACATGTCTGGGCTTTTAAAACAATGGTGATCATTTAGAAAAAGTTGGAGAGAGTTTTCATTTTAATTCTAATAGTATTTCATATTGTATAACTGTGCTAGCATCTGTTTTTCAAGCTTTAGACATCTTCTCTCCTCATTTTCAGTACTTTTCTTGGATGACTCCATGGAAGAAGGAAGGACTCTGTGAGCCACACTACTGTGGTAGAGCTTGGGAGCAAAATTCAGTGCTATTCTTACACTTACATGCCATGTGGAGGAAAACAGGATTCTTAAAAGGAAACAAGGATATTTAATTGTCTTTCCCTTGGCCCAACTCTTATTCCTAATCATGAAATGGGACATTTCTTAAAGAATAGTTGTGTTGTTTTCCAATTATTTCATTCAATGTGAAAATAGTGTGTACTGAGCACAGCTTTGGCAGTTTCTATATCTTTCTCTTGACAAAGGTTTCTCTGTTGAATGAAGATGGCTATGGAATTAAAATTAGTGCTGTTCTCTCATCACTACATAGAAACTGAGGAGAGAAAATAACATGACATTTATACTCAAGAGATAGGATATTGTGTAACCCAATCTTTTCTAATTGTATCTTCCCTCAAATTCAATTTTCTTGTAGGTAAGGAAAAATAAAATTTACCATAACAATCAGATAATATATACTCAAGTACATTGAGACATTAATCCTTACATCCATGAAGTCTAATATCATTACTCTTGTAATTTAGGGGTTATTATTTACCCAACCAGTGAAGGCATTATGTTAAAGTCAGAATGCAGCTGAGACTTCTATAAACCTTTCTCTGAATCCCTACTTTACTGGAAATGGAAATCTATTACAGTGAGAACAAGAACACCCTATGAGGGCATAGAAGAAAATTTTCACTCAATATATTATTTTGTGTTAGAGCCATGTGTAAGCATTCAAATTTATCTTAAAATAAAGTAATTTAAATTTACAATTGATTTGATTATACTACTGTCTGTTAAAAATTTATGCACACTTTTAAAAATGAGACTACTCTCTACAGCATACTGACTGTACAAAATATTGACTTACACATTGCATTTTCCCAAGTGTTTGGTATGAGGAAGGTAAAATGACAGTGTTACAATAGAAGAAAACCATTCTGGGAAGCAGTATGAATAAGGCTTTCTTGAGATACTGATGGATAGATGGTGGTGGAAGTTAGGATTGGCTGTAAGTGTTAATCATGTGGTAATGTGACTGATTGTTATTACTTCATATACTAGGTGGCTAGGACTTCAGCCAGTTCAATAAAATCATTTTAACTTCCTTTTCACCCTGGTCATTTTTCTTGTATCTCCTTTCCTGCTTTGGTATTCTTCAATTAAGGAAGAAAAGGCCTTCTTTTCTTTTCACTGTATGTGACTTATGACTGGGACTCACGGTGAAAAAAATATGACTATGCTATTCAAAGAGTGTTTCCTTCCGTGTGTGAGAAGACTCAGCCAGGCTTGCTGTAGACCTTGGAAAGATTGGCTAAGTCAGTGCACCTCCTAATTCTGCACAAGTTTGCCAAAGCTTTACTGCTAAGGAGGAGTAGAGAAATTTAAAATTGTCTTTCCCTACACAGTAAGTACATGCATTTTTGATACAAAGAAACTCTGCTAGCAGTGAAAAAAGAGAATTTCTAAATGTGGACCAGACCATATGTTTCACTATTTGAGTTATCCCCATTTGAATTCTGCAGGAAATGTAACACAACTAACAAATGTGGCCTGAAGCATGGCATGTTCTGGACTAAAGCTATTTTAAAGACAATATATGGCTTTGAAGATTCCCAGGAATTTTAGGCTGCAGGGGATATTATTTTGTTTTTGCTGAGCTCAAGTGCTGTCTTTTAGAATTATTAAAAACAATTCAGATGAAAATGACTATTGTTTAGTTGAAGTGGAGAAATAAATGAAACCATTTCACCTATGAGTGAAATACTTTTTGGCTGGTGTTAAGCTAAAGAACATTCATAAGGCTATACTTTAAATATTAGAATTTTATTACATATATACATAAATATAAAACCATTGAAAGCACTTTTACACTGTGGTGGAATAAAAGGAATGTGAATATAATGCTATAATGGATTAGATCATAAATAGATGTTTTGGTAAATAAAATTAGGCTCAAATGGCCTTTTCTTCCATTTACTATTGCCATAAATCTGGAGTATAAAATATTTTAAAAGGAGCTGTCAAATACCATTACCCATTTTCATGTGTGGGTAAAGAATAATCCCCTTAGTGATAAAATGTTCCACATACTGACAGTGAGAGATTAACGAAAATAATATTTTATTTTCTACTGTAATGGTGAGTACATAGCATTAAATATATTATTAATCCAACAAAATATTTTCATACTAAGCCATTTGGAGCCATCAGTAGCTCCGTTATAATTGATGGATTACTGCATTACCATTTAATTTAGTTTTGTTTTAAAGGCATAATATTCACTATCCTTTAGTTAATTGTATAACCAAATATGGACAATGATTGTTCCAGGAAAATGAATAATGTAGAAAAGAATTCTTATTGTTAAAAGAATGGTTATAAATTATTTTCTTAGAGGACCAACATTCAAGACTTCTTACATCCTTCACATTTACCTTCAGTGTAATCGAGGAGAGAAAGAACTGGATAAGAAGGAAAATACAATTATTTGTGATTTGATGGTTGCACCTCTCACCTAGAATATTAATAGTAGCATTTGGCATTAATTGTGGGGCTTTAATTTCCTCTCAGAACAATTTTTGCATATAAGCCAACTCTGCTTTCAAGGAGACTTACTGAAAATCAATTGCAATTTCATTTGTGATATTTAAAATTGCACCCTCTCATTTCTGCTCAATTATCTCACATTCAGATAATTTGTTAAATATCTTGTGTCATAGAATCAATATACGAAAGTGAATGCTATATGTGCATTTGTGCAATTCAGAAAATTCTTCCAAAGCCTCCTGACTACTACAGCACTTAAACCTAGCAATCTTTCTCAAGAGAAAATTTGATAAAAATTGCTTGAATATAAAGCTCATAAAATTTTTACTAACTTGCTCAAATATAACTCTACTGGAATTTTGAAAAATATCTTTTTATTTTAATTTTATAGAATTATTATGACAATAGTTCAGAGAGTTCTTGTATATATAAGGCTCAGTTTCCTCTCTTACTATATCTTACATTAATATGTTATGTTTTCCAAAAGCATTGAATAAATATAAATATGTTATTAAATTTTATACTTTATTCAGATTGCCTCAGCTTATCTAAAGTCCTTTTAGTGTTAATCCCATTTAAAATACTACATTGCAATTCATAGTCATGTTTCTTTAGGTTCCTATTGGCTGTGACAGTTTCTCAGATTAACATTGACAGTTTCAAAGATTGTTAGCCAGATATTTTATAGACTCTCCCTCAATTAAAATTTGCCTGATGTTTTGGTTATTATTTGAAAGGGGTTATAGGCTTTGGGGAGGAATACCACTAAAATTAAAGTGCCTGCTATGGTTCCAATATGTCTTCTAAAATTCAAGTGTTGGAAATTTGATCCCCGCTGTGGACTGAAAATTAAGGCCTTTCAGGAAGTGTGTAGGTCATGTGGATTTCATGAATGGATTAATGTCATTATATGAGGTGTGATTAAAACATGATAAAGCTTAAATTAAAATAATTATTACAGTAAAAGACATTGCCATTAATCTCCCTCAAGATCCACCCTACACACACACACTTTGAACACAGTCATCCCATTATTGTCACTTTCTGAAGCAGTTCTGGAAGTCCTCTTTCATGAATGTTTTTGGTTACACTATCTTGGCTGCCTCAATGCTCTGAATCCACTCAAAATATTTATCTTTCCTGGTTCTTTCAACTTTTAGGAAGAGTCCGAATTTCCACTGTGTCAGATCCAGTGAGTAAGATGGATGAGGACACATGGTAATCCTTTACAATCTTGCCTTTGCATTGGGTTGGACTTGACAACAGCATTCCCTGTATTTTGATCACACCTCATAAAGACACTCATGAAAGAAGACTTCCAGCACTGTTGCATAACATGGCTAGAATGATAGAATAAGAGTGTTCAAAGACATGGAGTCATTAATGGCAGTATGTCTTTTACTGTAATAAATTTTTAAAATGTAAATATTTACCTTATAGTTAGATTATACCATGTGCAAGTGGGAAGTGGGTTCACTCTCTTCAACCCTTCTTCCATTTAAGGAAACTGAGTTTATTCTCTTTTGTCCTTCCTTGTCTTGGTGTGTGTGGACAGAGCATGAAGCTTTTGCTACGTGCCAGATGCCAGCACCGTGACCTTGGGTTTCCTAGCATCCAGAATGTGAGAAAATAAAATTCTATTCATTATAAATTAGTCTGTTGTATCAGCACAAAAAAGACTAACACAGTTCCATTATTATCACATCAAGGTTTTGCACTTTCTTACTGTTGTGAATTACAAGATACTTCAGTCTCTTCTTGTACATTTTCTCTTCATTTCTAGAAACAGGTCTTGTTTTTTTCAAGGTGTCTTGGCTCCTTTTATTGGAGAATGTGTGGAAACCAAGACTTGAGTACTAATTGTACTCACTGAGCACTTTAAAAATCTTTTTTTATCCCTCCATGCACATCTTTGGTAAAATAATGTGGAAGATTTTTGTGTTTAATCAAGAAAATCTGAATCCACCCATGCATTTCAAGTACAAATGTAGATATTTTAGGGCATGAATAAAATTGAAATGAGTTTTTGAGAGTTACCTAAACATAGTCTGCCAATTTGTCTGAGATCTGGAAGTGCTCTTAAAAGTGAGTCAAAATACAGGCATAATTCTTCTACTGATGTTTCAATAAACAATTTCTCTAAAGAATGTCTCATTTCTGCATTCAAATATATCTGAGATTAAGCAGCTGTCCTGAAAAAAAAATTTAACCTTATATTGGTATCATTAGTATGTTTAAAATTCTTACTTCAACTGGGCATGGTGGCACAATCTTGCAATCCTACGTATTCAGGAGGCTAAAGTAAGGAGATAGTATGTTCAAGCCCAGCCTGGACAACTTAGCATGACCTTGTCTAGAAAAAAAAAGGCTTGGGTATAACTCGGTAATAGAATATTTATGTAACATGTATGAAGTCCTAGGTTCAAGCCCCAGTACTTAAAATTAAAAAAGCTTACTCTTCCTATTGTTAGATGGCTATGAAGCACAAAATATGATCTTTCACATATGTGGTAGATTTGTGCTGATCTTTACTTTTATTACTCAGCAAATGTGTAACAAGCACTCATAGGGCCAGTCCCTAGGACCTTCATCAGTTCTTGAAGATTTTATATTTATTTGCAATGAAATTTGTGGACAATAAGAGTACAGAGTGTGATCATGGACAAGGGAAATAAGAGTGATCTTTCACACTGGCTTCTGTAGGAATAGATAATAACTGAGTTAACCAAACAAATACAGTATGTTAAACAAAGCTTTGTAAAATCTGAGCACAGGTATGTGATTCTAGTTTATATGGTGTTTATGAGAGTTATTAAACAGCACTGAAAAATAAACTAAAACTTTTTCAGCATCACACTGGGACTAATGGGGAGGACAATTAAGTATACTGAATTAGGTCATAATATTATATTTATTCTATGACTAATAATACTCAATAATTGGTACTCATTTAACTAATAATAACTCAGAATTATTAAATACTGACAGTGTATGAAACATTAAACTATAATTTGAATTTAGTATGTAAAATAAGGCCATGGTATCTGATTCAAAGGTAGAGAAATTAAGGTTGTAAAAGGATGGTTTCCTTAAAAAATATTACAGAAAGAGTAAGGAAAAAAGCATATATTACAAGGTCTTCTGATTTGTGTTCTTAATAAGTAGACTATATTGCTGAATTTAAAATGACTTAATTTTGGAATAGCCAAGAGTGAGAATCTGTCTAGCTACATTATGAAAAACTTAGTCTATATTAGGATATATATATAGGCTACTACTACTATCGCTATGTGTATTTATATATATTTCTAAGTACATGTAGATATAGGTGAGAGAAGGAGCAAATTTAAATCTAACTTTCTAGTAAATAAGTAATTTTCCACATAACATTTGGAGATTTTACTAATTGCTATTATGGATTTCATAAGAGTAGATTTTCAGTGTAGTTGTTCTAGTTTTCCCTTATCACTGTTAAGAACTGAGGGAGATAAAAGAAAAAAAATGAAGGCAGACTAATGTGGATGAAAAATTACCCCTGCTGCAGAAACACTGTTCAATTGCTTCTGGCATAAACTGAGGGAGAGACTATATATTCATGTCACAACATAATGGCATACTGTAGACCATTTTTATATGCATTCTTGTTCCAGACTAATTTGTCAATTGTCAGTAATTCAGCATCTTTCACATCTGGATAAATATAGATTTGTTTTTCAGTTGACAGTAAATACATTGCAGCTGTTCTATGGCAGGCAGGAGATAGATGGAGGAGTTCAGGTGATGTTCTTGCTGAGTGTAATGCTGTAAAATGCTCTAGAGAGGAAGTATTCAGAATGTGTTAAAAAAAAAAAAAAAAAGACCAGAGTACGGGGTCATCTCACCATCATCATTATGATTCTTTTCTTGCCTACTGTGGTTTCTTGAGTTGTGGTAAGGTAATCAGGACTAGATGACTCAGTCCAGAAGAGAGGTCTAAGGAAGTCACATTCCAGTCTTTATGACTCTGTGGTTTAGTTAGCTTTGCTTTGATCTACAGTAATGTCTCCTTATCTGAGGTTTTGATTTCCACTGTTTCAGGTATTTGTGGTCAAGCTCAGTCTGAAAATATTAGAAGGAAAATTCTGGAACAAACAATTGATGAGTTATAGATTATGTGCTATTTTGAGTAATGTGATGAAATATTGTAGCATTCTACTTTGTCCCGCTCAGGACATGAATCCTGCCTTTGTCTAGCACATTCACTGTCTATATGCCATACTTGCCATTTGTCACTTAGTAGCTCTTCCAGTTAGCTTCACTGCCCTGATATTGTTGTTTGTCTCCAACTAATACTTATTTTATTTAATAATGGCTTCAAAGCCTAATGTCTAGATAGGATTTGGAACTTTTTTGAATTTTAGGCATCTCCTGGAGGCTTGGAACATGTCCCTTGGAGATAAGAGAGAATTATTGTATTGCTTTCAGATCCTTTTGAAAAATGTGAGGACCGAATACATAATTAAACTAATGAATGCATGTAATGGTTTATATCTAGATATCACCCCAAAGCCTCATGTGCTCATAGGTGGGGTTTTGGGGAGGTGTAGGGTGCAATACTCATCAGTGCATTAGGTCCCTGATGATTTCATAGATAAATGTGGTGTTGGGAGGAGGTGGGGGGATGGCCTAGAAGGGTCTGTCTCCCTCTCTCTTCCTTGGATATCTCTCCACTTCCTGCTTGCTATATAATGAGCAATTCTCTTCTGCCATCCTGCCCTGGGTTGGAGCCAGTCTACTATGCACTGAAACCTGGACAAACTGTGAGCTAAAATAAACTTTTCCTCTTTTAATTTGTCGGTGTTGGGGATTGTGCCTCAGTGATGAGAAAATAAATAAAGCAATGCATAATATAAATTTTGATCCACTATCATTTTTTGACTGACTGAATAGTGAACACTAAAAAGCCATCTCAAAAAAGTTATAAGAAGAGATTTTAAAAAATGGGTGAGTATAAAATACTAGATGATGCAGTAAAACTTAGAAATACGGCATTATAAAAATTTTAATGTAGTAAAAAATAATGTAAAAAATGTTATATCTGGTAGTCATGATTTTCCAAGTGTGTCAGAAGGGTCAACAGAATCAGCAATTGTTGGACATCTATTACGGAAATATATTTTTGATTCCTAACCCAAACTTACTAAATCTGATAGTCAAGTATGGAGCCCAGCAAAATCTATATATCAACAAATCCTCTGGATGAATCTACATGAAAATTACTGGTAAAGTTATGTTCAGTAAAGTTCCTGAAAATAGAGAGACACTGGATTTACCTGAAAGGAACACACAAATTTGAAGTGAATGACTCACTTGGAATTTTTTGTTAAACAAATTCTTTGTCCAGCATATTGAAGATATTAAAAAAAAAGTATATTTCAGCCCTTCAGAAATGTTCTCAGTACATTATTCCTGATAGGTCTGATCTGCCTCAGATTGACAAAAGCTATTAAATTAATTTGGATACATATGGTGGACGTCCTAATTCAGTACTCCTGAGGTAAGAGGTTGTGGGGACTGTGCTTGGTAAGCTGATTTTAACAAATTAATTCAACCAATACTAGTGAACTATCACTGGTAATGTCAATAGTGTAGGTGATATGGAAAGATACATTTATAAACTATGACTTTTGATTTAAACTTGCTTATCATTTGTATTTACTTAGGAAAACTCTTGGAAAAGATGTGTTTTACTAGCAGATACTTGTGTACATATAAATCATTCAAGTTCTTATTTTGTGCTTTTTCCAAAATCAGAACTCAATTTATTTTACATAACTAGCCTCATAAGTAAATACAGTGTTGACTAGCCTATTGTGAACACAAATTTATAATTTTCTTTTGGTAATTTATCAATTGTTGAGGCACATAATTTAGTGGTAAATGATAAATATAAAGGAAAACAAAACAAGGGCATGAATACTCAAACTCATCACATTAAATACAAGGTTTTTAAAATGACATTTAAAAGCATCAAATATAAAAGTAAAAAAGAAAAAGTGTTTGCTACCAGGTAAAAAAAAAATCAGATTCTTTTATAATTGATTTTATTGGTACATTTTAGGTATACAAAATAATAACATTCATCATTGGAAATTTGCACCTTTATATAATCTATCTTGGTTCTTATTTCCCCCCCCCTTACCCTGCTCTCCCTTCAACCCCTCCACCCCTCCCAATCTACAAAAACTTTGTTTCCATTTTTTATTTTTCTCATATTAATTCCATTCCTTTCTTTCTTTTCTCCTACCACTCCCACTTCCCCTTCCCCTTTGCCCCTTTTCTTCCTATTTCACATTATCTATTATACCTTTTAGTCCTTATTTACACTTTCGGTTTCTCACAGTAGAGAAACTATTCGGTATTTACACATGTGCGTCCTATTTATTTCACTTAAGAGTATCGCCTCAGGGAGAACAAGATTGAGAGTACTCAAGGGTTTAAGGTTTTGCGGCCATCTCTTCCGCCTTCTGTCTCTGCGTTTTTCACAGAGCTTCCAGCACCCCCATGTTGGGACAGAGCATCCGGAGGTTCACAACCTCTGTGGTGCTTCGTAGCCACTACAAGGAGGACCCCGGGAAGAATTTGCCACTTTCCGTGGAAAACGAGTGGCGGTTACTGGTTATGATGACCTTGTACTTTGGATCTGGATTTGCAGTACTTTTCTTTATAGTGAGATACCAACTACTTAAGAAATAAGGATGTTTTAGCATCCCCTTTCACAGATGTGAAGAATTTCTCAAGAGGTGTAATCTCTTTGGAAACAGATCAAACTCTTGAATTCACATGGCATACTAGAGATGTTTATAAATAAACTGATGACATAAAAAAGAAAGAGTATGGCCTCAATGTGCATCCATTTATCTATAAATGTCTCTAATTTGTCATTCTTTATTGCTGACTAATACTCCATTTTATTTAAAAATCACATTTTCTTTATCCAGTCTCCAGTTGATGGGCACTTGGGCTGTTTCCAAGTTTTAGCTATTATAAGCTGTCTTGCTATGAACATGGGTGCACATATATCGGTGTGGTATTATTCTTTTAATTCTTTTGGGAAGATACCCAGCAGAGGAGTAGCTGGGTCAAATGGGACTTGTAATCCTAGTTGTTTGAAGTATCTCCATATTGATTTCCACAGTGGTTGCACCAGTCTACAACATTTCATATTCTTATATAGAAGCAAAAAATGTTTTGCTTTCCCTAATGCAAGATTCATAACTGACAATCCTATAAGAAAAGATTGATTAGCAACAGAAAAGAATGTAAAAAATTATTTAAATAAATTTGTATGTGACATGAGATAACAGAAACAAGGATCCAAAGACCCATAGTTGACAGTATATTTCTATGTTTAGATGGAATGAAGAACTGACAATCATACAGAAGTATGATTGGACAAAACATTGTGATTTAAAGGTAATAAACTGAGAGGAAAACCCTAGCAAGGGCCATCTGTCCAGCTTCCAATTTGTGCCTTGCTATAGTGCTCCTTTGCTCCTTCACCCCCTTTATGGGACAGCTTCCTTGTGGAATGTGTGTTTGAGGACTTATTTTCAAAGGGCATAGGTTTTCTGTCTGGTTTTGAGGGAGAGGAGTTCTAATTTGTATGATTTGCCTTGAGTAGGAGAATTTTTTTATTTTTATGACCTGCCTAGGGGAGAAAGAGGGGAAGACAGAGGAGGACAGAAGTCAGAGGGAAATTCTTGCTTTGGAGACCCTTCCAGTCCCTTTCAGCTCAAAATTCTAAACACTTGTGACAGCTCTTCCAACACGTATATTAAAAACAGAAGAAGAAAAATCTATAAGAGAAAATAAAATGTCAAAATTGCTAAGGTAGTAATAAACATCACTTTAAAAGGAAGAAGTAAAACAGTACATCATTGTGCACGATTAACTAGAAAAACTTGAAAGGACAACATAACTTAGGCATTTTGGATGAAATTAGAATACAAATGCTGTCAAGCATATGTAAAAATAAAAAGTTCATTTTTCTTAGACACAAGCTGAAAAGGTGATACTGGAACTAAGGCAGAAAATGTTACGATAAATTCGTTAAATCATTAGTAAAGATTAGAAAAAATTAGAATTTTGATATTCTAAATTTTGAATTTTCCAGAATAAACTAGGAATGAAAAGCTTGCATAAAATATATGTTCAAGTAGTCAGAAATGGAAACTTGTGTTCTAGTTATTTCATAGAAAATGTTCAAAGTTCAAGTTTACTGGTTACCACTCTGGATAACTAGGAAGACTGAGAAATCATCCCAATAGAGAGAAAACAATGGGACTTCTATTTAACAATGTCAAAAACAAATTTCTACAAATAAAAAAATCTATAGCATTTAGTACAGCCCTAAGATTAGTATAGCAGCTTATATACTTTAATTTACAAGAGGAAATAAAATGTGGAAAAATATTTATAAGACAGCAATATATTGCCTTTAATTGATATTATAAATATTAGCCTATAACATGCAATAAAACTTTAAATATATATTGAGAAATTAGCTATAATAGTCATATGACAGTCTTAATATGTACAAAGAGACAGATATATAACTTATGTGACAAAATAGTAGAATGAGATTAAGTTCAAATTTCTGTGAATATAAATGTATATAAAGACCAGATAAATATAGTAAAATAATTCATTTTAATATCTACTAATCTTAGAAAGAAAAACATGAATACCATGTTTAGATGACAGACATACACAAAAAAGAAAAATCAACTTATTGACGGGGTTGGTGGTGTAGCTTAGAGGAGAAGCATGTGCTTACCATGTTTGAAGGGTGGGGTGCCTTCTCCTACAACTCCATATAAAAAATCAACAGTTTGAACTCAGTATCATTTCTAGAAAAGAAAAATACATTCAATAAAATTAACAAATTTATGCAGGTTTTCTAGAGATGATCAGATTCCAGGGATGAGATAATTCAAGAACTGAACTATGGAAGTAAGATAATTCCCAGAAGGCAATGAAAGGAGACAGGTGCTGGCCAATGTGGTAGAAAAGTTACATGATATAGAAAATGGAATAAAAAAATCCAAAATATGAGAAATATACATTACAGAATAAAAGGAAATGACTATATTTTATCTAATGGTTTTCTGAAGCCACTGAAATGATCATATGAATTTTATTCTTTATTCTGTTGATATGATATATTATGTTTATTGATTTACATGTGTTGAATCACCCTTGGGAAAAGCTGAAAGCATTTCCTTTAGGGTCTGGAACAAAAAAATGATGCCCACATTTACCACTCTTACTGTATATGTGCTGTCAGCCTTAGCCAGAGCAATTAGGCAAGGGAAATAAATGAGAAGCATCTAAATAGGAAAGGAAGAAGTCCCATTATGCTTGCATGAAACTAGCAAAATTCTGTATATAGAAAAGACAATAAAAACTGATAAATGATTGTAGCAAATGTGGATAATACAAAATCAACATAAAAATCAGCAGCATTTTTATACACCAAAAACAAACTTGTTGAAAAAAATTAAGGTAGCAATTACACTTATAATAACTTCAAAAACAAAACAAACAAACAAAAAAACTAGGAAAAACTTTAATCAAGGAAATGAATGAACTGTATAATAAAAATTACAAAACACTGGTGAATGAAATGGAAAAAGATACAATTTTCAATAAGTGCAATGATCTCCCATATTCATTGTTCAGTGGAATTCATGTTAAAATGATCATGTTATTTATGTAGAAATAGAGATTCAGTGCAACTACAATGCAAAGAATACTTTGCGCAAATAGAAAAACCAATCCTAAAATTCATATGGAGTCACAAAACACCCTAAATAATTGTAAGAATCTTAAGTTTAAAAAAAAGCATCAAAATATCTGATCTCAAGGTGTACTATAGGGCTATAGTAACCAAGACAGTATGACTCTAGCATAAAAAAAAGCCACACACACACACACACACACACACACACACACACACCAAAGAAACAGAAGATCTAGAAATAAATTCCTGAGTTTACAGCCAACCGATTTTTGACAATGGCTTCAAAAACATACAATAAAAGTAAAACAGAAGGGGCCTGGGAGGTAGCTCAGTGGTAACTTGCCTGCCTGGCAAGTGCAAGGTCATGAGTTCCTTCTCTTGTACCAAAACCAAAAACAAACAAAAGTAAACAGAAGAGTTTCTCCAGTGTGAGAGACCGAAAGTGCAAATAAGGACTAAAAGGTATAATAGATGATATGAAATAGGAAGAAAAGGTCCAAAGGAGAAGGGGAAGTGGGAGGGTTAGGGGAAAGGAAAGAAGGGAGAGGAGTACATATGAGAAAAGAAAAAAATAGAAACAAAGACTTTGTAAATAGGGAGGGGGGAGGGGTTGAAGGGAATGCAGGGGAAGGGGGAAAAATAAGAACCAAGACAGATTATGCAAAGGTGCAAATTTCCAATGATGAATGCCATCATATTGTATACCTAAAATGTACCAATAAACTTAATAAAAAAAAATAAAACAGACTTTTCAAAAAATAGTGCTGAGAGCCTTGGATGTAGCTCAGCGGCACCATGTCTGTTTGGCAAGCTCAAGGTCCTAAGTTTAATTGCTCGTGCTGAGAAAACTGGATAGTCATGTCAGGTGATGAATGAGAACCTTATTTCTCATCATTATTACTCAAAGTAAGACCTAATAGTAAGATATGAAACTAATATAAGAAAGTATAGGGAAAATAATTTTCAGGAATTAGTATAGGTAAGTTTTTCTTCCCCGTTAAGTTTATTGGTACATTTTAGGTATAAAATACATTTACATACATCAATGGGATCTTGTACCATAACATGAGTATCTTGGTTCTTTTTTTTCCCCCTTTCCCGTGCCCTCCCTTCACCCCCTCCACCCTTCCTTATTTGCAAAGACTTTGTTTCCATTTTTTTCCTTTTCTCATATTTTTTCTTTTCCCTTCTTTCCTTTCCCCTACCCCTCCCACTTCCCCTGTTCCTTTAGACCATTACTTCCTATTGCACAATATCAATTATACATTTTTAAAATTAAAATATCAAGACCTAGGAGACATTACCACAGATTTTACAGAATTTAAAAGGATATAGAAAGCATATTTCAAAAATCTGTTTTGAAATAAATTTGACAATTTCTAAGAAGTACCTTGGCAGACAAATTAATGAAACTAACTCTGGAGGAAATATAAAATTTGAATAGTACCTATTAAAGAAAGTATATTCCTAGCTTGACACCCTACCTATATGACAACAGCAGGCTCATAAACATTTTAACTGATAAATTATATCAAACAATTAAAGCAGAACAAAGAAGGAACACTTCTCCCCTCATTTTAGGAACTCAACATTGTGCTAATCCTAAAACTGGATAAAGATAATAGAAGAAAAAAGTATGAACATAGATAGAAATTTGTTTAACAAAACAAACTATTAGAAGTCAGATCTGGCAGGATGTAGAAAGTGGTTTTATTATAGGGATGACAGTATTGGTTCAGCATTGGAAGATCCACCCCCAAAAGTCATCATTTTAACAGAGGAAAGGAAAAAGCCATATGATCCTGTCACTAGTTGGAGAAAAAGTATTAGACTAAATTCCACAGCTGCTCATGATAAAAGCTACCAGGAGACTGGAAGTAGAACAGAGCCTTCTCAACAGATTAAAGACATGTACTCTATACTTCCAGTGAGAATGACTTATATGAATGGAGAAGATACAATGCTTTCTCCTTAAGGTGGGGAAAAGGGCAGATATGCTTATTCTTCATCTGTCCATTAAACTTTGAAACCTAGGCCCAAACCAAAATAGTCTGACAATAAAATGACACAACTAGGATAGGATTGGCAAGGTAGAAGCAAAATCTTTATATGTAGATGAAATCATCATCTACAGAGAAAATACTAAGAAATCTCTAGGAGCCCCTAGAACTTGTATTTGAATTTAGCAGGATTAGAAAACACAAGGTATATATAAAAATTCAGGTCTATGTATACTTTCTATGAATGAAGAATTGGATATTGAAATTTTAAAGATATGTAGAAGTACAAAGGACCTAGAAAAGTAAAAAGAAAAACAAAACAAACAAACAAACAACAAAAAAAAAGTGTTGGAAGACGTTTAGTACCTGATTTTAAGACTTCTTCTAAAGCTACAGTAATCAAGGCAGTGTTGGTGTAAGGAAAGACATATAGATCATTGGAATAAAACAGAGAATCTAGAAATAGAAGCACACATATATGGTCCACTGAGGTTTGAAAGATTATTCAACATTGACATTTTATAGAATATAAACTTAATTCAAGAGCCAAGGAAAGGATAGTGTTTTCAGCAAATGGCACTAGAACACCTGGTATCAGTATATAAAAAATTAATCTCAACCCTTTATTTCCATACATAAAAGTAACTTGAAGGGATCTATGAACCTAAATAAGAAAGCCTTAAAGTATAAAACTTTAAGAAGAAATTATAAGGGAAATGTTTATGAATTTAGGGTAGGCAAGAGCTACCTAGGATACAAAAAACATAATGTATAAAAGAAAAAAATTGATAAATGAGATTCCATCAAAATTTAGAACTTTAAATGACATCATTAAAATGAAAAGTAGTCCTTAAACAGACCATATTTACAATATATATAACCTATGACCAGAATATATAAAGAACTCTTAGAGTTCATTAATAGACAGCCCAATTAAAAAGTAGATGTAAGAAGATGATAAACAGCCAGTACCACACAAGGAAAGGTGTGCAACTCTAGAATCAGAAAAATACTAATCAGTACAATAACAAGATTGAATTATACACTCATTAGGGAGATGAATTTAAAAGTTTTAAAAGCCTTGTCATGACTTTGTTTTTGTTGGATTCTTCCCCTTTGGGTTTAATTTGTCATGCCCAATGGATTCATTCTGCTGGACTTCCTGGGGTTGTGATCCTCATTGTCTTTTCCTAGGATGTTGTCTAAAAGTTTTTGGAGTGTTGTTTTGGTATTCATGAAGTTCCTGAGGTGCTCTTTGTTATGAAAGTATCTTAATTCTGCATCATTTTTGAAAGATAGTTTTGCAGGGTACATCAATCTGGGTTGGAGGCTGTTTTCCTTTAGGGCTTGAAATACATCACTCCAAGCTCTCCTTGTCTTGAGGGTTTGCATTAAGAAGTCTGCTATGATTTTGATGGGTTTTTCTTTGTATGTGATTTGTTTCTTTTCTCTCACTGCTTGTAGAATTTTGTTTTTCTGGTGAGTTTCTGGAATCCTAAATATTATATGCCTATGTGTAGATTTTTTTTTTGATCAAGGCTAGCTGGAGTCCTATATGCCTCGTTTCTCTGTATGTCAAGTTCTTTTCCTCTGCTTGGGAAGTTTTCTACCATCACTTCTGTGACCAGTTTTTTTATGTCCTTTGCACTCTCTCTTCTTTCTTCATTGACTCCAATCAGTCTTATGTTATTCTTCTTTGCATTGTCTAGCAGCTGCTGGATTGATTTCTCATGTTCCCTTACAATTTTAAAGCAATTTTTCTTTTCCTGGTCACTAATTACAATCTTATCTTCTATATCTGAAATTCTATCCTCACATTGGTACATTCTGCTGTGCAGACTTTCGATGGAGTTTTTAATCTCTTGGAAATATGTTTTCATGTGCTTTATGGATTCCATTTGTTTCACATGTTGAGATTCCATAATTTTCCTCAGATCCTCTGTTTTTTTATCTGTGTCCTCTCTAGATTTATTAATCATGTCTTGCACTATGAGCACAATCTTTACTGTTATCTGAGTAATTATTTCTGATTTCATTTTTCCCAGATCCTCTTTTGTTGCCAGCTCAGAGAATCCAGGTTATTGAGTATCAGATTGTTCCATCTCATTTCCCTTTGAGGTCACTGTAGGTGATCCAGAAGTCTGTTTTTGAGACTTGTTTATGTGTCTTCTCATTTCCTCAGGTGGTGGGGGTGGTGGTGGTGGTGCTTCTGGTGCTTGTGCAGCTCACCTTCCTTGCCCTAGGAGCATGGAATGGCGGCCTATGTAACTTTTTTTGATTGAATCCAAAGGCATAGCTATCCACACAAATATAGACAAATTGAATTATATCAAACTAAGAAGCTTCTGTGCAGTAAAGAAAATTTTAAAAAACGGACTGAAAAAATATACAGAATAAGATGAAATATGTGCAAAGTGTTCAGCTCACAATTTATATATATATATATATATATATATATATATATATATATATGGAACTCAAACAATTCAACAAAGAATAATCTGGCTAAAAATGCACAAATGATTTAACCAGACAATTTTCAAAAGAGAATATTTTTTAAATGATCTACAAATATATGAAAAAACACTCAACATTCAAAAAAACAATGAGGTATCTCACCCCATTCATAATGTATGTCTATTTTTTTTTGTTAAATTCTTTTATTGGTACATTTTAGGTATACAATACAATTACATTTCTCATTGGGAGTTATACCTTTACATAACGTATCTTGGTTCTTATTTTTCCCCATTCCAGCCCTCCCTTCACCCCAGCAACCCTTCCCTATTTACAAAGATTTTATTTCCATTTTTTCCATTTCTCATCATTTTTCCTTTCCCTTCTTTCCTTTCCTCTGCCCCTTCCCCTCCCACTACCCCTACCCCTTTGGATCTTTTCTTCCTATTTTTCATTATAGATTATTCATTCTAATCATTGGTACATTTTAGGTATACAATATAATGACATTCATCATTGGAAATTTGCACCTTACATAATCTCTATTGGTTCTTATTTTTTACCCTTGCGCAGCCCTCCCTTCAACCCTTCCATCCCTCCCTATTTACAAATATTTTGTTCTTATTTTTCCATTTTCTCATATTAATCCCATTCCCTTCTATTCTTTCCCCTAGCCCTCCCACTTCCTTCCCCTTTGCTCCTTTTCTTCCTATTTCACATTACCTATTATACATTTTAGTCCTTATTTACACTTTCAGTTTCTCACATCAGATAAACTATTCAGTATTTATACATGTGTGTCCTATTTATTTCACTTAAGAGTATCATCTCAATGTGCATCCACTTAGCTATTAATGTCTCTAATTTCTCATTTTTTATGGTTGAGTAGTACTCCATTTTATCAAAAAACCACATTTTCTTTATCCAGTCTCCAGTTGATGGGCATTTGGGCTGTTTCCAAGTTTTAGCTATCACAGACTGTGCTGCTATGAACATGGGTGCACATATATCACTGTGGTATGATTCTTTTAATTCTTTGGGGAAGATCCCCAGCAGTGGAATAGCAGGGTTAAATGGGACTTCCAGTGCTAGTTGCTTGAGGTATCTCCATACTGATATCCACAGTGCTTGCACCAGTCTACACTCCGACCAGCAGTGGAGTGGGGTTCCTCTTTCCCCACACCACCACCAGCAATTGTTATTGGTTGATTTCATGATAGCAGCCATTCTTTCTGGAGTGAAGTGGAATCTCAGCCTTGTTTTCATTTGCATCTCTTGAACGACCAGTGATGTTAAATATTTTTTCTTGTATTTATTTGCTATTTCTACTTCTTTGTGTGAGAAATGTCTGTTCATTTCAGATGCCCATTTTTGGATTGGGTCTTTAAATTTGAGAGGTCTGATCTTTTTAAGTTCTTTATAGATTCGAGATAGTAGACCTTTGTCTGAGGTAGAGCAAGTGAAGATTGTTTTCCCACATTGTGGGTTGTCTCTTCACACTGCTGGTGGTTTCTCTTGCTGTGCAGAAGCTTTTTAATAAGAAGAGATCCCACTTGGTGATTGTTTGTGCTAGTTCATGGGCAACTGAGTTTTTCTTCATAAAACCTTTTCCTGTGCCAATGTCTTCAAGAGTTCTACCTAACCTCTGTTCCAACTAGTTCAGAGTTTCTCTTTTAATATTTAGATCTTTAATCCATTTTGATTTTAGTTTAGTGCATGATGAGAGATACAGGTCTAGTTTTAATCTTTGGCAAGTTGAAGCCCAATTTTTCCAGCACCATTTATTAAAGAGGCTATCTTTCCTCCAGTGAGGGGGTTTGGCTCCTTTATGGAAGAAGAGATGGCTGAGTGTGTCTGGCGTTGTTTCTGCATCTTCTAATCTGTTCCACTGGTCCTCAGGTCTGTGTCTTTGCCAGTTCCATGCTGTTTTTATCACAGTAGCTTTGTAGTATAGTTGCAGGTTGGATATTGTGATTCCTCTTGCCATGTCTCTGTTTTCTAGAATTGCTTTGGCTATTCTGGGTCTCTTCTTGTTCCAAATGAATTTTTGGATTGGTTTCTCAAGGTCCATGAAGTATGCTGCTGGGATCTCAATTGGAATTGCATTAAATCTATATAGCAATTTTGGAAGTATGGCCATTTTCACTATATAGATCTTTCCTACCTATGAGGAGGGGATGTCTGTCCATTTTCTGATATCATCTTCAATCTCTCTTTTCAGAGTGCTATAGTTTCCAGAGAAGAGGTCTTTGATTTCTTTCATTAGGTTGATTTCTAGATATTTCAGTTTTTGGATACTATTGTGAAAGGAATTATTTGCCCTATTTCTCTCTCAGTGAGTCTGTCATTCATGTAGAGGAAAGCTATTGATTTTTGCGTGTTGACCTTGTAACCAGCTACTTGACTGAATTTGGTTATTAAGTCTAGCAGACTTTTGGTGGAGTTCTTGGGGTCTTCTATATAGAGTATCATGTCCTCTGCAAATAATGACAATTTGACTTCTTCATTTCCTATCTTTATTCCTTTTATTTCTTTCTCTTGTCTAATTGCTGTGGCTAATGTTTCCAAAACTACATTGAACAAGAGTGGTGATAGTGGACATCCTTGTCTTGTTCCTGATTTTAGTGTGAAGGATTTCAGTTTTTGACCATTTAGGATGATATTGGCTGTTGGTTTTTCATAGATGGCTTTTATCAGTTTGAAGTAGAGATCATCTATTCCAATTTTTTGTAGGGTTTTTAACATAAATGCATGTTGGATTTTGTCATGTGCTTTTTCTGCATCTAGAGAGATAATCATATGTTTTTTGTCCTTGGCTCTATTGATATAGTGTGTTATATTGATTGATTTGTGAATAATGAACCATCCCTGCATCCCTGGGATGAATCCCACTTGATCAGGGTGTATGATCTTGATGATCTTCTGCATTCTGTTTGTGAGGCCAGGATAAACCCAAGAAATGCCATCCTGGGCTGTACATAAACTCCCCTCATGCCACTCCCCTTATTAAATAGATGTTTTTGTAACTGCTTGTTCTGCTTCTGTAAACTTGCTTCAGTGCTTCTCGGAAACAGATAGTGCCTGGTGCCTCCCTTTACTGTAAATTGCCCTAATCTGACAAGACAGCAAGATAGCTGAGTTATGAAAATATTTTTGCAACTAGTCAAAAACATGTTAACCTAGCCAGTCCCAGCACCCAGAAGGAAGCTCCCTGCCTCCATCCCAAGCTCCTAGGGCAGAGAAGCTCAGTCAGTCCGAGCAACCAGAAGGAAGCTCCCACTCTACCATCCCAGGCTCCTAGGGCAGAGAAGGTGAGCCAGTCCCAGAACCCAGAAGGAAGTTCCCCTGCTGCCATCCCAAGCTCCTAGGGTAGAGAAGGTGAGCCATGTGCTGCCGGAAGCACCCCCTCCTGTGGAAATGAGAAGACACGTAAACAAGTATCAAAAACAGACTTCTGGATCACCTACAGCAAGCAAAAAGGTAAATGAGATGGAACATTCTGATACTCAACCACCTGGACTCTCTAAACTGGCAACAAAAGAGGATCTGGGAAAAATGAAATCAGAAATAATTACTCAGATAACAGCAAAGATTTTGCTCATGGTGCAGGACATGATTAATAAATCTAGAGAGGACACAGATAAAAAAAGAGAGGATCTGAGGAACATGATGGAATCCAAACATAGGAAACAAATGGAATCGATAAAACAGTTACAAACATATTTCCAAGAGATTAAAAACTCCATCAAAAGTCTGCACTGCAGAATGAACCAATGTGAGGATAGAATTTCAGATATAGAAGATAAGATTGCAATTAGTGAGGAAGAAAAGAAAACTTGTTTTAAAATTGTAAGGGAACACAAGAAATCAATCCAGCAGCTGCTAGACAATGCAAAGAAGAATAACATAAGACTGATTGAAGTCAATGAAGAAAGAGGAGAGAGGGCAGATGACATAAAAAAATCTGATCACAGAAGTGATGGCCGAAAACTTCCCAAGGAGGGGAAAAGAACTTGACATACAGATAAGTGATGCATATAGGACTCCAAATAGCCTTGATCAAAAAAAATCTACACATAGACATATAATAGTTAGGATTCCAGAAATCCAACAGAAGAACAAAATTCTACAAGCAGTGAGAGAAAAGAAAGAAATCACATACAAAAGAAAGCCCATCAAAATCACAGCAGACTTCTCAATGCAAACCCTCAAGACAAGAAGAGCTTGGAGGGATGTATTTCAAGCCCTAAAGGAAAATAGCCTCCAACCCAGATTGATGTACCCTGCAAAACTATCTTTCAAAATTGATGGAGAAATAAGATACTTTCATGATAAAGAGCACCTCAGGAACTTCATGAATAGCAAACTGGCACTCCAAAAAATTTTAGACAACACCCTAGGAAAAGACAATGAGGATAACAACTGTAGGAAACCCAGCAGAATGAATCCATTGGGCCTGACAAATTAAATGCAAAGGGGGAGAATCCAACAAAAAGAAAAAGTCATGACAAGGCTTTTAA
The DNA here is from genome assembly GCF_053883595.1 of Heterocephalus glaber. Classification (NCBI taxonomy): domain Eukaryota; kingdom Metazoa; phylum Chordata; class Mammalia; order Rodentia; family Bathyergidae; genus Heterocephalus; species Heterocephalus glaber. The sequence goes on along the minus strand of NW_028258138.1, from coordinate 31,121,668 downwards.
AACTTTTAAATTCATCTCCCTAATGCATGTATAATTTAATCTTATTATTGTACTTATTAGTATTTTTCTGATTCTAGAGTTGCACACCATTCCTTGTGCTATACTGACTATCATCTTCTTATGTCTACATTTTAATTGGGTTGTCTATTAATGAGCTGTAAGAATTATTTATATATTCTGGTCATAGGCTATATGCATTGTAAATATGGCCTGTTTAAGGACTACTTTTCATTTTAATGATGTCATTTAAAGTTCTAAATCTTGATGGAATCTCATTTATCAATTTTTTTCTTTTATACATTATGTTTTTTGTATCCTTGGTAGTTCTTGCCTATCCTGAATTCATAAATATTTTCCCTCATAATTTCTTCTTAAAGTTTTATACTTTTAGGCTTTCTTATTTAGGTTCATAGATCCCTTCAAGTTATTTTCATGTATGGAAATAAAGGATTGAGATTAATTTTTTTATATATGGATACCAGGTGTTCTAGTGCCATTTGCTGAAAACACTATCTCTTCCTCGGCTCTTGAATCGAGTTTATATTCTATAAAATGCTAATGTTAAATAATCTTTCAAAACTCAGTGGACCATATATGTGTGGTTCTTTTTCTAGATTCTCTGTTTTATTCCAATGATCTATATGTCTTTCCTTACACCAACACTGCCTTGATTACTGTAGCTTTAGAAGAAGTCTTAAAATTAGGTACTAAATGTCTTCCAACACTGTTTTGTTTTTTTTTTGTTTTTAACTTTTCTTGGTTCTTTCTACTCCTACATAACTTTTAAATTTCTGTATCCAATTCTTCATTTATAGCAAGTATACCCAGACCTAAATTTTTATATATACCTTGTGTTTTCTAATCCTGCTAAGTTCAAGTACAAGTTCTAGGGTCTCCTAGAGATTTCTTAGTATTTTCTCTGTAGATGATGATTTCATCTACATATAAAGATTTTATTTCTGCTGTGCCAATCCTATCCTAGTTGTGTCATTTTATTGCCAGACTATTTTGGTGGGGACTAGGTTTCAAAGTTTAATGGACAGATAAAGAGTAAGCCTATATGCCCTTGTCCCCCACCTTAAGGAGAAAGCATTGTATCTTCTCCATTTATATAAGGCATTCTTACTGGAAGTATGGAGTACATGTTTTTAATCTGTTGAGAAGTTTCTGTTCTAATTCTAGGCTCCTGATAGCTTTAACCATGAACAGCTGTGGAATTTAGCCCAATACTTTTTTTCTCCAACTAGTGACAGGATCATATGGCTTTTTCCTTTCCTCTGTTTAAATGATGAGTTTTGGGGGTGGATCTTCCAATGCTGAACCAACACTGCCATCCCTATAGTAAAACCACTTTCTACATCCTGCCAGATCTGACTTCCAATAGTTTGTTTTGTTAATCAAATTTCTATTTATGTTCATACTTTTTTCTTATCTTTATCCAGTTTTAGGATTAGCACAATAATGAGTTCCTAAAATGGGAGAAGTGTTCCTTCTTTTTTCTGTTTTAATTGATATAATTTATCAGTTAAAATATTTATGAGCCTGCTATTGTCATATAGGTAGGTTTTCAAGCTAGGAATATACTTTCTTTAATAGGTGCTATTCAAATTTATATTTCCTCCAGAGTTAGTTTCATTAATTTGTCTTCCAAGGTACTTCTAAGAAGTTGTGAAATTTATTTCAAAAAATATTTTTGTAACATGCTTTCTATATCCTTTTAAATTCTGTAAAATCTGTGGTAATGTCTCCTAGATCTTAATATTGTAATTTAAAAACTGTATAAGTGATATTGTGTAACAGGAATAAAAGGTCTAAAAGAGCAGGGGAATTGGGAGGGGTAGGGGAAGGGAAAAAAGGGAAAGGAAAAAATATGTAAAGAGGAAAAAAACATGGAAACAAGGTCTTTGCAAATAGGGAAGGGTGGAGGGGCTGAAGGGACAGCAAGGTAAGGGGAAAAAAATAAGAACCAAGATACTCATGTAAAGGTACAAGATCCCAATGATGACTGTAACTGTGTTTTATACTGAAAATGTACCAATAAACTTAATGGGAAAAAAACAAACAAACTTGTTAACCTATCCTTGAACTTCTCTTCTTAAAATAACACCTATAAAAGCTATGCTGCTATGCCACCCTATATAAACTGTGTTCTTCCTGGACTCAGGGGTTCACTTCACTTAGGGACTGGAGTCCATGCATGTGAATAAACTCCTTTCAGTTAAATTTTGTCATTGGTCCCAGTGTTTGGTGATTTATTGGCTTGCTTGGCACAACATTCTTGGAGGCCCCAGCGAGATGACCATCACTGCGTGACTTCTGTCTGGTGGATGGCCCCTGTCTCAGGCCACAGTGGCCAGAGAGAGGCCTGGGGATGCCACCTTGACCATTTGATCAGGGCCCTGGGGACTCGGGTCTTGAGTAGAGGATTCGGGTCATTCCAGCCATACTGAGGGGAGCTTATCTGGAAAACCTCTGGAGGTCAGGCAAGAATCTTATGATTCTCAGTCATCAGTCAGTGGATCCAAAAGAGGACAAAAGGGAGGTCAGATGCAACAGTAATTCCCCTTCTCAGGGCTTCATCATGAGGACTGGAAGCCTTCTGGTCAGTTTACCCCGGGGTCTGGTTTGTCTGTCTAAATATTTTTGGGTATAGTTTGTCTAAATATTTGTGTATCTGTTGTCTGTTGTCTGTCAGCTTGCTCTGTGTGTCTTTTGCTTTCAGTTTTGTTCTACAGTGAGCCAGGGGATCCGGATTGTCTACCCTGTCAGCCTCCCTTACGTGTGTTTTACATTTCTCACAAATTTATACCCCACAGAAAGTAGATGAATTTGGCATCAAGTTCTCAAAAGAACTCTGGACCCTGTGCCAATCAGAGTGGCCATTGTTCCAGGTGGGATGGCCAAGTGTGGGAAATTTTAATATTCACACTACCCCACTACCCGACAGGTTTGGAATCAGATTACAGGAAAGGGAGGACCCTGTCACCCTGATCAGTTCCCTTATATTGATATGTAAATGGACCTGGTAAAAGACCCCCTTTTCCTCGCCTGTCCAGGAATTAGGTCATCTAGGTTTAGTAAAGATAAGGTCCATCATCATTTCCTCCAATGGCAGACTTCCCAAGACTCGAGGGATGTTTTTGACACTAAGCCCTTTCAAAAGGTAAGGTTTTCCAGGCTCTGAGGGATGAGGTCGACTTCTGACCTTGTCTGCCCCCATATCGGGCCCAGAATAATCAAGTTGCTCCTTTTTCAGAAAAACCCCAGACTTTAATTAATCTTCTAGAGTCTGTTTTCCATACTCATCAGCCCACCTGGGATGACTGCCAACAGCTGCTCCACACCCTCTTCACTAAGGAGGAGCGGGACTGGATTTCCCAAGAGGCTGTTAAGGCAGCCCTTGGACTCAACGCAGACTTTGGTCCCCGGCACTCCAGCTTATCTGCAGAGAGCAGAGGCCGAGGTGCCAACCCGCTGACCCTCCTGGGACCCCAACACCAATGCAGGTAGGAGAGATCTGGCCAGTTACTGCCAGCACCTTTTACAGGGACTCCACTGACTAATCTGACTAAGATGAGTGAGATAAAACAGGATAAAATAGAGTCCCCCATGGCTTTCCTGGAGCACCTCCTAGAGGCGTATCGGGTCTATACACCCATTAATCCTAATGCTCCAGAAAATGCAGCCACAATAAATCTGGCTTTTGTGTCACAGTCAGCCCCAGATATTAGAAAGAAACTTCAGGGATTGGAAAGATTTGAGGGAAAGAACAGGTCCAAGCTCCTGAGTATAGCTCAAAAGGTTCTTGACAACTGGTACTCCCCAGAAGAGACAATCTCCAAGCAGCTAAAAAGTTACTATTGCCACTCTCAAAAATATGAGACAAGTAAACAGACTGGGAGACCTAAGCCGGAGAGACCCCTGTGGCCTAAGCTCAGAAGGGAACAATGTGCCTATTGCAAACAGACTGGACATTGGAGAAATGAGTGCCCCCTCAAAAAAAGAGGGACAGAAGCCACTACCTTAAACCCCACAGCCCTGCTGCCTGCCTCAGACCTGATGACCCCACTACATGACTGCCAGGAGACCCTCCAGGACATAACCTCGACCTGACCTGATTTGTGGGTTGTGCCCCTAAAAGACCCTGAGGAGACATTCTTCATGGATGGAAACAGCTTCCTCAAACAAGGAGTCAGGTATGTGGGGGCAGCAGTGGTGGATGGCCAGAGAGTGACAAGGTGGGCTGCTGCTCTGGGATCTGAAACTTCAGCCCAATGAACAGAGCTGATGGCTCTTACTCAGGCCTTAAACCTGGGTGAAGGGAAGCTTTTCAACATCTACACGGATAGATGGTATGCCTTTGCAACTGTACATGTTAATAGAGAGATGTATAAACAACAGGGCCTGCTCACATCAGGAGGGAAAGACATCAAAAACAAACATGAGACCCTAGCTTTACGAGAAGCTGTATGGAAGCCTAAATCAGTGGCTATAATATACTGCAAGAGTCATCAGTGGCCCGGCACACTGGAGGCCATAGGAAATCAAAAGGCTGATCTAGCTGCTAAACTGGCTGCCAGAAAACCAGTGGGGATGGCCCCCACTCTGCCTCTTAAAGCTTTTTCTGAGCTGTTGGCTAAGCTACATTATTCATTGAGAAGAAAAAACCAAAACACCCGGGTGGGAGCTGTACAAGATAAAAATGGGTGGTGGAGTCATCCCGATGGCCCAGTTTGCTTGCCTCAGCTCTTGGCTGACAGCTAATTCAGCAGATACACCAGTTTACTCACCTAGGAAAAAAGAAACTCAGACAATTGGTAAGTTCCAGGTTCTTAACTGCTAAGCTGGCTGCCATGGTCTAGGATGTTTGTGCTCGGTGCCAGACATGCACCCAGGTAAATGCTAAGGCAATGCTTGGAGGCAAGGGAACCCGGCACTAAGGTAAACATCCCGGGAAATTTTGGAAATTAGATTTTACTAAAGTCAAGCCTAGCCGTGGATATAGGTACCTGTTGGTTTGGGTAGATACTTACTCAAGATGGGTAAAAGCCTTCCCTACTAAAAGAGAGACAGCTACAATAGTCAATAAAAAGCTGTTACAGGAGCTCGTCCCCTGATTTGGCCTCCCCCATACCCTGGGTTCCAACAATGGCCCGGCCTTCATGGCCAAGGTGTCCCAATTGGTGGCCAAGGCCCTCAACATTGATTGGAAACTTCATTGAGCCTATCGGCCACAAAGTTCAGGGCAAGTGGAAAAGACGAACCATACCTTAAAAAAACATTAACTAAGTTTATTTTGGAAACTGGAGGAAGCTGGGCACCTCCTCCCGCTGGCCTTCTTGCAGGCTAGGTGCACTCCTTATATAGAAAAGTTAACTCCTTATAAAATCATGTTCAAGAGACCACCTCCCTTACTGCCTAGGGTAAATTTGGAAAATGTGTCAGAATGTGAAAATCATACTTTGTTAAATTCTTCAAAGCCCTCCAGGTAATCCAACAGGAGCTGAGAAATCGAGTTCAGGAGGCCAGGCTGGCCCCTCAACCTGAAAGCAGCTCCTGAAGACACCCTGGAGGACAAATGGAGGATCCTCAGTCAACCAGGCAACAAAAAGCTAAGACTGAAAAAGGACAAATGATGTTTGCTATATTGACCTGCAATTCAACATTTGTTATTATTATTATTTTTAAGTCATTATTTTCTGAAACATTGACAATATTACCCCAAAGACAATTAGACTTTGTTGGTAATGTTTGGATTCAGCTGGCACAATCACTTAATCTGTCTGAGTTCTGTTTAAATATAGATATAAATTTCCATTATATATTAGAAAGTTGTCTTGTCCTGGTGTGTACTCCCTTAAGTCTGATACAGCCTTACACCCTGTTTAAAGACATCCCAGGAAAAAAATCTTACATATAAAAATAGTTACAATTGGGAGACCTCCTCTTATTTTAAACCAAAAAATGCTATTAAGTTATATACACCTCGGGTAATTATGTTAAATCATAAAAATTGTACTACAAGATGTCTAAAATTAAAAAGGTCAAAAAATGACTTGTTATAAAAAACAAGAGATCATATGTGGTGAGGGTTATATACCCTTACCATTAGGATGGTTTTATACATGTAAAATAGTAACATTTAATTATATCCCTGCCTACTTGTCTGAGGTCCAGTACTGCTTAAGTCAATTGGCCATAATATTGCCAGATCGAACTGATTTGATAGTGTCCAACAGAGTTAAACAATGGTCGCCCTATATTGAAACAGGATGCGATGATGATGTAGGTCTTTTAACAGATGCTGAAGTGATATCTATGATAGCATCTGTGGTTGCTCTGCCTTCCATCGGAGTTCATGCTGAAAAGGCGGTATAAAAATTGGCATGTAAGGTGGTCAAAAGTTTAAAAACAACCTCATCTGCATGGTATTAATTAATCAAAAATTATAAGAACACCCACAAGCCATACTAGACAACAGGGCAGCCATAGATTACTTGCTCCTACTCCATCATCAAGGATGTGAAAAAGTAAAAAATACATGTTGTTTTAATATGACCAACAACAGCCCAGGGACACACAAAAAAAATAAAAAGTTGACAAAAAAGTACACAATGAAAATTTAGGAAGGGCTTTGTTCCACTGGTTAACCCAATGGTTGCCTGACATGCAATGGTTAAAAAAGCTATTTCTTGTGGTCATAGTTGTGATTTGTACTTATTATCATGTAGCTGCATGCTAAAGGTTATAACCAGGTATGTGTCCAAACAAGTAGACAAAGTAAAAATCATGTTGTTAAGCCAGATGTATGAACCATTGCTTCAAGAAAAAAAAAAAAAGATTATATAAAAATGAGATGTAGAGATGAGATGATGAATCAAAGGTTTGATTCTGTACAAAAGGCAGTGGGGATTGTGAGACCAGGATAAACCCAAGAAACACCATCTTGGCCTGTAGATAAAATCCCCTCAAGCCCCTCCCCTTATAAAATAGATGCTTTTGTAACTGCTTGTTCTGCTTCTGTAAACTTGCTTCATTGTTTCTCAGAAAGAGACAGTGCCTGGTGTCGCCCTTTACTGTAAATTGCCCAAATCTGACAAGACAGCAAGATAGCTGAGTTGTGAAAAATACTTTTGCAACTAGTCAAAAACATGTTAACATATCCTTGAACTTCTCTTCTTAAAATAACACCTATAAAAGCTATGCTGCTATGCCACCCTATATAAACTGTGTTCTTCCTGGACTCAGGGGTTCACTTCACTTAGGGCCTGGAGTCCATGCATGTGAATAAACTCCTTTCAGTTAAACTTTGTCATTGGTCCCAGTGTTTGGTGATTTATCGGCTCACTTGGCACAACACTGTTTGCCAGTGTCTTATTAAGGATTTTTGCATCTAAGTTCATTAGTGAGATTGGCCTATGGTTCTCCTTTTTGGTAGGGTCTTTCTCTGCTTTGGGGATCAAGGTGATGCTTCCTTCCAAGAATGAATTTGGGATTATTGCTTTCCTTTCAATTTCATTGAAGAGTTTAAACAGTAGTGGCAGAAGTTCCTCTCTAAATGTCTTGTAGAATTCAGCAGTGAAGCCATCAGGGCCTGGGCTTTTCTTAGTTGATAAGTTTTTAATTATATTTTCAATTTCATTGGTTGATATTGGGTTGTTCAGAAATTTTAGGTCTTCTTCATTCAACTTTGGTAATTCATATGTATCTAGGAATCTGTCCATTTCTTCTGTGTTGTCCATCTTATTGGCATATAGGTTCTGGAAGTAGGTATTGATGATCCTCTATATTTCTGCTGGGTCTGTTGTAATTTCACCCTTTTCATTCCTAATTGCATGGATTTGGGCCTTTTCTTTCCTTTTTCTGACAAAATTGGCTAAAGGTTTCTCAATTTTGTTGATTCTTTTGAAGAACCAACTCTTGGCTTCATTGATTTTTTGTATTGTTCTCTTAGTCTCCATTGCATTGATTTCTCCTCTGATCTTTATAATTTCTTTCCTTGTGTGAGCTCTGGGGTTGTCCTGCTCTTCCTTTTCTAGAAGCTTGAGGTTCAGCATCAGGTTGTTTAATTGGGCTTGTTCTGTTTTCCTAATATGAGTATCCACTGCTATGAATTTCCCTTGTAAGACTGCTTTCATTGTGTTTCAATATGTTGTATTGTCATTTTCATTTAATTGAAGGAACTGACTGATTTCTTCTTTAATTTCCTCTGTGACCCATTGGTTATTCAGAAGTGTGTTGTTCAACTTCCATGTGTTTTTGAAATTTTTCCAGTTTCTTTTGCTATGGATCTCCAATTTCATCCCACTATGGTCTGATAATATACAGGGGATAACTTCAATTCCTTTGTACTTAAACATGTTCTATGTGTGAGTATGTGGTCTATTTTGGAGAATGACCCATGTGCAGCTGAGAAGAATGTGTATTCTGATTTTGTGGGGTGGAAAACTCTGTGAACATCTGTTAAGTTCATTTGTTCAAGAGTTCGATTGAGTTCTAGTATTTCATTACTTATTTTTTGTCTAGTTGATCTATCTACTTGTGACAGTGGGGTGTTGAGGTCCCCCACTACAATTGTATTAGTGCATATATGACTTTTCATGTCTGTCAGTATTTGTTTTATATAGGTGGGTGCACTAGTGTTTGGTGCATAGATATTTATGATTGTCATCTCTTCCTCTTGGATTTTACAAGGATGTAGTGTCCTTCTTCATCTCTCTTAATCAGTGTTGGTTTGAAATCTACTTGATCTGCAAAGAGGGTAGCTACTCCTGCTTTTTTTCAGGTTCCCGTCACATAGACTATTGTTTTCCACCCTTTAACTTTCGATCTATGAGTTTCCTTTTGAATTAAGTGTGTTTCTTGTATGCAGCATATTGTTGGATTTTGCCTCTTGACCCATTCTGGCAGCCTATTTCTTTTGATTGGTGAATTGAAACCATTAACATTGATGGTTATAACTGAAATGTATTGACTTGTCATTGTCATGACTTTTTCTTTCTGTTGGGTTCTCCTCCCCCTTTATACTTAATTTCTTGTCATGCCAGATGGGTTCATTCTGCTTTGCTTCCTGGGGTTGTGATCCTCAATGTTTGTTCCTAGGATATTGTGTAGAATTCTTTGAAGTGCTGGTTGGGTATTCATGAAGTTCCTAAGGTGCTCTTTGTCATGAAAGTATCTTATTTCTCCATCAATTTTCAAAGATAGTTTTGCAGAGTACATGAATCTGAGTTGGAGGCTGTTTTCTTTTAGGGGTTGGAGTATGTCAGTCCAAGCTCTTCTTGCCTTGATGATTTGTGTTGAGAAGTCTGCTGTGATTCTGATCGGCTTTCCTTTGTATGTGATTTGTTTCTTTTCTCCAACTGCTTGTAGAACTTTGTTTTTCTGTTGAGATTCTGAAATCTTAACAATTATATGCCTACGTGTAGATTTTTTTTGATCAAGGCTATTTGGAGTCCTATATGCCTCACTTATCTGTATGTCAAGCTCTTTTCCCCTGCTTGGGAAGTTTTCTGACATTACTTCCTTGAAGAGTTTTTTTATGTCATCTCCACTCTCTCCTGTTTCTTCATTGACTCTAATCAGTCTTATGTTATTCTCCTTTGCATCATCTAGCAGCTGCTGGATTGATTTCTCATGTTCTCTTATAATTTTGAAGCAATTTTTCTTTTCCTGGTCACTAATTGCCATCTTATCTTCTATATCTGAAATTCTGTCCTCACATTGGCTCATTCTGCTGTGTAGAGTTTCAATGGAGTTTTTCATCTCCTAGAAATCTATTTGCATCTGTTTTATGGATTCCATTTGTTCCCTATGTTGGGATTCCATCATGTTCCTCAGCTCCTCTCTAGATTTATTGATCATGTCTTGCACTAGGGGCACAATTTCTCCTGTTATCTTAGAAATTATTTCTGATTTCATTTGTTTCAGATCCTCTTTTGTTGCAAGTTCAGCAGGTCCAAGGGGTTGAGTTTCAGAGTGTTCCATCTCACTTCCCTTTGGGGTTGTTGTAGGTGATCTGGAAGTCTGGTTTTGAGACTTATTTAGGTGTTTTCTCATTTTGATGGTGGGTGGGGCTGTTGGCACCTGCACGGATTACCTTGTCTGAGCTGGGAAAGGTGGGACAGGGGCCAGGAGCAGCAGAAGGGATGGTGGCCCAAAAGCCCTTTCCTCTGGGCTGGGAGCAGGGGGAGGGATGGTGTCCTGGAAGCCCCTTTCTCTAGACAAGGAGTAGTGGGATGGCTGCTCAGAAGCCCCTACCTCTGGGCCAGGAGTGGCAGGACTCAGTACCATGGTCTGTTGGACCAGTGTCTTCTGTGTCTTTGTAGTGTGGAACCAGGTGGCTGTACAGATGAGGGGACAGGAGGGTGTCCAGTGGATTGTTGCCGGGGCGCTGGCAGATTCAGTGTGTTCCACGTGACTTGCAACCTCAGTAGGGCATCCACAGACCTGGCTGTCTGCAGTGGGCTGATTCTGCATGTCCATGAGACTCATGACCTTGGTAGGGTGTGCATAGACCTGCCTGTCTGCAGTGGGCTGATTCTGTGTGTCCATGTTACTTGTGACATCCATAGGGCATGCGCAGACTTGCCTGTCTGCAGCGGGCTGATTCAGCGTGTTCCACAGGACTCCTGATCTCAGTAGGGCATCCACAGACCTTCCTGTCCGCAGTGCGCTGATTCTGCATGTTCCACAGGACTCATGACCTAGGTCATGTATGTCTATTAAAATAAGAAAAAAATTCAAAATGTTAACAAGGAGGTAGAACAAAGGAAACGCTTGTATAATATTAATGGGAATGTAAATTACTATAGTCATTATGGAGAATGGCATGCAGTTTCTCTAAATGATGAAATTAGATCTATATATGACCTATGATTACTGGATCTGTATGTGATCCTGTATTCCCACTTCAAATCCAAAGGAAATGAAATCAGAATATCAAATAGATACCTACATTCTAATGTTTACTGCAGCACTTTTCACAATGTGCAAGATAAAGAATTGTTCAAAGTGTATGTTGGCAGATGAATGAATTTAGAATGGAATATTATGCAGTTATAGAAAAGAACAAAATCCTATCATAATAAGTAAGATGGATATAATCAGAGGTCACATCATGTTAAAAGCAATAAGCCTAACAAATGAATAAAAATAAACACCACATTTCTCATTCATATGTTGAAGCTAAAAAGAGTTGATCTCCAAGAAAAAGAGAGTAGAAGAGTGATTATTAGAGGCTAGAAAGGGGAGCAGGGTAGCTACCAAAATAGGAAGAATAAGTTCTATTTTTCTACAGTTCAGTTGAGTGACTCTAGTTTATAATTAATTTGTAATATATTTTATGAAAAAATAGAGAAAAGAATTCTGAATACTCCAAACACAAATAAATGGTAAAGATGAAGAATGCTCCTTATCTTGATTCAATAATCATACATTGTATACATGTACTAAGTTATAATACTGTACCCCATAACCATGTACAATTAATTACTATGCATTCATTAAAAAATAAAATGAAGGAAATAGTACTATGCATATGTAATATATCTATTTTCAGAGTGAAAATAAAGATGTACAATGCTCACATTGCACTATAGTTCATTTAAAACATACATCATTCATTTGCAAGTGTATATACTACCTTCAAAAGAAATTCCTACCCTTTCCAAGACACTGGTGTGGGTAGCTACCTGTGGCCAGAAGGTCTGTGAATCAAGAGTAGTGAAGAAATTTTCACTTCTGTATTTATTATCATGTTATTTTCCTTATCTGTGCAAGTTATTTTTCATAAAAAATATTTTTCTCTTAAAATTCATGAATGACAATGTAAAAAACCCTACAGAAAATTGGATCAGATGGTCTTTATCTCAACCAGATAAAGGCTATCTATGCAAAGCCAACATCACACAAAATGGTAAAAAATGAGCAACATTCATGCTAAAATCATGAACAAGACAGGGATGTCCACTATCACCACTCCTGTTCAACATAGTTTTGGAAACATTAGCCACAGCAAATAGACAAAATAAAGAAATAAAAGGAATAAAGATAGGAAAGGAAGAATTTAAATTGTCAGTATTTGTTGATGATATGATACTCCACATAGAAGACCCAAAAAACTCCACCAAAAGACTTCTAGACTTAATTGACAGATTCAGTAGAGTAGCTGGATACAAGGTCAACACTCAAAAATCAATAGTCTTTTCATACACAAATAATAGACTCACTAAAAGAGAAATTAGGGAAATGATTCCTTTCACAATAGCATCCAATTAAATGAAATATCTAGGAATCAATCTAACGAAGGAAGCAAAAGACCTCTACATTGAGAACTATAGCACTCTGAAAAAAGACACTGAAGAGGATATAAAAAAATGGAAAGACATGCCTTGTTCCTGGGTAGGAAGAACCAATATAGTGAAAATGGCCATACTTCCAAAACTGCTATACAGATTCAATGCAATCCCAATTGAAATCCCAACAGTATATTTCACAAAACTAGAGAAAACATTACAAAAATTCATTCGGAATAAGAAGAGACCTAGAATAGCAAAAGAAATTCTAGGCAACAGAGACATGGCAGGGGGTATCACACTCCTCAACTTAAAATTATACTACAAAGCTACTGTGATAAAAATAGCATGGTACTGGCAAAGAAACAGACCTGAGGGCCAATGGTACAGATTAGAAGATGCATAAACAACTCCAGACATACTCAGCTACTTCATCTTTGACAAAGGAGTCAACCATCCTCACTGGAGGAAAGATAGCCTCTTCAATAAATGGTGCTGGAAAAACTGGATTTCAACTTTTCAAAGATTAAAACTAGACCCCCATCTTTCACCATTCATTAAATTAAAATCAAAATGGATTAAAGATCTAAATATTAAAACAGGCCAGGGATTTAGCTCAGTGGTGCCATTGCCTGCCTCACAAGCACAAGGCCCTGAGTTCGATCCCCATACCAAAATAAATAAATAAATATAAATAAATAAATAAATATTAAAACAGAAACACTGAACTTGCTGGAAGATAAGTTAGGTAGAATTCTCAAAGACATTGGTATAGGAAAACACCATATGAAAAAATCCTCTGTAGCACAGGAACTAGAGCAGAGAATCAACAACTGGGATCTCATCTTATTAAAAAAGCTTCTGCACTGCAAGAGAAACCACCAACAGAGCTAAAAGACAACCTAAAATGTGGGAAAAAAGTTTTACCAGCTGTTCCTGAGAAAACTATCTAGAATATATAAAGAATTCAAAAAAATCAGACCCCCCAAATATAAAGACCCGATTCAAAAATGGGCATCTGAAATGAAGAGACATTTCTCAGACACAGAAGTATAAGTGACAAATAAATGTATGAAAAAACTTTCAACATCACTGGTCATATGAGAGATGCAGAAAACAGTGCTGAGATTCCACCTCACCCTAGAAAGAATGACTGGTATGAAGAAATCAACCAATAACAAATGCTGGTGGGGCTGTGGGAAGAAAGGAACCCTTCTCCATTGTTGGGGGTGTAGACTGGTGCAACTACTGTGGAAATCAGTATGGAACTACCTCAAAGAACTTGAACTGGAAGTCCCATTTGACTCAGATATTCCTCTGCTGGGTATCTTCCCCCCAAAATTAAAAGAATCATGTCACAGTGATATATGTGCACCCATTTTTATAGTGGCACAGTTTGTCATAGCTAAAACTTGGAAGCAGCCCAATTGCCCATAAATTGGAGAATGGAGAAAGAAAATTTGGTTTTTTAATAAAATGGAGTACTACTCATCCATAAAGCATGAGAAACTAGAGACGTACATAGCTAAATGGATGCACATTAAGGCCATACTCATAAGTGAAATAAATAGGACACGTGTTAATACCAAATAGTTTCTCTAGTATGAGAAACTGAAAGTGTAATAAGGACTAAAATGTAAAATAGATAATGTGAAATAGTAAGAAAAGGGACAAAGGGAAAGGAAAATTGGGAGGGGTAGGGGGAAGGAAAGAATGAATGGAATTCATATGAGAAAATGAAAAAATAGATACAAAGCCTTTGTAAATAGGGAGGAATAGAGGGGTTGAAAGGAGGGCAGGGCAAGGGGGAAAGAATAAGAACCAAAATAGAGTATGTAAAGGTGTGAATTCCTAATGATGAATGTCATTATATTGTATACCTAAAATGTACCAATAAAATTAATAATATAAAAAAAGAAAATGTAGACATAAGGCTCACATTTTTCAAAGAAGTACACTAGTCACTGTGAGTCAGACTAGCATTAATAAGTCTTAAGATGAGAAAGAAATGTCTCCTGAACATCCTCAAATTAGGACTCCAAATATTGTAATTATTAAATTTATTCATAACTCCCTGTAAGATAAGACTCACAAAATCTTCTCTGTGACAACACAAGAAATCTAAATATACAATCCCTATATCTTTATTATAATCACTAATTGAATTTTTATTTAACACCTAGTGTGTCCCAGACATGAAAGATACATTGGCTAGAACTGCTCATGTTATCATAGACTAGAGGAAAAATGTGAACTTGTCAGTCCTTGGTGACAGTATACTGGGATAATTAATGAGACTGAAGTAGTCACAAGATGCAACAGGTTCACATGGAAGACTGGCAGAAGCAACATAACTTGAAAGAATCTTTTGCAAAAGTTATAAAACTTCACAAGATGATACAAGTAAGCTAGTCAGACAAAAAATGGTAGAGTTCCAAGAACAGGAAATGTATCTTTCCTGTCTTTTATCCTCTCTTGTTTATCAGTTCATTTATTGCTATCATTGGTTCCATGTTCAGTGTGAAATAGTGATGAAACAGCCATCTTTCTAAAAGTCAACTATCATCAAGTCATTTTTACATTTTCAAATGTATAATATTCTTTATTTTTAATAGACATACTCTATAAACTAGATAGGGTTTTTATTCAGTCAGAAACAAGTCCCCCAGTATGTTGCACTACTTTACAACAAAAAGCTTATAATATTAAAAAAGAAAGAACAAATGTATACATTGTGCAAATGAGGAAGTACAATGGCAATTATTAGCATGAGTGTGTATAAAAAACTTTGCACTGTGGTATAATGACTTTAATTCTTTCAGGGAGATCACTAGAAGAGGAATAGCTGAGTCAAAAGGTACCTCTAGGTTTAGTTTTTTGAGGAATCTCCATACTCATTTCCATAGTGATTGTAACAGTTTTCACTCCTACCAGTAATGGAGAAGGATTTCTGCCCCCTCCCCTGAAGCCTTTCCAGAATTTAAGTGAAATAAATCAGACATAGAAGTTTATAAGGAGTAAAATAGAAGATAGATATTACAAACTAGGAAGAACTTTTTCAAATGGGAAAGGAAACAGGATGGGCAAAAGAAAGAGAAAGGGATTTAAAGGAAAGAATTGAAGGGAAAAAATAAAAATACAGCTTTTGCAAATGTGGAGGGAAGGGTTGGAGGGAAGAAGGGTCAAGGGGCCAAAAAAATATTAAGATGTGTTTTGTACAGGTACAAATTCTCCCTGCTGAATGAGAGCTTTATGTATTGCAAACATGTACTAATGTAAAATTTTTAGAAAAAAAATTAAGCCTTGATAAGTGTATACCTTGTTAAAAACTTTACTGCCCCTTCAGATTTTCTTCATAGTGGATCTTTTTGTTCTCAGAGAAATCACTCTGGGAAATGATGAACTCTATAAAATTCTGTCTAGTGATTCACCCTTTTAGAATAATCTTTAGAGTTATTCTTAATTTATTCTTTGTATAGTAAGAATATTTTCTTTCATGTCCAGTTTACAAACACAGATAGCAAAAATAGTGGATTTTATCAAAAGACTTTTCATTGAATGTTACTGTGGTTATATGATTTTTCTCACCTTCAATTAAAAATGCAGTGAACTAAATAATTTTATTACAACTATATTTGCATTTATTTGATTTTTTCATGTTGCATTATTATTTTAATAATTGACACTATTTGGTGTCATTTTATCAAATTTGTAATATTTTTTCTCTGTAAGTAATGAATCAATCATAATTTAAAATTTTTTTTGATATTTTTCAAGAGCTGTCCTAAGTGGATAAATAGATGTTAGCTTTGAAATTTTTTTCACCGCTCTAATATATTATTTACTATGTTTATTTAGTATTCTCTTATCCTTATCTATGTTCATTTATTTAGCCTTTTATTTATTTATTCAGCAGTTATTTGCTAGTGCTGCTAGAAGTTTATAACACAGTACCAATTAAAAACAGTTTCTGTTTTTGTGTCACTCTCAGTCTAATATCTACATACATTAAAGATCTTAATGTCCCAAAGAAGTCTATAATTTTTTTAAATTGTAAGGACCTATGTTTTATTGCCAGAACCTATGGTTATTTCAATTGAAAGTAACAAATCTAGGATATTAAATGTGCACACAAAAATGCTTCACTATAATGCCAAATTAACATATAGAAGCTTCATGTCATCTTCTTGCTTTTCTCAATATTTTATCGTTATTAGAGGACAATACCCAATTTGAGGCGCCTTACAGAGGTTAATGAACTTTGTGCAGTATCTTTGCAGAGTAACATAAGTGAAAAAGCTGGAAAATTATACTCATGAAGACAAATTAAAGGTATTCAAAAGATTGTTCTTCTAAAATGGGATACTGAGACCAGTTTCAAAATAATCATTAAGGGTTCATTTAAAAACTTAATTAGCTCTTCTACATATCTACTGAGCCCCAACACTTTGGGAGACTGAGGCAGGAGGATCACAAATACCAGCACAACAAGGGCAACTTAAATGACTCAGCAAGATCTCAAAAAATATGGGTGGAGTAGGAGGAAGGGGTAGGGATGTAGGTCAGTGTGAAGGCCCTCATTCAATCCCCTGCACAGAAAAAAAGAAAAAAATTACTGAGAATGGAATTATTTTTTGTCTTTAAAAGATACTTTCTTTATTTTCACTTAATTAGTGTACTTTTGATATAAATAATGATCCCATTCATCATAGGGAATTTGTACTTGTATGTAACATATTTTGATTCTTTTTTTCCCCTACTCCTTTCTCTTCCCTTCAAGTCTTTCTTCTTATTTACAAAAGCTTTGCTTCCATTTTTCCTTCTATTCTTTTTTCCTTTTCCTTTCCTTTTCTTCCCCTTACCTGTCCCTTGTTTCCCCTCCCATTTGAACATTTTCTCTCTCTCTTTCTTTCTTTCTTTCTTTCTTTCTTTCTTTCTTTCTTTCTTTCTTTCTTTCTTTCTTTCTTTCTTTCTTTCTTTCTTTCTTTCTTTCTTTCTTTCCTGTACTGGAAATCAAACTCAGGACCTTGCACTTGCCAGACAGAGGCATGTGCAACATCACTGAGCTAAATCCCTGGCCTTGAACATTTTCTTCCTACTCTGACAAGTAAATTTTCAATTCATCAAAATATGTCATTTATTATATGTAGATTACAGAAATTATAAACTTTTAACTTTGGATTATGCTCTCATGAAAATGTAAAAGAATCAAGAGGTGAATCGTATTGTACCATCACAAATGGCCCAATTAGTTCAGTAGGGTGACATCTAGTATAGATCAAGGATAGCCCTAGGCCAATAATACATATAAATATTAACAAAAATTTTCTAACATCCACTGAGTACCTAGAATTCTAATGATTTCCTGTGGATTTTCTCATTTAATTATGTGAGATTGTATTATTAGTAGGATGACCATATGTGCTGGATTCCCTTGGATGGTTTGGATTTCTGCTTGTTTTGCTAGAGTAATTATTACTAGTTTATTAACATTCTCTAACATTCACAAAAGTGTCTCTTCAGAAAATAAATTTTTAAATTACCCTAATTAATATCTCTTTTCAGCATAGAATCTAAATTGTATAGAAGTTAAATAATTTTCCAGGGTTACATAGGTAGTAATTAGAAAGCTGTGAATTTATAATTAAATGGCTGCATATTCATGATTTGTATTCAAGACTATGAAAATAAGAAACAGACATAATACCCTCCTGGACTTTCTTAATTAAATCACGCTATATCTATTCTTGGATATAGAACATATAGTTCTAGGCATACATAGTGAGGAAGCTGATTAACTCAGAAAAGAGATGAAGTAATCTTTATACTCTGTTTACTATTGTGTTTACATTGGGGAGGCAGTTCAGTGGTAGAACACTTGTCTAGCGTGCATGAGGCCCTGGATTCAATCCCCAATAAAAGTTTGGGAAAAAAAGAAATAAAAGAATTATTCATGAATTTCTGCTTGATGCTTTAGCACCTCAATATTTATTTGAAGATTTCAGTTATCTTTGTCCTCAGTCTTTAGAAACACTCAGTAATTCTTAGAAATAAGCAATTGAAGATCGTGTTTAAAATTGAAGCAGAAAAGGACCTTGCCTCACCTCTTTTTTTCCTCTTTCACTAAGCATCTATTATGTTCCAGGCATCAGATTGAAAATAGGTTGAAGATTTAAAATAAGATACTTTGTAGCCAAATGAATGAAACACAGTTCAACCTAAAAGTGAGATGCAACTAATTCTTCTTAATTGCAGTAGTTAAGATTTTATAAAGTCACTGCAACCAATGAATTGATAAACACAGACTTTTTGGTCCTAAGAGAAATACAGGGTTAAGTTTTGTCGAACCTGTAATCACAGCAGTCTTTCAACTGATTAATATATAACTTTGCTTTATCCATGTTTCTGTTCACAGACATCTTATTTTGTACATATTTTCCATTCATAAACATTGAACTCATGGCCAGCAATACTTAAACCCATGCTTAAATGAAGCTTATTTAACACACATCTTTTTTCATAAAACCCATCGTAGATTTTTTGAACTTAGAAACAATACACAGTACTGCAAAACTACACTTGAGGGTCATTTTGAAGAGGAAAATCAGCATCAAAAGGCATAAAATGCAAAGTAAACCTCATTAAATAGATGATGAGGATAAATTGACAGTATGAGAGTGAAACTCAAATGTAGAAAGATCACTTTGACTCTTAACAGGGCACACAGGCGTCAGATGACTGAAATTGTTTGCCTTTGTGCACATTTGCAAGAAATGGTGAGTGTGCTGTGAGTGTTGACGCGTCACTCATGTAAGGTGGATTAGTAAATACTGCAACACCACATAACAGGCACTGTGGGGAGAATGGGTGGTTTTGTGACTACAGAAGGAAGTTTCACTCAGCTTCAGAAGACCTTGAATTCTCCATTTTCCTAATAGAAGAAAGAGTTCCCTGGCCTACTTACCTTAGATGATTTTGAAAACGCAAGTGAAACTGTGTGTGTGTGGGGGGGAACAACTAAGAAAATGTTACAGAAGTACAAATATAAAATATTTTATTTGTCTATCAGAAATATATAAAAAAAGAAAATAAAAATCAAATTGATGTATTTGAAATTAAATCCATTAGCAGACACAGATACTTCTGTTTTTATATACTTTCTTCTTTTCCATTCCAGCATAAAATCCACTCTTACTTTTCACTTTTTCTTTCTGATGTCTTCTAGAGTTTTCTTTCCTGACTCCCCCCCCTTTTTTTTTGCTTCTTTTGTCCCTTGATATTGGATCTCAGAAGACTCATTTGTTCATTTTCTGTTGATACTCCACTTCTTAACTGCAAATCCTGAAATGCTTCCCTATTTGACCTAGGGCAAGAATATATCCAGAGTTTAGATAATGGAGGTTTTTATAATCTGGGACTTTCTTTAAACATCATGGAAATTTGTATTTAGAAGTTAATGTAAATTACAAAAATCATTGTTAAACAAAATCTGACAAAACCATGAATATCACCAAATCAAAGAAAGGTACATTTTGTTAACTGGTTGATAAATTTTATCTTCTATTTTTTGGCTGTATTCTTTTATCCCTTCATATGACAAGAATTTTCACCTACAATATTCTAAATAATGGGTCAAAACATAATTTAGATATTTTCTCGAGAATTCAAGGCTTTTATTATTAGTTTAAAATTTTTCTTTTAGGCTTCATAATTATCTATTGGTAGTGTAAAAATTTTACGATCATTTTCAAATTTGAGAGAATTTCTAAGTTTTTTTATAGATGAACTGTAAAACTCACTGTGGTGGCATAATAACTTCTAGCTTGTGTCCTTCCCTGGTGCCCCAGGACACTTTTGTGTTCTGATACTGCCTGCCTTCTCAAAGTCTGGTGGGCTAGAAGTGGACAGCATATACATAAATACATCCACTAAGCCCAGTTAGAATGTATCCATGACTCAACTTTCAGGGCTTTGAAATGAGCCAGTTTAAAAATGGACCCATGAAGTCTAAGCTTCATTATCTTGATGATAAATAAAATTCTTCTCTTGGTCCTCAAAGAATTAGATTAACCTCCTTGCCTCCAAAATACCTGTCTGGGCTTTGTTCTCATGTTCTTTCTCTCAAATTCTGTTACACTGGCATTCTAGTTGTTTCTTCATTTGCATAAGTGCTTTGTTCTTTTGGACGGTGCTTCTCCAGATTTGCTCTTCACTGGCCTTCTTTGTGGTCTTCCCTCAACTTTTAGCTCAAGTTCATCCCACTATGAACATATCTGGATTTTATTTAACACTACCTTCCTAATTCTATTCTATACTCTCTTTGACTTTTTTTCTTTTATCCATACGTTCTATTATATTCTGATGTAATATGTAACTATTTATTCATTATGATTATGGGCTCTTTCCCTGGAAAATTATAACAGAGAAGTGATCTTTGCTTTTTTCATTAATATATTCCTAACACTTAAAAAAACACTGGGAACAAACTGAGCTTGCAAGAAACACTTGGATGAATGAATAAAATTATTGAATATACAAGACATACTTTTGTTTTAACTTTAAAAACTGGGAAAATATTGATATTTAAATTGTATGTATTTGAAATTAGGTAAGCATTAATTTTTACCTCCTAAGCATTTCCAAGGTAACTTATTAGATTTTTCTATAATTATTCGTTACAGGAAAAGAACACTGCACTTGCCAATAAATATCAAATACTCATTTCTCATTTCATTATATAGCCTAAACTACTGATAGTTTAAAAAAGCTTGCACTAAATTAAAATTTTTATTCATACTGGCCCCATTTTTATTCACATTCTTTGAGAGTGTGGAAATAATTCAACTCACAAAGCTCAAAAGCAAATTCTGTCTGGCTCCAGAGGGGTCCTGTCCTCAGCAGGTGAATGCCATTTCTGTAACCGTACACATACTATACATTTCATTAGCAACACCCATCCTGTGACACCAAAACTGATTTATTCTACCCACTTGACTTTTGAAATCTTTCTCCTGCCAAATAATAAAGTAGTGTAATATTTTATTTCCATCAATTGACCAAATCTTTTAATATATACTCAAAACCTGCTGCTTTGACCAATCTATAACCTTATAAATCTTACTTTTTGTTGTTAAATTCCCACTTTCCTATTGAAATTAGTTTCTCAAATGTCACCCAGAATCTTCAAATTTAATTACCATTTTTCCAGTGCTACTTGAGCTGTCTATGGCACGTGGGTGTCATTAAACCCCCTTTCCTTAAAACCATCTCCTTTCTTCCTTTCTGTGACGCTGCGTTCTCTGAGTCTCTTCCTTCTGGGACTGCTCTTTCTACTTCTTTTCTTGTTTATTTTTCTTTTTGCTTCCCTTCAATTTGGTTTTCACAGCTTCCATCACTGATCTTTTGATTGTCCCTTTTATTTTTCACTCTTTGCATACGGTCATTTATTAGGCTGTAAATAACACACTGACTTAGTGTGTCCTAAACTTGCAATTCCGGTGGTGATGTTTTTCCTATGTTCTTATTTATTTCCACTTTATTTTGCTAACTGTTTTACTATTCCATCCAACAAATGAACTGTGTGCTTTCAAAAACATATTTTCATGGTAAAAAACAAACATTAATAAATACCTACATTTATAAAAGTGTTATTTGTATTTTGGTAAGTACCATGAAGTGGCACCCAGGGAGTCTGCCATAGTCAGGTGAGGCACTGAAGGTTTCTCTCAGAAAACAACGTAGCATAAATAATCATAGCAGAGAAATTAACTCATGTCTCTCTCTATATATAAAAAAATTGGTACTGGGGATCGAAGTCGGGTCCTTGCGCTTGCTAAGCAGGCGGTGGAACCACTGAGCTAAATCCCTGGCTCTCATGTCAGTATATTTAGTCATACATTTAAGAAAGATTTAGGAGTGACAACTTGAGGCACAGAACTTTCAAGGCATTAGGGGTGTGGTTTAGTGGCAGAGCACTTGGCAGCATGTGTGAAACCCTAGTCTAACTCCTCAGGCCTGGATAAACAATCAAAAATTTTAAAAAACATGGCTAAAGACAAATTATCATGAGATGCTATTATCTAATATAAGAGATAGACTTTTAAATAAATGAATACAAAATACTACAACTGTGATCTGTACCAGTTGCAAAAGAAGGTTAGGAGAGAAATATAACCCTTTTTGAGGGGCGTTCAGGAGGATTCAATTAGAAACTAAGTGACGTAATTGAGAATTCAAAGGCAAACACTGGTGAAATATTTGGAAACATCTTAAAAAATATTCTGGGGGCTGGGGCTGTATTTTAACTGTAGAATACACTTTAGAATTTTACACTTTAGAATACAATTTAATCCCTAGCGCCACAAAAAATAAATACATAAAAATAATCACTCCAGGTTTTACTATGGACTGTTTCTATAAAACTGCCATTGCTTCCAGTTTGTTTTTCTAAAAGGAATAGAATATACTTTCACAAATTTCCATAATGTGTCTTAAGAAAAGTAAAGAGATACTGCCATAATTATGAGATTGCTGAGGTAGTGTTTGGAATTCTCCATGTGAGCCAATGAATGTAAGGAGATGTACATATATTAGTAAACAGTGCAGCCTGAAGCCTTAGTCTATCCAGAATGGATGTCATCAATTTTGACATTATGTTATGGATAAATAAATATTGAAAAATAAACCAAAGAACCACTGTATATTCTACCTTTTAAATAAAATAAGTAAATTCATGAGCCCTGTTTATAAAAAGCATTATAGCAGTGACCAAGAAATATAAATAGAAATTTTGCAAATCTGAGTCTGAAGCAGGACTTGGACAAAAGGAAATTCTATCATCATTCTCCTCTTAACAAGAGGAAGTTGAGACATGTCACATTAGGCATGACTGGTCAACTCTTAGCATAACTTGACAACTGTAGCTGCTCAAAATATTGCAAACTATTAGACTGTCTACTCTGCTAAATTTTCCCAAATGGTCTACTACTGTTGCTGAACAGATTAAATTATATTAAAATCTCTCTTTTGTATGCCTGTCTGCTTTCTTCAGCAGTCTGTGAGTTTCTGAAAGGACATTTCTGTGTTATTCACCTCTATGATCCTCAGTCCATGAGATTATTTGTCAGGTTTGTTTTGCAAATCCTAAAATTATGTGAGAAGCAGGAAGAAAGAATCAAAATAATTTATCTCTAGTAAAACCATTGCATGACTACACATTTTTTTTAATTTCTAGACTTACACATATTTTAATTGCTATACTTTTCATCTTTAATGTATTTAACATTTCAAGTGATGTGTGTGAAACAAGTTCTCTTTCTACTGACTGAGATCATCTGAATGGGTATCATTATCATTACAGTCATTACTTTTAGGACTGGTTTAATTCAGTGGTATACGGGATCTAACACTTGAAAGGATGTGAAAATTGACCTACATATATTTGTATGGAACGAATCTGAATATATTTTTCTAAATGAGGCATTATGTGTTACATAGCAATTTTGTAAAATAGACGTATTTTTCAAGCTACTGTATGCTGCTAATGAGTCAGGAAAAATTTGTGGTTAGATATTTAAAACTTCTAGCAAACAAACATGCTTTTGACTTGTATCATTGCAGAGAAAATCATTTTTACAACAATATGTGGCATTATATAGAAATTAAACATAATTCAATTCATAAGGTCATGAATATTTTCATTAAGGAAAAATGTGCATTTAGCATTTGATAACCTATCTTGCTTCTCACTATGATGCTGCCAGGCCCTCTTGAGGGTTTCTTCACATATTTCATTCATATTACGATAAAAAAAATCTCTGGAGTACTTTATGCTGTAGATGTATATGTTGTAAAAAAGAATGTCCTCAGTTATAGAAATACCTTGACTGTATCATAGATCCTAGCCACATACAGCCTTTGAGTATTTAAAATGTGTCTTCTGAAACTGAGGGATATAATTTTCAATTTTATTTAATTTTGGTTACTTTAAATTTTAGTTTAAATAGCCACACATGGCCGAGGCTACTACACTGAATAGTTCAGAGCAGCATAGTTCAGAGCACAACTCAGATTATTGATGCTTTAAAATTATTATACACTCTGATAAAATTAAGTTGATTTAAAAAGAGTCTTTTCATAGAAATCAGAAAAAGTCAAATATAACAAAGCATAAAAGCTCTAACCATTCACAAGCTATATAAGGAGAAAAATTTCAATTTTCTAATTTCCAAAATTCTCACTAGAGTAAACAGTTTAAATTAACAAATTGTCTTTAAATTGCTATAAAGTTTCAGTAAGCAGCATACTACCCCACATGTTCTGAATGAAGTTTTCTGTACAAGCACCATGGATTAGAGTGCAACATTCAGTGGATGGGCAGTCAATTTGTTTTGTGTACCTCGTAAAGTCCACATTTAGTTTATGTGCATCATAAGATGTACAACTCAGAAAAAGTAATAATAAGTGTGTCATGGCCTTTCAGATTGTTTAAAGTTAGTCTGAACTGGGAAGGCAAAATTGATCTTGAATAAAACTTTCATATGAAAAATTTTTGAATCAACCTTTCTTTGAAAATAAAGTAGCTATCACTTTCTGTTGCTGATTCCACTTGCTGAGTCATCTAATTCTAGTTCCACTGAAAGTAGCTATCAAATCTCTTTTTCATCGCAAGCCCATAAAAAGCAGTGTTCAAAGTTATAGTCTCAAAATCTCTCTTCTCTATGTATCAGAATTTCTCCCTGTGTGTGATCATGGTGAGTTTTTCCACTCTGCAAGAATTACATATCTGGGTTGTTGGGGGTTGCTAATGTGTAAGATGACCAGAGCACCAAAGTGAAGGGATTGAGTGACACACTAATTCTTGACTGAGCGCTCTTGTAGCCATAGCTAGGCTGCTAGCTGGCAAAATGCATGATCTGGGGAGACAGATGCAAGTGCAGGAAGTGTGTTGGGGAAAGCATCCATAGATTCTGGAAGAAATAACAGAATTCAGACAAGGAACTTGTTTAATATGAAGTAGTGATGATTCAAGAGGGACTGGGTCTGCCTAGACATGCTGGGAAATAGCATCTAGAAAGTCTGTCATTAAAAAAAACAGATGACAGTGCAAGAGGAAAGCAGGACTATGGTGCTAAAAAGATTGAAGGACTAAATTGGTCACCTGGATAAATTTGCTGGAATAAAGCAGATGCCATCTTTTTCGAACTAGGGTGCAAGATCAAGACCAGAGGTAACATTGGTGTGTTGCTAAAACTGGCTGTACTGATTTAGAATTCCAACAAGCTCCTTGTCTAAAATAAGGTTTTGATCAAAAGACCTGGCTTGGAGGGACTTGAGAGGATTAACGGGGCTCAGGTGTGTAGATAGGAAGTAAGCGAAGCCGAGAAACAGGCAGTGCCTGGCATGCTCATTGTGAATCTGACTATCCTTTCTCTAGATTCCTATTGAGGTCTTGTTTTGTAGTGTGTAACTAACTTTCTTTAAAATTTACATGCAAAGAGATGTCTTTTTTCATTTATTTTCAATTTTTAGTCAGCTAAACAATGGCTGTAGAAAGAGTATCAAGAATTTATTATGCTTTAGATTTTCTCTAAATGCTAACATCTAGCCACATTAGAGTCAACAAAACCCCCAAATCAATATTGATATAACACTGTTAACTAACCTATAGATCAACTAGCAAATTTAGCCACTTGTTCAAGAAATGTTTGATTTCTTGTTCAGGATCTAATCTAGGTCACATTTTGCATTTATCTGTCTTCACCTTTGTCAACTCCCATCTGTGCCATTTCTTCTATCATCTTGGTCTTTTTGACCTTTTCACATTTGAAAAGCACCAAACCTTTTGTTGAATTTTCAATTCTCTGACATTTCTTCATGATAAAAATTATAAAATGTATTTTTGGGGAATAATGTCATGGAAGTGATGTTAAATGCTTCTCATCGTTTCATATCTCAATGGTTCATGCTATCAAAATGTCCCATACTGGTAATATTAATCTTTTTTGGGATTTTTGGTACTTGAGATCAAATTCAGGACCTTGCACTTGTGAGGCAGGTGCAGTGCCACTGAGCTAAATCCCCGGCCCTACTAAATTTGATCTCTCAGAAAATGTGGTTTCTGACAAATTTATCTATAATAGGTTTTCCTCCTATAATTAATAAGTGTTTCATGAAAAGATATTTTGAAATTATGTAAAATTTTCTTTCTGTATTTAACCCACTGATTTAATATGTATTGATGATTTAAATCATATATTTAAAATCACTATATTAATATCACTATGTGGTATATATTTTCAAAGAGTGATTTTCTGTTTTTTTTGTCATTTTTTCTGCATTCGTAAATGAAATACTTCTCCAAGGTACTAAAATCCTTCCTTCCTTTCCTCCATCTTTCCTTTCTTCCCTCCTTTCTTCCTCTTTCTGCTTAATTCAAAGATTTTTTATTCAAAGTATTGCAATCTACTATATTCAGAATCTATTTCCAGTGTTTACAGTGTTTAAATTGCTCCAGATTTGGCTATTAGGAACTCCTTTCCTGTAGCTCCTGTGTCTGGATATACCTTCATCATTCTTTGAGCATTCCTTTATTTTTTAGCAACATTAGAAAGTAAAAATTTTTAAATGTGCTTTTAAATTTTTATTTAAACTCACCAACCTTACAAATGCAATGTACATAGTTATATCTATATGAATAAAAAATGTCTGGCTGAAGAACATAATTGATTGGTGATTTCCCCTTTTATTTCATTGTTTAGATATCATCTACATAGATTTTGAATTGTCACTTGCTATTTGCTTTACATAACCGAAAATAAATTTCTATTATGCTACCAAATATATTCATCATGTTTTGATATTTAGTTTGTCAACTTTCAAATCATTATTTTTAAATTATTTATAAAGGAAAAGACAATATATGTGGTACTGAAATAATATTTATAAAAAGAAGGTGTTCAAAATGGCCATAAATTCATGTTAAAAGTTGTATACAGAGAAGGTGCTGCTTACCAACTGGACTTACTAGATATACATCATTTTTTCATTGACTCTTTGTATATCATTTTTTTCAATGTGTTATTGATGAGCTTATAACTCAGGAGTGGTAGAGCAAAACAAGTTAGAAAATCATGATGAAAGGTCATCAATAACTTTGTAAATATATTCACAGTCTGCCAATTGAATATATTGTTTATGCAACAGTGGCTTCAATACATATTATATCATCATATAGGGATTGGTGGAGATTTATTTCTTGATTTGGAAGAATCTGTTTCAGACAATTGTTTCTGCTTCTGTAGATGGCTGGCAATTGTACTTCAAAATGTTAGTACTAACTTCACAGAAAGTAACTTCACATAAAATTTTGAAAATGTCTTTTATACATGATATCACTGAGTTCTCCACTATATATGTGGATTTTGCTTTGCATGTGTTTGTTGTTGTTTGTGTGTCTGTAAGTTGGAATTTATTACAGGGTTATTGGTGTTTATTATGCACTGTGAGGAATATTTTGCCGACAATTATTCTATAAAAGAAAAGACATTTTAACAGTAAAATGTAGGAAGCACATAACCTCAGAATCCCAAATTCTCTTTTAAATCCAGCACACTTAGGTTTGTGATAACTTCATCTGTTGCTATTAATTTTTCATGTCACATGGATTGCTGAACAGATGACATGAATGAAATATTCCTGATAGAAATCACATTAGCAAATGTGTGCAATATATAGTAGCAATAGGGATGCTTTTAAAATATTAACCCTTTAGAGAGTAACTGGATGGCTCATTTTGCAGAATGAATATCTATTTATACATTTCTACTTTTCTGTGGAAGTGCTCCTTTAAAAAAATATAAATATTATTTTAATATTTATATTATATAGTGTTTATATTGTATGTCATTTAAATTTATTATTTATTATTTAAATATTTACACATATATGAAAAGTGAAAGTTAAATATTTCTGTGACTCAAACTCCAAAAAAAGGGAAGGAAAATCTAGAGCTCAGGGAAGTTGTATTATCTTGAAAGCTACTTCCAAAACATAGGAATGGTCTCAAATTCTCCATAAATTTTTTCTGCACCCATATTTAAGAGGCTTAAGAATCTGCTTCTTACTAGCTCTGCCTAACCAGCTTTCCACATCCTGGTGGTTTCTCTTGCTTGTCTATAATTTTGTACATGGCTTTGGTATTGTTACATAGCCTCTGGAATGATGTTTCTTTTAGATGATCTTGTTCTTGGACTTGATTTTTATTAAACTCTGTCTTTTAGTAATATCTGGCACAAACCTTTAAAACCCATGGGATAGTTCCTGTCTCTCTTTTCATACCCATGCCAATAATCAGGATCAAAAAGTACTAGTTCTGCAAATGCACTTGATGTCTCGAAGTATCTACCAGTGGCTGCATTTTTCTGCTTTGTACCTTGTATGCCTACTGACCATGTTCCCATTTTTTATACTAAGCCTCAAAGAAAGAGTATTTCTGAGGAAAATTCTTTGTGAGATGGATCTGATTTTTAGGTTGAGAAATTTATAAACCTTTGGATTTTTAGAAGCTGTGAGGACAAATTTTTAATTTGGCATGCCTTTTTATTCCTGATTGATCTAGGAAGGAATATTAATAAATGTACTCTGTTGTGGTTACACATAATCCTTGGTCATGGGGATTGTGTTCAAAAGTGGTTTTAACCACCACTTTCTCTCTCTCCTCTACTATTGGGTTTGGTTTTCTCTGACCGAATGCTCTATAAATTTTCTCTTTTGGAAAGCTTACAACTTTCAGTCATCTTACCACTTCTAAAGCCATGATTGTTTGAGACCATTACCAATAACTATTTACTAATCCATATGCAAACATAATAGACAAATTTTCACCCATTGAGGAATGTTGTTAAAGTTGAAACAAAGAAATCATTTCTTGCACAGATCTAATTTGTGTAAAGCAGCTCAAATTACGTGCAACTTCCATCTTTACATATTGTGTTCACAAGGGACATGGCAAATAGAATTTGATTGTGAGATTCTTCACTTAGAAAATCATGGTCATTTAGCCATGATCACTGCTGACATGAGATACTGGTATTAGTTAGAAACGGACAACTGTGTGCCATGTCCTCTTTTTTAAAATTAATTATATTGGTACATCTAAGGTATACAATACAATGACATTCATGATTAGAAATTTGCACCTTTACATAATCCATCTTGGTTCTTATTTTTTCCCCATTGCCCTGCCCTCACTTCAACCCTTCCATCCCTCCCTATTTACAAAGACTTTGTTTCCATTTTTCCATTTTCTCGTATTAATTCCATTCCCTTCTTTCCTTGCCCTTACCCCTCTCACTTCCCCTTCCCCTTTGCTCCTTTTCTTCCTATTTCCCATTACCTATTGTACCTTTTAGTCCTTATTTACACTTTCAGTTTCTCACACTAGAGAAACAATTTAGTATTTACTCATGTGTCTCCTATTTATTTCACTTAAGAATATTGCCTCAATGTGCATCCATTTAGCTAAAAATGTCTCTAGTTTCTCCTTCTTTATGGATAATACTCCATTTTATTAAAAACAAACAAACACATTTCTATATCCAGTCTCCAGTTGATGGGTAATTGGGTTGTTTCCAAGTTTTAGCTATCACGAATTGTGCTGCTATGAACATAGGTGCACATATATCACAGTGGTATGACTCTTTTGAGAAGGTACCCAGCAGGGAAATATCTGAGTCAATTGGGACTTCTAGTCCTAGTTCTTTGAGATATTTCGATATTGATTTCCACAGTGGTTGCACCAGTCTACATTCCCAACAGCAGTGGAATAGGGTTCCTCTTTCCCCACAGCCCCACCAGGATTTGTTATTGGTTGACTTCATGATAGCAGCCATTCTTCTGGGGTGAGGTGGAATCTCAGCATTGTTTTCATTTGCATCTCTCGAATGACCAGTGATGTTGAACATTTTTTCATATGTTTATTTGCTATTTCTACTTCTTTGTCTGAGAAATGTCTGTGGATTTCAGATGCCCATTTTTGGATTGGGTCTTTAAATTTGGGAGGTCTGATTTTTTTAAAGTTCTTTATAGATTCTAGATAGTAGACCTTTGTCTGAGGGACAGGTGGTGAAAATTTTTTCCCACATTATGGGTTGCCTCTTCACACTGTTGGTGGTTTCTCTTGCTGTGCAGAAGCTTTTTATAAGAAGAGATCCCACTTGTTGATTGTGCTAGTTCAAAGGCAACTGAGGTTTTGTTCATAAAATATTTTCCTACACCAATGTCTTCAAGAGCTCTTCCTAATCTCTCTTCCAGCCAGTTTAGTGTTTCTGTTTTAATATTTAGATCTTTAATCCATTTTGATTTTAGTTTAGTGCATGATAAGAGATATAGGTCTAGTTTGGATATAGGTCTATCTTTGGGAAGGTGAAACCCAATTTTTCCAGCAAAATTTATTGAAGAGGCTAACTTTCCTCCAGTGAGGGTGTTTGGCACCTTTGTCAAAGATGAGGTGGCTGAGTGTGTCTGGAGTTGTTTTGGGATCTTCTAATCTGTTCCACTGGTCTTCAGGTCTGTTTATTTGCCAGTACCATGCTGTTTTTTGTTTTTTGTTTTTATCACAGTACCTTTGTAGTATAGTTTCAAGTTGGAGATTTTGATACCCCCTATCTTGTCTTTATTGCCTAGCATTGGTTTTGCTATTCTAGGTCTCTTCTTGTTTCAAATGAATTTTTGGATTGTTTTCTCCGGGTCTGTGAAGTATGCTGCTTGGATTTCAATTGGGATTGCACTGAATCTATATAGCAATTTTGGAAGTATGGCCATTTTCACTATGTTGATTCTTCCTACCCAGGAGCAAGGGCTATCTTTCCATTTTCTAATATCTTCTTCAATCTTTTTTTCAGAATGCTATAGTTTTCAGAGAAGAGGTCTTTGATTTCTTTTGTTAGGTTGATTCCTAAGTATTTCAGTTTTTTGGATACTATCATGAAAGGAATTGATTGCCCCATTTCTCTCTGTGAATCTGTTTTTTGTGTGCAGAAAAGCTATTGATTTTTGTGTGTTGACCTTATATCAAGCTACCTTACTCAATTTAGTTATAAAGTCTAGAAGACTTTTGGTGGAGTTTTTAGGATCTTCTCTATAGAGTGTCATGTCATCTGCAAATAATGACAACTTAACTTCTTCATTTCTTATCTTTATAATTTTATTTCTTTCTTTTGTCTAATTGCTGTGGCTAATGTTTCCAAAACTATATTGAACGGGAGTGGTGATCGTGGACATCCTTGCTTGTTCCTGATTTTAGTGTGAAGGATTTCAGTTCTTGATCATTTAGTATGATATTGGCTGTTGGTTTTTCATAGATGGATTTTATCAGGATAAGGTACCGTCCATCTATTCCAATTTTTGGTAGGATTTTTATCATAAATGCATGTTGGATTTTGTCAATTGCTTTTTCCTCATCTATTGAAATGATCCTATGGTTTTTGTCCTTGGATCTATTAATATAGTGTATGGCATTTATTGATTTGCATATGTTGAAGCATCCCTGCATAGCTGGGATGAATTCCACTTGGTTAGGGTGTATGATCTTCTTGATGATCTTCTGCATTCTATTTACCAGTATCTTATTAAGAATTTTTGCATCTATGTTCATTAGTGAGATTGGCCTATAGTTCTCTTTTTCAATTGGGTCTTTCTCTGTTTTGGGGATCAAGGTGATGCTTGCTTCCAGGAATGAATCTGGGAGTATTGCTTCCCTTTCAATTTCATTGAAGAGTTTAAACTGTAGTGGCATTAGTTCCTCTCTAAATGTCTCATAGCAGTGAAGCCATCAGGACCCGGGCTTTTCTAAGTTGGTAAGTTTTAAATTACTTTTTCAATTTCATTGGTTGATATTGGGCCATATAGAACTTTTAGGTGTCTGTTCAACTTTGGTAATTCACACCAATCTAGAAATCTGTCCATTTCTTCTGTATTTTCCATCTTACTGATGTATAGGTTCTCTAAGTAGGTATTGATGATCCTCTGGATTTCTGCTGGGTCCATTGTAATTTCACCCTTTTCATTCCTAATTGCATGGATTTGGGCCTTTTCTTTCCTTTTTCTGATAAGGTTGGCTAAGGGTGTATCAATTTTGTTTATTCTTTGAAAGAACCAAATCTTGGCTTCATTGATCTTTTTTTATTGTTCTTTTATTGTCTCCATTGGATTGATTTCTGCTGTGATCTTTATAATTTCCTCCCTTGTATGAGCTTTGAGTTTGTCCTGCTCTTCTTTTTCTAGAAGCTTGAGGTTCAGCATCAGGTTGTGTAATTGACCTCGCTCTGTTTTCCTAATGTAAGTATTCACTGCTATGAATTTCCCTTGTAAGACTGCTTTCATTGTGTCCCATAGATTCCAATATGTTGTATTGGCATTGTCATTTAATTGTAGGAACTGTCTGATTTCTTCTTTAATTTCCTCTGTGACCCATTGGTTATTCAGAAGTGTGTTTTTCAGTTTCCATGTGTTTATGAAATTGTTGTGGTTTCTTTTGCTATTGATCTCCAATTTCATCACACTATGGTCTGATAATATACAGGGGATAACTTCAATTCCTTTGCACTTACTTAAACTTGTTCTCTGAGCGAGTATGCGGCCCATTTTGGAGAATGACCTGTGTGCAGCTGAAAAGTATGTGTATTCTGATTTTGTGGGGTGGAATACTCTGTAAACATCTGTTAGGTTCATTTGTTCAAGACTTTGATTGAGTTCTAGTACTTCTTTGTTTATTTTTTGCCTAGTTGATCCATCTATTTGTGACAGTGGGGTGTTGAGGTCCCCCACTACAATTGTATTAGTGCATATATGACTTTTCATGTCTGTTAATATTTGTTTTATATAGTTAGGAGCACTCGTGTTTGTTGCATATATATTGATGATTGTCATCTCTTCTTGGATTTTTCCCTTTACAAGGATTTAGTGTCCTTCTTTGTCTCTCTTAATCAGTGTTGGTTTGAAATCCACTTGATCTGCAAAAAGGATAGCTACTCCTGCTTTTTTTTTGAGTTCCTGTCACATGGACTATTGTTTTCCATGTCTATGAGTTTCTTTTTGAATTAAGTGTGTTTCTTCTATGCAGCATATTGTTGGATCTTGCTTCTTGACCCATTCTACCAGTCTCTTTCTTTTGATTTGTGAATTGAGGCCATTAACATTGATGGTTATAATTGATATGTATTGCCTTATCATGACTTGTCATGACTTTTTCTGGTCATGACTTGTTGTGGCTTTTTCTTTTTGTTAGAGTCTCCCCCTTTTTGTTTAATTTCTTAACATGCCTGATGGATTCATTCTGCAGGGCTTCCTGGGGTTGTGACCCTTATTGTCTTTTTCTAGGATATTGTTTAAAAATTATGCAGTGCTGGTTTGGTATTTGTGAAGTTTCTAAGGTGCTCTTTGTCATGAAAGTATCTTATTTCTCCTTCATTTTTGAAAGATAGTTTTGCAGGTTACATCAATCTTGGTTGGATGTTGTTTTCCTTTAGGGCTTGAAATACATCACTCCAGGCTCTTCTTGCCTTGAGGTTTTGTGTTAAGAGGTCTGCTGTGATTATGATGGGCTTTCCTTTGTATGTGATTTGTTTCTTTTCTCTAATTGCTTGTAGAATTTTGTTCTTCTGTTGGGTTTCTGGAATCTTAACTATTATATGCCTATGTGTAGACTTTTTTTTATTATGGCTAGTTGGAGTCCTATATCCCTCACCTATATGTATGTATACCAAGTTCTTTCCCCCTGTTTGGGAAGTTCTCTGCCATCACTTCTGTGAACAGTTTTTTTTATGTCATTTGCACTTTCTCCTATTTCCTCCTTGACTCCAATCAGTCTTATGTTATTCTTCTTTGCATTGTCTAGCAGCTGCTGGATTGATTTCCATGATCCCTTACTACTTTAAAGAATTTTTTCTTTTCCTGGTCACTAATTGCAATCCTATCTTCTATATCTGAAATTCTATCCTCATATTGACTCATTCTGCTACGTAAACTTTCAATGGAGTTTTTAATCTCCCGGAAATCTTTATGGATTCCATTTGTTTCCTATGTTGGGATTACATCATGTGAAATCTGTTTCGATCTGTTTTATGTGTTCCATTTGTTTCCTATATTGGGATTCCATCATTTACCCCAGCTCCTCTATTTTTTCATCTGTGTCCCCTCTAGATTTATTAATCATATCTTGTACTATGGGCATAATCTCTGTTGTTATCTGAGAAATTATTTCTGATTTCATTTTTTCCAGGTACCCCTTCGTTGCCAGTTCAGGGAGTCCATGTGGTTGAGTATCAGATTGTTCTATCTTGTTGCCCTTTGGGGTTCCCTTAGGTGATCTGGAAGTCTGGTTTGGGGACTTATTTATATGTCTTCTCATTTCAAGAGATGAATCCTGCTGTGTCTTTGTTGAAGTGACTTTTTGCTCACCCAGTGGTCTTGAATTCTCACCAAGCCACTGGGCAGCCTTTACTGTGCTGCTCACCAGTACACCAATTCCTGGATTCAGAGTGGTGGCCTTCTGGATCCCTGAGCTGACCTATGGTCTGGGCAGGCTTCTGGCTGGGGCCTCAGGACCCTTGGGATGGTATCTAGGCATGCCTCTCACTGGGGCCCCTATTAACTATTGTCTGGGAGGGCCTTTGGCTGGGAGCTGTGCACCCCAGTTTCTGCTGTCTGCAAAGGCTTTGGCTAGGGTCTCCTCACACTTATCAATGGTATTAGGGCAAGCCTCTGGTTATTGCTTGTGTGTCTGTACAGCTCTACTCCAAGCAGGTCCCTGGCTGTGGCTGATGGTATGGCGAGCCTCTGGCTGAAGCCTGTGTGCCCTTGCAGCCCCTTTCTGGGTGGGCCTTTGGCTTGAGTGGGTGTGCCTGAGCCTTCGGGGTCAGGACAGAGTCCTGGCTGGGATCTCCCCACAGCCGTGCTGGTCAGGGCCACACAGCTCCTTCCTGGAATCTGCCCCCACTTAGGGATGGAATGGTGGGCCTCTGAACCCATGTGCCTGTGCAGCTCCTCTCTGGACAGGCTCCTGGCCTGGGGGTGGTGGTGTCAGAGCCCCTGGTGTTGGGGTGGACCCCTGTCTGGGATCCTCTGGTCAGGGCCACACAGCTGCTCCCTGGGATCTGCACACACTCACCGATGGAATGGTGGGCCTCCCATCATGTCCTCTTTGACCAAGAAAATATCAGAGCACTTTCAGGTGCCAACTGACCAACTCAATTGAAGAACTGAAGTTGGATATAAAATAAAAGAGGAAATTTGTGGTTCATAAATTTTTTAAAAGGTTAGATTCAATTGAAATTCAAGCACAGCCGAAAGAGGTTCAAATGATATAATCAGAACTTGAGTTTTCTTGCTTATGAGTTGTGTCACATCAGCTGTATTTGTTCATCGTAGGCTCAGCCTTTATTTCACCAAACTGTTTCCAAACTCATGTTCCAGTGACCTGGATTTAATTATATAATTGATACAAGAATTGAAGACAGTGGGATGTGATAGGATGACTGGTGAGGCTTGATTCACATTCTCCACCTTTGGAGCTAAAAATGAAGCTGCATCTAAACAAGTGGGTTAAAAATGGAAGCATTCCAACTTCCAAAGAAAATATTAATTCAAAGAGTAAATGGATGGGTTCTGATGGCATTAATAGGAGGAATCCAGAATTAGAATAATCAGCTTGATAAGTGAGAGTCCCTGAATTGTAGCTGAGAAATGGGATATGAAGAAATGAAGTTTTTTGTCAGTGAATTCCCCCCTTTGGAATTACCTAACTCTCATAAAAAGAATTAACTTGCTAAAAGTTTTACTTTTCTGACACTTTGTTGTTTCTGAGTATACATTATTTTTAGGGAAATTTAAATTGAATGACATATTCTTGTTGGTTTTTATCAGTGAGAAATGACTGTCATGGAAGCACACAAGGTTTGATAGCTTTGAATTAAGGAATAAGTGAGAAATAACTTCATCTTTCATATTGACAAAATAATTTGTTGCAACATCACTAAAATTTTTCTAAAGTCCACATTCAGATATTCTAGCTCAATCCCTTCTTATATCCTTTTCCAAGGATTCTATGATCTTGCCATGTTATTCATTTTATATATTAATTTTAAAGCAATTATTTATGAAACTGAAAGCTAGATACTATGAGATACAATATATAAAATATGATCTTTGCCTACCAGATGTTTGCAATTTACTTAAATTCTCAGTGCTGTCAAAGGACCAACCAAGAAGAAAGTCAACAGATGCTTGGAAGTTGTCTTTCTCACTCTTTGTGGCTTCTACGTGAGCTAATTTAATGCTTTTAAAGGACTGATATAAAATTAAATGACTTGAATGTTCCATTTAGAATTTTCAGACCACGTGAGTAGCCATACATACAACTTCAATACCAGAGAAAATTACACAGACCATGAGACTATACAAAATGCTTAGTCATGAAACAGAGTAAAATATAAGCATATGAATAATTTTCCTTCCAAATCACAAATGCTTTCAACACAGGTTTGCCTTTAGGCTTTATATTATATTCTTCCATTAAGAATTGATTAAACTATATTCTTCCATTTCAAACTTACTTTTCAGATCTTTATTATATTTCAAAATTTCCATAATGAGCACCTTGTGTCTGTCAAAAGTTAACTTCTTCACTAAAACTTTCATGTTTAGATCATTCACTTTCATCCTAAAGTCTTAAACTTCCAGTCTCTCCCTGTAATTACTTCTCTCAGTCACACCTGTCATTAATCATCTCAGAAAAGCCCGTGCAGTTGTCACAACACTTAAAGAACACAGGGGAAAAAAACTAAAGCCTCAGATGACATTGATATCCTTAGCTTACTTATCTTCAATTGGGAAAATATTAAGCTTCTCCCAAAAGGACCATTACTGACCTATTTGGGAACTCAAATAACAACAAAACCTAACTGGAATTCTATTTTCTGTGCATTTTTCTATTTATATTTTAGTATTGGCTTTTAAAAAAATCTTGAATAAATATTGAGGAAAGAAATAAGAATGGGCTCTTAATTTTTCACTGTCAATATCTCTAGCCAGGTAAAGTTTTAAAGCACTCAAAATCTCACATGTTATTTTCTACTCACTGGCCATTTTTGATGAATGTAACTGAACTTGAGATGTATTTATAAAACAAAAAATTCAACAAGTATTTTAATTTGAGTTTCCTGAGCAAATATTTTATCGTGTTTTCCATCCAACTACCTATGACAAGTGAATAAAAAATCTAAAGAATCCATAGATCTCTGCTGGGGATGTAGCTCAGTGGTAAAGCAGTTGTTTAACATATGTGAAAGTCTGTGTTTGATCTCCAGTATGAAAAAGAGAGAAACCTGATAGAAATAAACATGGCAGTAGTAGGTGAGCAGTTGTGCCAGAGTGAGGGGTACTTGAGGTAGATCTTCTGCCTTTGGGAATTATAATGTTAGAGAAGAAGTAATTTTTTTTGAGACAGAGTCTCACTCTATAGTTTAGGCTGGCCTTGACCTCACTATGTAGCCCAGGCTGGCCTCAAACCCATGGTGATCCTCCTGCATCAGCCTCCCAAAGTGCTGGGATTGCAGGTGTGTGCCACCACAGCCGGCTATGACTGTTGACTGAGTTTTAAATATTTACCTAATCTATGAGATTACTCTCCTGGATAATACACTACTCTCCGTAAACATTTAGGCTTTTAAATCTACTCTGGATCTTAAAAACAGAAATTAATTACAAGAAAAATTTGTAAGGAATCCTTAGAAATCAGTTACAATGTGATATTAATATTTTTAAGCTTTGGAAATTAATTTACTGTTTAAAATTTTCTTTACACATATTTTTTAACTACTCTTCTGTAATATGGTCTTATCTGTTTTTATGTAACCAGTAATTGTCACAACATCACACCAAGAAGTACTATTAATGGGGAAGTTAGGAAATCTACACCATTTTGGATAATAAAGTACAGAAAATAAATGATACAATTGTTTTAAACAAAGATTAAACCAGAAAAATAAGTAGGAATGTTTAGATATATAAGCAGTAACAAATATATGACATTCTCTATTAGGTTTCTTATGAAGTTATGTAATATTTTATGATGAGAAATCTTAATGTATATGTTTCTGTCCCTTTGGAATTAAAGTAACTGTTCCCACGAGATCTTGGACTCTCCTCCTTATAGTTAACTGTTATTATATATCTTAGATAGAGATAATAAGACTCCATATCTGATTGTTATTATTTTGGAGGTAATAGGATTTATTAGGTTCTTGTTGAACTGAATTTCTTCTCAGCAATGATTCACCTATTCGTCTCAACTTTGTATTTGGCACTAATTGTACTCTTCACCTAATCTTAAGTCATATATCATATGATAGAAATATGTTTTTGTAAACTTTATATATTGAAATTAAAATGTTTTGTATCCTCTTGTGACACTTATAAAATTCTTAATGCATGTGCTAATATTGTTGGGACCATGTGAATTTACTGCAGCATAAAAAGGCAGAATAGTACACATGAAATATTGGTGTAGTACTTATAAAATGTGTATCAATATTCTTCTAAAATTTTGTATAAGTCTTGGTGCTATGTTCCTTCCTTGTCAGGGTCCTGGACTTATATCAATATTCATTTAGTACATATTTGTAATATATATACCCTTTTGTGGTGGTTTATTGGTTTCACTATTAAATTGTTTATTCCCCACCCTTTGATACTGGATTAAATGGAACTCTTATGTATGCAACTGTTGAATTTCAGAATACGAGAGTTGACTTTCACTCTTTTTCTCAATTCTCCACACTTACCACAACAATGAGCACTGGCTGTTCAATTATTTGGAGTCCTCAAAGAAAATAGAATATATCCCCAAAGGTTCAGTTGAAAGTCTGCAATAATAAGACTATTCAGAGTGGTATGAGTAGAATTATTGAGCAAATGAGGAATACTGAGGCTACTACACACAGGTGGAAGCCATTAATATCCCAGAAGGTGAAGGGATAAAAGGTCTCTTAGTCAGAGGGTTGGGCTGCTATAACATATTATAGACTAATTTATTTTTCATAGTGGTGGATAAAGATCTGAAATAAGGGTAGCAACACAGTGGGGTTCTGATGATTGCTTTCTTTTGAATTGCAAAATGATGTCTTGAGAGTAGTTAAATGTTGAAATTAGGAAATCTAGATCATTTGGGATAATAATATACAAAAAAAGGTGTGTTCTTGCTATATTTGCACATAACAAAAAAAGGGTAAAAATGCTCTGTGGTTGCTTTTAAAAAGACATTAATTCCATTTATAAGGACTCTACCCTCGTGACATAAACCACTCCAAAGGGCACCCTATCATTATGACTAGAATCCCCTGCAGTTAGGTTTCAGTCTCCTGCTCAATATATCATGCAGCCCTGAGGTGGGGAGGGGGGACCTAAAAAACAGAACTAAGAGAGAAAGCAGGGTGCTGGGATGACCAATACTGGTGCAACTGACAAAGGTGCTGGCCAGTCCAAGCCACTGATATTTATTGGTAGTCAACTGGGGTAAAGGCGAGCTACCTGCAAGGGCAGTACTATGTGTGAGGATGTGCAGTCATGCAGTTTCTATGGAAATTAATGTAACCAAGGCTCATAAAAGACAAGACAAAGCATTCTCAAATTAGGAACAGAATAGACAAAATATGTGGTTGTAATTAGATTGTTGTCCTTCTAGTCTGAAGGTTTTTGGTGTGGGAATGAAATTTGGATATGAGTTACTCTGACCTTGGCACATAGGCTATGGCCAGACTCATTTCTCAAAAGAAGCCAATTGAGGGGTTAACTCTTCACAGCCTGCACTGATTGCAGTCTCCCACAATAATGCTATCACATTGGTATTTGGGGATTTTAATGTGAGAAATTAAGGGGACTCTAACATTCAGTTCACAGCAAAGGAAGAAAGGAGTGTTGTCAATATCAGGAATACCTGAGAAGGTAAATTGTGTGAGAGGAATTCGAGTCACAGAGAGGTGCAGGGGCTGTCAGAGGTTCAAGCCTGTAGTAGGGAGTGCATGGAGGAAGACATCCTTTTGCACCTCTCAGTTTCCTGCCAGAACCTCCTGTTGGCAGGAACAAACCTGAAGACAAATCTTAATGATCTGGAAAGGCAGTATGGGCAAAGCTGTCTGAATGATAATCTTCCTAATTGCAGGGTAGAATAAGAAAGGACAAAAAAGTTTAGGGATAGATAGGACAAAATGAAAATAAATATCTATACCATACCTTAAAAATATGAATCCTTTTCATTTCATCTCCCTGAAGTATCCTACTCTAATCCACTACCACCTCTCCTCTGGTCCAAAGCAACAGCATGACAACTATTTGTTCTGTAAACATGCATGCTAGTCACCGAACATTAAAATAACCTTTAGAACCAATGAAATTATCCACTTCTCTGACATAAATCCTTCAGTAGCTCTCCTTCACCCTTAGAATAAAGCCCAAAGTATTACCATGTGGTGGACACCAACAATAGGGTTGAAATAGGGTGAAATTATTTTCCTGAAGCCATGTATGGTGTTGACTGTAACAACATATGTTTACTCTTTCAAGCTCACCAAGCTCAGTCACAGGCACAATCCTGGACTAATCTACCTACTTGTCATACTGGAATGAAATGCTGGGAATTAGATCTTCCCATGACCTGATGAGAGAGTGAAAAAGACATATAACAATTTATATGCTTTATTCAAAAAGTTAATAATGGCGTGGCATTTTATCTTTTCTTTATCTCTTCACTTATTATCCTTATTCAACTCTTATTCTCATGTAGAGAAAATACATGGAGCCTGGTGAAAACATATAGACAAATTTTTCCAGATTTTTCTGGAAATTTATGAAATGTGAGATTTGAAATATAATTGAGGAAAGCATTGGACCAATCTCTCATGTGGAAGGGAAAAAATGAGTTAAGACTCAGAAATAAAAACGGATTTATTTCATATCAATAGAGCTAAATAATGTCAGATTCTGTTTTAGAATCCAGTTCTTCTAATTCCTAAGTCAGTTTTCTAATAATCACTTTGGCTTTTTTTTCATAGTCAATAGCCTATTTCCACATTTAACAACATTGAAAACATAAAGTGGTGCCTTTCAACACAAGACTCTGACATGCTTACAATATTCCAGTCATTTAGAGCTTGTTCAAAAAGCAATATAACAAATAAAATCCTATTTCTTTTTGTTTTTATTAAATTCATCCCAGATTACAATAAATCGCTCATCAGAAAAACTAGGGAATGGGGAAAGAATAAGAACCAAGATACATCATGTACAGGCACGAGTACCAACGATAAATGTAAACATATTGTATGCCTAAAATGCACCAATAAAAAAATTTAAGTAAAAAAAACCAAACTGTTCTGACAACCACTGGCTATTGTTTGAAAAAGTCAGGGATGATACTCAGTACACTGCTATTATGTTTGTCAGGGCTGTGGCAGCTAATAACACACCTCTAAGTTTCAGAATCATTTCAGCTATGTGCACTGAAGCTTCCCATAGCAATCAACTTGTAAGAATTGACTGTTGCTACAATGAGCTTTTATCAAGGTCAGTGCAAATTTTGTCTTTGAGTTTATTATTGTCTGTCATGTTGGATGCATATGGGTTGAAGAGGTTTGATTTAGAAGCAGTAGAAGCTGCCTGAAGTCTTGTATAGAAAACTAAATCTATAGCTGGTATTGATCTATCTAAAAGTGGGCCCCTAAAAGAAGAAT
This sequence comes from Heterocephalus glaber, assembly GCF_053883595.1. Lineage (NCBI taxonomy): Eukaryota > Metazoa > Chordata > Mammalia > Rodentia > Bathyergidae > Heterocephalus > Heterocephalus glaber. The sequence goes on along the minus strand of NW_028258138.1, from coordinate 31,079,589 downwards.
TTTATACTTCATTATTGTTTTGAGTGAAGATATCCTCATACTCTCTTAGTACAATCAGAAAAAGTTATTTTTAGAATATAAGAAAATAATGTCTTCTAATAATCAATTTCGTGAGCTAGAATTCTTCGCTTTGGTCAATTTTAAGACTTTTATTCTTATAGAAGTTTTAAATTCACAGCAAGGTTGAACACACTGTAGAGTGATATCCTATATACTTCATGCCTCCACATAGGCATAGTCTGTCCACTAGAAAAACTTGCCTCATCTGATGGATCAATTGTTACAATTAATAACTGATTTTAGTTTTTCTTTTTTTCAAAGATAACTCTAATTTTCCATTCTATATCCATTGATTAGCAATTGATTCTAATTCACCAGTTTCATGGAATGAGTATTTTTTTTTAACTGTTAATTAAGAAACCACATATTAAGAAGTAGAAATGTAAAGATAAATAGGTCAAAGCTTGGGTACTCAAAAAAAAAAAAACCAAACAAACCTGAGAACAGCATTAAAATAAAAGGAGTGATTGAAAATTATGGTGAAAGTTTAAATTTTAAATAATTATTATAGCAAAAGACACACTACCATTAATTTACCTCAAACACGTTCCATCATTTCCAACACTTATACCATTATTCTTGCCAGTTTGAATCAGTTCTGGATGTCCTCTTTCATAAGTGCCTTTAGTTGCATTGTCCCGGTTGCCTCAGTGTTCTGAACTGATTCAAAACACTTACTTGTTTTTTAAGTTCTTTTATTGGTACATTTTAGGTATACAATTCATTTACATTTATCATTGGGTGTTTATACCTGTACATGATATATCTTGGTTCTTATTTTTTTCCCCATTACCTGTGCACCCTTCACCCCCTCCGCCCTTACCTATTTACATCGATTTCATTTGCATTTTTTCTTCTTTTCTCATAGCTTTTCCTTTCCCTCTTTTCCTTTCCCCTTCCCCTCCCTTCACCCCTTTGTCTTTGGATCTTTTTCCCTATTTCAAATTATTCATTTTAATCATTTTAACCCTTGTTTACACTATCAGTTTCTCACACTAGAGAAACTATTCAATATTTACACATACATGTCCTATTTATTTCACTTAAGAGTATGACCTCGATATGCATCCCTTTAGCTATAAATGACTCTAGTTTTCCTTTCTTTATGGCTGAGTAGTACTCAATTTTATGAAAAAAAAACAACACATTTTTCTTTATCCAGTTTCCAGTGGATGCGTGCTTGGGCTGTTTCCAAGCTTTAGCTATTACAAACTGTGCCACTATGAACATGGGTGCACATAGATCGCTGTGGTATGATTCTTTTAATTCTTTTGGAAAGATACCCAGCAGGGGAATAGCTGGGTCAAGTGGGACCACTAGTCCTCGTTCTTTGAGGTATCTCCATACTGATTTCCACAGTGGTTGCACCAGTCTGCACTCCCACCAGCAATGAAGATGGGTTCCTTTCTCTCCGCACCCCCACCAGCATTTGTTATTGGTTGATTTCTTGATAGCAGCCATTCTTTCTGGGGTGAGGTGAAATCTCAGTGTTGTTTTCATCTGCATCTCTCAAATAACCAGTGATAAAACCCTTACTTTTCATAATCATTTTGACTTTGTGGAAGAGCTGGAAGTCACTTGCTATCAGATCTGATTAATGAGGTGTATGAGGATATATCATAATATTTTTATGAGACTGCCTTTCTGTTGGATGGTCCTGAGTATTTGCATTCACCAAAATTTAGTCATGAAAGAGGACTTCCAGAACTTCTTCAGAAACTGGAAAGAATAATGGTATAAGTGTTTAAAAATTTGAGGAAGAATATTTTGAGGGACATTAATGGCAATGCATATTTATGTAATAAGTTGTTTTAATTTAAATGTTCACTGTATTTTTTTCATTAACTTTATTGGTACATTTTAGGTATATATTATGATCACATTCATCATTGAGAATTTATATCTGTACATAATATATCTTAGTTCTTATTTTTTCCCATTCCTTTTTCCTGTCTTCCACCCCTCCACCCCTTCCTAGTTACAAAAGCTTTGTTTCCATTTTTTCTTTCTTTATTCATATTATTATTATTATTATTATTATTATTATTATTATTATTATGTGTGTGTATGGTGCCTGGGATCAAACTCAGGACCCTGTGCCTCAGAGGCAGGTGTGGTGCCACTGAGCTAAGCCCCTGGCCCGAAGATGGTTATTATTGATAGTATGATGAACAGCTTTGTATAGTTTTTCATACACACACATTTCATTGAATATCTTCCTTTGTACTATCCATATATTCTTCTATTTTTTTCCTTAAATTCTTTTATTGGTAGATTAGGTATATAACACAATTACATTTCTCATTGAGAACTTGTACCTTTACAAGATACATCTTGATTCTTATTTTTTCCCCATTCCTAGACCTCCCTTTACCCCCCCCACCCTTCCCTATTTACAAAGATTTATTTCCATTTTTTCCAATTCTCATCTTTTTTCCTTTCCCTTCTTTCCTTTCCCCTGTCCCTCCAACTACCGGTACCCATTTGGACCTTTTCTTCCATTTTGCATTACTGATTATTCATTCTAACCATTGGTACATTTTAGGTACACAATATAATGACATTCATCACTGGAAATTTGCACCTGTACATAGTCTCTCTTGGTTCTTATTTTTCACCCTTGCCCAGCCCTCCTTTCAACCCCTCCATCCCTCCCTATTTACAAAGATTTTGTTCCTATTGTTCCATTTTCTCATATTAATTCCATTTCCTTCTTTCCCTTCCCCTATCACTCCCACTTCCTTCCCCTTTGCCCCTTTTCTTCCTTTTTCACATTACCTATTATACATTGTAGTCCTTATTTATACTTTCAGTTTCTCACACCAGAGAAACTATTTGGTATTTATACATGTGTGTCCTATTTATTTAACTTAAGAGTATCGTCTCAATGTGCATTCATTTAGCTATAAATGTCTCTAATTTCTCATTTTTTATGGCTGAGTAGTACTCCATTTTATTTAAAAAACCACATTTTCTTTATCCAGTCTCCAGTTCATGGGCATTTGGGCTGTTTCCAAGTTTTAGCTATCACAAACTGTGCTGCTATAAAGATGGATGCACATATATCACTGTGGTATGATTCTTTCAATTATTTGGGGTAGATCCCCAGCAGTGGAATAGTGGGGTCAAATGGAACTTCCAGTCCTAGTTGTTTGAGGTATCTCCATACTGATTTCCACAGTGGTTGCACCAGTCTACACTCCCACCAGCAGTGGAGCAGGGTTCCCCTTTCCCAACAGCCCCACCAGCATTGGTTATTGGTTGATTTCATGATAGCAGCCACTCTTTCTGGAGTGAGGTGGAATCTCAGCATTGTTTTCATTTGCATCTCTCAAATGACTAGTGATTTTGAACATTTTTTCATGTATTTATTTGCTATTTCTACTTCTTTGTCTGAGAAATGTCTGTGGATTTCAGATGCCCATTCTTGGATTGGATCTTTACATTTGGGAAGTCTGATCTTTTTAAGTTCTTTATAGAATCGAGATAGTAGACCTTTGTCTGAGGAAAAGCAGGTGAAAATTTTTTCCCACATTGTGGGTTGTCTCTTCACACTGCTGGTGGTTTCTCTTGCTGTGCAGAAGCCTTTTAATAAGAAGAGATCCCACTTGTGGATTGTTTGTGCTAGCTCATGGGCAACTGAGGTTTTCTTCATAAAATCTTTTCCTACACCAATGTCTTCAAGAGTTCTACCTAACCTCTGTTCCAACTGGTTCAGAGTTTCTATTTTAATCTTTAGATCTTTAATCCATTTTGATTTTAGTTTAATGCATGGTGAGAAATACAGGTCTAGTATTAATCTTTGGCAAGTTGAAACCCAATTTTTTTAGCATCATTTATTAAAGAGACTATCTTTCCTCCAGTGAGGATGTTTGGCTCCTTTGTTGAAGATGAGATGGCTGAGTGTGTCTGGTGTTGTTTTTGCATCTTCTAATCTGTTCCACTGGTTCTCAGGTCTGTTTCTTTGCCAGTACCATGCTGTTTTTATCACAGTAGCTTTGTAGTATAGTTGCAAGCTGGGGATTGTGATGCCTCCTGCCATGTCTCTGTTACCTAGAATTGCTTTTGCTATTCTGGGTCTCTTCTTCTTCCAAATGAATTTTTGGATTGTTTTCTCAAGGTCCATGAAGTATGCTGCTGGGATCTCAATTGGAATTGCATTGAATCTATATAGCAGTTTTGGAAGTATGGCCATTTTCACTATATTAAATCTTCCTATCCAGGAGCAGGGGATGTCTGTCCATTTTCTGGTATCATCTTCAATCTCTCCTTTCAGAGTGCTATAGTTTTCAGAGAAGAGGTCTTTGATTTCTTTCAGTAGGTTGGTTCCTAGGTATTTCAACTTTTTGGATGCTATTGTGAAAGGAATTATTTGCCCAATTTTTCTCTCAGTGAGTCTGTCATTGGTGTAGAGGAAAGCTATTGATTTTTGTGTGGTGACCTTGTAACCAGCTACTTGACTGAATTTGGTTATTAAGTCTAGAAGACTTTTGGTGGAGTTCTTGGCGTCTTCTATATAGAGTATCATGTCATGTGCAAATAATGACACTTTGACTTCTTCATTTCTTATCTTTATTCCTTTTATTTCTTTCTCTTGTCTAATTGCTGTGGCTAATGTTTTCAAAGCTATGTTGAACAAGAGTGGTGATAGTGAACATCTTTGTCTTGTTCCTGATTTGAGTGTGAAGGATTTCAGTTTTTGACCATTTAGTATGATATTGGCTGTTGGTTTTTCATAGATGGCTTCTATCAGTTTGAGGTAGAGACTGTCTATTCCAATTTTTTGTAGGATTTTTATCATAAATGCATGTTGGATTTTGTCAAATGCCTTTTCTGCACCTATGGGGATAATCATATGGTTTTTGTCCTTGGCTCTATTGATATAGTGTATTGCATTGATTGATTTGCATATGTTGAACCATCCCTGCATCCCTGGGGTGAATCCCACTTGATCAGGGTGTATAATCTTCTTGATGATCTTCTGCATTCTATTTGCCAGTACCTTATTAAGGATTTTTGCATCTCTGTTCATTAGTGAGATTGGCCTACAGTTCTCCTTTTCAGTTGGGTCTTTCTCTGCTTTGAGGTTCAAGGTGATGCTTGCTTTCAGGAATGAATTTGGGAGAATTGCTTCCCTTTCAATTTCATTGAAGTGTTCAAACCATAGTGGCAGTAGTTTCTCTTTAAATGTCTTGTAGAATTCAGCAGTGAAGCCATCAGGGCTCAGGCTTTTCTTAGTTGATAAGTTTTTAATTACTTTTTCAATTTCATTGGTTGATATTGGATTGTTTGGAATTTATACATCTTCTTTGTTCAACTTTGGTAATTCATATGTATCTAGGAATCTGCCCATTTCTTCTGTGTTGTCCATCTTATTGGCATATAAGTTCTGGAAAAAGGTTTTTATGATCCTCTGGATTTCTGCTGGGCCAGTTGTAATTTCATCCTTTTCATTCCTAATTGCATGGATTTGGGCCTTTTCTTTCCTTTTTCTGATAAAGATGGCTAACAGTTTGTCAATTTTGTTGATTCTTTCAAAGAATCAACTCTTGGCTTCATTGATTTTTTTGTATCATTCTCTTAGCTCCATTGCATTGATTTCTCCTCTGATCTTTATAATTTCCTCCCTTGTATGAGCTTTGGGGTTGTCCTACTATTGTTTTCTAGAAGTTTTGAGGTTCAGCATCAGGTTGTTTCATTGGGCTCCTTCTGTTTTCCTAATATGCATATTCACTGCTATGAATTTCCCTTGTAAGACTGCTTTCATTGTGTCCCATAGATTCCAATATGTTGTATTGGCATTGTCATTTAATTGAAGGAAATGTCTGATTTCTTCTTTAATTTCCTCTGTGACCCACTGGTTACTCAGTATTCTATTGTTTAATTTCCATGTGTTCATGAAATTTTTTGAGTTTCTTTTGCTATGGATCTCCAATTTCATCGCACTATGGTCTGATAATATACAGAGGATAACTTCAATTCCTTTGCACTTACTTAAACTTGTTCTGTGTGTGAGTATGTGGCCTATTTTGGAGAATGACCTGTGTGCAGCTGAGAAGAATGTGTATCCTGATTTTGTGGGGTGGAAGACTCTGTGAACATCTGTTAAGTTCATTTGTTCAAGAATTCGATTGAGTTCTAGTATTTCATTACTTATTTTTTGTCTGGTTAATCTATCTATTTGTGACAGTGGGGTGTTGAGGTCCCCCACTACAATTGTATTAGTGCATATATGACTTTTCATGTCCATTAGTATTTGTTTTATATATTTGGGTGCACCAGTGTTTGGTGCATAGATATTTATGATTGCCATCTCTTTCTCTTGAATTGTTCCCTTTACAAGGATGTAGTGTCCTTCTTTGTCTCTCTTAATCAGTGTTGGTTTGAAATCTACTTAATCTGCAAAGAGGATAGCTACTCCTGGTTTTTTTCAGGTTCCTGTCACATGGAGTATTGTTTTCCACCCTTTAACTTTCAGTCTATGAGTTTCCTTTTGAATTAAGTGTGTTTCTTGTATGCAGCATATTGTTGGATTTTGCTTCTTGACCCATTCTGCCAGTCTATTTCTTTTGATTGGTGAATTGAGACCATTAGCATTGATGGTTATAACTGAAACACATTGACTTGTCATTGCCATGACTTTTTCTTTTTGTTGGGCTCTCCCCTTTTACATTTACTTTCTTGTCATTCCAGACGGGTTCATTCTGCTTTGCTTCCTGGGGTTGTGATCTATCCATACATTCTTACAGAGATAAACAAACAATACTACGGGATTACAGCGGGAATTTTTAGTTCAGACCTGGAGAGTCAGGGTAAGCTTTCTGCATGAGTTGTTACCTATGTGGTAGTACTCAAGTATTAAATGTCCTGAAGCAAGAAACAATATAGTCTACTTATGGAACTACTAGCAGTTGTAGTTAGCATAGTATAAAACTCAGGGCAGAAGTGTTGAGATGTAAGTTTGGGAAGTTAAGGTGGGCCAGATTTTCAAGGCCTTTGAATGCCATATCAAATTGATATTTTTCTCTTGGTCAAAAAGAGATAGCTTGATTTTGAACAGGTGAACATTACAACTATGCTTTCATTCTGATATACCTTCTGCCAATAAATTAGAGATTGAAATTCCTGGGTACAAGGTAGAAAGCAGACAGCTGAATTAGAAGTCTGATACATTAGGCCTTTTTCTCTGATTCTGGATTGAAGGAGACAACTGCTTAAAATGATGAATAAAAGGTTAAAAACTCAAAAAGCAATCATGTATATATGGAAAGAGTTTATGATTTCACTAGATGAGAAAAATAAAAAAGAGAAAGTAGTTGTGTCTAGATCCTTAGAAAAAATTTATAAAGTAACAGATTTACAGAAAAGAGCCATGAATTTAATTTTACAGAGACTATAGCTCCCAGGAAGGCAGATAAAGCCTACATTTTAAAAATCAATATAGTAAATGATTAACCAAGTTCATGGTATATGGTAGGTATTTAAATATATATGTTCATGTATATATACATATACAGTACATGTATAATTTGAATGCTTATATATTTATATTTGTATATATTTATACATACATGTATATTGCATATATGAGAAGTGAATATTGAAGTAAATTTGCAATATTCATTTAAAACACTTCCCAGTGAATTTACATATGAATCTAAAACTAGAAAAAACATTGCAATTGTGAGTTGATATGAAACTTAGAAAAGGTTGGGCTAGACTTGCACTAGGAGCCATTAGCATTAGCCGGTGGTAATTAAAACTGACAGAATGGGTGGTATAAAGGAAGTGAACTAGTGATCTACACTTAAAAATTCTTTTGAGTACATTAACATTTACAGGTAGGCAAAAGAACCCATGGAATGTACATAAGAGGAATAGTGGTGGGGAGGGGCAGGAGGAGAAGGGGGAGGAAGAGGGGGAAAGAAGGAAGAAGACAAGAAAGAGGAAAAAGAGGAGAAGGAAGAAGAAAGGGGGAGGAAAAGGGAGAGGAAGAGGAGGAGCAGAGAGAGGAGGAGGAAATGGCCATTACTTGGAAAGCAAGGAGTAAACATTTTAGATGTATTTAAATAATATCAAATACAATAGAAATAGAGTCAAGGACTGAATTCCAAATGTGTGTGTAAGAGAGAGAGGCTTTAGGACTTGATTTAAAATGTGTTTTGTAGTTAGTAACTAGAAAAAAATCACATACACTGTTACTGAGTAAAAAGACAGACTGAGTAATAAATGTTGAATAAGGGACAGAAAGTAGAGTCATTGAGTTTGTATTGCTCTTTTGGAAAGGAAAAATGTGTTTTGAGGTGAGCTAGTGGTATTTTTTGTTTCAATAGAAGTTTAAAAATTCACAGTCTTGTGAGTACAGATAGGGTGAAAAACATGTTGCAGTGCAAGTAGATTAAGAAAGAAAGAAAAAGAAAGAAAGAAGAAAGAAAGAAAGAAAAAGAGAGAAAGAAAGAGAAAGAAAGAAAAGAAGGAAGAAAGGTTAGACGAAGAGAAATATAATTCTCCAAACAAAGCACTGCAGAAAGACAAAGATGAGATATATTTCCATTAGAATATTGGAGAAATGCTTCTACAGAGGCAAGAAGAAAGGGGAGAACAACCAAATACCTCAATAAGTATGTGACGAGCAGAGTGGAGACTGAGTGTGTTGGAAGCTGAAATAAGACTCACATTTGCGTTGTGAGACTTCTGGGATTAGAGACTGAATATTGAGTTTGAATAGATGAGATATGTATATGTACCAATTCCCCAAGATGAATGCAATCATTATACACCAGAAACATATACCAGAAAAAAATATAAAAAGGAAATGTGAGCGGTTGTTATTGGACAACATCTGAGAGAGAGAATGATGAAGACAAATGAAAGGCCCAAGGCTGGACTATGCATGAAGCTATGTTTGAAAGGCATTTGGGGTGTATTTTCTCTGAAAATTTGATTTGTATTTTCTCTGAAGGGACTCAGCAGCTCTAGGGTTTGGATCAGTAAAAGTGGGGTAATTTTAGCCAATCTGACATGATAATTGCACTGGTTGAATAACTTTCAGGATAAAAAGAAGAGGAATTTAGAATATGGTGAGGAAGTATTTTATTCATAGGATTTAGGCTAAAGCAGAAAAGAACAGTTGTACTTAGGACAAAAAACTGAGATCCGTAAGGTTAAGGAGTAGGTAATGTGACCATAAAATAAGGGCTAGAGAAGAAAGAAGTTTTGGTTAGTGTGTAGTACAGTTCAAGATTTTAGTAACAATACTTACATGTGAAAAAAAATGTTAGAAGTTATAATAAGGGGGTAAATGGTTCAACTGTGAATGAGCGAGGAGGTGACTAATTCATGGGGCTAAAGATTTGGAGAACATTCTCCACATGAATTTTGAAGACACCTACATGACAGCCTGTACCTACAGTGGAGAAAATGACTATGTTACAAGTATTAAAGAGTTTGAGTGATGTGATTATATGAATAGATCATTAGGAAATGATTAAGGTAAATATAAGTAGAATTGAAAAGTGGGGATTTTTGCATATACATGCATGTATACATGGAGAAGGAGTCCTGGAGAGCTACAAGATTTCTCACACATCTCCCCACTGAAAGATGTATTGCAGAGTACGTGGTATAATGAGAAGCTACTTTGAAAGTACTGATAGTTAAAACCGAGAGTATGACCCATTTGAAAGATTAAGATATTTTGTTCACTATTCCATAGGTGAAGGGGAAATATTTGGAGACAACAGAAAAAATTTAGCGAAGAAAAAGAAAGTAATGATAGTGAAAAAATAGTATTGTGAGGTAATAAATGAGGAACCAAATAAAAAGGGTAAAAGAAAAAGGAAATTCTCTTTCTTTTATTATATTAAGGAGGAATAGCCATTATTCAAGAGGCTGCTATATTTCTGTTTTTTCTGCTAGTTTTGCAGCATGTAGTTTTCTAACAACTTCTGTTACTTTTTTTACAGGAGCAGAAGAGAGAAGGAACTATAGAGAATAGTGTCATGAGTTGGGAAAGTGTCGTCTATGGTAAAAGGGGGTGTACGCATATGTGTACACACTTGTGGATACATGTGCACCACCAGTTGGTGTGGGAAGATGTCAAAGTTCTCTGAAGTAAAATTGGAAAAATATGATGAGGAATATTTGAATCATCTGGGCTGCATTTCAAGGCCACTTAGGCAGAAGAAAGACATGGTAAAGTACTCAAATCTGGGTTAAAAAAAAGAAATTTTGGCAGCAGGTTAGGGTGTGAAATAAATAGGGTGGTGCAAAAGGTGAAGAAGATTGGCCAGGAGTTAGTTTTGAGTGGGGGGAGCAACTCTTGACAGAAAAATACTTACCTGTGTGACTGATAAAATTCTCAGAGAGGCTCAAGATGACTTCAATATTTTCAAATTAGGAACACGAGTTAATGATGATTATATTAAATAAAAGTAAGTTTGATAGCTCTATTAAATTGAAAATAATTATTAAGGAGTAGGAAAAAAGCTGAAGCTAAAAAAGAAGCATTGGGGAAATGTATATGTTAAAATATCTAGTAAATTATAACAGTAAAAACGATGGATAAAGAAAGATTGTCAAGGTAAAAGTGTGAAATAAAATTAAAACAGGACCATGGACAGAACTCCAAGTAGCATCAACATTTCAAAGATGTCTGAGGAAAATCAGATGAAAGGAGGAAGGGAGGACCAGTGAGAGAGATAAATGAAAAATGAAAGAGCTTTTTCACAAAAATATTTTGAGACAGTGGCAAGAACCTTGAAAAGTTTGACATTTTTACCTTTCTTGCCAGGTAACAAGGTAACCTTCTACTATTTTTTGGATGCTGACACAAGACACAGACTTCCAGGTCAGAGATGAAAGATTTTATTACTAACATCAGAAGCAGTAGCCAGATAAGCTGTTCAGTCATGTCAGTTCTCTGAAGTTCAGTCCCCATAGGGGTGAGGCAAGTGGGCTTGCATAAATATTTTCACACACAGTGGCATACATTGCATGACCAGGAACATGGCAGATGGGAAACTTGTCACTTTAAAGCACCTTATAAATAAGCATGAGTTCTGTCCCAGAGGGACGCATTACCTCTTCCTTTGAGGTTATAAACAGAAATATGAGGAATAGACCTAGTAAGAAACAGTTAAGTCTTTACGTGCTTGGCAAACCCTACAAGATAATTCAGAGGCCTATGGAAGACTATCTCTAAATATAAAGTTTGCTTGTTTGTTTGTTTGTGTTTTTGGTACTGGGGAATCATCCTTGTGCTTGTGCAGCAAGCGGCGAAACCACTGAGCTAAATCCCCAGCCCAATATAAAGTTTTTTGGTACATATGTTCAGCATTTTGCACAATGACAGAAGCTGAGATGGGTCTGGAAAGAAGGTTACAGACGTGGCCATTAGAGGTTCTTGGTAAATCCTTCAAAGTGAATGTGATTCCCATTTGATGTCTTCACTAGTCATTTTCCTATTTCTGGGAAAATATACCCAACATGCTGAACTTAAATGAAGAGAGATGTATTGTGGTTCACAGTTAGTGAGTTGAGTCCATGGATGAGAGGCTCAGAGGCAGAATCAGCATGGTGGAAGGGGCAAGTAGAGGACAGAAGGCTAATCACATTATAGCAGCCAAGAAACAGAATAGAAAGGAGCTGGGGATGAGAATACAGCCTTGGAAGTCACATCTACAGTGACTTGCTCCTTCTGACCAGGCCTCACCTTGGAACGTGAGATATTTTGGGGACATTTTAGATCTAAACCATAACTGTGTCAGTAATATTAATGTTGTAGAAATTGGGATTCACTGACTTAGGTTTTTAGCATGTCCTAGGGCTGTGAGTGGTCTTCATAAAATATTAATTTTGTAGTGCAATGTTGATAGATTCCATTAAATATAATGCAAGTGCATGCTCGATTATTTGTATTACCTTATTATATAGTCATCTTATTTTAATCTGTGTATTTGCACATGTGATCATCCAGGATATCTCATACCTCGTTATGTTAGTTGTCCTATGCTAAGAAGAATAAAGCAAGGCAAGTATTGATATGGAAAATATTTTTCACCTAAAATTTAAGTAAAGTGACATGATAGCAAGCTGTAAAGAAGAGAATATGACAAGAATTTAAATACAAAAAAGTAATAGATCCTTGCCATTAACACTGATTATAGAAAAGTAATCAAACTTCATAAAACATGCCCTGTCTCTAGTATCATATATACTATGTTACCATTGTAAATTTAATTTCAACAAAATGAAATAATTTAAATATGATTTTATTAATATTGGAGATACTTTAAAAACCTAATACAATATGTTGAATTACTAATGTTTTTTACATGATTCAAACATGATAAAAAGAATATTTTAGAAAAACTTGCTTAATAGTCTTGTCTTCAATTAGTATAATCGCCTTGTCTGAACACTAGACACAAACACACCCACGTAGCCACTGTTCCATTCACGTATCTTGTTTAGAGTGATTTTCTCATATAAAAGCAAATACAATATACTTTTAGTAAGCAAAATTTTAAAGATGTCCCATTAATATTCCTGTTCCCTGGTTATTTAACCAAATCCTAACTTGGTACTGCTGTGGAGATCTTGTAGATGTGATGAAAGTTACTAATTAGCTAACATTAAGACAGGGAGATTGTTTGTGATTGTGCTATACACAAGAGCACAAAGTCTTTTAAAAGCAGAAGAGGAAGGCTGAAAAGTCAATTAGAGAAAAGAGGCAGCAAAGTGATATAGAGGGCTAAATCAGAGGGATTTGAAGAGAGAAAGCAGCTCAGTTTGTTACTGCTAGTTGGAATATAAAGGGGCCCATAAGCCAGCTAATTTGTGTGGCTGCTGAAGTCCTAAGCCAAAATGCTGAAAGGAAATGGGGACTACAGTTCTCTAGTCACAGTGGAAAAGGAATCTGCCATTAACTGCAAAGAGTTTGAAGTGTATTTTCTTTCAGAATCTCCAGATAAGAAGGAAGGCCAGCCAATTTCACCCTTGAGGGACTCTAACAAGAGTGGCTAGCCATGACAACACAAATTTCTTATCTCTAGAAGCCATGAGATAATAAATTTATGTTGTTTTAAGATGCTGAGCTCGTGGTAATTTGTTGGAAGAAATAGAAAATGGAGAAAATGTTATTTTTTTCTCCAGTTAACATAAATGGTTTGATATTATTACCCTGTTTACCTTATACATTTGTTTTTCAACATCGTATCTTGGAGCTACTTACAAAATGGTATATGGAGAATTTTTAATTATTAATTTATAGCTGCATGATATTTTACTGTACAATATATTTTTATTATCTGACCAGATTTAATGATAAATATTGGTGTTTCCTTTTAACTTTTGGTAATATGCTGCAACATAAAACCTTGTTCAAACTTCCTTCACATTCACAAATGTGCTAGCATATCTTAAAGGTAGGTATTGCTACATCAGAGGACTCATATATGTAACTCTGATTGATATTGATCAGTTTTTCTTTCCTTCATCCTCCACCCAGCCTGTAGGTGGTGTTATTCCTCTAAACTCTTTACTATTGTCCACTACTGCCTATGTATCTCTGACTTCTCATCTGATAATTTTCCCCTTATATGTTTCTACTATGTGTGCTCTATTTTTCTTCCCCCAAATATCCTATTTTCAGGCCCATTTCACTAGATGTCTCCTGTGCTTATTACAGTTCCCACTCCACTTCAACTAGTCACATATCTGAACCTCTTTGCTGCCCAAGACTCAGTTCATATATTAACTATTTAGAAAACAATGTATGACACATGGTGGTTGCTCCACATCTTATTACTGGATGGATAAATAATTAAATAATTCAGAAGACCAGAAAGAATCGCTGTCATTAACTCTGTCTTGGAGTTAAGCAGGCTGGAACTGAGACAGAAAGAGCCCACTCCAAAGGATAACACAGATTCTAAGAGTCTGTAACTTGAAGTTGAGTGTTTGGAAAAGGAGAAATACTGACCAGTTTGACCACGGAAATGCCATGATGAAATCATCTTGAAGGTGTCTATCTGTAAGGTGAAGTAGAAAATAATAGACTGACTGCATCATAGCATAGGGCATCATGTATGTCAAGCATGTAATTACTTAGTTAAAAAGTATTTTATAAATTAACTTTTCCAGTATACTGAAGCCTTTTATGTCAGATTTCCAGTATCATTATATGAAGACACTTTATCAATTCCTAATGCTCTGTGTATTAATATATTAAAGATATCATGATCATTATACTTTTCTTAAGATGTGTTTTATTCTATCATTGGAATCTAAAAAACTATTTGTAAAGTTAAAATGTACTTGTTAATGTCTCATACTTTACTATAATGTTATTTCTACTTTCTGATTAATTCATTAAAATAAAGATATCTTAAAGGAATTTATGAAACAAAAAAGTTCACATTTTCTGCAGAGAACAAAGGAAGTTGTTTATTTCAATATATGATTTTTAAAATTGTAGTAGAGGAAGGTAATGTGATCATAAAATTTAAAAAGAAAGTTATAATGTGACTGCCTATCAGTTTGGATTTGAAAGAAAATGTTAAGTCTTTCTAAAAATTATGTGAGTACTGTCATTTCTAACACTTGTTTACTGAGGCAGTTTGATGTTTTTAGAAAAACCAATGGACATGAGAGGGTCATTGATGATATGACACATAACTGCTTTTAGTTTCTAAAGAAGTGACAGTAGCTGAGTCAAACTTCTAATGCCACAAGTTCAGGATAGGTTTGACGAAGGAGCTATTCCAGAGAAATATAATTTTTAAAGCATCGACTTTTTAGTGAGAAGAAAACATTTGAGATACAAATAGAAGAGGATAAAATATAAGGGTTTGTTGATGCTGTAAGTAAGGCTGTGTCTGTAGAGAAAGGTGAAGAGTTTAAATATAGTATCTGGGCTTCCCATAATTGAACTTATAGATGGTTAAATCTCCCTAAAGGCATGTTTCTTGAATATAAAACAACACCTAAATAATTATAGATAGAAGTTTTATAATATGTCTGACCCTGTCCCATAAATACCAGTCTTCACAGTGAATTTGACCAGCAAAATGTTTTCTCCCCATTTCCAAAGGCCCTGTGTGACCACTGCCACCCTAGGTTAAGAACCGCTATACCAGATATTCCAAGTTTAAATCTGTACTGCAATTTCAACAAAAAGAAAATAACAGGAAAAGAGTTGGGCTTCAGTGGATACTTATGAGGAAGAGAAAGGAAAAGTTGAGTCTTATCTAGGTACATGTAAACAAATATCCTTATGCCAAAAGGCATAGTGGATCAGACTTGCAGAATTAAAACTAAATTGACAAAAGTATTTCATCTTCAAAACATTTTTAAACCTTAAAGAAGTTCATTTTTAAAAAGTGAAATAGAGGTTGGAGATTTAGCTCAGTGGTACCACGCCTGCCTCACAAGTGCGAAGTCCTGAATTTGATCCTCCGTACCAAAATATATATATAAAATAAAATGCTAAATGAAATGGTATACACCTCATCTAATAAAAAGATTTAAGGATTAATCACACTTTATAATGTCATGTATGAATAGCTCTACAGCTGACCAAGGACATATTTTAGATAAATAAGTGGATAATCAACTTGAGAAACAAGGATTCACAACACATTAGCAGCCTAAAGAAATGCTGAAGTGAAGAGGTTGAACTAATGCCTACTTGCAAAATGATGTAAACTGATGTTTATCAGTCCATAGAATTTATAAGAACAAAAATTTCTATTATTTTATTTATCTATCCAAAAAATAAAGTGGGAAATGTACGTAATCATTCCTGTAATTTAAACCAAAACATGGGTTTACCTGAATTACCTGTTCTTCAGCAGATACACTTTTGACTTATGTTATTCATACTGATTACAGCAATTCTCTATGTCCCTTTGTATTTATATAGACAGATTTGGAGTCATAGAGTTTTTTTTTTTTGGTTGCTGCCTTGAGATTCTGACACAGAGTTGTACTCTACACACTCCAATACTTCAAAATTCCTGCATAGGATAGTGCAAGCTAGTTGCATCTCAGTTGCACACTGGATGGAGCAGAAGGATTTGGATAGCATATGACAAGTTGCTTAGCTGGTGCTTTTGATTATTGATGAGGAGGCAGAATAATCCAGAATGGGCCTGCCTACCTCCTCTGGCAATGTATTTTCTGATTAACTCCAGGAAGCTAATATGAGAGTGTATTAGGATTCAATGACTTGCACTAGAAAAATCTGCAAAAGGATTATCATATTAGCAGAGTGAGAACGCATAAAAAATTGATACACACAAAGCTAGAGGTATATAACAAGTCCTTCAAAAGTATAGCCTTCACAAAAATATTAAAATGAAATCTATGCACATCCAAGATTAAAGACATGATATTGTTAAAACAGGTACTTTACGAAAGGGTGGGGAAAAATAAAGCAGAAATGTAAGGTAGGGAAAACTAAAAACTGGAAGCATGTATTTTGCGGCAAGAAATTTGTTGGCATATATTTGGAAACAAATTAAGAAGTATAAAGAACATTGGTAGATTCTTGGATATCCCTGTAGCATAGGTCACTAGGGCCTTCACAAAAGGAGATGAGGAAATGTTTTTATGTATTGTCAAAGGCTGTAGCAAGGCACATTCTTTGATCTTGGCAGGGTTTTAATTGCTTTGCTGTTGATTGGCATGCAGCTATGTTCAAATGAAGGAAGAGAACATATTTCGAGAGCTATTTAGAGGATTGCTTTCTGATACACTTCACTGAACAGCTAAGGTGGTTAGAGGCTATTTTGGACGATAGCCTAGAGAGGCTCTGAGTAAGATAAATAAGTCTGAAATAGAAGAAAGTTGCTATCACAGACTATAATCACAATGACCTTCATTTAAAAATACTCTTGAGATGTAGAGAAAGAAACAAAAAAAAAGGATACAAATTTTAATTGGAAGAAAACCTGAAATGGTTTAGTAAATTTTGATTGTACTCTTAATATAAATAAATAGCAACAGTATAGGTGTATTTCCCATTGAGGTTTGAAGTGCTTCTGTGTGTGTGTGTGTGTGTGTGTGTGTGTGTGTGTGTGTGTGCATGTACATGCTCACATAAAAGTCTGAACAAATAAAATGAAAAGGTTTTTGGTGGATTTTTCTGTTTCTGGACTTCTTTCCTAAAAGATAAGCTAGCATGTGATATGACAGGACATGACAGGAGCGATAACCAGAGCATCGTGAGTTCTTGACAAGGTCCCTGGTATACTGTTATTTTTCCCTAGGGATTCATGACCCTACACTGTGGATCTGGAACAAAGGAGTATTTAGGACCCAAGGTGCTTCTAAAAAATTCTGTTTTCTATCTCTATCTCACAAACTGAGGGAACAATGAGAAAACAAATCAACTGAAGCCTATTCTTAGTATGCTCAGGGATTTAAAAACAAATCCTGTCTACTGTGCTTTGTGGCTCTATGTATACTTTGCTTTAATATTTGCTTCCACTTGTCATTCTAATCTAACCACAGTGTTTCTTATGTTTCGAAGTACAGGATTAGTGGGTAATGTGTTAAATATTTCCCACAGCTAACCAGGAGAGGCTTTGAGGTCTCCATGAAATAGTCCAATTGTTTCCTCCCAATACCCATCAGGGACAAGGGTGGGTCTAACAAAAGATTATGACAATTCTAACACCTAGATGAACCCACACAGATATTTTGCTAGCAACAATTTTAAGACCAAGAATGAAATATTGCTTAAAATGTTTTATGGACACCTACCAGATCTGTTTGCATGGAAATTCACATCAAATGAAAATTGAAAAAGTCATGCATTCATCTATTCAATTCCTATGTGTAATACCAAATACCCAGTTCAGAGGTAAAAGAAGATTCAGTAATTTCTCAATTACATCCTGGTATTTTCTTTGGAATTCTTAGCTGTCTCATAGATTTCTTGCTTTCACATAAAAGCAAAAAATACTTCTAGCCACCTCTTCTGACTAAGATATTTTTCCACATACCCCAAACTCTGTGGCTTTGAAATTTTGTGCTTTCCTTGGCTTCCCTGGCTTTTGTCATGTTGTTTTCCACTAGGTTTCTCCATAACTCAATATTGTCTTTGGATTGTTCTCTCATGGCTGATTGGCCTGGCTTGTCCTCAAGGCCCAGACTTGGGCTGCTCTTTGTACACTGTTTTATGGCCTTTGGGCCAATAAGAACCTCTACCTGCCATCTGATGCCATCCCTAATATCTCAACAGAACCCAGAGTCTGAAGCCCTAGCTTGTCTGGGAAGAGGTAGTGAGCATTTTATTGTCAGAGCTATTATTTCTTTTTATGCAAGAACTATGTTTACATTCTACAGAGACCAATCCCTACAGTAGAATGAACAAGGGTCAAAGTCTTAGCATCACATTGTTGAAAGAGGATTAGTGATCCTAGAAAAGAGAGTAACTCAGTAAAATCAGCCTTTAAACATCATCAACATCAGGGTAAAATGATAGAATTGTCTCCCTCCCATGAACATCTCCAAAATACATATAGTTCAACTTCTCTTTCTTTTATTTTATTTTTTCTATGTCTTAAGGTATCCTTTTAAAAGATGATTCCAGAAAGAATATAGATAAGGAGTGCATCTCTGAAATCAGTGACAAATGTGTGAAGATTCTGTTACCTTAATAGATGTTTCTTCTAAACTGGAGCACTGCCATATTTCAGAATGGTTTTAGATCATTATCACCATAAAATAAATTTGTGACCTGAGTGAAAGGAAGTGTTAATCTGTCTCTCCAGCTTGCTGATATACAGCATATAGAAGATGGATTTGTCAGACAAAGAATTAAATAAAGATGTCTGATATATGTGTTAATAAGTAACCAGATGACACATTACCTCTGCTCAGTGCTTCCCTTTCTTCAGATTAGGTTATTGCCTTGTGGGATTTGCAGATTAGCCTTAAATAAGGAAGAACAGAGTTTTTTCCTTCTAAGTATGTCATTGGAAATATCTCCAAAACCCAAAGCGATCTACCTGTCTGGACTGTCATTCCTGTACCTTCCTGCCTACTTTGTTTTCTTTCTCCATGACCAATCACCTCTTGTCTTCACTTTTCTCCTTTACTTTGCTATGCTTGTTTGTACCTTACTATCAATTTCTCTTTCTATGGTTGTAGCAACCTGCCTTAAACTGAAGTCTGACAATATTATATTGAAACTTCCATAAATATAAAACTCTGCATGAAAAAATATTGAGCCCCAGGACAGGGTGAGGAGGACACCCCCGCACACCCGGGAAGACCCACTAGCCTACGGCATGGCCATACGGGTGCCTCCAACAACACACACACACCCCTCGCCTTTGGCCTTTTGGCTGTGAAGCTACTCGGTTACACACTGCAGAAGCACAGGGGGACATAAAAGCCATTGTCCTGAGCACCACAACTGAAAAACAGAGAGAACACCTGTCTCAGGCTCCCTGATGAAAACAAGCCCACTGGAAAGTGAAAGGGATCTCTGCAATAAAGGCACACCAGACCACCGTGACTGGTAAGTTGGAGGGACCATCAGCTCCCATCAGAAACCAGAATTTCTTCAGGGGAAAAGCAGCTGAAACCTGCAGCAGAAACTTGAAGAGTGCAACCCTGTAGGAGGACAGGGAGCTCAACTTGGGACTTGCAACCAGAAATCTGCCTGAATCTCATGGGTCTGAGACTAGCTTACTGAGACTCATTGACTTACAGCTGCACACTGCTGCCCACATTGTCTATTGTGACAGCAGAGACATACTCTGAAGGAGGCCTTTTATTTTTTAAAAGTGATAGATTAATAACTACCACAAATTGTCATTCTCTAAGAGATATTTGATGCTATGGTGTTGCTGATTGTATGACTTGGGCTAAGGTGTTATGATTGATCTAAACAGCTTTCCTTCCTGGTATAATGAAAATGATATAGCCTCAGAGTCATTAGAGACTCAAAACCTAAAGACCAGCTATATCTGGAAGACACCTCTGAGAAGCAATCATTCCATAAGGGTTCTAATTACGAGCAACAAAGATACCTACAATAAGCAATTTCAAACTATCAACCCAGCAGTTAAACCAAAGACAGTACCAAAAACAAAAATGAGAAGGCATTTAAGCAAGTCACAAACCCTGACTTCTACTCCACTAAAGGCAATTTCTGGAGGAAATGAGGTGCAAAAGGCTGATAATCAACCACCTGGACACCCTGAACTGATAGTACAGGAAGTAACAAAACAGAAGAATGAGGTTTTAGAAAAATTCAAAGCAAAAATAATCTCCCAGATAACTACAGAGATGGTGAGCAGAGTGAAAGACATGATTAGAGGCTCTACAACAGAAACTGATAGAAAAGTAGATGAGCTCAGAAACATGCTAGAAGCCGGGAATGCCCAGCATAAGAAAGAAATGGAAACCATGATCGCCCAACATAAGAAAGAAATGGAATCCATGAAACAGATTCAAACAGATATTCAGAAGTTTAAAAACTCCATTGAAAGCATGCAGAGCAGATTAAGAGAATCTGAAGATAGAATATCAGATGTAGAAGACAGGATTGAAGTGAAGGACCATGAAAACAGAGATTTCTTAAAAATAGTAAGGGACTATGAGAAATCAATTCAACAGCTGCTAGATGATGCAAAGAAGAATAACATAAGACTGATAAGAGTCCTTGAAAAAACAGGAGAAAGTACAACTGACATAAAAAAAAACTGTTCACAGAAGTAATAGTAGAAAACTTCCCAGACAGAGGTGGAGAAATGGACATACAGATAAGTGAGGCATATAGAACTCCACCCAGCCATGATAAAAAAAATCTACACCTAGACATATGATAGTCAAGATCCCAGAAACCCAACAGAAGAACAAAATCCCACAGGCAGTTAGAGAAAAGAAACAAATTACCTATAAAGGAAAGCCCATCAGAATCATGGCAGACTTCTCAACACAAACCCTCAAATCAAGGAGAGCCTGGAGTGAAGTATTTCAAGCCGTAAAAGAAAATAACTTCCAACCTAGACTGTTGTATCCTGCAAAATTATCTTTCAAAATCGATGGGGAAATTAGATACTTCCATGACAAAGAACACCTGAGAAATTTCATGAACACCAAACCAGCACTCCAAACAATTCTAAGCAGTATTCTAGAAAAAGGCCAAGAAGGTCACAACTCCATGAGGCTCAACAGAGGGAAACCACCAGACAAGGTAAGAAACTAAAGGGAAAGGGGGAAAAAGAAATAAGAGCCAATAACAATAAAACATCATGACAAGGTTGAGTCAGTATTTCTCAATTATAACTATCAATGTTAATGGCCTCAATCTACCAATTAAAAGAAGTAGACTGACAGAATGGATTAAGAAGCAAAATCCAGCAATATGCTGTATACAAGAAACACACCTAACTCAAAAAGAAATTCATAAACTGAAAGTAAAAGGAAGGAAAATGGCTTTCCACGTGACAGGAACACAGAAAAAAGCAGGGGTAGAAATCTTATTTGCAGACAAAGTAGATTTCAAACCAAAACTAATTAAGAGAGACAAAGATGGTCATTACATCCTTGTGAAGGGAATGATCCAAGAGGAAGAGATGACAATCCTAAATATATATGCACCAAATATGAATGTCCCCAACTATACAAAACAAGTATTAATGAACATGAAAAACCAAATAAGAACTAATACAATTGTAGTGGGGGACCTCAGTATCTCACTATCAAAAATAGACAGATCAGCTAGATAAAAAATTAACAACGAAATTCTAGAGCTGAACCAAGCTCTTGAACAAATGGACTTAATAGATATTTACAGAGTGTTCCACCCCACAAAATCAGAATACACAGTCTTTTCAGCTGCATATGGGTCATTCTCCAAAATAGATCACATGCTAGCTCACAGGACATGTCTAAATCAATGTAAAAGAATTGAAATTACCCCGTGTATGTTATCTGACAATAGTGCAATAAATTTGGAGATCAATAACATGAGAAACTGCAAAATTCCCACAAACACCTGGAAATTGAATAACACCCTCCTGAACAACCAATGGGTCATAGAGGAAATTAAAGAAGAAATCAGATAGATTCTACAAGTAAATGATAATGCCAGTACAACATACAGGAATCTATGGGACACAATGAAAGAAGATCTATAAGGGAAATTTATAGCAGTGAATGCCCATATTAGGAAAACAGAGAGAATTCAGATAAATAACCTAGTGCAGAACCTCAAACTCCTAGAAAAAGAAGAAAATAACAAACCCAAAGCCCACGCAAGAGATGAAATTATAAAGATCAGAGCAGAAATCAATGCAATGGAGACTAAGAGAACAACACAAAAAAATTAATGAATCAAAGAGTTGGTTTGTTGAAAGAATAAATAAAATCGATAAACCTTTAGCCAACCTCATCAAAATAAGGAAAGAAAAGACTCAAATCCATGCAATTAAGAAAGAAAAAAGGGAAGTCACAACAGAATCAGCAGAAATCCAGAATATCATCAATACCTACTTCAAGAATCTATACTCTAACAAAATGGAAAACACAGAAGAAATGGACAGATTCCTAGATACATGTGAATTGCCAAAGTTAAATGAAGAGGATATAGAAATTCTAAACACCCCAATTACAATGAGTGGAATTGAAAATATAATAAAAAATTTACCAATAAAGAAAAGCCCAGGTCCTGATGGCTTCACTGCTGAATTCTGCAAGACATTTAAAGAAGAACTAATACCATTACTCTTTAAACTCTTCAAGGAAATTGAAAGGGAAGCAAGACTTCCAAACTCATTCCTGGAAGCAAGTGGGACTTTGATTCCAAAACCAGGCAATGACCCAACCCAAAAAGAGAACTACAGGCCAATCTCCCTAATGAACATAAATGCAAAAATCCTCAACAAGATACTGGCAAACAGAATACAGAGGGTCATCAAGAAGATCATACACCCTGACCAAGTTGGATTTATCCCAGGGATGCAAGAATGGTTCAACATTCATAAATCAATAAATGTAATACACCATATTAACAGAGTCAAGGACAAAAACCATATGATTATCTCAATAGATGTAGAAAAGGCCTTCCACGAAATCCAACACCCATTCATGACAAAAATCCTACAGAAAATTGGAATAGAAGGTCTTTGTGTCAACCTGATTAAGGCTATCTATGAAAAACCAATAGCCAAAATCATACTAAATGGTCAAAAACTGAAAACTTTCATGCTAAAATCAGGAACAAGGCAAGGATGCCCACTATCACCACTGCTGTTCAATATAGTTCTGGAAACATTAGCCATAGCAATTAGAAAACAGAAAGAAATAAAAGGAATAAAGATAGGAAAGGAAGAAGTTAAACTGTCATTATTTGCTGATGATATGATACTTTACATAGAAGACCAAAAAACTCTACCCAAAGACTTCTAGACTTAATTGACAGATTCAGTAGAGTAGCTGGATATAAGGTCAACATTCAAAAAAAATAGCCTTCTTAGACACAAATAACAGACTCACTGAGAGAGAAATTAGGGAAACAATTCCTTTTACTATAACATCCCAAAAATGAAATATCTAGGGATCAGTCTAACAAAGGAAGCAAAAGACCTCTACACTGAAAACTACAGCACCCTGAAAAAGGAGATCGAGGAAGATATAAGAAAATGGAAAGACATCCCTTGTTCCTGGGTAAGAAGATTCAATATAGTGAAAATGGCCATACTTCCAAAACTACTATATAGATTTAATGCAATACTGATTGAAATTCCAACAATATACTTCACAGAACTAGAGAAAACAATCCAAAAATTCATTTGGAACCAGAAGAGAACTAAAATAGCAAAAGCAATTCTGGGCAACAGAGACATGGCTGGGGGTATCACAATCCCCAAATTGAAACTGTTCTACAAAGCTACTGTGATAAAAACAGCATCGTACTGGCAAAGAAACAGACCTGAGGATCAGTGGAATAGATTAGAAGATGTAGAAACAACTTCAGACATACTCAGCCACCTCATCTTTGACAAAGGAGCCAACCCCCATCACTGGAGGAAAGACAGCCTATTTAATAAATGATGTTGGAAAAACTGGATTTCAACCTCCCAAAGATTAAAACTAGACCCATATCTATCACCATGCACTAAACTAAGATCTAAGTGGATTAAAGATCCAAATATTAAGACAGAAACACCAAACTTGCTGGAAGATAAATTAGGTAGAACTCTTGAAGACATTGGCATAGGAAAAGGCTTTATGAACAAAACCTCAGTAGCATGGGAACTAGCACAAAGAATCAACACCTGAGATTTCATCATATTAAAAAGCTTCTGCACTGCAAGAGAAACCACCATCAGAGCTAATAGACAACCTACAATGTGGGAAAAAATTTTAGCAGCTGTAACTCGGACAAAGGGCTACTATCTAGAATATATAAAGAACTGAAGAAAATCAGACCCCCAAATTTAAAGACCCAATTCAAAAATGGGCATCTGAAATGAACAAACATTTCTCAGATAAAGAGGTAAAAGCAGCAAATAAACATATGAAAAAATGTTCAACATCACTGGTCATTCAAGAGATGCAGATGAATACAATACTGAGATTCCACCTCACCCCAGAAAGAGTGGCTGCTATCAAGAAATCAACCAATAACAAATGCTGGTGGGTGTGTGGAGAGAAAGGAACCCTTCTCCATCGTTGGTGGGAGTGCAGACTGGTGCAATCACTATGGAAATCAGTGTGGAGATACCTCAAAGAACAAGGGGTGGAGGTCCCATTTGATGGAGCTATTTCCCTGCTGAGTATTTTCCCAAAAGAATTAAAAGAATCATACCACAATGATATATGTGCACCCATGTTTATAGCGGCACAGTTTGTAATAGCTAAAGCTTGGAAACAGCCCAAGTGCCCATCAACTGGAAACTGGATAAAAAAGATGTGGTGTTTTTTTTTTTTATAAAATGAAGTACTACTCAGCCATAAAAAATGAGAAACTAGAGTCATTTATAGCTAAATGGATGCATATTGAGGCCATACTCTTAAGTGAAATAAATAAGGCACATGTGTAAATACTGAATAGTTTCTCTAGTGTGAGAAACTGAGGGTGTAAATAAGAACTAAAAGGATTAATAACTAATAATTCATACTTTGAAATAGGAAAAGGTCCAAAGGGGTAGAGGTGGTGGAAGGAGATGAGGAAAGGAAAGAATGGAAAGGAAAAAGTATGAGAAAAGAAAAAAAAATGGAAATAATGTATGTAAATAGGGAAGGGTGGAGGGGTGAAGGGCTCACAAGGAATGGGGAAAAAATAAGAACCAAGATACATCATGTAGAGCTACAAGTACCCAATGATAAATGTAAATGTATTTTATATCTAAAATGTACCAATAAAAGAATTTAAGAAAGAAAAAAGGAAAGAAAAAATCCTGAGCCTTTCTCCTCTGTGGTCCCCAGGGATGTAAATCACCTCTTTGTTCTGAGTATCTATGACCAGTAAGTCACTTAGTCATCCTCTTGGTTATCAGATTGATTGTGGAGGTGTTGCAGTGTTTTTGTTCAAATGACTCCTGTTTTATTTAATAATGGCCCCAAAGTGCAAGAGTAATGATGATGCCAATTTCATTATACCTGAGAAGCTGCAGAGTGTTTCCTTTAAATGAAAAGGAGAAAGTTCTTAACAAGTTCAAAAAATCATATGCTGAATTGTTAACATCTAAGTTAAGAACATATCTTCTATGTGTGAAATTGTGAAAAGAGAAAAGAAATTCATTCTAGTTTTGTTGTCATACTTCAAGTTGCAAAAGTTGCAGCCACAGTGCATGGTGGTAAGTGTTTAGTTAGGATTTAAAAAGAAAGAGGTTTTCAATTTGTATGAATGTATAGGAAAAATACAGTATATATAGGTATCTAGTATACTATTTGTGATTCCACTGGGGGTCTTGGAACATATTCCCCAAATTTAAGATGAGACTAGAGTAATTAAAAAATTAATTCTACCTCAATCACCAAGAGCCTCAGTAATAATAAATCTAAAGAAAATAGGTTTTGTCTGCAAATCCTATTCTAATTTACTTTGGTTTTTTTCTGCTACTTGCTCCACAATTTTTTCCATAAGATTTTTTTCTCAATCCATACCTTATTAGTTAGCATTTACTTCATTTTGACTTGTTGAATCTTTTTCCTCATATATGTCTTGATTCCATTCCTTATTGTAACCATTGCTTATATCTTTATGGATCTCATATCTCTGCTCAAATATGTACTCATTGTGATACAAAAAAGGGCTGTATTTTTTTAAAAAATTAATGTATTATAGTAAAGGATACATTACCATTAATTGCCCTCAAAATCCTTTCATGGTTGACCTTTCCCGGTCATTTTGACTTTGGGGAAGAGCCAGAAGTCACATAGTGCCAGATCTGGTGAACAAGATGAACAAGGTGAACAGGGACACACTGTGATGTTTTTTACAAACCCATCTTTCCATTAGGTGGAAATTGGCAGCAGCATCCACTCTACTTTTGATCACTCCTTGTAAGACACCCATGAAAGAACTTCCAGAACTGCTTCTGAAGGTGACAAAATGATGTGATAAGTATGTTTAAAACAAGGGGGAATATTTTGGAGCAGTTCATGGCAATGTGTCTTTTACTCTAATTGATTTTCCAAATTCAAACATTTTTTGTGTATTTTAATATTTGCTCATAGATGTGTCTGAAAAATATGACTCTGTGGAGGTTATACAAGCATTTCAAACTCAGGGTGTCCAAGCTTGCAAACATCATATTTCCTCCTCAAAACTACTTTTCCTCAAGTGTTTCCTTTTTAACTTTCCAGAGGGCTAATCTAGAGACATGATGTATTTATTCTCAATATCAACTTTCTTTCACTGCCTATAACAAGCAACTCATTCCTGAAACATTATGCATTCAGTATGGCAAATTCTTCCCTTACTCAGCCTTGCTCTGAGTTGCCATCCCTGAAGCCTTAGTGTAATATAGTGCCCTAAATAGCCTCCTTCTACTTTAGAGCCCTTTGTCTATCTCAACTTCCACATTGCAGCCAAAATGTAAACTTAGTTATATAGTTTTCCTTCTTATAACAGCTAAATTTCTGCTAGAACTTTCAGGGCAAAGATAAGCATCTTTCTTGAAGATATTTTAGTTCTCTTGTCCATTTACCTATTTCCTCTTCAGTCCCTCCTCTTATAATTCACATACCTAGTGTGAGTCTCTTGATTTGTAGAAATTTGACTCTACTCTGCCTAAAATGTTCTATGTCACTAGTTCCCACGCAGTACACAACAAACACATACACAGTTGTCATATTAATTCCTATTTATTTTCAAATTGCACCTCTAGAAATCCATTGCTGATTTAGGCTTTGCCTACTGTGTAACTTCTTCATTTGTTATGAAATTTTTCTACAATCAATGAACTACTTGTCTACACCACATATTAGACTTTGAGTTTCTTGAGAGCAGAGTCTGTACCTTAACTAACTTCATATCCTCCTTACTACATAGCATCATTTTCTGCATAAAACTTGTCCAGGTGGGATCCTGCCCTACTATTTCTCTTTCCTGGGCTGAATAATTTAATTCTATCTGAGGATATGGGCACACACAGAGCAACGTTAAATAGGAAAAAAGCCTTTGCAGAAAACTGAATATGGTTTTGCTATTACAGTAATGAAACTAGGTTCCTTGTATGATGTGAGGAGGGCCTTAATGTTCTTTTGCATGCCTTCTTGGGTTGGGGTTTATATTTGACCATAAAGTTTTACCATCAGATGGTCAAATATAAATGTAAAGCATGATATCTGATAAGCTTGTCTTTTCTATATTTAAGAGTACCAACAAAAGGTTGAAAAAAAATGATGAAAGGGATCAAGAGGATAGAAGCCATGAAAGTTCTGAGAATGTGTTTCAAATGTAGCTTTATGTTTTGCTAGATCTGATTACAGGGGAAAGGGTAAGACTTAATATTGATTCAGAGAAGATTTGTCAGTTTTTGTTGTCTAGCTTAAAAATAAAATGACAGATGATTTGTTTTTCCATTTAAAAGAAGAAATATCAAAAACTGATATTTGACTCTCTGTATATAATTTTAGATTGAGGAACCACTTGTAGAAAGTGTAAGATAAATATTTTTAAATCACAGTTTGGCTATATTTTAAGTGATATATTAAAATTATTTTTCTTTAGTCTCAAGACACTTTTAAGATAAAACATCTCTAAATATAAGGTAGTAAGTACCTCTGTTAATCGAAAAATTGCAGTCAGTACACTTTTCTGTGTTATATTTGTTATACTGTTTTCAGATTAATAATTGAATCCATTGCTATAAATATAGGGTAATTTACCTAAAAGTGTGTGAATATGATTTGAAACTGCAACTTATGCATGATTTTCTTAGGAATACCTTCATTTAATTTTGAATAACATGTTAATTGTACCCATGAGTGGGGTTCAGTGTGATATTCCATACATGCACAGAGTATGAACTGATAAAACCCAACCTCTCTGTATCTACCTTACACACACATGCACACACACACACACACACACAAAACCTTCCCAATCTCTACTAATCACTTTCCTACATTCATTTTGAATTTTTCTGCTTTCATATATGAGAGAGAATACAGTACTTATTTTTCTGTGCTTGACTTATTTTATTTAACATAAACATCATTCATTTTCATCAGTTTCCTGAAAATGATAGTTTCGTTTTGATCAAGTCCATCATTTATATATATTATATTTTCTTTGTCCATTCATCTGTTAATGGGCACCTAGGCTGACTGTATATTTTAGCTATTGTAAATAGTACATGGGAACACAGCTATCTCTCTGGTATGCTGATTATAAATATCATGGTAGGATGTCTTTTTATTGAGGAATCTCAAAGTTGTCTTCCTAATGACTCTACTAATTTGCATTCCCACAGGAGTGTAGAAAAGTTCCTTTTTCTCACAATCTTGTCAACAATTGTTATTATTATTGTTATTATAGTCATTCTGACTGGGGTCAGAAGGAATCTGAGTGTGTAGTTTTTATTTGTATTTCCCTCTTGGCTTAAGATATTGAGCATTTTCCATATATTAGTTGATTATTGATAGTTCTTCTTTTGTAGTGTTTTTATTTAGATTGTTTACCTGTTTTAAAATTGAACGACTTGTTTTTGTTCTATTTTTTGAATTCCTTCTAAAATCTGGATATTAACCATCTGTCAAATTAATAGCTGGCAAATATTTTCTCCTACTCTGCAGGTTTTAACTTCAGTTTCTTGTGCACATTGTTTCTTATGTAGTGCAAAAGAATTTTAGTTTGATATAACTCTATTTGTCAATTTTTGCTTAGTTTTCTGTGCATTTGAGGTCCTACTCAGAAAACTATTTCCTGAATCAATGTCTTGAAGTATTTCTCAAAATTATTTTTTAATATTTGTTATTTTCCTGATAGTTTTTATAGAAATGTTCTTTATAGAGTGAATCTTTGGGAGCATTTTAGCAAGTTTAAGAGAGAGTGATTTAGGTGTTTGGGTGCCAGGTGATTTTCGGCACTCCCCTGGTTAGCAGTCTGAATTAATGATATTTGCTGAATCCTGCTTTTCAATGGTTAGTTTGATGATAGTCATGAGCATCTAATTCACATTGGCAATCCCAAAACCTGCTTGATAATATTTACTGACTATTATAGGTTTAGCTAAGAAGTAACAACGGGGAGTAAAGCAATCTTTGAATAAAGTTGGTCTCAAACTGAACAACAGTAGGGGACTGATTGGCTCAGTTTTATTTAACATTTTTAAGCCTAATCTCTGACATTTTCATTAGGGAATAAAAATAGCACACTGATATATTCTCAGATGACTCAAAGAAGAAAGTGCTAAACATACCAGAAACAAGTAAATTATTCAGAAGATCCTACTGTGTATAAAAATGGAGATATATGTGGAGAAATTTTAGGATGTAGCAACATAGAGAGCTAGGCAATATTTTCTTCTTTCTCCATTCCTTAGGAGACAGCAATGTATTTGTGGAAATAAACCAGCCTGTTGCCAAAATTGTGGAAATTTATTTGAATTTTGGCTGCACTGTATAGACAAAAGCTGTGAAAATTTAATGATACATTGAGGTAGTTTTGATAGTGTTTGCTTCAATTTATCTACAAAGTTTATGGAGGTACGAAGTAAGAAATTCTTCCACTACCCTCTTCACCAAGGAAAACAAAGGACCCTCTTAAAAAAAGGAAAACAAGAACCAGGGATTTAGTTCATTGGTGCCACTGCATGCCTCACAAGCATAAGGTCCCAAGTCCAATCCCCAGTACCAAAAAAAAAAAGGAAAACAAGAATTAACCAGATAAACCATGCACAAGCAATCAAGCTAAATTTTTACATAGAAGTAAGAAAAGGAAGACTTTACAGAGATTTCATCATTGTATCCTTCCTGTTTGGTTGCTTATTAACTATCTCTTTAATTCTCAAATAAGAAAAACTCATTGTCAAGGTTATGTGGACTGGGGATGTAGCTCAGTTTTAAAGTGCTTGCACAACATGCAAGAGGCCCTGCAGTTAATCCCAAGTCATGCCAAAAATAAATAAATAAGGGTAAAGAACTGTCTCTTCATGTCATTGGAAACAATGTTTAAGTGACAAGTCAAGAACCATCTCTCAGTGTCATCAAGTTCATAATCCAGCCCCACAGATCATCTACAAGTAAATACATTTGAAGTTCAAATACCAGAGTCATTACTGAACTTTGAGTATTCAATCTGTTCCTAAAATTGGAATTTTCTGTATGAATATCATTTTTTTCTTCAATTATTTACCGATTCAACAATATTTATTGAGCCAAGCTATTTTCAATTCATTGTAGAAACTAAGATTGACAACCTCTTGTTATTCTTGGAAACCGGAGGTCTTCACCAAATTCTTATATCTTTCCTTTCATCTCTGAATTGGACATAGAATGTGTTTGTTCACTGATCAAGGCATGGCAGTATCATGCTTCCTAGATTCCATTCCTGACCTGAAAACATACTCTCCCAGGTGACCATGGGAAATTATTTAACTTCTCTGAGCTTTAGCTTCTAATCTTTTAAAGGATGACAGTTAGGATTTTAGCACCAGTTTTTTCATAATAAGGTTGCTAAAATGCTACCCAGTGTTTTCAAGGGGTTTGCTTTCTTTTCTTTAATAGTATGAAGGAAAAATTCCTACAGTGAAATAATGCCAATAATTGCATAATTATTTACACTCTATTTATTATATTGCATAATTATTGTATATTATTATAATGTAATTATATTACATAATAAAATAATCTTTTATTATATGTGTGCATACATGTGAAGGAAAAAAAATTAAATGTGTGCATGGAAAATGAGACAGTCACGTTACCGTGACAGGAAAAAGGATTTAAAGTTTAGAAAACAAACATCCCTGAAGCCATCAGCCCTCCATATTGTAAGATTGAAAAGATAAACAGGCTAGAAGGTTCAGCAACTGAGAAATTGAAATATAATATGAATCTGGTGAAATGTCATGTCTCTAAATTCCAGAAATCCTTCACCTAGAACACTTTATTCAATATCAGAGAAATTATGCATGATTTTTCACTATTATAGATTGGGAGTATATTCTGATAGATACATAAACAGGCAGAAAGAGATGATATTGTGGAATAATCATTTCAAACAAATCAGATGCTTTCTCAAATTAATGTTTATAAATTAAGATAAAGCCATTTCTTGACTAAAATTGTTTTCAATTTATTGGAAAACTCAATAAC
The DNA here is from genome assembly GCF_053883595.1 of Heterocephalus glaber. NCBI lineage: Eukaryota > Metazoa > Chordata > Mammalia > Rodentia > Bathyergidae > Heterocephalus > Heterocephalus glaber. Next base: position 31,047,732 of record NW_028258138.1, on the reverse strand, counting down.
GTATACTCAGCACTTCAGTCCAAAACGATAATGGGTTTTAGGGGCAATCCTATCAACTTTTAATTAATTCTTTGGAAGTCCTGCAACAGAAGACAGAGCATAAAGTAATACTATAAATGAGTTATATGACCCTCCCTTCATTCAAAGCCATGCTTCAAAAGGAAATCTATACCTGTAATACTTTTAAACTTCTACTAAAATAGTTTCAATCACCAACATTTTTCAAAGTTGAAATGAAAAAAGTAATGTGTCTATTCCTTGCCATTGAACTGCTTTGAGAAGAAAAAGTCATAAATCACAATGAATTTATCAAATTCCTATTCCCAAGTGAATTCCTGAAGGCAAAGAATATGAGAATCTCAAATTCTTTTGAGAATAAATAATGAATGAAGATATAACTGAAGCTCATAATTGCACCTAATGCATTCATCTTCATAAAAATACTACAGGTTTTCCCTCACAAATAGTACTTATGTGTTTACATAACCACACTTACATGAGTTGTTACCACTCTTTAGACAACAGAAAATATGACATTCAATCTGTTATCTCAAGTTAAAATACTGAATTTGGAAATTGATATTGATTTAAATCATATAACTCTAAAAGACAAATTATACATACAATATTTGCTTGGAATGAAGAAAGTCACACACATACATACAAAATCCTTACAATAACCTTTTCTTTTAGTGTAGAATTTTAAAACATGAAGAAGATTGGTTTTTCTTGAAATTGTAAACAAATTTATCAGATGCCTTTAATATTAAATACTTATACATACTGGTTGCAGGAAGGGAGGATGAAATGGAAGGTGGTTATTGTTTGGAATGAGAGTTTCCTTCCATAAGAACACCAGAAATCTGGCACTCTGGTGTCCTTTCTCTCCTTGCTCCCTCTGGGATCTTCCTCTGGCTCACTAGATCTCAACCTATTCAGAACTAAAAACTGGTCTAAAGTTGTCTGTTTCTGTCTTTCTTTAACACTGTTCTATACTATGATGTCACGATTATTAAGCAAGTGAATGCAACAATTGGCTTTTTCTTTGTCTGGGTGTGTCTTCTTTACAAATGTTTCCAGCTCTGTTTATTTTTTCAAGATTTTGTTTGTTTCAGAAGACTGCCTACCATATAGCAATTCATAACTCCTTCATATATACTTTAATTCTGAACTTCCTTCCTAGACTTCCTTGAAGTGCCATCTTGACTTTAGCTCTTACAACAATTGGATGGACTCAAAACTGTTATCTGAATATCCAGTGTCACATCCATTAATTTTTATTCAGTGCTGACTGTATGAACTCTTGGCATTCTGATGAAATCTATAACTTTCAGTAATATTTGCTTTAGTATTTTTTACTTTGAATTACCTCTACTCACTCACTGGGACCCACATTAATAACCCTTAATGAACCTTCGCATTCTTCCAAATAAACATTCAATTTGAATTTTTGCTCAAATAGGAACATAGCAGGATTGGTAGTCTATGGCAGGAAGTCTCCTTAATGAAAAAGAAAAGGAACACATACCTGCACTGTCGAAGTTGATCTTAGTATGAATGTTTTATATTGAAGACTGTTTCTAGAATGAGTTATTTGCCTTTGCTCAAAGGGTTCCAGATGATGGGAGAGGTGTTGCAATAAAGTATGAAAGTACAACAATAAAAGCAATATGGACTTAGAATTGTTCTGAATAGGCAGTGAAATATAAAGGGGCATTAAAAAAGTCCAAAGTGGAGAGCAATGACAGAACAGTATATACATAATACATATTGGTACTGGTGCAAGAACTACTTAGAGGGAAGAAAATTGCTGAATAAGAATAGATGGTAAGAAGGAATACTGCCTTGAAGGTTTTTCTAAAACTTCATGGGTAAATGAGTAAGTTTTAGGGGACAAAAGATGGTAAGCAGAAATAATTAAGTCAGAATTTAATGATGTTGATAACTTTTTCAAGAAATGGCCCAATTTCTTCAGAGAAGGTGTTAATGGTAATACTGTGTTTGGTTAAAGTAAATTCTTTCCAATGGACTTTTGTACATTTATGAAGCAAGGGGAGTAGGAAAGTTTAAAGATTGTGTGAAGGAAGGTATAATTGATGGAACAACTTTTTGAAGGAAAGTGGAGAGTGTGGTTTTTGAACTATAGATGCCTTGATTTTAAAGATGATGAAAAGGAGATCATAGGCAATTACATAATTAAACAAAATAGCATCTATCATTTACTATATGTCAAGCATCATGCTAGGTACTTTATTTCATTTCACCCTTATGACAAACCTAACAGGCATCACAGGGCAAATAACTTGTCCAAGATCATACAGTTAGTGTGTAGCTGGGCCAGAATTAAAATCTTCTATGTATGTATAAAACCTGTTTTTAAAAAAAGAAAAAAAAAAACTGTTTTCCTTTCTGTATTGTTTTCAAATTGAGGGATTATCATATCCAAGACTTTCTATTTTTTTTTCCTTTCTAGGATGAGAGGTAGAGGTGATAGATTTTGAGGTCACTGGTAAAGCTTGGAATATCTGTGATGGGAAAATGTAAACAGAAAAGAAAGAATGGAAGAAAAGACTCCCATTACCATCTATGCCCTGGTATTTCACTTATTTTGTTGCACAGTAAAGACTTTTGATTGTCCATGAGCTAAAACTTGACATTTCTAGCAAAACTAAAGAATAGAAAGGACTTTGTTTGCAAGCAGGTATATACAACTGATTACTAGCTCAATTTAAAAAGTCCAAGAATTGCGACAAGATTTCATTTTTCTCCAAGATGCGCTGATAAGAGTTTATAACCATGTTCTATCACTGATCAGAAAACTCTTTTGAGTTTAACATAAAAGGAAGAAAATTGTCTAATTGCCAAAATTTTATATGCAAAAATCAGAGTCCACAGCCAGCAGACCAAAGGTTGAAACCTCTGGGCTAATTTGTAAGATCTGTATTTATAAAGAAACTCCATAGTGAAGAGGGGTGAGAAAACTTCCTCTCCCTCTTTTGGTGGAAATGTTTTCTATTGTTTGCCTGTAATATATGTGTCTTCTGTAATTTCAATATTGTTGTTTTGTGTATTTTGGTATTGTGAAATTGCACTGACTAGATTCTGTTAATTCTATACCCTGGGATGTGGGGCACCTGAGTTATCAGTTATCAGCATGAACCTGGGGAATGGGAGGAGCTAGTGTTCTCAGTTAGGAAGGGCTGAAGTTTTCAATGGGTTTAGCATTTCACCTCTTTCTGAAATTAAGTGGCAAAGTAGTGTCATCCCTTAAAAAAACAGAAACTTGGTGAGAAGTACAAAAGGAGGAATGAAACAAGGAGAAGTGATAAAATGCAGTCTCCCAGGATGATGGCAAAAGCCACAGGACTAGACCCAGATACTAGTTTGGAAGAAGGATAAATAAAACTAGCTCTACTTAAGAGTACAGTGAGCCTAATTAGTAGACACATCTAACTGGAGAGAAAAGCAGACCAGAAGAGAAAGGGAATGGAACCAGAGAAACCTCACAAAGGTATACAGAGGTAACTGAAGGTGAAAGCCAGATGGCCTAAAGCTCAACGGAGAAATATCTGAGGCCAGATAGGAAAGTGCCTTCCCACCCAGGGGATAATGATCTAGGATGGCGACAGGACAGAAGTGCAGTTCCACCCTGGGCCAGAGTTAACACCTGGATTCGAACTCAGCAATGGTGCCAATTTAAATCTTCCTCATACCAGCATATGAGTAGCCTAGTTCATCATCCAACACAGATGAGACTGGGTGGAAACTCCCAGGAACCAACATCGAGAAAGGATTTAGGAGAGGGTTATGAAGGAAAGCAGGGTCAGCCCCAAATGAAACTGAATGTTGACCAGGGATAATTATTTACTAGTATTTCTGTGATTTCTCGTAACTCTGTAACTTCCCCAATATTTGTTAATTTTGTTAACCTCTGTTTTTCCTGTGCTTAAAATAAAGATTGTTGAAAACAAAAAAAAGAAGAGCTTTGCTGCACTGATTGTTGATACTCTCATTCCTCTTCAGAAAGCTCCTCAGCAGCCACTCTCTGTTGCTCAGCTGGAAGTTGCTGAAGTTCCTGTAGAAACTTCCTCTGACTGTTTCTCCATCAGTTCCTCAACATCACTTCTGTCTACCAGCAAGTATATAGACTCTACCATAGTGACAATGTCATCAACCACAGGATCAATTAAAGGCTCAGACTCCTCTATACAACTTTCAAAGTCTCTCTCCTGTATAATTTTAGACCACACTTTCTTCCAGGTAGATCTCAGTGTCCTTAAAGAGACATTGGCACAGGATTTCTCAATTAGCCCCACACAAGAAAGGATGATGTAATTTTCCTTCCAGAACTCTTTAAGGGTTAAATCTGTATTTGAGACCATTGGAAAGCACTTCAGGAACAATTCCTTGATGTGTAGGTTCTTAAAATTAGCTATAACCTATTAGTCCATAGGCTGCAGTAGAGGAGTTGTATTAGGTGAGAGGAACTTGACTGAGAGCCATGAGAATTCTCCAGCCATTTTTTCTTCCAAATATCATGGATGAAAAAAAGCATGGTCTATGATGAAGAGAGCTTTGAGTGGTAAACCTTTGTCCTCTAGATATTTCTTAATAGGACAGAAAGCCTAAGATCCACTCAAGAAAAAGTACTCTTGTTACCCAGGCTTTTGGGTTAGATCTCCACATGACCCTTTAGCCTATGCTTCATGGCTTTATGTTTTCTGAACACTCTAGGGATCTCAGAGTGATAAATCAAGAGAGACTTTATCTTGAGGTCACCACTAACATTGGCACATAGCAATGAGTTTAGCCTATCCTTCATAGACCCGTGGCCTGGCATTTTCTTCTCTTCATAGCTAATGTATGTTCTCCCCAGCATTTTATTGCAGAAAAGGCCATTTTCATCACAGTTCAATATTTGATGAGAGCAAAAACATTTCTCTGTGTCATTGTTTTAATGTGGTATACATATGTAATTTTCAGCAGCCCTTTTATTAGCACTGGCTACTTCCTCATAACTAGTTGCGCTATGAACCCCAGTTCTTGCTTTAAAATTGTGAAATAACCCTTACTGGAATAAAATATTTCACCATTATCACTCATTGACAGATTATCCTTTATGAGATCTGCATTTATAGCCCTAGGTTTTTCACAAATTATGGACTCAGATAGGCCATCTGCATTTTGTTTATCCACACTAATAAAAGCCTTTTTAGCTCATCTAATTTTGTTGATTGTGACTTACTAATTTGAGTAACACCTTTAGCAACACTAGCTTTCTTATACAACTCTTTTCTTTAGAAGATTGTTGAGATAGTGGATTTCCACATGCTGTACACATGTGTTAGCAAGATCAGTCATGTGAATGCCACTCATATTTCTTCACAATCCCCTTTTTCTTTTCAATTGTGATTGCTTTCTTTACCTCCTCTTTCTTCCTTAGTTTCTTTTATAGCTTTTTAGGAGCCATTTTAATAGCAGTAATCATAGTGATTATATAAAGTACTGAGAGAAATAACATCCACAAACACATGCATCTGGGCTCAGACTGATGCTTACATATGCTTACATATGCTTTTCTGACATCATGAGTCTTTGTTTACAGCCATTCCAGTCATAACTCAAGACTTTGGTCATAAGTTAAAATTAAAATTCATGTTGTAACTCATGGTGAAAGGGAAAAGCATAAGAAAAGAAAGTTGTTTTACATGGGAAAGCTGGGAAGGAGAGAGAGGAAGGGGGTTGCTCAGAGGAGAGAAAACCTACAAAAGCACACCACTGGTAACACTCCTTCCCTAATGGCACATTCGGCTGTGGACTAATCCACTGATGGTGGCAGTGCCTCTATGATCCAACCACCTTCAAAACATGAGACTTTTGTGGGCCATTTTAGATCTAAACCATAACATTCATATTTTAAAATAATTTTAATAAGTTTGAGCATCTTTTCACATATTTATTGATATTGGCTTTTGAACTTCAATGACCTGTTAAGCTCTTTGTATGTTATACATGCTAATCATATCATAGCTCTGTAAATCATGTCTTTAATTTTTTTTGTTTACTGATCTTATAGTGTGGATAAATTTTATGCCATTATATATGTCTATATTTTTCATTCAAGTTTTCTGATTTGCCAGTATTATTGAAGCAGATTTTTTCTACCACTTGATTGTAAAATTAGATTCTAGATTTTCTTACTACTAGTAAGTATTAAATTTTTTAAATAAAAGCAATGAAGATGATCAGAACGGTGATAATCATTGTTGACTTAAAAAATACTGACAATACCTTATGAAGGAAGTGAAACCAATGATGATCTTTGAAGAATATGTGGAATATCAATGGTTAGAGAGAAGTTATAACTACTTTTTAAACTTGGATACATGCTTAGGAAATACAGTGGTTTGGCTGGGGATTTAGCTCAGTGGTTTTGCCACCTGTTGCGCAAGTGGAAGGACCAGAGTTCGATCCCTAGTACCAAAAAAAATAAATAAAAAATAAATAAAAATTGAAGTTGAGCTGAGCATAGTGTTGCATGCCTGTAAGCCCAGTATTCAGGAGGCTATATAGTGAGCTCGAGGCCAGTCTGAACTACAAAGCAAGACTCTGTCTTAAAACAAAAACAGGGGCAGGGGATTTAGGTCAGTGGTTCCGCCCCCTGCCTCACAAGCACAAGGTCCCAAGTTCAATCCCCAGTACCAAAAAAAAAAAACAAAGAAGAAGAATACAGTGGCTTTATATTATGTTCTCTTGTAGAGACTGATCACTCTAATCCTATGTAGTCAGTCATTTGAACATTTAAATCACTCATTAAGCTAGAGAATTTCATCATTTTTATGCAGATATAAATAAATATCAATTGTTTCATAACACATAGTAATTATTATAATGATAAAGTTCAGACATAGCTCTATAGATTCAGGTTGACATGACTGCAGCCATCTGGTATGTCAGTCTCTGAGTAACCCTGGCTGGTTTTTCCTACATGGTTTCCTAGCATACTTTAAATAAATTGAACTTCTAGACTTGAATGCAGAGCTTTACAAGTGAGCTATGGTGCCAGTAATGTGACTGACGTTTTGTCATTAGCTTGAGTCCAACCAGGATACATTCCGTGTTGGATGAAGTCATTTTTACCCTGACCACTGTATGAGGCACTATCTTTTGCCCAAATCCTGAGTATCTACCTAGTTTTACTGCCATACAGAAACATGATTTGAACAGTAAAGTCTCAATAAACTATACCGTGTCCAAACCTGGCTGTGTATGCTTTTTCTGGCCTCATGTTAACTTGAGGACAGCTCTTATACACAAAGACTGCTTTATTTCAGAATAGTCAAGTGTTGGTACCTAAAGTTAGCCTACTATAACCAAAAGAGAAAATTATTCCATTCAACTGATTAATCTAGAGAGTTTTTAAAGGTGTTATTTGATTGTGTTTTCTAGTGATGCTCATAAGTCTCCAAGAGAGTGATTTTAATATCTTCTCTGGATAGGTTAGGTTATAATACTGCAAGTTATGGAGAAATTTTTGCAGCTAATACAAAATAAATCTGAAGCTCTTTTTTATATACAATTAGGAATTAATTCTTGGACTTTTAAAACAAGTTTATCTTTTTTTTCAAATTCCCCCTCTTAGTAAAGCCAATATAAATATGACTCTAAAAATTGTTTTTCATTTGTCTTTTTATTTCCAGGTTGACTAGTTCTATAATGAATAATTCAAAATATTCATTATATTAAAAGTAGTTTCATGCCATCATCTTCACATAAGAATAATATATTTATTTGTCCCATAAATGTGTATTCATGGGCACATAAAAGGTAGAATTGCTTTTACAATACATTAATTTTTTTCTGTCTTGCCATGTAAAGTAATATATTTTATTATAGTACCTTATATTTACATAGCACTTTAGATTTCAAAAAATTTGTGTATTTTACTATGTTGAACTCATCATGGAATAATGAGGCCACTGTGAGATATTTTAAATGAATTTTTATTTTACCTGCTCTGTGTTTTTTAAATGCTGGTGTGGAGTTAAAATATGGCTTTCAGTATTGCTATGCTAAGTGATATATGATATACACACATGCATTCTAAATTTTGTAAGATCGAATTATAAAATCCTTATTTTATATCTATAGCTTTACAGTTACTTGTGAAGAATGCAAATGGCTCGGCCTCTTTGTGATAACTCTGTTTGTAAAAACCCAAATCTCACTGAATTTTATTTTCTGCCTTATTGCATGCAATTTGCTTCTTCTCCTATATATTTTTTCACATCATTACTCCTTTTCAAGTTTAATCCATTAAATGTTTTGTAGAATTTTCTTCCAATGTAATAGCCTTGCACATTTAGAATACAAATTGTTCACCACACCCACTTTCCTTACCACCTACTGGGCTTTTAAAAGTTCTTTGTGACACAAACGCTTTTTTAGTTGAATCAGGTATGTAACTAGATTGGCTACCTAAATACTTTTGTAGTCCTGTAATATAAGATCCATATTTTTTCTAATATGGAAAGAGCTGTGACAATTCTTACATAGAGGGGAGATCTCAAATTTTGGCCACTCTGATCCTAGATAATTACATGATTACATACAATCAGGAGATGATTTCTCTTGTTAAGGGCAACATTCAGGTGAATTTATACCTCTTGGGTTCCAGTTCTGAAAGACATAATTTGTAACTGAGACTTATAGAAGTCTTTTGTAATTATTAATTTATTTAAGAGTTCCTTATATGAGATCTATTGTCCTACCTGAGACACTCCTTCTCTCATGTGTTTTAGGAGAGTTTAAACCCTAATCACAAAATCCTTAACATTTTCTCTTTCTTTTCTAGTTTTTTTTTTTTTTAATTCCAAGCCCTTATTTTCTAAAATTTTACACTCATTCAGTGTTACTGTACTGGGTAAATTCAATGTACACTACGTTTCACACTTTACTAACCTGGAGAAGATTAGCACAAATTAAATTTCACATTAAGCAGCCTAAAGCCATGCAAAGAAAAGTATGCTCCAGGGTATTTGGTTAATTGTGCTAAAAATATATTCACGTCATTTGTGTAGGGCACAAATGTAGCAAAAGTACTTCTTTAAATAAAATACGAGTAGTTTATGGTAGTTTAATTCCTTCTGTTTTCCCATTCTTTTGCAGATGTGAACAATAATGACTATTTTGATCTTTTGCAAACCTAATAGTTTATTGGTCACAGAGCTATAATTGTTTTATTATTTTTTATGTGTTTGAGAGAGATTTATTTAGTAAAATTAACTTTATTTATGTTTTTATTTAAGGTCTTTGTTGCTAATGTTTTTGTTATCTTGTAATGATTCAGTGCAGGCATAGACTCATGAAATAAAGGAAAATCATAATTAAGTCTAATATGTATATGAATTACATGACTACTATTCCCTAATGACTTGAAGCATAAAGTCATTCCACTTTTATTTGTTCCACCTTGTAAATTTAATGATTAAAAACAGAGTACTATTAAGTTGTTTGCTATGAATAGATGTGCATGTCTCTAAGGAGAAGGTTCAAGAATTTCATTAGATTTTGCAAAATATATCTAGCTCAAAATATTGCCATATTATATGTAAAGTGTTTTCGGGAACTGTAGCAAATTTTAAGGATACTGTGAAATAGTTGTTATGTTCAAGTTTTGTTTTGAGTAATTGCCAGCCATTCCTTAATGTTAAACATAATTCCCTGAAATGCCCTAAGATATCTATTAACTAGTTATTCTCAAGTTTTACTTTTTCTCTTGCCTGAGATTTATCAATGACCATATTGAAAATGATATAAACCATTATTAAAGGCATTGAATACCTTAAATCTAAAATCAACATATTCCATCATTTCATACTGCTTTGGTGTATTTTGCTATCTTCTCTTTTTCTTGGTACTTACGTGTGCTGATAGACCATTAACCATGGCAGCTCATCTTCTTCATTTTTTTATTCCCTTTTGGTGTTTTCACCCTGTCTGTGACCAGGATAATGGTTCCCTTTTGTGCCCTCTATCTTGGCTGTTTAATTTAGGATTTGAATTGTTAATATGTCTTGATTATTACAAGCTCTAACTCATTGGATTCCATTTCCGAGGCTGGAAATAGACAACTCACTCAGTGAAAGGGAAATCACTGGTCCATTTGAATGCTAATTACTATACAAGTCCTGTACACTGTATCAAAACTTAGCATAAACATGGTCATCAGGGGAGGAGGAAAAAACCATTAAAATACTCCCCAGGAGACTGAGTTCATTAGAACCTACACTGATATCCAACAAAGAAGGAAAAGAGTTGCATAGCTGGACTGGATCCTTTTAGGATGTGCAATTTGTATACTTTCTAATTGTGAATCGGTATGTGTTCTCCAACCCAACAAGGAAGGAGCAAAAAAATATTGTAAAGCTTCTCAAAGTGCAAAAGCTGAAGTGAGGACAAAGGATGTTTGGCTGAATAGAGAGAATACTGCACAAAATGAAGTCTAGTTCAGGTTGCATGAAATTCTTTTTCCTTCACCGAAAGGGAAAAGCAGCATTCTAAATTTCATATCAAAAGATTTTCTAAACAATCAAGGGTGGTTGTTATTAACACACCATTTCTTTTAACTGTCTGGTATCTATTATGTACTTAAACATAAATAATCAGTTCGATCTCATCTGTATAGCAGCCTGCAGTTTGAAACAAGTTGGTTTTGGCGTTTTGTCTGGTACTATCTCTAGAAAATGATTTTAAAAGTTTTAGTCATAAAAAGTTTTAGTTGGCACATAAAATTAAAGTTTCAGTCAAGGGAAGAAGCAGCTAGATGTGACATTAGGCAGAAACACAAACAAAAGCAAGTGTCACCAAACAAAATTCTTCTTGACTCTTGACTGAACTTTTGTGTTTTATTCAATGTTAATTTAAATGTAAGATAATGTTTCAAATATAATCAGATATGTACCAGTTTACCTGCCACTTAATCGATGCTGTCATCAATTAGTTTTAAACTCTGCATGCAACAGATTACCTGTAATGGTGATAAAACCCAGAATCCTAGGCCCCAATTAGGATCTGCATATTGAAGAAGCACTCCAGGTAATCGTGACGTGGAAAGGACAACATTACTCCAAATAAGTAGCATAAATTAAACAGTGTTATACCTGTTCACTCGCAGTGAATACCTTTATCTGTGTTCACTAGGAAATCTGGATAACATGTTGATGGGACTATATATTTATTTTAAAAACAGAAATAGGATTATTTTTAATATTTCTGGCTGAAATAACTGTATCTTCTCACATTAGTTAGACTTTATCATGTTTTAGAGGTTTTTGACAGTAAATATTTAATTTTTCTATCAAATACCTCTTGTATTCTCACACATCTATTAAAGGAACATAATAATGACATGAATACCATCAGACTCAGACCCATTAAACAGGTGGAAACATGATGTAGTAGTCTGTGTTGTTATAAAAAAAAATACCAGAGGCCATCTAACTTATTTTTTGTTTGTTTGTTTGTTTTGTTTTTTGGGGTATCAGGGATCAAAAATCTAACTTATAAATAATAGCAATTTCTTTCTTGCAATTCTGGAGTTTAGGATGACCAAGACCAAAGCACTGGCATGTTCAGTGCAGGTGAGGGCCTAGTTTCTGCTTCCATGATGGTGCTCTGAATCTTGTGTTCTCCTGTGGGAGAAAGGGCACAGGGGCAATGACTCTGTCACTTTTATTTTATAAAGCCACTAGACTAGACTCATTCTCAAGGCCTCTGTCCTCCTGACTTAATCACTTTCTGAAGGGCTCACCTCTTATTGTTATCACATTGGCAATTAAGTTGGACAGGTGACTTGAGAGACAGTCAGACCATAGCAATATGGTATTCTTGTCCAAGCAATGCCAGACCATAAGAAGTCCACTTTCAGCAGACAAGTGCTTCCTTCACAAATATGTATTGAGAACCTAAAGTAAAATGTTTCAGATAACGTGCTAGGCCCTCAGTATGCCAAGAATGTGTCCAAGAGAAGACTAAATATCTTGTCTTTCATTTTTCATTTTAAAAAGATTAGGCTACAACATGATAAAAGAAATCATTTCCCTAGAAGATAACAATACTTATCTATTTTTTTCAACTTGTGTGCATTTTAAAATGACTAGTAGTTTATATACTTCTATTTCTTTAAGAATGATTATTTGGACCTCAGTACAAAGAAAGCTTAATTCATTAAGAAAATAATCAATATTTTGAGGATACCTAGCATAAAAATAAAGGCCATGCATTTATCAACATTTTGAACAACTATCCATTGATTACCAAATAATTATGTGGCAGTGGTCACAACAGGAGCCTAAGCTGTGTTTACTGTCAGATTCACACATGTTCTGGCATAATTTGGAGAACTAGTGAACAGCAGCCAGGGTTCTGTTTACATGAAGGATCAAAAAGCCTTCTAGAAAAATAAAAATTCATCCTATGGGAAAAGAAGGTCAAGATGGGCAAGTGTGATTGATGGATTCTTGGCAAGTATTAAACACAGAAGGAAGGCATGATTCTGAGCATGGTTTGTGTCTTTGAGATTGTGACGTAGCCCAAATCTCATTATCTCAAGCTCAAGTTATTGGATAAAAGGGCTGCTGCATGAACTAAAAAGTGCCAGTTAGAAGAGCTGTTGCTCTTTAATTGTTAGGGGACATGGAGAGTCCAAGGCATTGGCAGCTTTGGTGCCAATGGTGCTAGTAGTCCCATTCGGGCACGAGATTGGCAGAGATCACTATGTAAATGTCAGCAACAGAGTTGGCAACAGTATTGGTGACCATGGCACTGAGAAAGCTGTGGACTTTGGCAATACCAATAGGATGGCAGGGGTATTTTTATGGTACTTCTCATTGGAGAATGATACCACATGAGGGTAAAGGAAAGGTCAAGGACAATTTCTGAGTTTCTCTCTTACATAAATGTTTACACAACTTTCCAAAGCAGATAATCTTGAAAAATAAACAATCCAAAGGGGATAAAATTTCACTTTTATACATTGAACTTGAGCTGTTTCATATGTAAGTTTCAATCAGATATTTATCCATGAGGTACAGAAAAAGGGATCATTTGTCCACTTTGGAAGTCATAAATATTTGAAGGTGTGGGTAGTAGTTGAAATAATTCAGAGAGAAAGTCTATAAAAGTGTATAATATTAAAAGTATATAAGTGTCAAAAAAATTGAAACATACATTTGTACAATGATGTTATTTAATACCTATCTTCCTGGACTCAGCAAATCTGGGATGAGTTTTAAGGATAAGCAGATTGGGGATATATGGTAAATGGCAATCCAGGCAAAAGGCATAGAACATAAGAAAAGTAGAGAGTAATAAATGAATAAATTAATTAAATGCATTAATATGCATTTAAAGAGCAAAAGGAAGTTTGGCATTATGTAAAGTTTAGGGTAAGTATTATTGAGGTAAATAGTAGGAGATGAAGTTGGAGATTTAAGCAGAGCCCTAATCATAACATTTTGTTCATATCATGTCTGGGAGCATATGAAATGGAGACCATAATAAGCTTTAAAACAGGTAAGAGATACTTATGGGACAAATGAAGGGCTTTGGGCTGAAGGATTAGGTAGAAAGAACAGTTTGGAAACTATTTTAGTATCCAAGAGAATATTGACAGTGGGATAAAAATGTTAAGTAATGGTAGCCATGGATGGGAGAGAATATGGGTTCAGAAAAAACTGTATGGCTCCGCAAAAAAATTATTATTAACTGTGATTTTATTTAGAAATTTTTTGCATTTTTTATTTTATTGGTACATTTTAGATATACATGCTGATAACATTCATCATAGGAAATTTGTACCTGTACATGATTTATCTTGCTTCTTTTTTTTTCCCATTTTCCTCTCCTCCTTTCAACCCCATTTCCCCTCCTTATTTACAAAACCTTTGTTTCCATTTTTCTTTCTGTTTTCTTTTTCTGTGTGTATTTTATTCAGTTAGTTTTTTGTACTACTTTTGGTTTTTAAAATTGCACTGATTATTTACTCCAAGAAAAAGAAGATGGTGAGATACTCCTGTTGCTGATGTAGGAGAATGGGTGAGTTGGATTATCCTAAAATAGAAATATAAGAGGAAGATCCTTGAGAAAGTGAAATGTGATAGGAAGGTACTCAAATGGCAATTGACTTGAAATGCTGTTTTTCCAGGCAGTTTAAAGTGAGAGAATGGAGTAGGCACCTTAGTGGGAAGGTATGTATAAATGTGTGTACACAATCAGCTTAGAAGTATCACTTTTGTACAAGATGTAATTTTAATTAAAATTAGATTCTGTAATTATTTTTGTTTTGTTTCAGGTAAGCATAAGAGTTTTTGTAAGAGATTTAGGTACGAGCATACTTCTAAACCACAGCGATAATTAGAGACAATAACACAAAATCATCAGGGTTTCTCACACAAGAGAAACAATGCAGTATTTCAACTTGTGTGTGTGTGTGTGTGTCTGTGTGATTTATTTTACTGAAGATTATGGTATTGAGGTATATCTATTGACCTACAAATGTCTCAAATTCATCCTTCTTTGTAGCAGAGTAATATTCCATTGCATATAAATATCACATTTTCTTTTTCCATTCATCTGTTGATGGGAATATGGGCTGTTTCTAAGATTCAGCTATTATAAATCATGCTGGAAGAGATGGGGGAGGGAGAGAGAAGGAAAGAAGAGAAAATAGATTTAAAGAAAAAAAGAATTCAAGGAAGAAATGGAAATGGAGCTTTTGTGAATAGAGGAGGAGGGTTGGAGGGAAAGAAGGGGAAGGGGACAGAAAAAGACAGTGATTAACCTCTACCCCCACAGTAACCAAACGTTATCAAAAACATAACAGTATCGTATTCTGAATACCACCAAGAACCTAGTGATTTACATTACTGTTAACTTACTGAATTCTCATAATCATTGTGTGAGGCAAGTTTAATCTTCCCCATTTTGTAGATGGAGAATCTATGGGCCTTTGAGCTTATGAAACCAATGTAAGATTGTGCTGCTTGCCGACTGATGATAGATCTAATTAGCAGTCAAACCATTCTGCTCTGATGTGCCCCGATTCTTCATGATATGTTGCCTCTGCTAAGAAAGGAGAGCATGATGACTGCTTAATTCCTTTATTTACACATACATTTGTACACAGTAAACTCGTATGTTGTGAAATATTAATATAATTTTAATTAAGCATTCTTAAAATTTTAATACATTTTATAAATAGCTTAAAATGCCAGATCATCTGTCTCAAAATTAAAGGAGAGCATGATTGAACACAGATCCATCATGCAAAATTGCAGAAAATAGCTAAGTGACATAGCCCCATGGATGCAAGAAATTTGGTGGTCTATAAATATCAGCCTACATATCAATTCCACATGAGTATTATGAATTCTGTATACTACTGAAATTTCTGGTGGCCTTCTTTCATAATCTTATTTTTCCCTTATATACCACTCCCCACATGTGTAAACATTTTAACATTAATAGCAAATAACTTGTTACTAATAACAATCTACCATTATGATATAGCACTGATCTAAGTTATGCCATCCTTGCTCATATCTACTGTATACTTATAGATGTTTATATGTCTCTAATATCTAATTACATATCTTTAGATGCTTCTACATGATGTATGTTCTATGAGACTAAAACCCACTTCCCACAGGCAAAAATCTAATTAGGTGAAAATGTAAAAACGAAAGCATATTCTCAGAGTATACTGCCAGTGTTTACTAATTCTAGAATCTTTCCTGAATTGAACAAATCAAGCAGAAGCAGAGTTTTATAACAACTGTATACCTGGCAGAAATACTGAAATCAGACCACAAAAGAAAACTGTGAACTAGATAGCTTTAAAAACCATTCTGATTGTTAAGAATGCAGTATATAACAAATCTGACCACCTCCATGACCTTTCACAGGCTGGCATTCTATTTTGGATTTTGTATTATCAAACAAATCTGCACTGTTTTCGACCTTGCAAATATCTGTGAGCCTTACTGAGTTTTAAGGCCTTAAATCAAGATCCTGCCAGGATGAGAGGATTCTTGCAAGAATGATAACCTGAAGATAAAGCAAAATGAAATTTAGCTGGCTCTTGAAATGACTTAGACTAACTGTAGGAATGGAATTGTCAATCAATTGGTCTCAAATAAAGGCTGAATCCAAAGTTCTGTTTGACTCCTAAGACTAGATACATTGGTTATTATTGCTTCAGTTATATTTATATATATTCTTTGACTTCAGATGTAAAAATGAAAAAAATATAAGCCTCAAGTGAACAAACATCAGTGGCCAAGTACATTGGTAACTTGATCCACAGTAAGAAAATTTGATTATAAATGTAGAGTATCTATCCTTTACAAATCAAATCAGACATTAAGGGTGCTATAGACTTGTCTGTGTTTTATTTTGGTTGTTGTTTTCTTGTGAAGCTGATTGAGATGAAGTGGTTCCAGATTGTTTTATAGAGTCACTGAGGAGAAATAACAAACATATTATTCATGTGGTCATATTTTAATATCAAAATATCTCAGGCCATTAGATTCTGACATATTTTAACCTAATAAGAGTATCAAAAGTGAACTGACAGATATAACTGATACTTTTCTCTCTGTGTAAGGAATAGGAAATTTTCTACCATCATACTACTACCATGGTATCAATTGTATTTGTGTGTGTCAAATTTTACACTATAAAAATGGCTTTTTAGATAAAGTAATATCTGGGGCCATACTAACTTTTGGTTGAATGTCATTTACTTTGTAAACTGAAGACAGCAGGTTCTTTTTAACAAAATATTTATCACTTCCTAGAGCAAAAATCACCAATTATTTTCCATAATTCATCGTCTCCTTCATTTTAGTAATAAGATTCTCCTGAGTCACAAATGGATGCAGAGATTAATAAAGTATGTTTTTTATTCTCAGAAATTTGTAACACAAGAGTAATTGTATTAGTTACTTTTCTCTTGTTGCTGATACAAAATACCTGACACCCAAAATTAAAGGGAAAAAGTTTTATTTGGCTTACAGTTTGAGAGGTTTGAGTCCATAATTTGCTGGCTCCAAGGCAGGGTGCAGTGCCTTCCAGAAGAGAAACAGTTCATAGTGGCCAGAAGGTAGCAAAAGTAACAAGAGACCTTCACAGTCTCTTTCTGCTCCTTTGATCTTATTCAGACTACTGGAATTAGGGTGGTGCCAAACCAATCACTCACATGTAGTGGTTTAGTAATCACATGCCCTTAATCCTAGCATCACATACTCTAGATTCACCCTAGACTGCATGAGGCTTTCGGAATACATCTAGACCCAAACCATAAGAGTAATCTAAATGCCTTTTATAGTTTTATTTGAAGTTTACCCCAAAGGAGTTGCAATAAAGCAATAACAATTAATTTGTAAGAAGATGAGATAATCTCCTTCTTTTTGAAGCAACCAGGGATAGAAAGTAGCGTCTATTTTATTTTTGATATTATAAGATTCCAACTTCTATTGTATTTGCAAGTCAAAGTATCAATTAGGTAAGCAGATGATTTCAGTATGCATCTGGAGGCCCAAAAATCACTCAGTGCTGGAATTTTAAAGTCAGAGTCACTATATAAAGATGCTACTTAAAGTCATAAAGTGCTTTAAGATTATCTAGAATGAAGTAGCATATGTAGAAGACAACCTAGAATTTAGTTTCATACCATTAAAATATTTATTTTTGGTAGAAGGAGGAGTCAGAGTGACAACAAAAACCACTGAAGAAGACAAAACCTGAGAAGGTGGGCTATTTTGAAAGTCAGTGAAATTTTTTAAAAAATGTTTTGATGAGAAAGCAGGGCTCAAAAGCACTGAATGTCATTGAGATGTTAAGTGAGGAAAGAACCAAGAGCTTTAGATTTGGAAACATGGATGTGGCTGATAATCTCCACCTCCCCATTAAGTTTATTGGTACATTTTAGGTATAAAATATAGTTACATACATCACTGTGTTCTTGTACCATTACATGAGTATCTTGGTTCTTATTTTTTTCCCTTTCCCCTGCCCTCCCTTCACCCTCTCCACCCTTCCCTATTTGCAAAGACTTTGTTTCAATTTTTTTCCTTTTCTCATATTTTTTCTTTTCCTTTCTTTCCTTTCCCCTACCCCTCCCACTTCCCCTGTTCCTTTAGACCATTACTTCCTATTGCACAATATCAATTATACATTTTTAAAATTAAAATATCAAGGCCTAGGAGACATTACCACAGATTTTACAGAATTTAAAAGGATATAGAAAGCATATTTCAAAAATCTGTTTTAAAATAAATTTGACAACTTCTAAGAAATACCTTGGAAGACAAATTAATGAAACTAACTCTGGAGGAAATATAAAATTTGAATAGCACCTATTAAAGAAAGTATATTCCTAGCTTGAAAACCTACCAATATGACAATAACAGGCTCATATACATTTTAACTGATAAATTATTATATCAAACATTTAAAGCAGAAAAAAAAGGAACACTTCTCCCCTCATTTTAGAAAATCAACACTGTGTTAATCCTAAAACTGGGTAAAAATAATAAAAGAAAAAGTATGAACGTAGATAGGAATTTGTTTAACAAAACAAACTATTAGAAGTCAGATCTGGCAGGATGTAGAAAGTGGTTTTATTACAGGGATGGCAGTGTTGGTTCAGCATTGGAAGATCCACCCCCAGAAGTCATCATTTTAACAGAGGAAAGGAAAAAGCCATATGATCCTGTCACTAGTTGGAGAAAAAGTACTGGACTAAGTTCTACAGCTGTTCATGGTAAAAGCTAACAGGAGACTAGAAATAGAACAGAACCTTCTCAACAGATTAAAGACATGTACTCCATACTTTCAGCAAAAACACCTTATGTGAAAGGAGAAGATACAATGCTTTTTCCATAAGGTGGGGAACAAGGGCAGGTATTCCTACTCTTCATCTGTCCATTAAACTTTGGAACATAGGCCTAAACCAAAATAGTCTGACAATAAAATGACACAATTAGGATAGGATTGGCAAGGTAGAAGCAAAATCTTCATATGTAGATGAAGTGATCATGTACAGAGAAAATACTAAGAAATCTCTAGGAGCGCCTAGAACTTGTATTTGAATTTAGCTGGATTAGAAAATACAACGTATATATAAAAATTCAGATCTATGTGTATACTTACTATAAATGAAGAATTGGATATTGAAATTTAAAAGTTATGTAGGAGTACAAAGGACCTAGAAAAGTAAAAAAAAAAAAAAAAATGAACAGTGTTGAAAGATGTTTAGTACCTAATTTTAAGACTTCTTCTAAAGCTACAGTAATCAAGGCAGTGTTGGTGTCAGGAAAAACATATAGATCATTGGAATAAAACAGAGAATCTAGAAATAGAACCACACATATATGGTTCACTGAGTTTTGAAAGATTATTCAACATTAACATTTTATAGAATATAAACTCAATTCAAGAGCCAGGGAAAAGATAGTGTTTTCAGCAAATGGCACTAGAACACCTGGTATCCATATATAAAAAATTAACCTCAAGCCTTTATTTCCATACATAAAAATAACTTGAAAGGATCTATGAACCTAAATATGAAACACTAGAACTATAAAACTTTAGGAAGAAATTATAAGGGAAAATGTTTATGAATTTAGGGTAGGCAAGAACTTCCTAGGATACCAAAAACATGATGTATAAAAGAAAAAAATTGATAAATGAGATTCCATCAAAATTTAGAACTTTAAATGACATCATTAAAATGAATAGTCCTTAAACAGACCATATTGACAATGCATATAACCTATGACCAGAATATATAAAGAACTCTTACTGCTCATTAATAGATAACCCAATTAAAAAGTAGACACAGGAAGATGATAAATAGCCAGTAAAGCACCAGGAAAGGTGTGCAACACTAGAACCAGAAAAATACTAATCAGTACAATAACAAGATTGAATTATACACTCATTAGGGAGATGAAGTTAAAAGTTTTAAAAGCCTTGTCAAGATTTTTTCTTTTTGTTGGATTCTCCCCCTTTGCATTTAATTTTTCATGCCCAACAGATTTATTCTGATGGGCTTCCTGGGGCTGTGATCCTCATTGTCTTTTCCTAGGATATTGTCTAAAAGTTTTTGGAGTGCTGCTTTGATATTCATGAAGTTCCTAAGGTTCTCTTTATCATGAAAGTATCTTATTTCTCCATCAATTTTGAAAGATAGTTTTGCAGGGTACATCAATCTAGGTTGGAGGTTGTTTTCCTTTATGGCTTGAAATACATCACTCCAAGCTCTTCTTGCCTTGAGGGTTTGCATTAAGAAGTCTGCTGTGATTCTGATGGGCTTTCCTTTGTATGTGATTGGTTTCTTTTCTCTAACTGCTTGGAGAACTTTGTTCTTCTGTTGAGTTTCTGGAATCTTAACAATTATATGCCTATGTGTAGATTTTTTTTGATCAAGGCTATTTGGAGTCCTATATGCCTCACTTATGTGTATGTCAAGTTCTTTTCCCCTGCTTGGGATGTTTTCTGCTATTACTACTATGAACAGTTTTTTTGTCATTTGCACTATCTTCTGTTTCTTTGTTGACTCCAATCAGTCTTATGTTATTCTTCTTTCCATCGCCTAGCAGCTGCTGGATTAATTTCTCATGGTCCCTTACAATTTTGAAATAATTTTTCTTTTCCTGGTCACTATTTGCAATCTTATCTTCTATATCTGAAATTCTGCCCTCACATTGGCTCATTCTTCTGTGCAGACTTTTAATACAGGTTTTGATCTTCTAAAAATCTGTTTACATCTGTTTTATGGATTCTATTGGTTTTCTGTGTTGGGATTCCATCATGATCCTCAACTCCTCTCTAGATTTATTAATCATGTCTTGCACTACTAGCACAATCTCTGCTGTTATCTGAGTAATCATTTCTGATTTCATTTTTTCCAGATCTTCTTTTGTTACCAGTTCAGGGAGTCCAGGGAGTTGAGTATTAGATTGTTCCATCTCATTTCCCTTTGGGGTTGATATAGGTGATCTGGACGTCTGTTTCTGTGGCTTGTTTACGTGTCTTCTCATTTCCACAGGGGCGGTTGGTGAGTGTGCTGCTGGCACCCGCGCAGCTGACCTCCTCTGCCCTAGGAGTGATAGAATGGTGGTTTTGGGAGCCTCCTTCTGGGCAGTGGGATTGGCTCACCTTCTCTGCCTTAGGAGCTGTAGAGTGATGTTGGGGGAGCCTCCTCCTGGGCGCTGGGATTGGCTCATCTCCTCTGGCCTAGGAGTGGGAGAATGGCAGTGGGGGAGCCTCCTCCTGGGTGCTGATATTGTCTCGCCTCCTCTGCCCCAGCAATAATGAGCCTGCTCTTCAGGTGTCAAGGAGGCTGAATGGGAAATCTGGACTTTTACTTCCACTTGGCAGTAACAAGACAGCAACTTCCTCCTCCTGAGTTTGTAGATATTTCAGTCCAAAATCAGCCAACTCCAAGGCAGCAATGAAATATAGACTTGGCAGAGCAGAAACAACATGGTACACCACTGATAATCTTGAAATAAGCAGTTTTGAAGGAATGGGAGTCACTGCAAACAAATTGAATCTGAATTGAGTTGGCGATAGGAAGGAAGGAAAACAGTGATGACAACTATTATTGAACAGTGTTTCAAAAAGTTTTTCTGTAAATGGGAATTAAGGATACAAGAATTTCTTAATGGAGTTGTGATTAGGAATGATAATACCAATACCTAAGATTTGTATAGCACACCCCTTTGCAGGTGCTGTTCCACCACTGTTTACAGACATTAACTCATTGTAAACTTACTTCAGCTCTGCTTGGGGTGTATATTAGTCAGCTTTCCCATTGCTGAACACAATACTGGACACAGTTTAAAAGAAGAGAGGTTTATTTTCACTTACATTTTAAAGAGATGATAGCTGCATGCAAGGAAGAATTATCATGATGGGACAGTATGGTGGAGCATAGTTCTTAGTCCGTGGCAGCCGGAAAGAAAATAGGGGGAGCACTACCAGAGAGGAAGAGATCAGGATTCAGATACGAACCCCTCAATCCACCTCCATGACTCACCCAGACACACTGAGAAGTTTGTTCCACTAATCCTTGTGGTGGTTTCCAAATCTAATCAAGTTGACGCTCCACCCTAACTGCTACATCCCACCCTTGTCCCAAACACATCTTCTTAAGCCACATTTATTGGTCACATGAGCAAATAAGTTAATAACGTTCTCTAATATTATGTACAACTATCTTAAGTATAACCAAACACAGTCTTCTCCAAAGTCTAAACAGTGCCAGCATTTTTCAAAAGTCCAAGTCTAAGAATCAAAGCAAACTCATAGCTGTGAACCCTATAACAATCTAAAAGAAAGTTAAAACTTCAAACATAAAATGGCATAGGATAAACATTACTATTCCAAAATGGAAGAAAGTCTGATAGAAAATAATTGAACCAGCAAAATCCAAATTCAGCAGGCAAACATAAAGTCTTGTAGCTCCATATTGACATCTGGAGAACGTGGTGGTAAAATGTGAGTTTTGCAGGGCTTGGATGGTCCCTATGGACCTTGGGCATTGCAGTCCACTTGGTTTCTGTCTTGGGCTGGCTCCACTCATGGTCTGGATTTTTCCATGAAGATGGAAATACTATGGTATACTGATGTACGATATTCCTTGTATCTCTGAATTTGTCATGTCTCAACTGTACCTTTAGTTTCATTCCCATAGCTTTGGGCACTTGTAAATTGGTCCTTGTCTAGTTTGCCAGGCTTTCATTTGAAACCTTGGTGGAAGCTTCTCTGATCCCAGAATTACATGGACAATACTAAGATTTGCTATGAGCTCCATCAGTAGCTGAGCCCCATAGGTTATGGCAGGAGCAGTCTCTGAGAACTTAGACTGTTGAACATGGGGAAAAGAATCCCAGGGAACCAATTCTCTAGGTGGCCTTTCTTCAGCAATGGGCTCAGGGGGTAGGCTTTCAACTGAAATCTTTACATTTTTGTACCATTGAGATTGTGATGGATGGAGTCTTGCAGATTCTTGAGATTACCTTAAGTGATCTTTCTTTTTGTTTTCTTTTCAATGGCACTGATCTTCAATAGCCACTCCTCCTTTGACCCCAACTTTGCTTGTGGTTCCTTTTAGGCCAAAATTATATCAAATTTTTTTGTTCTGTCTTTTGGCCCCAATTCTCACAATAAGTCTGAGTAAAATCAACCAGCAGTACCCTATGCCAAACCTGAATGTTAGACTATCTCAAAATTTTCCATACCAAGTTAATTAGTCATCTACTCTTAATCTTAGCATTTTGCAATGCCTCAGGATATGGTCAAAAGTTAGATAAATGCTCTTCCAAAGTATAATACAGATGTCCTCTAGTTTAACTGCTGCTGGGGTCTTGGTGCCAACTGAAATTTTTTGAACCTGGTCCTTTTTGTCCACATTCTTTTTTTTTTTTTTTTTTCCCGGTACCTGCAATTGAACTCAGAACCTTGCACTTGCAAGGTAGGTGCCACTGAGCTACTCTGTCCCCATTATTAACAGCATTCTAGTCTTCTGAGCTCTGACCAGTAGTGCATATCAAGAAATACTAACAACACTGTAGACCTTCTATAAGCTAATACTGCAAACTTTTTCAAACTTCTCCTGGTAGCCAGTTTTAAAGATTTCAAACAAGATGGTCAGGTGCAGTCACAAAAATGACCCCACTTATGCTACTAATTTTTTTGTGTTAGATTTTCCATTGCTGGACACAGTGTCTGATAGCCATAATTTTTCAAAGGAGAGATTTAATTTGGCTCACATTTTAAGGATATTCAGTTCATAGTCAGCTGAATCCAAGGCAGAGACATTATGGTGGAAGGATGTGCCCAAGAAAAGCTGCTTAGATTGTAGCAACCAAGAAACAGACCTGGGGAGTAATGCCAGAAAGGAAGAGATGACGTACCAGATATAGATTCAAAAGCCACACCTCCAGGACCTACCTAGATACACATAGAATTGTATTCCATCAATCTTATGGAGAAGATCTCAAGGCCAATCAAGTTGACAATCCACTCTAACTGCC
This sequence comes from Heterocephalus glaber, assembly GCF_053883595.1. NCBI lineage: Eukaryota > Metazoa > Chordata > Mammalia > Rodentia > Bathyergidae > Heterocephalus > Heterocephalus glaber. The sequence continues at coordinate 31,023,625 of NW_028258138.1, read as the reverse complement.
ACAGTAGGTATGTTTCCATACTACAAACAAACAAACTCTGACACTGAGCATTCAAATAAGTGGTTAAAAATCACAAACTGTTAAATAGCTCATCTTAGTTACTTTTCTCACTGCTTAAACAAAATACCTGATACTCACAAGTTCAAAAAAGAAACTATTATTTTGGTTCACAGTTTGTAGAGGTTTCAGTCCATAGTCAGCTGGCTCCAAGGCAGGGTGTCATGGCAGTGGGCATCACAGAGAAGAAACAGTTCATTATAGAGCAGGCAGGAGGCAGCAAGCAGGGAGCAGCAGTAGTAAGTCTCTTTTCCTTTTATCTTATCCAGGCTACAAGCCTTTTGGGTGGTGCCACCCAAACCCAGAGTGGGCCTTCCCATTATCCACACTCAGAACTTTGATAAACCAGTTAGTGAATTAATTCTGTACTACATACCTTTAATTCCAGTATTACAACCTTAATCCACATTCATGTGCCCTAGATCCAACCACCTCAAAAAGACCCCAGCTATGACTGCTTGAGGCTTTGGGGAAATTTAGATATAGGCCATAACATGGCAGTTCCATGGTTCAGATCCAGGATGTTTATTATTCTACAATTGTTGGTTTTTACAAACTATTTGGATTCTTTGACACCTGCCTCTTTATTCCACTACCTTGTAGTCGACAAAGACCCAACTACATATATAGCTAATAATGGAACTTCAAAGATGATGCTTTCAAAATACAGTTCAATCAGAGCTAGCGCTGCTCATAATATCAATCTATATAGTCCTTTACCTTGGCAATTCTGATTATTTTTTTCTTTGGGTAGTCACTTTGTGTAGCCTTTTAGAACCTTAATTTGTTTGAGTCTGTTTTGTAAATTTAAAAAAATTCTTATTTATTTATCAGTCTGAGGTATGACCCAATTATTCCTCTAATAATTAACAGGAAAGAAGGAGATGGTGAAGTTAAATACTGATTTGTCTTCAGAGAGCAAAGAGGCCAGGCATTGGACACTAGCCGTGGAGAATGTCACATTAAGTTTAAAATGGAATTACCAATATAGAATTCTTCTCAATCTTATATAAAACTTTCTTCCCTATTGCTTTAGTCTGGGACACAAGATTTTCCCCTGAATGCAAAAATATATTTTTGCTAACTCAAAAGTGAACAATGAATAATAATCCTGTTAGAATTTATACTGAGAAATATCAGGTCCATGACTGTTTCTATACATGAAGTACATTTGTAGTGCACTTGTACACTGCTATAGAAGAGATGTTACTCATTTTTATTGAACAAGCTCTACCACTTATGAGCTACATATCCCTTGGACAAGTTAGTTTATCTCAGTGTCTCTGTTTTATCATCTCTAAAATGGTAATAATAATGAATATCTATTTATTGAATGCAATGCACAGTTAGTATTCTAAATGTGTATTGAATTGACAAAAGATTGATATTTATATTTTTTGTATCCCCACCTGCCACCACCACCACCACAAACAAAGAGTATGATATTTCTGTCTTGTTTCCACATTAGATATGGCTTATTCTGGAAAATGCTAAGTCTCTCTTTCTGTAAATTATCTACTTACTTAGCACCAGTTTTTCTAAAGCATTCTTAGTATTTTGCCTCTTCTTCAAGGTCAGATAATAAGAAGGATAGGGTTACCATTTAGCAGTAGAGTGTCCAGCATTCACAAGGCTCTAGGCTTGATCCATAGCACCAAACCAAAAACAGAGAGTGAGAGAATGAGAGAGAGAGAGAGAGAGAGAGAAAGAGAGAGAGAGAGAGAGAGATTTTCTCTACATTAGATCTCATGAACCTCTCAATATTTGGATCACTCTATTTAATTAACTTTAACTCCCTTTCACTCATTTAGGTAGTTTCACTTTCTTACATATTCTTGCCATGCTTCCAATTTGCATTTACTCTTTTCTCAAAGATGTCCTGGAAACTCCTTGGGAGTGGTGCCTCTCACTCCCATTTGCTATAAGACAAAGTTCAAACTTCACATTCATTATTGTACTAGACATGCATGGAACTCACATTTATTCCAATCTCCTCTTGCTGTACTTCCTGTGCCGAATGAAAACTAGAGAAGTAAATACAGTCTTCTGTATTTCTTAGAGCTAGAATTCTGGATGTGAATTACATCCCATCTGTTAGAAAAACTTGCACAAGTTTGGGAATGATGTCAGAGAGGTGCACAGAAGACAGATTGTACTAAAGAGCAAGTGGCAGGTGAGGAGGTGTTGATAACCACTAATGATTACTCACATTTCTGTTGTCTTGGTGTGTTTTCTCCTATTTTACTTTCAAGTGAAGACACTAGGCTTTATACAGTGGTGTGACAAATTTCATGATTGGTGAGAGGGTTTTACGATGGCTCCAACAGTGGCTTCTCTGTATTTAACCTGTGCTGACATGGATCAGAGTTCTTTTCTGGAAAAAGCCACTATAATTTCATTCATTTCTGAATTTTCTTTTTTTTGTTAAATTATTTTATTGGTACATTTTAGGTATACAATACATTTACATTTATCTTTGGGTGCTTCTAACTCTACATGATGTATCTTGGTTCTCATATTTTCCCCATTACCTGTGCGCCCTTCACCCCTAAACCCTTCCGTATTTACGTACTTCATTTCCATTTTTTTTCCTTTTCTCATAATTTTTCCTTTCCATTATTTCCTTTCCCCTTCCCCTCCCAACAGCCTTACCCTTTTGGACCTTTTCCTATTTCAAAGTATTAATTATTAGTTATTAATCCTTTTAGTTCTTATTTACACCCTCAGTTTCTCACACTAGAGAAACTATTCAGTATTTACACATGTGTGTCTTATTTATTTCACTTAAGAGTATGGCCTCAATATGCATCCATTTAGCTATAAATGACTCTAGTTTCTCTTTCTTTATGGCTGAGTAGTACTTCATTTTATAAAAAAAACACATCTTCTTTATCCAATTTCCAGTTGATGGGCACTTGGGCTGTTTCCAAGCTTTAGCTATTACAAACTGTGCTGCTATAAACATGGGTGCACATATATCATTGTGGTATGATTCTTTTAATTCTTTTGGGAAAATACTCAGCAGGGAAATAGCTGCATCAAATGGGACCTCCACCCCTAGTTCTTTGAGGTATCTCCACACTGATTTCCATAGTGGTTGCACCAGTCTGCACTCCCACCAGCAATGGAGAAGGGTTCCTTTCTCTCCACATCCCCACCAGCATTTGTTATTGGTTGATTTCTTCATAGCAGCCATTCTTTCTGGGGTGAGGTGGAATCTCAGTGTTGTTTTCATCTGCATCTCTTGAATGACCAGTGATGTTGAACATTTTTTCATATGTTTATTTGCTGCTTTTACTTCTTTGTCTGAGAAGTGTCTGTTCATTTCAGATGCCCATTTTTGAATTGGGTCTTTGAATTTGGGGGGTCTGATTTTTTTCAGTCCTTTATATATTCTAGATAGTAGCCCTTTGAGTTACAGCTGCTAAAATTTTTTTCCCACATTGTAGGTTGTCTCTTAGCTCTGTTGGTGGTTTCTCTTGCAGTGCAGAAGCTTTTTAATATGATAAAACCTCAGGTGTTGATTCTTTGTGCTAGTTCCCGTGCTACTGAGGTTTTGTTCATAAAGTCTTTTCCTATGCCAAAATATTCAAGAGTTCCACCTAACTTGTATTCCAGCAAGTTTAGTGTTTCTCTCTTAATATTTAGATCTTTAATCCACTTAGATCTCAGTTTAGTGCATGGTGATAGATATGGGTCTAGTTTTAATTGCTGACAGGTTTAAATCCAGTTTTTCAAACACCATTTATTAAATAGGCTATCTTTCCTCCAATGAGGGTGGTTGGCTCCTTTGTCAAAGATGACGTGGCTGAGTATGTCTGAAGTTGTTTCTGCATCTTCTAATCTATTCCACTGATTTTCGGTTCTCTTTTTTTTGCCAGTACCATGTTGTTTTTGTCTCAGTAGCTTTGTAGTACGGTTTCAAGTTGGGGATTGTGATACCCCCAGCCATGTCTCTGTTACCTAGAAATGCTTTTGCTATTCTAGGTCTCTTCTGGTTCCAAACGAATTTTTGGATTGTTTTCTCTAGTTCTGTAAAGTATATTGTTGGAATTTCAATCGGTATTGCATTAAATCTATATAATAGTTTTGGAAGTATGGCCATTTTCACTATACTGGTTCTTCCTACCCAGGAACAAGGGATATCTTTCCATTTTCTTATATCCTTTTCAATCTCCTTCTTCAGAGTGTTGTAGTTTTCAGAGTAGAGGTCTTTCGCTAGATTGTTTCCTAGATATTTCATTTTTTTAGATGCTACTGTAAAAGGAATTTTTTCCTGAGTTTCTCTCTCAATGGGTCTCCTATTTGTGTATAAGAAGGCTATTGTTTTTTGAGTGTTGACCTTTTATCCAGCTACTCTACTGAATCTGTCAATTAGGTCTAGAAGACTTTTTACAGAGTTTTATGGATCTTCTATGTAAAGTATCGTATCATATCATCAACAAATAATGACAGTTTCACTTTTTCCTTTCCTATCTTTATTCCTTTTATTTCTTTCTCTTTTCTAATTGCTATGGCTAGTGTTTCCAGAACAATACTGAACAGGAGTGATGATAGTGGACGTCCTTGTCTTGTTCCTGGTTTTAGCGTGAAAGTTTTCAGTTTTTGACCATTTAGTATGATTTTAGCTATTGGTTTTTCATAGATAGCCTTAATCAGGTTGACACAAAGACCTTCTATTCCAATTTTCTGTAGGGTTTTTGTCATGAATGGATGTTGGATTTCGTGGAATGCCTTTTCTACATCTATTGAGATGATCATATGGTTTTTGTCCTTGACTCTGTTAATATAGTGTATTACATTTAGTGATTTATGAATGTTGAACCATTCTTGCATCCTTGGGATAAATCTGACTTAGTCAGGGTGTATGATCTTCTTGATGACCTTCTGTATTCTGTTTGCCAGTATCTTGTTGAGGATTTTTGCATCTATGTTCATTAGGGAGATTGGCCTGTAGTTCTCTTTTTGGGTTGGGTCATTCCCTGGTTTTGAAATCAAAGTCCCACTTGCTTCCAGGAATGAGTTTGGAAGTCTTGCTTCCCTTTCAATTTCCTTGAAGAGTTTAAAGAGTAATGGCATTAGTTCTTCTTTAAATGTCTTGCAGAATTCAGCAGTGAAGCCATCAGGACCTGGGCTTTTCTTTGTTGGTAAATTTTTTTATTACATTTTCAATTTCAATCATTGTAATTGGGATGTTTAGAATTTCTATATCTTCTTCATTTAACTTTGGCAATTCATATCTACCTAGGAATCTGTCCATTTCTTCTGTGCTTTCCATTTTATTAGAGCACAGGTTCTCAAAGTAGGTATTGATGATACTCTGGATTTCTGCTAGTTCTGTTGTTACTTTCCTTTTTTCTTTCTTAATTGCATGGATTTGAGTCTTTTCTTATCTTTTTTGATAAGGTTGACTAAAGGTTTATCAATTTTATTTATTCTTTTGAAAAATCAACTGTTTGATTCATTAATTTTTTGCATCATTCTCTTAATCTCCATTGCATTGTTTTCTGCCCTGATCTTTTTAATTTCCTCTCTTGTGCGGGCTTTAGGTTTGTTACTCTCTTCTTTCTCTAGAAGTTTGAGGTTCTGCATTAGATTATGTATCTGAATTCTCTCTGTTTTCCTAATATGGGCATTCACTGCTATGAATTTCTTGAGTATATTTGCTTTCATTGAGTCCCACAGATTCGTAAATGTTGTACTGGCATCATCATTTACTTGTAGAAACTGTCTGATTTCTTCTTTAATTTCCTCTGTGACCCATTGGTTGCTCAGGAGAGTGTTATTCAATTTCTAGGTTTTTGTGGAAGTTTTGCAGTTTCTCATGTTATTGATCTCCAAATTTATTGCACTATTGTCAGATAACATACACGGAGTAATTTCAGTTCTTTTACATTGACTTAAACATGTCCTGTGAGCTAGCATGTGATCTATTTTGGAGAATGACCCATATGCAGCTGGAAAGAATGTGTATTCTGATTTTGTGGGGTGGAACACTCTGTAAATATCTATTAAATCCATTTGTTCAATAGCTTGGTTCAGTTCTAGAGTTTCGTTGTTAATTTTTTATCTAGATGATCTGTCTATTTGTGATAGTAGGGTATTGAGGTCCTCCACTACAACTTTATTAGTGCTTATTTGGTTTTTCATGTCCATTAATATTTGTTTTGTATAGTTGGGGGTATTCATATTTGGTGCATATATATTTAGGATTGTCGTCTCTTCCTATTGGATTGTTCCCTTCACAAGGATGTAATGACCATCTTTGTCTCTCTTAATTAGTTTTGGTTTGAAATCTACTTTGTCTGCAAATAAGACTGCTACCCCTGCTTTTTTTCTGGTCTCCTGTCATGTGGAGAGCTGTTTTCCATCCTTTTACTTTCAGTCTATGAATTACTTTTTGAGTTAGGTGTGTTTCTTGTATACAGCATATTGCTGGATTTTGCTTCTTAATCCATTCTGTCAGTCTACTTCTTTTGATTGGTAGATTGAGGCCATTAACATTGATAGTTATAATTGAGAAATACTGACTCAACCTTGTCATGATGTTTTATTGTTATTGGCTCTTATTTCTTTTTCCCCCTTTCCCTTTAGTTTCTTACCTTGTCTGGTGGCTTCCCTCTGTTGAGCCTCATGGAGTTGTGACCTTCTTGGCCTTTTTCTAGAATACTGCTTAGAATTGTTTGGAGTGCTGGTTTGGTGTTCACGAAATTTCTCAGGTGTTCTTTGTCATGGAAGTATCTAATTTCCCCATCGATTTTGAAGGATAATTTTTGCAGGATACAACAGTCTAGGTTGGAAGTTATTTTCTTTTATGGCTTGAAATACTTCACTCCAGGCTCTCCTTGATTTGAGGGTTTGTGTTGAGAAGTCTGCCATGATTCTGATGGGCTTTCCTTTATAGGTGATTTGTTTCTTTTCTCTAACTGCCTGTGGGATTTTCTTCTTCTATTGGGTTTCTGGGATCTTGGCTATCATATGTCTAGGTGTAGATTTTTTTTATCATGGCTGGGTGGAGTTCTATATGCCTCACTTATCTGTATGTCCATTTCTCCACCTCTGTCTGGGAAGTTTTCTACTATTACTTCTGTGAACAGTTTTTTTTATGTCAGTTGTACTTTCTCCTGTTTTTTCAAGGACTCTTATCAGTCTTATGTTATTCTTCTTTGCATCATCTAGCAGCTGTTGAATTGATTTCTCATAGTCCCTTACTATTTTTAAGAAATCTCTGTTTTCATGGTCTTTCATTGCAATCCTGTCTTCTACATCTGATATTCTATCTTCAGATTCTCTTAATCTGCTCTGCATGCTTTCATTGGAGTTTTTAAACTCCTGCATATCTGTTTGAATCTGTTTCATGGACTCCATTTCTTTCTTATGCTGGGCATTCCTGGCTTCTAGCATGTTTCTAAGCTCATCTATATTTCTATCAGTTTCTGTTGTAGAGCCTCTAATCATGTCTTTCACTCTGCTCACCATCTCTGTAGTTATCTGGGAGATTATTTCTGCTTTGAATTTTTCTAGAGCCTCATTCATCTGTTTTGTTACTTCCTGTGCTATCAGTTCAGGGTGTCCAGGTGATTGATTAGCAGACTTTTGCACCTCATTTCCCCCAGAAATTGCCTTTAGTGGAGTGGAAGTCAGGGTTTGTGACTTGCTTAAATGCCTTCTCATTTTTGTTTTTGGTACTGTCCTTGGTTTAGTTCCTGGGTTGATATTTTGAAGTTTTTTATTATAAATATCTTAGTTGCTCATAATTAGAACCCTTATGGAATGATTGCTTCTCAGAGGTGTCTTCCAGATATAGCTGATCTTTAGGTTTTGAGTCTCTAATGACTCTGAGGCTATCACATTTTTATTATACCAAGAAGGAAAACTGTTTAGATCAATCACCACATCTTAGCTCAAGTCATATAATCAGCAACACCATAGCATCAAATACCTCTTAGAAAATGACAATTTGTGGTAGTTATTAGTCTATCACCTTTAAAAAATAAAGCACCTCCTTCAAGGTGTATCTCTGCTGTCACAATAGACAATGTGGGCAGCAGTATGCAGTTATTGGTCAATGAGTCTCGGTAAGCTAGTCTCAGACCCATGAGATTCAGGCAGATTTCTGGTTGCAAGTCCCAAATTGAGCTCCCTGTCCTCCTGCAGGGTTGCACTCTGTAAGTTTCTACTGCACATTTCAGCTGCTTTTCCCCTGAAGAAATTCCAGTTTCTGATGGGAGCTGATCGTCCCTCCAACTTACCAGTCACAGTGGTCTGGTGTGCCTTTATTGCAGAGATTCTCTTCACTTTTCCAGTGGGCTTGTTTTCATCAGGGAGCCTGAGACAGGCACTCTCTCTGTTGTTCACTTCTGGAGCTCAGGACAATGGCTTTTGTCCCCCTGTGCCTCTGCAGTGTGTAACCAAGTAGCTGCACAGCCAAAAAGCCAGAGGCTGGTGGAGGGGGGGTGGCGGTTATTGTTGGAGAAGCCCGCGTTGCTCAGCTATCAGCTGGTGGGCCTGCCCAGATCCTCCTCCCCCTGTCTTGGTGGCTGGTGGAAAGCTGGTGGAGCAAGTGGAAGCAAGCAGGTCCAGATCAGCTTGTAACCACTCAGCCCCACTCAGCCCTGCTGGCTCTGTTTGGCCCAGCCATCAGCTCTGAATTTTCTTATAAGTGATGAAGTTTTATTCTGAATATTTTTCCTTCCCACGACAGATTTAAATGATGAGGAACTTTCAGAAACTATTTCCAACCTCACATTGCTGCCTTATTCTCCAGTTATCATTTGTTTTCTCATCTTCATAAATAGGACATGCTCTAGAATACTTCAATTTCTCAAACATTTCAAGTACTTATATAGTTTGTCTATCTATTTCTTCTATCATCTTTGACTAACATTAATCCTCTAACTTGCCTAGGAAATTTTTACTTCCAATTCTTGATTTGTAAATAAGCTTTCCTAGACCTTTGAGGCTAAATTAATTATTTGCCCCACTGGAATTGAACAGCAGCTTCCACATTATTTTTATAGTCTACTGTGGATTAATTAATGGTCAATTTAAGTGGGAATGCCCAGCTGAACTGAGTCAGTGTGGTTCTGGGTGTGGAAGACCAACCTGAGGATTGTCACCAGAATGGCATAAAAGGAGAACTGGGGGAAGATGCATGCTATTGATTTCCCAGGAGAAGCTTTGTTGTTGCTGGTTTTCCTGATACAAACTTGGCTGTTCGCCTCAGCGAAAGATCTCTAGTCCTCACTGTCACTGGGGATGGCTGCTGCTCTCTTCAAGGGAGCTCTAGTCTTCACCTTTTACTTGAGTTTTGCTTCCTGGCCCCGGTGCTGATCTCTCAGCCTTCTGGCACAGATTCTTCGTCCCACCAGGGCAGACTTTCTAGTGTCCACCACTGACCTGTGGGCCTTTCTGGTGCAGATCTTTGATATGGACTTGCATGAGACATTGCCTCGGAATCCAGGCCCTCAGCTGGATTCTTTAGGTCTTTATTGCATGGACAGATCTTTTGCACTGTTTTGCATTTGACTTTTTGGGTGAATATTATAAGATAATCCTATAAATTTATGTGCCCTGTATTAAATCTATCCCCTTGCAAACGCTGACTACAACATATGTCAGCAGTGATCATACTGAGCTTAAATTATGTATTTAAATACCAAACTCATCTGAATCTTAGCTCCCAGCAAATCAGATGAGTCTCATTCATCTGTTTCTTCCATGCTATGCCTTAGATCTGGAAAGTTCTACTTTCTATTGTTTTCAAGGACTTATTTCATATCACAGATACTTTTGGAAGCTTTGTCATTGAATTGAGTGACAGTGATGTTACCACTTTCATCATGACTCCAAACTGCAAAGCCAGTGAGTTTTATAGTTGGAAAATAAATAAAATAACTATTGGTAAATAAACTATTTATGTACCAGGACATTTCAAAATCATATACAGACAATAATTGATCTTAAATTTTATTGTTTCTAAACTAATTCCAAGAATGTTGACTTCTGCCCAATTTCTTAATGTCTAGGTCCTAATTTCATGCAAATAGCATTAATACTAATAATAGCAAATTTTTATGGAATACTATTTTAAATGCATTATTTAAAGATAGAAATAGTATTATAATTTATTGGTAAACCAACTTGACCTTTTGAAGTACAGGAAATATGTTGTACAATTACTTATTTTTCAATACCTTTTGAGAATCTGAAATTTTCCATTATGTGTCACAGGATATAACACAGACATGAGACAGAGTCCCTGTCTTTGTGAAGCTTAATTCTCAATGGGGAAAAATATAAACTAAATAGTGACAGATGTGATAAGTGCTATGAAATCAATAATAATGATGTATGTTTTAGATAGGGTGGTTAAGGATAGCTAATTTTGTGAAAGTTTAGGAAGAGAGCATCCAAAATACTGGCTGAGAATCTTGCCTTTCATAGAGGAATGGACATTTGCTCTATTAAAATCACATGAAAGATAAAGAGGAAGGAAACATAGACTTATTGCTTTGATTATAGTAAAACAAGAGCTTCAATATTAATATCATTTCTAATGCAAAATTAAAAGTTAATGACTATGTAGGGTAGTGAATGAGATTAGAAAAAATATTTCTCTAAAAGCTTTCCCAAATGTCCATACACTTTATCATGTTTTTTTTAAAAAAACTTTATTTATAATCTGTCAGAATCTCAGATCTAAATTGTCATCCTATTTAATTCTGAGCATATTTTTGGCAAACAAAAAAGAAAGTAAAATCACAAGAGTTGATAATAACATTCATGTTACTCTGATTTAACAGCCATTAAGCTGGTTGGCATCGTGCTATGGAGATAGATGGGTGGTCTTTGATAAATGTTTATACCTATACACAGAACTCAATTGTGACTGTCCAAAACTGAAAGGTTTTTCAAATCTTTGTACATTTATACAAAGAGCAGCCTTTGTTTGCTGTGAATTAATAGCTTTAGCAAACATGTAGCCCAGATGGTTTTTGAGTAGAAGGTAACCCTGGAAATTGTCACCTTGCTTGGCATATTAGAAGGGAAATAACTAATTATATGTGTGTACTAAAGAACAATTGTTGTTATTTTGTGCACTGAAGATATAATACACTGTGAATATAATACTCCTTGATTGAAGTTCTGATAAGGATAGGCACTTCTATTTTCTGCTATCTCCAAAGGTATTCTTATAATGAGTTTTTCTGCATATGCTTCGGCACTTGCTTAATTTCAGCTATTTTTACAAATTAAATGATTAACTCTCATAATAAGTGTCATAAAATGAAAAAAGTGGTATATTCTAAGAATGATTAGAGAGCTAAGCAATGCCCTATTAAATGTAGAGTTTTATTCCATCTACATTGCATTCTATCACTCTTGTTCCATATGCTTTTAAACTTATAATCTAGTTTATTATACCAATAGTGCTACCATTATTTGCATTTCTGGTGAAGATGGTAAGCTTTCTACAAAATTTGGAACCCCTGCATGTGTGTATGTGTGTGTTAGGCTGGGGTGCAGATTTTGTTTGCCTTCTCCTGTTGATTTTTTTTATAAACATAAATGTATAAGCTTTTATTACATTGCTTTCTGAATTTTTTCTAATCTACCCCTGTATTTAGAAAATATTTTTAAATTAAAAATTACAAACTAAAATTTTTAAATTTAAAAATTATATACAGTAAACTGTCCTTACAGTTAGTAATTATAATTTCCATACTGTGCATTTTTCAGCCTACTAGGTACTTTCCTAACCTTAATTTAAAGATGTGAAAAGTCAGAGAAGATAAGTCATTGACATTGATTGTCCAACTGAAAGGAGCCTTTAATACAGATTTTCTAAATGCTTGTGCTATGTTTGATCAATGCTGTCTTCCTCTTTTTATAATTTTTATACCTTATTTAAAATAACTAATCTTAGAAGATGCTGAAAATAAATGCTTTTTAAATATTTCAGTATATGTTAGTTCATATGTATAATTAAAAATAAAAATGAATCCTGTCATTAGGAAAAGAGAAGAATTATATTGCCTGTCAATTTATGCTATTGCATATTTACTCCTGGATAACAGGACAATAAATGTAAATGATGATGGCACTCTACTACATTCAAACAGATTATAAAACAAGTCACTCCTTAGGACTCTGTTAAATGGTCATAATGAAATTTTGTAGACATTGTCAGAACCTATTAACTCTGTCCTTTGCACATTTATTTCTCGTTATTGCTCTACTCTCATTCTTATAACTTGCATTATATTAATTTATATGCAAAACTTACTAAGTAGCTCTTTTGTTGGTAGGGAACAAGCAAGAGAAAATTCTAAATAAACAGATTTGAGCCTGCACTTCAATGGCCTAACCAGTGAAAAAAAGTAGGATTATGTGTGCTATAGATGGCCTAAAATCTTTGTTCTTAGAGAGAAATTAGGATTCAAGACACTTAGAAAATACATAATTCATCTTTATTCATTTAGTCATTCAACAAATATTTATAGAATTCTATCTTAGTCACTTTTCTGTCACTTGGATAAAACACCTGACACTAACACGTTTATTTTGGCTCAAAGGTTTTACTTCCTGATTGGCTGGCTACAAGAAAGAAACAGCGCAGTGGAAGATCTCAACAGAGGAAAGCTGTTTACATCATGGCCCCCTGGAAGCAAAGAAAGAAGGTAGGACCTGAAGAGGGAGATTTATCTTTCCAGGTCACACCCCCGTGACAAACCTCCAGTCACCCCCCACCTCTTCAGAGCACGTTTGAATAATGTACTCATGAATAGATGGATCTATAGAGTGAGTATAGCACCACCACCTTCCAAACACATGAGACTTCTCGGGGGTATGTTAGACCCAAACCATAACAAATTCCTATTCCATGCCAGGGCTCTCCAAGTGCTTGACATAGGATAAGGAAAATAAGATATAACAACTTTGTCCCCATGAACTTCATAAAGATATTCAGGAAATAAACACACACATGCACATACAACTACAAATTCTGTTTTACAGAAAGGAGTTCTGTGAGGTATATCAATACAAAATCGTTTGTGTTCCTTCTAGGAATGCAGTCTGGAATTTTATCAACCACATGACATTTTCCATGTGCTAATACCAACATATAACACTTGTGGTTTCATGTAAGTTTCTCCTCCTTTGTTGAACGCACAAAAAAAGACACTGATACTTGGAAACATTTAGTTCAAGCAATATATAAAAAATAGACAATGTGGTAGAGATATTTTTTACAAACTCTTTTCAAAATTTGATATTTAGGAAGAACATCAAGAAGACAAAAGTAATATTCTAGGGAAAACAAAAAATATGAATGGAGTGTTTTCGGAAATGAAACCAAGCTGGGGATTTAGCTCAGTGGTTTTAACGCCTGCTGCACAAGTGCAAGGGCCCAAGTTTGATCCCTGGTACCAAAAAAGAAAAGAAATGAAATCAATTATTCAAAAAATATTTTTTAATTTAAAAAGTATTTTGTTAATTTATCTGTGTTATTTTCTTTTCATTATTTCCCTTCAGCTCTTTTTCTGAAAGAGTATTAATTTTATGTGTCCACTTGTATGGGATATGGAGTTTCACCAAACGTTATTTGGCCAAATATTCTACACAAGCCTGAGAAAATGTTTCCACATGAGATTAACATTTGAATTGATAGGTTGTGTAAAGCAAATTGTCCTCTCTAATCTGGTTAGGCTTTATCCAATCAGTTTAAGACCTGAATAAAGCAAAAACCTGAGTAATAGGAATCTTCTGCTTGACTGCTCTGCTCGAGCTGGTACATCGGTCTTTTCTGGCCTTAAGACTCAGAATACAACATGGGCTCTCTTTGCAGATTGAGGATGCCCGCTTTTGAACTGAAATTTATACCATTTTTCATCCTGGTTCTTGGGCCTCTGGACTGAGACTGGAACTATGCATTGTATCCTGGGTCTGCTGAACTTGGAACTCAGCCTCCATATTCACAGGAACTGATATTTTAGATAGATAGATAGATGCAAATAATTTTCCTAATGATTGTTTCTTTAATAAATGCTTTTCAATCTATAGTTGATATTTAATAAAATAATAATTTCTGAAAAAAATCATTCCTAGTTTTACTTTTATGCCATTGGCTTCTTCCATACTAGGATTCAGCCTTCTTAGTCACAAAGTGTGTATATATATATTTTTTTTAATTTATAGCAATATATTTCCATATTCAGTAATTTATAATATAATTCATAAAAATACTAAATAAGAAGTCATTGAAATTGCATTGGTGGTCAAATACTACTCAATATAATATTCATTTAGCCTATGACTTAATACAAGCTGCTATAATAAAGTACCATAATTATGTGACTTACATATAATTATATATAGTTCTCATCGTTCTGAAAGCTAAATGTCTGAGATGAGATACTCATATGGCCAGGCTCCCATGAAGGCTTTCTGAGTTACAGACGTCTGTCTTTTCAATGTACCTTCATATGGGAGAAAAAGTTCAAAGAACTCTGAGTCCCTTTTCTCAGGTCACTAAATCCATTCATGAAGGCACCACCTAATTCTTTCCTGACCTAATTATATCTCAAAGTCAACAACTCTTACTAAAACTCCACTGAGAGTAAAAAAGTCAATGTAAGAATTTTAGACATAAACATTCAGTTCATTATGGCCAGCATTCATTGAATATCTAATATTAGCTATATGTTATGTGCAACAGAATTAGTAGTTGAGTAGTACAAACAAATATGAATATAGACAATTCTCTATGTACCCAAACTTGGCTTAAAGAATTAATATACCCATAGTTCCAAGTGGAGAGACTATCATTTAAAAATATATAAATATGAGAGACAGGATATTGTAAATGTAAAGTATGAGAACTCTGAGTGTATGAAGTCTAACTGTTCAGTAAGGCAAACAAAGAATGAAGTCTCTGGGTTCAGTGTGGTAAAAGAACAGTTCACAACCCACTTGAAAATGGAAACAATTTTTAAATCATAACATATTGGAAGAAAATTACCATATAGAATAATGTTTGAATTATAGTAGACAACTATAAAAATGGTCTTTAGAATTAATCACTTACTGTGAGAAATAATAAATATTTGAATCATATGCTTATATATGCAATGAAACTTAAAGATCAAAATATTTTTGAAATATTAAGATATAGAATATATGCAGCTATAATGAAATAGGCACTTTAATATACAACAATGGGATATTGCTGGCTGTGGCAAGAGTAACAGATTGGGCATAAATAGTCATACATAAAATGATCTTCCACATAATTTCTTCAGGATTTCTACTCTGGACAGCTATTTTTAAAAGTTGATTATATCATGGTAGTAGTTTTTTAACGTATATAATTACCTTGGTATCAAAAGAAAGAAATGGTGATATCAATCTTTAACATGTAACACATATCAATACCTCACAATACAAAAGATGACACCAGGTAATCAGAGAAATGCTGTTCCACGAAATGAGACACTTTAGAGTGATAATATCAAACAATTATTTTAAAGAGTTCAATGTGGTAAGTACATTTAGAAAAGATAAGGCCTAGGTGAATCAAAAAAGTAGGGAAATTAGTTAGACAATAGTTGGGAAGTCTAAGAAAAGCAAAATTTAATTTTTTGGTTATGACAATGGAAGAAAACAGACATAGGTGAAAAAATGCTTTTGTTTGGATCTTAAGTGTTTCTCAAATGCCCTTTAAAGACTCAATCCCAGCTTGATGTTTTTGGGAGGTGGTGAAACTTTAAAAGATGAGCTCTAGTGGAGAATCTTAGATGATTGGGAGGGTGCCCTTCACGGGGATAATGGAAGCTCAACACTTTCCTTTTTTTGTTCTTTTATTCTCAGCCACTAGGTGAATGGCCTTTTCTCACCATATGCTCCACCATGCTGTAGTGACCATAGGCCCAAGAGCACCAGGTTCAACCAATACAGAATGAAAATGTTAAAACTGTGAGTCAAAATAACCTTTCCTGTTTGTAAGTTAAAAATGTCAGATATTTTGTTACAATAATGGAAAGTTGACAGTAATACAATTAAGTGAGAATGAATCTCACTTGTGCTAGCCAATGGGATCTGGGAATAATAAAAAAGAATCAAGAAAAATTATACCTAGATTTATGTTTTGGAAGATAGACTGTGATCCATTGCCATATTTCTTTGTCAATAGTGGTGATTTATTTTTAGTTTTAGGGGAAGGTACTGGTGAAAAGCACAAGGGGAAACATAACTAATCAATGTATGAAAACTTAGAATCGAAGAGGCTTATGGGACATCCAACAAGTAGTAAGTACTAATGAATATATAAATATTTTGTCTAGATTCCAAAGAAGAAGTTGAGTTAAAGCTGCAGATTTTGGAACTATGGATATTCAAATGGGAGCTGAAATCAGGGGGATGGGAAAATGAAGATGTGAAGTCATTTACTCCTTATACTTAAAAAGGGTATCTTTTGTGATTGACATTTTAGAAAAAAGGCCTGGAAAAGATTTGGTGAAATAATAAAGTCAGATTGAATTTGGATGAGAAGTGAATGGACAGAAATGAGGAGGTAATGATAATGTAGAGCTGTGTCTCTCAAAACACTATGTGAGGTTCTCACCTTGAGAGATTCTGATCCAACCATCCTGTTGTAGTGGTCTTAATATCCATGTGTGCTAGAGACTCTCAGGTGATAACGTGGAGCATGGTTAATGAATAACTGGTAGAATATTGTTTATATAAGGAAACTAACAAAAGGTCCAGAGTGAGGTGTGGAGTTAAGTAAAGTTTGTTAATAACATTGATATTTTTAAGATAAAAATGTTTAAACTTTTGTAAGTCAATGACCAGGTAAAAATAATGAATGGCATACAAGGAGTGATAGACAATAAATGAAACAAAGAGGATATATGATACAGTATATTGCTTGTGGAGATGGCAGAATGAAGCAGAGGGTTCAATCACAGTATCATCAATAGCAGGTGCTGTTGTCAATAATGGTATAAATAATCTTAGCTAAAGCTCTAAAATTTATAAGTAATTTACTTTTGGTTATTGAAACATTTTTAAGTTATCTCTGTAATATCTTCTTCATTGTGTTCCATTAAAAAATGTTCCTGTGGAAGATGGAGAGATTCTGAACAACAGGGATTATGTATGGAATTGTGCAACTGCAATGTGAGTCCTAGTAAATAAAAGTTTAAGAACTATAGGAAAAGGACCAGATAGAGAAAGAAGCCATGTACAATTGGGGCTGTTCCATTGCCAAGCAAAGAAGGAGCTAAGAGTGGACATAATGGCTCAATTATGGTCATTCAATAAATAAATGTATTTTATTTTCCTAACTGAAGAAACACATAAAACTATAAACAGTGTTAACAATATATGCATTAGTTAATTCATAAATATAAATAATTGATATTTTAACATAAAAGATAAAACTACTTTAGTAGAAACTTTAAAAATTTATTTTTATTATAAAAAAAGACTACTGTTTAAAATATCTTGCCCACATATGATCTATTTTCAAGATTCTATGCCAAAACTTCAGTGAGAGATTTTTGGAATGGAAATTTTTTGAAACAATTGAAATAAAGCTATTCTCTTACTGAAGAATCAAGAGCCCTGAAGATGTTCCATCTACTAGAGAAATCTCTAGACATGTTAAGATAAAATGATACAACCCAAAGCCTCATTAACAAGTCTTCAGATTTCCTTAGGTCAGGCACAAGATACCCATGAAGAAGAGTGAGGAAGAAAATAATTACAGAACCCTCTGTTACTGATTTAGCAGTCTATAGAAAAAATTGGTAACTGGACATACTTGAAAAAAGGACATAAAGGAAGAAAAGAGAAGAAAGCAGGTATTAAAAAGAAGCTAAAGATATGCCAAACTAAGTGTTAAAACTATTTGATTCTTCATTCTGGTAAGTTTTTTATTGTTATTCTCATTTATAGAGAATTCTCCATGTATTTGTCTGTTGATACTCTCTTAATATCTTTTTCAAACTTTAAAAATGAAATAATTATTTTCCAAGACTGTCAGGAAATTTATTAACCTACTATGCCAAATTTTTAAAATATATTTTACTTTCAACATAGGAAAGGTATCTTATAAATACAACATTTATGGATTTTAGGGCATGCCACTCCATGGCACCTTGACACTCGAGAAGACAACAGAAGCAGGACAGTCTCTTTGACATTCACGCTTCCTTCTGCCACTGAAGGAGTTCATAAAAGAACTCCATGATTTTGCTATGATGTGAGTCATAAGATCCTTATGTGAGTGGAGTCCTCTCATGCCAAGAAGAAATGAAGGTCTTTATCTGTGAAGATAAAGGAACACATTGGCCTTGCTATACTCCCCTACTTTATCAACACTAGAGTTACCTCCTTCTGTCCAATTATACCGCACAATTATCTGCCTTTTCATCAAACTTATCATAAAAATACAAAGAGTTCTCCTGTTTCTTTGGTCTGCATTTTGGAAGAGTCTATGTCACATAAAACTTATATTAAATAAATTTGTGTCTTTTTCTCTTGTTAATCTGTCTTTTATTATATATGCCTCATCTGTGAATCTTGCAATATGTAAGAAAATAAATATTTTCTTCCATGCAATGTTAAACAGAATATCAGCTAAAATCTTAATGAGTTACCTCTTTGGGATTGGTCTTATGGCTAAGATATATTTTCAGTTTTTCTTCCAACAGGATTGGCCTAATAGACTTTTAATATACTTTTAGATTTATTTCTTTGCAGCAAAATTACAATTGAACTAAATATTTCTTTTACATCTCATTTTATGCCTTGTAATGTACCTATAAAAGTATTAGGCTGACAAAATCAGAGAGTACCAGATGTTACTTTTAGAAAAAAAGCCCAATTAGTAAATAATTCTTCTACAGTCTGGTCTCCCACACTTTTCTCTTGAGAAGAAGGGAGAGTTAAACTATGTTCATGCTGTTTTGAATTAAGTTTAAAACAAGCCAAAACACACCTACTTAGGAAAAAAAATATTAAGTTGACAATTTACAGCTGTTATGTGTATTAATCAACTAATATCAGAAATAATCACAGTATAATGTTGAGATAAACTGACTAGCCATAGTAAGGTTTAATGAAAGAGCCAAGTAATCAAAGAGTACCACAGAATCTGATGATTGCATAAAAGGAATTAGATAACAACTGAATTTCAAATAGGATCTGTGTTACAGGTGCATTACTGAAGGGTGGGTATCCACATGTATGCATGCAAAAGTTCGTATGTATGCTTTAATTCTGGATGATAAGTTATGATTAAGAAAAATGGATCACTAGCCATTGCATATAATTCTGTTTTCCGTAATTCATAGTTTAATGTGTTTGAAATAATTCAAGTAAATTTAGTTATGTTTAGCATAACTAATTCTAAATGGGGATGAGGAAAAGCAACAGCCAGTAAATATAATTAACCAAAATTTTTTTCTCTATGGAGACTGAAACAATTGCGAGACCTGTGTAATAACCAGCAAAAGATTAGAACAATCACTCTTTGTCATTGGAAGGCCTCTATGTACCTACGATTGGAAGAGGTCTGATTCCCTGGAGGGAAGTCATTTGTCCACATCCATGCAAGCTGATCTTCTAGCAAATAATGGAGGTCCTTTGAAATTAAGTACAATTTCAGTGAATTGGGCCAACCTGAAATCAATACCCAAACATGAGCAATCAACTGTTCAAAAACCTGGAGCTAGATTGAAGCTATTTAGAAACCAAACCACTTAGGTGAAGAAGAGGAAGAAAAATAAAATTTCTATGGTCATAAATGCTCAACTGAGAATTTCATAGTTTTAATAGGAGCCTTTGTTAAAGAAATAATCCTACAATATTATAGGATTTAGGGTAAATTGCTTAGGGAGAGCAATTCATTCTTCCTACAGCATGCTTGTGCCAACTCACATGCCCAAGTGGGCAGATGTGACTACAAGTGGTTCCATGTGTCTAAATGGTAGCACTTGCAGGCACAAGTCAGTGATTGGACTAATAGCTCTTGGCATGTTGTCATCTAATCCAATTGAATGGGTGTTCTTGTCCTGCTGTGAAAAGAAGTAAGACCTGTTTCACTATTTCACTTGTTGATGTGTCCTTCTATGAATTCAAAACAGGAATTGTCTCTTCTCCTCAACTATTTTTTTAAAAATGTTCATCTAGCTTACATTTCAGCCAAGCTATATATATATTAGATTTAATGAATTTAAGGAATAGTTTTATGAAGCATTTGATAATTTTAATAATAGTAATTTAAAATTGCTTTTTTTAGAAATTATGCTGATTGTAGGTACTTAATTGTTTATTATAACATGAAATCTTTCATAGGTAAGTCAACATTACACTGTTACTCTGAGAAATATTTAACCAATTACTAATTTCCACATCAAATTCCTAGAAAAAAAGGTAGGATTTGTAAAAACTGACATTTCTCAGATTAGTGACAATAAGTTTTTTATATAAAACATTTTTAATAAAATATTTTTATAACAATTAGGAATTCACATAAAATGTTTGGTCACTTCTCTCTTTACTTCTCATTTTTCTCCAGTTTTAGTATAGAGATACACAGCTTAAGAGTCCTATTCATTGAAACAATAATTTCCATAACAAATATTATACCTATTTGCTCTTTTGATAATTAAAGAAAATATGACAAGTTGTTTTATTGCCCAAATTTTTTAAGACTGTCAGTGATTAAATAATGATGAATATGGGAATGTCTATCTTTTCATTTATGAGCATATTGTCTGTGGGAAACCACATTCCAGTGACAGATTGTTAATTTGATTTTCATCATGGCTTTCAGTGATACATTCTAAAGAGTCAAAGTACTTTTACAATCAGAGTACCTCATTAAGAGGATGGTTTTATATAATTTTATCCACTTACTCTATTTTTATGAATCTTCATACTTGGGCTTTTTTTGCAGCTACACACACTTCTAGTTATTATAATGCTTCTTGTGGATTTTGCCAGCACCAGGAAATCACCTATATTCTGTGAAAACAGTGAACATTTGAAGTAGCTTTTGAACACTTTTTATCTCTCCTCACTTTTAGTGGAATGTTTTTTCTTTCCTGAAAATGATTAAGACTTGATTGTGCACAGCATCCTCACTGGTAAATGTACTCTAAGCATTTTGTGCAATTACAAGTACACAAATGTATACAAAAATATTGTTGCTTGTAAAAATCTCAACAGCACATGTACAGTTCATACCTTGTACTTGCTTTTAGTATCTGATTAAAATACATAAATGCCATTCCATTTCGATTTAGAAAGTTGTAAGGATGCTGTATGAGATCAAAATTCAGTGGTTGCTTTATCAAAAAGGGTTTTAAAAAAATCTCTTTTTTGCTCACCCTGCGTATGAAGAAAGTGTCATTATAAAAACTTCATTAATATGTAAATTGCAACATTTTGATTAGCACTTGCAGAACCCTTTTGTTAAGAAAAAAGACGGAAGGAGCTAACCAGATTGCAATAATTTACATAATAAAAACTCAGTGGTGGCAATGCCACCAAGTAAAGAACCTAAAGAAAGCTAGAATGTCTTCTTTAAACAGCTTAATAAAGTATCAGAATCGCAAAGCACAAAAGAAGAGAAAATATTTTTCTTTTAACTGACAAACTCTATTTTAAAGGGAAATTATAGGTACTGCAGATTATATTGAGCCGAGTGGCCTGAGCATGTAACCCACAATGTCAATATATCTGTTTTTTACAATTAGAAGTACATATTTCTATCACTGGTGTGTAGGGAACGAAGACTAAAGTACTGGCATCTAGAAATGACCTCGCTTGTGACAGAATGTAGCTTAAAAGGAAGCAAAATTGTGTGGGAAAATAACTCGTGCTCTTTTAATTGATCAAAGGACATATTTCAAATTGATGCAAAAATTTTAAAGGCACTAAAAAAGAAAATACATTAGAAAATTAAGACATTTTATTTGACAATTAAATTTTTAGTACCTATTTTTGTTGTCTTGTAGCCCAAGGGACATTTTATGATTAGTTCATCTGAACAGAAAAAGCTAAATAGAAAAATTGAAACAATATTTTTGTTATTTTGACATGTAGTTTTCTTGGAAATACAACAATGGAACATATATATTGCATTAACATTTAGGTTTTTCAGATTGTTACCTTTTTCCGTATCACTTCTTATTTGTTAAAAATCTACACATTTGTTTGATATTATTAGCGGTATTACATTAAACCAAACAAGACTATGACACATGAAAATACACTACTATTTGGAAGTGAAATATTGAAATACTAATTAGAAATGTTTAAATGATTTTTAAATGATTTTTTTTATGTTATTAGTACATGTTTGCAGTTTATACGGTTTCCGATCATCTTGGGAAATGGTTACATGTACATGTACAGACCACAGCTGGCTTCTCTTTTTTTAATCCCCTTCCCCTTTCCTCCCCCTCCTCTTCCAATTTCTCCATCCCAATTTTCATCCTTGCTGATATTATTAATCTTAGCTAATGTTAATTTCTTACTTAAGAAACTGGGTAATGGAAACTTCAGATATAACATGATAGGAAAGAGTGAGCTGGGTCTGAGAATTTGTTCATGAGAATGTCCTCTAGTTGAATACAGCCAGGAGAGAACTGGATGAGGCTCTGAAAACTTGTTTGCTGCCCAAAGGAGCCCCAGAATCACCTTAACAATTGATTCCCACCTAGAAGGCAGGTTGTTTTTGTCTCAATGCTTTATCTCTTGTAACGTTCTTGCCTTTAGTGTAATAGCAATTAGGTTAGTACCAACGGAACCTATTCATCATTTCAGTTAATGCTATGTTGCCTAAGTGTGTCGATTTGGAATATCTGAGAGAAAAGGAAGATGAATGAGTTGACCTCAGTTCAGTGTGATAATCCTGAACTAAGTATCTGGTTGCCTTACTTGTTTTACACAGTTGACAATGTAAATTGCATCCTCTCTGAATTCTGTCTTAATGTTAACCAAGAAATGGAGTAGGAGATTGGTGAAGAAATGGGAAAGTAAAGAAAGGTTAAAGAGAAAGCAAAGAGAAAATTAAACCAGTGCTGGGCTCAGAATATAATGTCCTTAAGTATGATGCTTTGGCACGTTGGATACTTTGAATTAAGGGACACTGAATGGTCTCAGATAATACAGTCTTTCTGACTTTCTGCTGTCCTTTCATATCTGGATCCTCTTTTATCTACCACTGTCCCGGCCCGCGGGTAAGTCAATGAAGACCCTAGAGGGGGAGCGAGGATGAGAGGGGACAGGGGACATGAGAGATGGAGACAAGACAGGTTTCTGATCAAGTCTCGTTTATTGCGGAAGCTGCTACAACATATATACTGTAGGGCTAGAGGGGAGGAGCAAGAGGAGTGTACTGGGGCTACTTCCTTGTTGCCAGGTAGATCTGCAACAAGCCCGGGCATGTCTGTCAAAGGCCTGCAGCAAGCCTGGGCATGTCCGTAGAAGGTACTCAAGAGTTCCAGCGGGGGGGCAGGGCCCCCTACAGGTCCTCCCTTTAAAATTATTTTTTAGAAAAGCGTCAGGAGAGTCAAGCCTGCGGGGACTGAGCCTGTCTTGGGTCAGAGCGACATACTTGTCTGCACCGTGCACCTTACCCATCCTCGGTTAACCAGAGAATCAAGGCTCTGGCACCTGTCTTAGGCGGTGCACGAGTATTCCCTCAGGCATGGCACTCTTGCTCAGTTGCCCATCATTGGCTTGCCAGCCCTCTCACCAGGTACTCATCCTGATCAGCCATGGCTAACTGATTATAATGGACCTGTATGGGCGCTGTTTTTATAGCCTCGAGTTGGGCTTTTAGGAAGGCCACAATTTTGTTATATAGTATGGGCCCTAAAGAAATGAGCAAGAGTAGACCCAATAGAGGCCCCAACAAAGGGAGGAGATAGGGGAGAAAACCATTGAGGCCAGTCCAGAGGGGATTTTGAATGAGTTCTTGTCGTCGTCTGTTTAAATCTTCTTGAAGTTCGTGAATTTTTCCCCTGACGATCCCAGATTTGTTGGCGTAGAAGCAGCAATGTTCATTTAAGGCTATGCAAATCCCTCCTTGTTCCACTGTGAGGAGGTCCAGGCCCCTTCTATTCTGAAGGACCACCTCAGCCAGGGAGTCAATCTGATCTTGTATATCTGTAAGAGTGTTGGAGAGAGCTTGAACATCATTAATTAGCTGGTTGGATAATTTGGCATAGGAATGTAACGCCACTCCGACGCCAGCAGAGCCAGTGGCAAGGGCGCCGGACACCCCTAGTCCCACGAGCAAGGGGACCAGTGAGACGGCCCTTTTATATCGCCCAGCGATATAGTCAAAGCTGGGCAAGGGCACCGGCTCATCTCCAGGAATAAGGGAGATGTCCGGGAGAACAGTTGCCACCACGCACAGCCCAGTCCAATTAGTGGGGAGGGAGGTGAATGCCAAGCTCCCTCCACAGACGAACACGTGACCCGGGGCAGGGCAAATGGCGGCAGAGTTATTAAGCACTACCGAACAGAGAGAAAAATTTTGGACTCCAACATGTATGTCGAAGCTATTGTTGTTGCCCGAATTTAGATAACAAACTGAGACATTGAACTGTACTGGCTGGACCCTGAAGGGCAGAGAAAAACTGCAATTGTAACTAGAACTGTTAGCGTAGTCAGTTTGGTTGACATCGGCAAGGCGAGGGGCAGGGGTGTGCCAAGGGTCAAGCATAACCAACAACCTGCAGCAAAAGCTGGGTTGGATGTATTGATCACATGATAAGTGGCCTCTAGGACACTCAGGGTTTGGGCGTCAGGGTCTGGGCCTCGAGGTTTGGGAAGGACCAGTGGATGATAGTTTAAGGAGGGATACATCTCTTGGATGATAGTCTCAAGTTGTTTTTGTACTCGTTCTTCCCGGAGCTGATCCGAAGGCCCTCCACCGTCCGATATATGGATGGGGGCCTGTGGCGGCCAACAGACGTCTTTTCCCGGAGTGCCGCGACAAGAGGCCTGACCAAATTTAGAGTATCCTTTGGGGCTGGGAAGGTCCCAGTCGCCTCCGACGGAGCCACTATAAGTTCTTTGCAAGACAGCAGTTAAATATATTTTCCCGTCGGAATGGGTACATTGCTGGGCCTCAATATAGCAGGTAGAATGCATTTCGGTGGCCATGACACACCCGGCAGGGCATGGCCCTGGTTTGTCATTGACTGTTGGTATAATCTTAGGTTTAGGGACACATTTCCATTTTTGGTTATATCCTCCCGCTAATGCGGCCTCATAAACTAAATAGGCAGTCTTATCCCCGCAGTCGGTACTGCGAGTGTAACTTGAGGGCACAACCCTACCAGAGCCCCCTGTACAATCACAGGGGTTACCATACAAGGCAGTGAGCAATTGTTCTTTGTTAACTGGTTGAAATCCACTCTCCGTTGTTGATGCCAGGAGCAGCAACAGGCCGTGCAACAGGATCAGGGGTATCATCTTCAGAGCCTGTAAGCAGAATTTGTCTTGCGATATAAACAAGGTCGAGCCACAGATAAGAAAGTTAGGCTAACCTGATTGAGCTTTTGAAGATAACCAAAGTGGGCATATTACAATAACATTTTCAGAACTTAACCCCTATGAACGTTTTGTAACAATGTATTCAGTGTTTAAACATCCTGAACAACTAATACAGTCAATTTACAACCTATTTAGATAATATTCACTATGATATATCTCCCATAAGATCACATGATATAAAATTTACTAAGGGGTCCCTTTGATGAATTAAGACCAGAATAATCATTTTCTGGGTGGCCACTCCTATATTCATCAAAGGGAGTTCCCATCTATGATCGTTTTAATTAAGAATATGTATCCTTTTATTTTACAACTGTGGATTGCAATTTGATTGTTGCCTGTGGGTGACAATGCACGTTACTTTCATAAATTTCACAACCTGGGAAGAAAAGCATGTCTTTAGTTTAGCCATTTTTCTCTGTAAGTTAACTTAACAATAGGTGAATATCCTATAAAAGGGAAGGAACATTTTGAGCTCAACTGTACGAACACAAACAACAGACAATAGACAAACATATAAGACAATGTACTTTTGATGATTGTTAAATTGTAATTGTAGGCGCCATTGCTAACTGGTTGAGATTGGGCAAGTCAGGTCATCGGCATCATCAGCACACCTATCGACTTGTTTTACTAGGCGTTCTGGGAGCCACCGGGCTGACTTCATTTCCTTAGAGTAAACACACACCGATCCTCGGCCCCAGATAAGTACAGGATCAGGCCCGTGCCATGAGTGGTCCAGGGGGTCTTTCCACATCACCGAGGCAAATTGTCGTTGCGTCTCTGGTTGCCAGAAACGATTGGCTGCAGATAAACCTTTGGCATCCAAATTTAAAAAGTTAAGAATGAATAGTGCATGTGCTATCATGTTTCTAGGAGACCCCTTGGTAGGGTACCATTCCCCCTTTTTTATTTTGTCTAAAGTAATTTTGAGTGTGAGATTAGCCCTTTCTATAATGCCTTGTCCCTGAGGATTATATGGGATTCCCGTTATGTGTGTTATTTCAAATTGTTTGCAAAACTTGGAGAAGCCAGAGCTGGTATAGCCGGGACCATTGTCTGTTTTAATTTGTTGTGGACATCCAAGTACTGAGAAGGCAATGAGGAGATGAGCGATGACATGTTTAGTAGCTTCCCCAGACTGCAGGGTGGCAAATATGAATCCACTATAGGTATCAATGTTGACATGTATATATTTAAGAACGCCAAATTCAGGGTAGTGTGTGACGTCCATTTGCCAGAGGGCATTTGGAATTAAGCCACGAGGATTAACTCCCAGATGAGGTGTAGGAAGGTGCAGAGTGCACGTAGGGCAGGCCTTAACAATTTGTCTAGCTTGTTCCCTAGTAAGCTTATACATAAGGCGAAGCGTGTGAGCATTAAGATGATGGAATTGGTGTGCCTTCCATGCCTGGTCAATCGGAATGGGAATGGGGGCATCAGTATTTATTGAATAGGCAAAAGCCTGAGGTCTTGTGGCTAGGTCTGCTAAGCCGTTGCCCTCTGCGAGTGGGCCAGGTAGGTTAGAGTGGGCACGAAGGTGCCCAATGAAAAAGGATTTGGATCTTTTTCTGATTAGATCTTGCAATTGGAGGAAAAGACCACCAGTCTGAGAAGCAAGTTTGATCAGTCCGCATGTCTCTAATAAGGGGACAGATTGAGCAATGTAAGCACTGTCAGTAAAGAGATTAAAAGCTCGGGCAGGGAATGCAGAAAAGACCGCCATGACTGCCTGTAGCTCGGTTAATTGGGCCGAAGAGTGGGTGGTTTGGAACTGGACAATGTTATCGTCCCACACATAGGCAGCCATCCCGGTGGAAGAACCATCTGTAAAAACGGATAGGGCTTCTGGCAGAGGAGAACAAGAAGTGACTTTCGGGAAAATGAAGTCACGTCTGTTGGCAAAGTCAATGAGTTTGTTGGGAGGATAGTGATTGTCCAATAACCCTGAATAAGAAGCAAGAGCAATTGGCCAGGAATCGGTAGTCTGCATAAGCCAATCAATCTGATCTTTAGGGTAGGGTTGGATAATGACATCAGGTTCTTTTCCAAAGTACATCTTTCCATGGTCTCTGCCTAAAATAACCAGGTCTGCAACTGCAACATAATAGGGATAAAAGACCCGCTTAGGGGAAACTGGGAGATGAACCCACAAAAGGGGAGTGGTTTGCCAAAAGACAGCAGTGGAAGAAAGAGAGGTTTTGCAGATGATATACTGTAAAGGAGAGTTATAATCTATAAAGGTAATTGTTTGATTTTGGATGGCTTGTTCTACTGTGCTAATGGCTTTGCGCCCCTCAGCAGTGAGCTCCCGAGGTGAAGTGGGGTGGCTATCACCTTGTAGGGTATCATAGAGAGGCTTTAGGTCATGTTTAGTGAGCTTTAAATAGGGCATAAGTCAATTAATGTCTCCGAGCAGTTTTTGGAAGTCATTCAGAGTTTTAAGACCGTCCAGCCGTAAGGTAAGCTTTTGGGAGGAAATGTGATGCCCCTTCATCTGAAATCCTAGGTAATTGTAAGGGTCTGTTAGTTGAACCTTATCAGGGGCAATCTGGAGGCCACAAAATTCAAGGGCCCGCCGAAGGTCAGCATAACAAGCTAAAACCTCACTTTCTAATTGTCCCGCCACGAGTATATCATCCATGTAATGGATAATATACATTTGAGGCCAATTGTCTCGGGTGGATTGGAGTGCTGTGGCTACAAATGACTGGCATAGGGTGGGACTATTGGCCATGCCTTGGGGCAGCACTAGCCATTGAAAGCGCTGCATTGGGGCACAGAAATTGGTCGCCGGAAGGCTAAATGCGAAGCGTTTTTGATCAGCAGGGTGTAAGGGAATGGTGAAAAAACAGTCTTTTAAATCAATAATAACCTTATAATATCCAAGGGGGATGGCTACCGGAGAGGGAAGACCAGGTTGTAAAGCTCCCATAAGTACCATGGTTTTATTAACAGCTCTGAGATCTTGCAAGAGCCTCCATTTTCCCGACCGTTTTTTAATGACAAAAATGGGAGTATTCCAAGGGGAATGGCTAGGAATGATATGGCCAGCATGAAGCTGTTCCTGCACCAGCTGTTGAGCTGCTAATAACTTCTCCTTGGAGAGGGGCCACTGATTGACCCACACTGGATCATCTGAGAGCCAGGTGATCTTTTCAGCATGGACCGCAGGAGTGTCAGTGACCCCTATGGAAAATGGCCTAACCCTGCTCGAGGGGGCCGAGGGACGGGCTCAATGGGGTGAGTAAGGCTTGTAGGGTGTTTTCCCAGCCCTGTTCCTGGAATGTACCCATTTTTAAACATCTGCATAGTGACAATTTCATTGGGGCTGGAAATAATTAGCCCCATTTGTGATAATAGGTCTCTCCCCCATAGATTGACAGGCAACCCTGAGATGATATAAGGTTGAATGGTGCCCTGATTACCATCTTGGTCCCTCCAGGTCAGATCTTTGGCACTTTGTTTAGGATTTTGACTTTGACCTATACCCCTGAGATGGGTGAGGGTGTCCTTTAATGGCCACGCCCGAGGCCAATCCTCTCCCTTTATGATAGTTACATCAGCACCAGTGTCGACCAACCCAGAAAACTGTCTCCCATCTAACCACAAGGTCATGAGAGGCTTTTGTGCTGAAAGTATCTCCGACCAGTAGACATTGGATGAGCCGAAACCCTGGCTACCTCGGGCGTCGTTAAGAGCCTTATGAGAGGTAGGGAGAAGGGGAAGGAGTAACAGTTGAGCAAATCTTTGGCCTGTTTGAATGGTATTAATAACTTTGGGGGAAGAAACCATAACTTTAATTTCCCCAGAGTAGTCGTTATCAATCACTCCTGGGTAGACCAACAGTCCATTCATGGTGCTGCTGCTTCGGCCTATTACGAGGCCAAAGGTCTCCTTAGGTAAGGGTCCAAAGACTCCTGTGGCGAGGGCCTGGACTCCCATTTCTGGGGTCAATACTGTGTGGGTGGTGGCACTGAGGTCCAATCCGGCACTTCCTTTTGTGGCTCTGACGAGGTCTGAAATGGATTGCTGTTTATTGGAGCAAAATTGAGCGCCCCGTAAATTTGTTTGGAATTGGGGGCCCGGGGCTGGCCCCCTTTCCCGTTTCCCAAATTCGAACCCTGGAGAGGGGGGAGGGGCCGGCCCTGGGCATCAGTTTTGGATCGGCACTCACTCGCCCAATGCCTCCCCCGATTGCATCAGGGGCAGGGCCCTGGGGGCGGAGCGTTGGGGCCCTGCATTTTAGCGGTCGGGCATTCTCTAGCAAAATGGCCGGTGGCCCCACACCGGAAACACTTATTGCCGACGTAGCGTTGCAAGAATTGTTTTACTGTGAAGCCTTGCATGGCAGCTGCCATGGCAAGGCCCTGTTGGTAGGCGGCCCCAATCTCAGAGCAAAGGCGAATATAGCCGGAAAGGTCAGTTTTCTTTTTATAGGGGTGGATAGCGGCCTGACAGGCGGCTTTGGCGTTTTCAAAAGCAAGCTGTTTAACAAAATCCGTCCCCGTCTCCGCGCTCCCAAAAATCCAGCCTGCCGCCGTGAGAAGGCGGTGGACAAAGTCCGCAAACAGCTCGTCTGGCCCCTGCCGGATATTAGTGAGGGAGGCACTTACGTCTCCTTTGGAAGGGAGTTTTCTCCAGGCCCTAGTGGCTGCGGTCTGAATCTGGGCATACAACCCCGCATCAAATTGCATTTGTTGGTCGTTAGCGGCATAGGCCCGCTCCCCAAGAAGCATGTCAAACACCCAACCATTTCCCGCCTAAGCATTGCGTCTAGCGGTCTCTCGGCAATTCTCAACATACTCAGATTTCCATAACAAGTAGTCACCTCCTGTAAGGGTGGCACGGGCCAGAGTCTGCCAATCAATTGGGGTGAGCCAATTTTCTGCCACCGATTCTAAAATAGCCATGGTGTAAGGTGCAGTGGCCCCGTATTGAGCCGCAGCCGTTTTAAGCTCTTTAATAACCTTGAAATCAAAGCCGCTATGGTGTCTCCATGCCTGACCCTGTGCATCAGCAGTCTCAGTTACAGGGAAGGCTTCCACAGGTTCAAGTTCTAGGGGTACCCTTGATCCAGATGGCACCCTGGGGGTTGCCCCTTTAATGGGGGGTCGTGGCTTAAGGGTGTCTTCTCTAGGGACATTTTCATGGGCCTTGCCTGTTCTTAAGCCTTCAAGCTGGGTGATAAGTTCTTGATGTTCCTTTTCCAACCTTATCTGTTCTTTTAGAAAGCCTATTTGTCCCGGAGTTCCTTTTGGGGATCAACAACAGGATAGGCCAGAGCGGGAGTGTTGGGGCCTGAAGGGATATAAGGAGGGGGGCACCCAGAGCCGCCCCGCAGTGCTTCCCCCACAGACTCGTCAGTCCCGGAGTCCTTTTGGGGCGGCTCTGGGGGCGGAGGCGGGCAGCGATAGGCTTGAAGGGAGGGATATAGGGGCGGAACCTCCCGCGAGGGTGGGGCTGCCTTAGAGGCAGTGACGAAGGAGAGGAAGTGGGGGTCCGGCGAGGCTTTGCCTTATAGGGCTTGGCAGGGATTGTGACCATTTGGGATTGGTCCAAGGGAGCGTTATGTCCGTCGGGGGCGGGATCATCGTCACTGTCAAAGGACATCAAGTCCTCTTCCTCGTCTGGCGAGGAAGTTGTGGCCTTGACGGGCCTGGGTCCCGGCGCCATATTGGCGTCTCGGGAGACTGCGTCAGAGCCGCCTGGAGGCGTTGGATTTTCACCAGTGCGGAGGGCTATCTCTCCAACCTGTATAGCTTGAGCTACCACTGGGTCCCTCGTCTTTTGAGAGATGATATCATTGATCAAATTCCAATAAGAGAATGCCGCAATCAGGACCTTTCCGGGTCCGCAAGCGGCATAATAATCCTGAAGAGCTTCCCCTACCCTTTTCCATCTCTTTTCGTCAATGGTTCCCTCGGCAGGGAACCAGGGACAGAGATCCTTAATATAATCAAAAACTTTCAGCAATTGTTTGACTGTAACCTCTACCCCTCATGCCTGTAATGTCTCCTTGAGACCTTGCACGAACAATTCGTGCTGACTAATGCCCTGTCCCATAATCGCTGTTCAACTTACCGAGGTGCGAAAAGACAGCAGGTCTACGTCAATTGCAAGCCTCTCCTGTGTCGAGTGTGCTCTTTGTTCCTCAATCTTAATCTTAGGGCCCCTGAGCAGCGTCCTTCACTGGATCCCCCGTTCTCGAGCCCCACGTTGGGCGCCACTTGTCCCGGCCCGCGGGTAAGTCAACGAAGACCCTAGAGGGGGAGCGAGGATGAGAGGGGACAGGGGACACGAGAGATGGAGACAAGACAGGTTTCTGATCAAGTCTCGTTTATTGCGGAAGCTGCTACAACATATATACTGTAGGGCTAGAGGGGAGGAGCAAGAGGAGTGTACTGGGGCTACTTCCTTGTTGCCAGGTAGATCTGCAACAAGCCCGGGCATGTCCGTCAAAGGCCTGCAGCAAGCCTGGGCATGTCCGTAGAAGGTACTCAAGAGTTCCAGCGGGGGGGCAGGGCCCCCTACATACCACCCCTGTCCCACAACAAGTCACAGAAAGTAGAACATCTCTCCCCACTGGAATCCATAAAACCTAAAAAAGTCTCTCTCTCTCTCTCTCTCTCTCTCTCTCTCTCTCTCTCTCTCTCTGTGTGTGTGTGTGTGTGTGTGTGTGGCTCCCTCATACCTTTTCCCTTGACTTCATTTTGGAGAGGTCTTGACTTACATTCTGCAAGAAGTGCCACATGGAGAGGGCAAGAAGAATATAAACAACAAGCCTAGCCAAACTTTCTCCTCAGTTTATTATCATTTAAATCAGTCTCTTTTGTCCAAACACATTTTTAAACTGGTGTTAATTTGTCATCAAAGCAAAATATAAAAACAGTTTTCCCTGGGTTTTTGAGTCTTTATTTATGACATCTCCCATATCATGTATAGTTTTGATTAAATAAATTCACTGTGTGTTATTTCTTGTTGATCTGCATTCTAACAACATCAGTTGGGACCATTATGATGGGTGAGGGAAGATTATCACAGCTTTCTGTCTCTACACCAAACACCAAATCAACCAACACATATATTTCATATAGACTTCAGTTAATGTGACTTACTGTAATGTAGAACTTGCAAAGATGTCTTCTTACATGTTCACTGAGGAAAATTTGCCAAGATTTCACAAGACTATCTTCTCTGTTTGTGACTCAGTGATCTGCATGTGGTATCTATGCATTCCTTGGATTCTGAGCCCTTGTTAGCCCATCAGGTACAGCCCAGAGTATATCAGTGTTGGTCTGTTCAACTTTCAGGAAGGTTTTCACAATTCTTTCACACCCAGATTCTTCCAGTGCTAACAAGTACTCATATATTTTAGTGCTTTCATGTAGTTTATGATGCCCCAAACTTCCAATCATTTATTTAGACAACTGTTCAAAACAGAAGAAAGCAAAAGAAAGTATTTAATGCACAGAAGATGACAGCCTAATTTATTATCTTTGAATGTAACTAAGATTATTCTGAATGTATCATTACTCAAATATACAGAAAACTATAAAAATATGTAATTGTGAAGGGGTTTTCTGTCATAATTTTGAAGGGATTTACCTTCAGTTAGCTTCCATAAAAATTCTTTTAAACTATAACTAAAGCAAATATTGGTATAAAGTTTAAAAATAACAACATCTTTTTTCTTTCCTTGAAGGAAGGGGCTATTGGATTTTATTGGAAAATAGTTCAAATGAAATATTGTACTCACAGGAAACTTAATATGGGTTAAAAAAGAAAGAACTGTGCAGAAAGATTTGAGGCCTAGTGAAACTCTTGGACCATTTACTATTACCAGCATTTTTGACATCTAGGCCATAATAGAGCTTTGAAAAACCTTTGTTCAGAGGAAATTACTCATAGTATTCATAGTATGGTTAAAAGACAAACAAAAAAGTAAGAAATAAACACACACAGGCACACTCAGAGATGAATAACTTTAAGGAGGTGATTTGAACTTGAGCTTATATAGCATCTTAGCAAAGAAAAGTGAATTTCTAGAGGAGCAGCAAGACAAAGGAATAGGACTTTGAGCTTCTGGGGCAACACATTGTGGGAAGGCACTGGTAAAAATAAGGGCCAGTTTGTGCATGTTGTTATATAGAGTTCTTTAATGTCATCGGTGGGCTGAGTCTTGAGTCATCTCCTCTGATTAAAATTGTTCTGCCCCCCCCCAAAATTGTTCGGCAGTTCCTAGTCTAAATAGTGAGAAGGTAGTTTTTCTTAGGTCTGTTTCTATTTATTTGCCATTAGCTCAAAATATTCCTTATGATCAGTGGCATATTTTGGGGTGGCATATTCTGAATCATATCACCTATAACCCTTCCCTCGTTTTCTTTTTAAGATCTTAAATGTGTAGGCCTAATGAGAATAAAGGCTTTTCTTATGATTATTTCAAATTAATTAGTAATTTGCAGGTACGTTTGCTTCTACATTAACTAAATCGTTTGATAATTGCATATTATAGATTTCTAACAAGCGTTTTGGTCATGACATTTTTCATTTCTATAAAGTATGTTGTCTTTGAAATGCTTCAATAAGAAGCTACAACTAACAGTTTGCTAAAATTCACATCATGCCTGTTGTACAAATGAAAATTTAATTTGGACTAAAAATTTAACAAGTAGAATATAATAGATAAATGCATGCATAGAAATATTAATAACATATGAGCTGACTTAATTTGTAATATATTCCAAGAGAATTAATGGAAAGTAATTTCTGGGGACATTTTTCTTTGAGTTTGGCTCTAAAGGGTAGCTATGATATTAATAGAAGTTCAGAGCATCATTACAAAGACTAGGTACAGTAATAGTGGGAAAGGCAGGATAGTGTATATACCGAACAAGTTTTTGGTATTATCTGGATCATAAAGTTTGTTCATGAGTAGGTTTATAAAAGGAATTCCTTGAAAATTATACTGTAGTCAGTGGAAAAGCCATTGAAAATTTCTAGCAGAGTAGAAATAAAAAGGAGAGACTTATCTAAGTACATTCTAGAAACTTTGTGTGTATTGAGATATGAAAAGACAAATCTTACAAAAACAAACATACTATTTCAGCATTCCCAATATGCATCTAGAATATTCTCCTAAGCCAATTATTTATCTAAAAAGCAAATAATGCATGCAGATTTTAAAAAATGAATGCAACCTTATCCTTTTAATAATGGTTTATTATCGTAAAGGTCATTATAGGGTCAGAAATAGGTGACAGTTCTCTTCACCCATTCTGAGGGTCATGGCCAACATCTTCATAACAAAAGATGGTTAAAAGAGAAAAATATAGCTTTATTTGACTGTAGTCTTGCATAACACAGGAGATTCTTCAGATTAAAGACACAGGTAAAAGGTCAACTTTATGCTTAGGTTCAATGAAACAGTACAGAACTGTGATTGAAAACAAAGGGTGCAATCTAATAGAAATAGACAGAATAGGGGACTAGCAAGGCTTGTCCAGATTCTTCTAGCCCTATTACTGCTTGTTCCTGGGTAAGAGGCAGGTCTTCTTTATGGAATGTGGCTCTTATAACCCTCTGTCTGAAAATGGTTGTTTGAGAATTTCCATATAGTCAGTTGTTACAAAGAAAAGAAAGGGAAATTTAGAGTAATAGTTATAGTTTGTATGACTGGCTTTGTGAAAGGGGTTCAAATGACAAGAGGGCAAGAGGAAGTTAGACATTTGCTCCAGAGCTGCTTGTAACAGCTTCCAGTGTCTTTTGTTTAATTTGTCTGTTTCTTTGTGTACTTTTTTTCCTTTTATTTGCTCTACTGGGGCTTGGACTCTGGGCATTCTCATTGAACTACATCCCCAGCACTATTTTATTTGTAATTTTGAAACAAGTTTTCACTAAGTAGCTCAGGATGAGTTCAAATTGACTCTTCTCCTCCCTCAGCCTCCCAGAGTGCTGGGATTGTGGTCATGAACCGCCATGCCCAGCGCCAATGTCACTTAGTTCTGAAGTACCCAACATGCCAGACTTTGGACTATCATTTTGTTTGAGTTGCAAAAGCATCGTGACAAGACAAATATACACAATGACTGTCTTTATTGATTGGGGGATTTCTCTTCTTAGAAATAGATTATATATAGGAAAATGCTACCGGAGAAGGGAGAGTGTTATGGCTTGTGTCTAGATGTCCCCCCAGAGTCTCACGTGGTCATTCATAGATGGGGTTTTTTCACAGGTATGTGGATCTAGGGTGTGTGATGCTGGGATTGATTCATGGTGCAATGCTAGGATCAAGGGTGCTAAGGTTAGGGGTGTGAGGGCAACACAGCCTGAGTAGCCTGGATAAGATAAAAGGGCCAGAAAAAGCTGTGGTCCTTCCATGTTGCTTTGCTACCTTCTCGCTATGAACTGTTTCTCCTCTGCAATGCCTGCCTGCCAGGCCATCCTGCCTTGGAGCTCACTATGTACTGAAACCTCTACAAACTGTGACATAAATAAACCTTTCTTCCTTTAACTTTGGGTGTTGAATATTTTTGTCTTAGCAACAAGAAAATGTAACTAAGAGGTTATAGTTGTTATAACTAAGACAGAGAAGTAATATTTATTATATTTATTATGGTTTTGTTATAAAATAACAAAATAATTCTGTCATTAACTTCAACAAATATTTTACATCTGGACATGGTGGCACGTGCCTGTAATCTTCACATTTGGGAGATGAGGCAGGAAAATTATGAGTTCAAGACGAAGCTGAACTAGATAGTGAGTTCAAGGCCAGCCTGGACTGCATAGTGAAACCCAGTTTTAAAAGAAGTTGCAATTATTTTATTAAAATCTATTAGCTTCCATACCTCAGGTAATTATACTCAGATGGTCTTTTTGAGTGGCTATAACAAAATATATACTGTACGGCTTATGAACAGTAGAGAATTATTTCTCACAGTTCTAAATGCTAGAAGGCTGTGATGAGGCTGAGTTCTGGCCAAAGCTTGCTTCCTTGATGGCTGTCTTCTTCTGTGATCTCACAGGACAGAAGGACAGCTATCTTTTGCAAAGGCAGTGGTGCCGAGCCATAATATCCTACTTACATGACTTTCTCACCTCCCAAAGGCCTCCCTTCCCAATATTGTCACTTTAGGGAAATGGGGATTTCAATATATAAATTTTGAAAGGCCAAAAACATTAGGACCAAAGTAGATAATAAACAGAAAAACAGAAAAAAAAGCACCCCTATAATATTCACACAAAAGCAAAAATTTGGTTTTCTTAATCTCAAAGAATATAGGAGGAAAACAAAAATCTCCTGAATGTCAGCCTAAAATACTAGAAATGGACATTCCTCCACTCAGTGTAGAGTTGAACTGTTCTGCCCTAGGAAAGAAAAAATAATAAGCTAGAATAACAATGTGATCAGAGAAATTGGAATCAGCTGATCAATTTTCAGTAACTCTCTGATTTCTATACCTAATAACAAGACTGGAAATTTATAGTCCTTATAGCTAAATCTCAAAACAGCTATAAAGTTTGTTTAGCATAACTTGCCTTTATTTCTATTCATAATAGATTAATCTATCATTACCAAAAGAGCCACATGAGTCGGAAAAAAATGTCAGAGCCTTTTATTTACCTTTAAAATTTAAAGTTCTGTATGACTACTAATAAAGATAGGACAAATCTTTTAAACATGTAGTATAAAAATGTTGAGTAGTAAAATATGAAAACCCTAGTTTTTCTGAAATGGACTCAGCAAAACATGTAAAGATTTGGAGGAGGTTAAAAATCATTGAGATATTTAAACATACTTAGAAATTGAATAGAAATGGATTTCATTAGTTGTACTATAAAAAA
The DNA here is from genome assembly GCF_053883595.1 of Heterocephalus glaber. Classification (NCBI taxonomy): domain Eukaryota; kingdom Metazoa; phylum Chordata; class Mammalia; order Rodentia; family Bathyergidae; genus Heterocephalus; species Heterocephalus glaber. The sequence continues at coordinate 30,986,131 of NW_028258138.1, read as the reverse complement.
ATTCACCCTATTTATATTTTTACATAGGAGACAATCAATTTAATGCAAAAATGTTTTTTGAGGAAAATAAAAAACAAAATGGGATACTTATTTACAAATACGAAAGATAGCCATTCATTTATTGAAACACGCAGTGACTTAACTCTGGGCTTATGGTATTTACAGAGTGAAAATGACTAAAAGTAGAGTCTATGAGGCAAATGAAACACATTTGAATGCTTTTAAATTACTTTTCATTTCCTTCAATAGGTAAACATAAAACACATAGAGTGATAGATTGATGGGTCTCTTAAGATTTTGATGAATGAATGAGCATATATGTAAGGATTTTTAGGGAACTGACTGTAATAAAATATATTCATCAGATTTCTACACATGTTGAAAACTTCATAATCTTGTTACTATCTTATTCATGGTAATGGACCATCCTCCCTTATACTCCTATTCAAAACTGGATCAAGAACTTTTACAGCTTTCTCTCATTTAAAAAAAAATGTCTGTGTGAAACACCACCAGCTCAATTTTTTGCTATTATCTTTGTGTTTTTCCCCTACTATCAATGTGACCTCAAATTAACCTTGTACTTTTGATAAAACTTAAAACTTGGCAAATTGGGTCATCATAATTCATCCTTTAAACAGAAAGCAAAGTAGAAAAATGATTTTTCTGTTACTTCCTATTGGGATGTTCTAAAATATTTAAGTGAGAGAAATCAATTTTGATAGTGATCTGGGCTTAGCTTATATAGACATAGTTTTACAGGGTTTTATTCATTTTCCTTCTAATCCTTCTAGTGAGTAGACTGTAAAGGTGTTATTTATGCATGTCTTAGGAAGTTAGTAGTTCGATCTTTTTTGTTGAAGTGTGAATAAAGTGACAGGATTCTTTTTACTTGAGATTGTTGTTCTTGGCATAGCAAACACAAGATATTAAGATAAAATAAATACCCATAAGAGTCATAAATGCCTTTAAGGGCTTGGATCCAAAAGGAGCGCTTAAGTTTGTCTTGTAAAAAACAAACAACCCAGGATTGCATTGTTACAGTTGCTCCAATTGGAAGATACTGTTGTTTTTTCAGATGCCTACTCTTTGCTATCTGTAGGTTGACAGTTCAAGAGAGGTAGGAGAAAGCACAGGTTTGTCTTTCTCTCAGTCTCGTTCTCCAACCCCCTACCAAGAGACAAACACTGAGTCTCCAAACATCAGTGAAAGGGCATAGGCCCGGGGGACAGGGGGACCCTCTCAGGCTTCAGAGAGGTCATCTCTACTCTTCTCTCTGTACCTCTCCTCTCTTCTGCCTTCTCCCCTCTGGTAGTCAGTTGGCAGAGTATATTTTATTGTGTAATTATTCACTGGCTTCTTGTCTGTTCTTGTGCTTTTTCAAAAGAGAAGAAAATATTATTTTCTAGCAGGTGCTGACAGACTTTCAACAAGGCAATGATCAAAGTGACAAGAAAGAAAAGTTTTTTTATTCCTTTCTTTTTTCTTTTTCTTTTTGGCTTGCAGAATCAAGACTTTAGGCATTTTGTGAATATATTAGTTTGGCTGGCAGAACATTCTATCAAGGACGCCAAACCCATGTAAAGACCTAGTCCATAACCTCTAATCTTACAGACTTGAACTCTATTATTTCTCATTAAAATTAGAGGTTTCCAAATTGTAACAGATGTCCTTAGTAGACATGTCTTATTACTGGGGAACATTAGATAAATGAAAATTGAACTCAGTATTTTAAGTTGCAACTCATGACAATACAAAGCTCTTCAGTTGGATCTGGCATTTTAAGTTTAAATTATAGAAGCCTTTATATGATTTGCATTAATTGATGCCTCAGCAATTTTTCTAAATTGCAGCAAGTAAGAAATAGTGGGAATTTTAAAAAGTAGGACCCTTTGACATTCCCTAAATCATAGGGGCTATACAGTGAATTTCAAGAGCAAGAATATATTAATTAACTGCCAAGAGAAAAGGATGAGGGTGGAAATCTTCCAATAGAATAGTAATGAAAACAAGCTGAGGGATGAGTAACTTGATATAAAAGAGTTTTATGACTATGTGTTATTGCAGGTGTCTGAATATTTTAAAACAGAGAAGATGGATGTATATGTGTGGAATAATTAAGTTTTAAAAACACGTAAAATTGGACAAACATGAGACAAATGTATGTACTGAAATCATTAAAATTAGGTATCTTATTACTATAATATTAGTTCCATTGACATGCTTAATGGAATTTAAGTATATTTATCATCTATTATTTGGATAAAATTATATGTGCCTGTAGTGTCCTATTAGAAATTTTAATTTCACAGTAAGTTTTATTCTGCTTAACAAAATGCTTTTCAAAATAGCAATAAAGAATTAACTTCATCATGGAGCCTATCAGCAAATATTGCATTTAAAGAAATGGAGAATTAGTACCTATGAGCCTGGAGAGGTAGTGCATGCTTGTAATCCTAGCACTTGGCTAGGCTGAAGCAGGAAGAATGCCCCAAGTTCAAGGCCAGTTTAAACTGCATAGCAAGACCCTATCTCAAAAAAAAAACCAAAAAAACAAAAACAAACAAAAAAACCACACCAAAAAATAGTACCTACGAACAAAACGAAATGTTTTTTAATACACTGATTTTTGGCTCACATTGACTATTCTGTGACCAAGGATAGGTGCCATATCTGTAGCATTTTATCATTAGTCACAGCATTCCCATGGTATTTAATTTGATTAGAAGGATAAAATTTTTTTCTAATTCTGGCAATGGAAATTCTGAGTAAATCTGAAGAAAATTTGTGTACTTTTACAAATAGGAGCATTTAATTAGCAAATCTGCAGGTAAAACCACAGTAAAAACAATAGAAGGGTTTCTCGTTTTAGCATATGAGCAACTTGGTAGTCTTCATTCTAGTGTAACTCTCATATAAGTAAAAATCTGAACAATCTGAAAAATCAGTCACTACCCTTATCTGGAAATGATGTCATAGGCCTCCAAAATTGGAGAAACAGGCAGAAGCCCATGAAAAAATTCTTCATAGGAACCTAGGACAAAAAGGGAAACTTGAACTGCAATTGATGAATTGGTGGAGGCTCCCTGTGGAGCCCTAAAAGTTCCAGGAGAGCTACTCCTGGGGGAAAGGGCACACTTTGTAAGTTTTACCTTTAGGAGCTCAACCTTATAGTGGCTATCAGAGAAATCTCCTTGTGCTTTCTGGGAAAGGATGGGGAATTGAACCCACTTTGACATGTCACAGACCATTCTTTTCTTAACAAGGCTTGACCTCAGAGGAAACTATTTTACCACAGCTCAACTTGGGGTTTTGTCACACTTAACCTAACAGAAGGAATATGCTTAAGCCCAGCCCTCTCTAGCCATCTGTTCCTTCTAAAGGAGGAGAAGCTCTTGTAAAGTCCATAAGTTCAGGGTCACTAAAAGTCTGAGACTGAAACATAGGACTAAAGAACTTGCGACTGACCCCTACCTGATCACATTATTAAAGGCTGATGTAAAACAGTTCCATGGACCTAGTACATGATTTCTATCAGGAAAATATTACAAAGCACATAGATGAAAAAAGCAAACAAAACAAAATGAAATGAAGAGTTTGAAAGGTCAGAGCAAAAAACCAGACTTTGATATTTCAGGGATTTTGGAATTATAAAACCAAGAATATAAAATAACTATGATCAATCTGCTAACAGCATTAATAGATAATGCAAATAGGCAAAACAGTTGAGCATAGTAAGCAGTGACAGAAATTCTAAAAAAGAAAGAAACCAAAGAAAAGAAAAATGAATGCTAGAAAACAAAAACACTGCAATAGAAATCAAGTATGCTTCTGATTGACTTATTAATAAACTGGGAAAGGAAGAGAAAAGACTCTCAAAGCTTGCAGTTATACCAATGGGAGCTTCCAAAACAGAAAACAAAGAGGAAAAGATAAAGATAAAAGCAAAACAAAACAAACAAACAAAACCAAAAACTAAGACTGAGGGGGGAAAAAGCATAGATTATCCAAAAACTGTTGGGGAACTACAAAAGGTGTAACTTTTGTGTCATGGGAGTAAAAATAGGAGAAAAAAATGAATATTTGAATCAAGAATAAGTAAAAGTTTACTCCAAATTAATTTCAGATACCAAATAACATGTCTAGGCAGCACAAGGAATACCAAGTATAAATGGAACAGAACAAAGAGCCTGGAAATAGACCACATAAATACAGCTAACTAATGTTTGAAAAAGAAACAAAGGGAATACAATAGAGAAAAAATACTTTACGCAGATCTTTCACACTTTACAAAGCTTGAAAGTAGATAACAGAACAAAATGTGAAACACAAAATTATACGTCTTCTAGAAGAGAACACAGAAGAAATTCTAGACAACCTTGAACATAATGAAGACTTTAAAAACAACACAAGAAACACGTTCCATGAAATAAATCATTGATAACCTGGACTCTGTTAAAATTAAAATATCAGCTCTGCATAAAACATGATCATTGAAATAAGAAAAAAGCCACATATTTGGTGAAAAGTCTTTGTACAGGACAACTCTGAAAAAGACATATCATTTAAAATATACAAAGAACTCTTAAAACTCAATGAAAGAAAATGAACCACCTGATTTTACTAAGAAATCAATGAAGAAACATTTCACCAAAGAAGATACACATATAGCAAATATAAGTCTGTGAAATAATATTCCACATTACATGTCAATAGGAAACTGCAAACTAAAACTACAGTAGATACCCTTATATACCCATTAGAATTGCTGAATTACACAAAACTGATACTACCAAATGCTAGAGAGAATAGGTACAACAAGAGCTCTCATTCAGTGCTCATGAGGCTACAAAATGGTCGAGTCACTTTGATAGACAGTTTTGCAGATTTTATGAAACTAAACATAAATTTACCAAATTATTCAGGAAATGTGCTCATTGTTATTTACTTCAAGGAGTTAAAATACCATGTCCATATAAAAATCTGCACAAAAATGTTTATAATATATTTGTTCTTAATTGCCAAAACTTAGCAAGTGAGATTATTCCTTGGAAGTCCTTCAGTGGATAACTAGATAAATAAATTGTGATACATCTATATAGTGGTTGATTATTCTTGCTAAAAAGAAATAAGCTGAGGGCTGGGGATTTAGCTCAGTGGTTCTGCTGCCTGCTTTGCTAGCACAAGGTCCCAAGATCAATCCCCAGTACCAAAAACAAACAAACAAACAAACAAACAAACAAACAAAAAAGAAATAAGCTGTGATGTCATGAAAAGCCATAGAGGAAACTACAATTCATATTACTAAGTGGAAGAAACCACTGAAAAGTTATGTACAATTTATGATTCTTTTCATGTGTGTATCCTAGGGTTTGAACTAAGTTGTGTATGCTAAGCAAGTGCTCTACTACTGAACTATATCCCCAGCTCTAATATTACTGATATTCTGGAAAAGAAAAACTATGGAAACAATAAAAAGATCAGTGGTTGCTAGAAATTTAGAAGGGTAAAGACAAGGAAACTTCTCTGCATGATATTATGACAGTGGATGCATGTCATTATACATTTCCTAAAACCCATGGAAAGTACAATAACAAACATAAAACCAAATAAAAAGTATGGACTTAGCATAATAAAAAATTTCAAAGAGATGCATCGATTATAAGAAATATACTACTCTGATGTAAGATTTGACAGTGAGGCAGTACTATATGATGGTGTGTACATATATTGAGGGAGGGAATATATATGTTTTATGAGACAAACATTTAATTTTTACCTGGATTTTGATGATAGGAACACAAGTAATGTGTTGTCCAAGTTCACTAAATTGTATCAATTAATTATATTTAGTTTTTTGAATGCAATAATTATGTGTAAATTTTCCAAAGTAAATGCATTAATTCTGTGTACTTTTAGGTATATTTATTATGCACAAAGCTAGAAAAAAACAAATTAGCAAAAATGTTTTTAAAAAGTGTATAAAATCATGGAGTGGTATGGGATAGTGACAATATTTAAAATGTTTAATATTTATTGTAAAATTGTCATAGAATAAATGGAAGAAATCCTTATTTGAAAAAATAGTTCAAATTAAGAATGGGCATAAACAATTATTGAGTCTTTTCAGTGAAGTCCTGGGTCTTGAAAACCTTTCAGAGATGATCTATTTTTAGAGTCATACATATTTAATTGACTCTGTGGACTACAACTTGTAGAAATCAAAATAAAGTAAACTGTAGTGAAAGTGATTCTTTTCTTAGTCAATGCAATTTAATTCAGTTTGGAAAATGTAAATTTTTTTTGCTCTGTAGAAAATGTTAGTATGTTACATTATTGTTTCTTTTCAACATCCTGTCTGTATCTTTCATCTTCAAACTCTTTTTTCAAATAGTCCTAACATCCTACTGATTTCCTCATTAATGAATTGAATGAACTTTATGACATCCATTCACTTTATTTGCGTGAGTTATATTTATAACTGCTTGAAAAATATTCTTAATTTTGAATATTTTCAAGTTTGAAATTTTATATTTTTGTGAAAAACTAGGGTATAAAGCCTTATTTGTTGTATCACAACCCACAAGGGCTATTTCCCTATTAAGTAGCATTCACTTTGCTGAATTCATATTATAGGAAATAAATCAAAAGCATAATGACAACCATAACTAATGTCTGAGTATTTACTATGAACAACTATGTATTTTGCATACTTTGTTTCGTTTACTTTTTACAATTGTGAAAGTTTATGTCTATATGTCCCCTGAGAGCCTCACGCAGTCATAGGTAGGGCTTTTTCAGAGGTAGTTGGATTTAGAATGTGTGATGCTGGAATTGATTCATGGTGCAGTGCTAGGATCAAGTCCACTATGATAAAGGGTATGAGTGCTACCCACCCTACATAGCCTGGATAAGACAAAAGGGGCAGAAAGACGCTGTTAAGGTCCCTTGCTTGCTTTGTTACTTCTGCCTACCATGAATCATTTCTTTTCTGTGATGCCTGTCTGCCATGCCACCCTGCCTTGGAAATAGCCAATTATGGACTGAAACATCTACAAACTGTGAGATAAATAAACTTTTCCTCCCTTAACTTGTGAGTGTGGGGGTTTTTTGTCTCAGCAACGAGAGAAAAGTAGCTAAGACAACAACCGCATGAGATCATGTGAATCGTGTATTAGTACCATTTTATGTATGGGAGTTATCTTTGATTACTGTGATGATGCTGGTAGCAGCTAAATCCTGAGATCTCAGTCTTCAACAAACATGCTTTACACCACTCTGCACATACCCTCTCACTCAATCCCAATACCAATTTCATCAGTTTGATACAATCACTATTCACTTTAACAAATGGGAAAACTGAAGCCAGGAGTACATGGCAAACTTGTCTGTGACTATGTTCTAGAACCCTTCTCTAAGATGGGAGGATCTCAAGTCTCTATTCCTTCAGGTCTAAGTAATCTTAGCGGAACTGATGTTAAGGCCTCTGTGAGTCAATGTTATTTTCATATTCTCTATGTATGAACATTTTTTTGAAAATATGCCCATTTCTTTGATTATATTTCCCAGAAATCTAAGAGAGAAACATATATGTGTGGTTACCTCATATACAACCATTCTTCCTGCTCTGCATAAAGAAGGAATACAGTGGAAAAAATTATAAAACTTGTCTGGTACATAATTTCACAGAAAGGAGGATAAATATAATTCATCTACATGATTATTGATTAAGGATTGTTGTTTGCTAATTCCTAAAAGAGAACACTGACTTATATCAAGATAGTAATTTGTCTCCTAGATTAACAGGTACATACAAAACAGTGTTTGTGATTCATGGAAAATATTGAAGAAGGAGTGTTTTAGCCCTTATAAGGGGAGCATTGTTTTACACATCAGGAGATGAATTATAGCTAAAAGTAGCTGTCAAATTTGTCAATCTGTTAGCCAAAGTGAATTTATAGCACCTTTGTTTCTCACATTCTTAGAATTAAAAAGTGAAGCAAACAAGGCTTCAAAACTTTCTGAACTTCTGATGGACATTACAGTGGGTTCTTCTTAGTCATTGGTAACTGGAAAATAAGAGTATTCTCTCTTAAAAAGAGAATGTAATCTTCATGAGGCAGTAACTGCTTCTCTAATTTACCACTGGGTAGCTAAGATCTGGAGTTCAAAGTAGAGAATCAATAGATACTTGCTTTATAAATGAATGAATGATAAATCCAACAGTTCATCCATTTTTTTCCTATGAAGGAGAATAAATAAATGTGATTTAACCTCCCATAGCCAATGTAACTGCTGAGCATAAAATTTGTCAATTAAAGGGTAGTTTGAACCTGCTGTGAGTTAAGCCACGCCTCCCTTTTACTGCAAAGGCTTCACAAAACGTGGTGACCCCAGGAAAATTAACATTTCTGTTGACATCTAATTGGTTTCAAGTGGTTTGCATACACCTAGAGAGAGTGAATAAGCTACCCTTTCATTCCCTTTTAAAATACAGGTTTCAATCTCATTGGAAATTAACAAAATAAAAGTGAAAATAAATGAATATTCATTAGACACCCTCACACAAACCTATAACAACTCTCAGGAATATGGCTGAAATTGCCATTAATGACAAATAGTTGTCATTTGAAACTCTGGATTTATTCCTTTAAACATTATGTATGTGATAAGTCAATGTTAATGTCATAATTGTATTTTGCTCTTAATATTACAAATATTGCAAAAGGTTAAGCAATGAACAAACCAAAATACAGTATTTTAAATCTATAACAAAAGATTCATATTGAAATTAAAGGAAAAAAACTTGTGCAGGAAGAGAAATGATTTTCATATAAAATTATATTAAAAGGGTAAAAAATACCCCTTGGTAGAAGAGTCTGAGAATTCTATGAAAATAAAAATTCTACTGAAATTGTTCTTGGGGCTGAAGTGTATGTAGCTCAATGGAAGAAAGTTTGTCTAGCATGCTTGTCACCCTGGGTTTGATCCCTAGAGCAACAACAGCAATAAACAACAACAAAAACAAAAGCAATTGTTCTTAAGAATTAAAGATTTTAGATTCTAACCCCACTTATTACAACTGAAAAATAGAATTTGTATTCGTGAAGTATCCATATAAGAGAGATATAACTCCCAAACTGCTAGATGTCAGATGTGTTAAGTTTGTGTTCCCCAGAATTGAAGAATGACTTCCAAGGAAGAATAGAGGTTAAGAGAGGGAACGATGTATTGAGAGAGACAGGATGCACTCAAGAGGGGAGCAATGGTGCTCAATGGAATGAGGAACATAAAATTGGGAACTGGGGATCTTTTATGTGCTTTGGGAGGTGGCAATCTGTGGAATTCCACAATTTATAGTCTTAATCTTCTTTGGGAGGTGGAAATCTCTCAAATAGCATTAAATAATCTATAGTTTTAGTCTTAGTAGTCTTATTTTTTTATTTTTATTTTTTTTGGTATCAGGGATCAAACTCAGGTCCTTGAGCTTTCGAGGCAAGTGACAGAACCACTGAGCTAAGTCCCCGACCCCCATCTTAGCAGTCTTAGTCTTTGTAGGTGAGAGAGTATCCTCCACCCCTAGTGAGGTAATAGTCTATTGTTGTGGGAAATCCCCCAAAAGTGATATTTATTACCATACAATCTCAAGCTTCCATTCATCCTTTAGGTAAGTATGTAAATTTGGCCATTCTGAATTTAATCTCCAAGGCTTGCCTTCTTCAGATGTGCCTCCAGCCACAGTTTTGATGTGTTCTCATCTTCTGCACTGACTCCCTCTAGGTCCTAGCCCTGTTGGGCGGCCTATTAATTTCTATCTAACTTAGCTGCCTATAATAGTATCATGACTGTTAACCCAAATAATTCCCACAGTTGTAGGTATACAAATTACTGTTATGTTTTATATCTACATAAACTAAAAGAATATTAATGCTGGGAGCATCTTTGAGTCCACTTGGATGAATTGTTTCATTTTTATACATGGTGTATTTAATATAGGTAGTTCAACTGGGGCTACAAGACCATTCCCCTCCAGTCACCTGAACCTGAGCAATGTCCCAGGGTCAACTTTGCCCACCCCCACCTTTGTCCTAAGGCCCTGAGGCAGAGATAAGAGAAATATCTCTGAGCCTGCCCTGAAACATTCCTAAATTCCAAACCAGGATACATGTATCTTATTCTCCTGCATGACCTACAGTAACCTTTCTTCACCTAGAGCTCATTGGAGGTTTATCCTCATGGACTGCATCTTATACACCCAATAACAGAGTGAATTATGGGAAAGGACATGAGCAGCAGGCACAGCCGAAGTGACAGGACCCTGTCAATCAAGCTCTGGAAGACCCAATGTGAGGTGCTCAGACCCTATTAACATTTTAAATTTTTTGAACCAACACTCAAGTGTTCATGCCATTTTCCTTTCCTCTGGTGTGAGTGCACTCACTCAGAGAATACTGTCATCTAATTCAATGCTGCTTCTTTCTTACCATTGTGTAGAGTATCCAATTCTTTGTTGCACACAAGAATCTAGCTACTCATCAAAAACCCCATCACTTATGATAATGAAATGGTTGAGTTGAGTCTCTGGAAACACCATACCAAAATATCTCTGTACACTAGAATATGTCACCCTAAAATATGCCTTGCTGATATACTAGTTACTTTGATCTGGTTATTTCAAAAAATTGAAAATATATGAGTAGTACTGAAAATGTTCACTTTTGTAAGACAGTCACATCTATAAAGGAAATATCCATTTGGGGGGATGTCTGTCTCTTTGGACCGAAAAGAGGAAAAATGATGCTATTAATAAATGAATTCTTAAGCATGGACTAAAAATTGCATAACAGGACTCATGTTTCTTTTATGGTGCTTTCCCTTGCTATCATATCTTTTTTTTTCTCTTAAATTCTTTTTTTGGCACATTTTAGGTATACAACACAATTACATTTCTCATTGGGAACTTGTACCTTTACATAATGCATCTTGGTTCTTTTTTTTCCCCCATTCCTAGCCCTCCCTTCACCCCCTCCACCCTTCCCGATTTGCAGAATTTATTTCCATTTTTTTTCCATTTCTCATCATTTTTCCTTTCCCTTCTTTCCTTTCCCCTGCCCCTCCCACTACTCCTACCCCTTTGGACATTTTCGTCCTATTTTGCATTATCAATTATTCATTTTAATCATTGGTACATTTTAGGTATACAATATAATGACATTCATCATTGGAAATTTGCACCTTTGCATAATCTCTCTTGCTTCTTATTTTTCACCCTTGCCCAGCCCTCCCTTCAACCCCTCCGTCCCTCACTATTTACAAAGATTTTGTTCCTATTTTCCCATTTTCTCATATTAATTCCATTCCCTTCTTTCCTTTCCCCTAGTCCTCCCACTTCCTTCCCCTTTGCCCCTTTTCTTCCTATTTCACATTACCTATTATATATTTTAGTCCTTATTTACACTTTCAGTTTCTCACACCAGAGAAACTATTCAGTATTTATACATGTATGTCCTATTTATTTCACTTAAGAGTATCATCTCAATGTGCATCCTCTTAGCTATAAATGTCTCTAATTTCTCATTTTTTATGCCTGAGTAGTATTCCTTTTTATAAAAAAACCCCACATTTTCTTATCCAGTCTCCAGTTGATGGACATTTGGGGTGTTTCCAAGTTTTAGCTATTACAAACTGTGCAGCTATGAACATGGGTGCACATATATCACTGTGGTATGATTCTTTCAATTATTTGGGGTAGATCCCCAGCAGTGGAATAGTGGGGTCAAATGGGACTTCCAGTCCTAGTATTTTGAGGTATCTCCATACTGATTTCCACAGTGGTTGCACCAGTCTACACTCCCACCAGCAGTGGAGGAGGGTTCCTCTTTCCCCACAGCCCCACCAGCATTGGTTATTGGTTGATTTCATGATAGCAGCCATTCTTTCTGGAGTGAAGTGGAATTTCAGCCTTGTTTTCATTTGCATCTCTCAAATGACCAATGATTTTGAACATTTTTTCATGTATTTATTTGCTATTTCGACTTCTTTGTCTGAGAAATGTCTGTTCCTTTCAGATGCCCATTTTCGGACTGGACCTTTAAATTTTGGAAGTCTGATCTTTTTAAATTCTTTATAGATTCGAGATAGTAGACCTTTGTCTGAGGAAGAGCAGGTGAAGATTTTTTCCCACATTGTGGGTTGTCTCTTCACACTGCTGGTGGTTTCTCTTGCTGTGCAGAAGCTTTTTAATAAGAAGAGATCCCACTTGTTGATTGTTTGTGCTAGTTCATGGGCAACTAAGGTTTTGTTCATAAAATCTTTTCCTATACCGATGTCTTCAAGAGTTTTACCTAACCTCTGTTCCAACTGGTTCAGAGTTTCTCTTTTAATATTTAGATCTTTAATCCATTTTGATTTCAGTTTAGTGTATGGTGAGAGATACAGGTCTAGTTTTAATCTTTGGCAAGTGGAAGCCCAATTTTTCCAGCACCATTTATTAAAGAGGCTATCTTTCCTCCAGTGAGGGGGTTTGGCTCCTTTATTGAAGATGAAATGGTTGAGTGTGTCTGGAATTGTTTCTGCATCTTCTAATCTGTTCCACTGGTCCTCAAGTCTGTTTCTTTACCAGTACCATGCTGTTTTTATCACAGTAGCTTTGTAGTATAGTTGCAGGTTGGGGATTGTGATACCCCCTGCCATGTCTCTGTTACCTAGAATTACTTTTGCTATTCTGGGTCTCTTCTTGTTCCAAATGAATTTTTGGATTGTTTTCTCGAGGTCTATGAAGTATGGTGCTGGGATATCAATTGGAATTGCAGTGAATCTATATAGCAGTTTTGGAAGTATGGCCATTTTCACTATATTAATCCTTCCCTACCCAGGAGCAGGGGATGTCTGTCCATTTTCTGATATCATCTTCAATCTCTCTTTTCAGGGTGTTATAGTTTTCAGAGAAGAGGTCTTTGATTTCTTTCATTAGGTTTAGTCCTAGGTATTTCAGTTTTTTGGATGCTATTGTGAAAGGAATTATTTGCCTTCTTTCTCTCTTAGTGAGGCTGTCATTCATGTAGAGGAAAGCTATTGATTTTTGTGTGTTGACCTTGTAACCAGCTACTTGACTGAATTTGGTTATTAAGTCTAGAAGACTTTTGGTGGAGTTCTTGGGGTCTTCTATATAGAGTATCATGTCATCTGCAAATAATGACAAGTTGACTTCTTCATTTCCTATCTTTATTCCTTTTGTTTCTTTTTCTTGTCTAACTGCCATGGTTAATGTTTCCAAAACTATATTGAACAAGAGTGGTGATAGTGAACATCCTTGTCTTGTTCCTGATTTTAGTGTGAAGGATTTCAGTTTTTGACCATTTAGTATGATTTTGGCTGTTGGTTTTTCATAGATGGCTTTTATCAGTTTGAGGTAGAGACCATCTATTCCAATTTTTTGTAGGGTTTTTGTCATAAATGCATGTTGGATTTTGTCAGATGCTTTTTCTGCCCCTATGGAGATAATCATATGGTTTTGATACAGTGTATTACATTGTTTGATTTGTGTATGTTGAACCATCCCTGCATCCCTGGTATGAATTCCGCTTGATCAGGGTGTATGATCTTCTTGATGATCTTGTGCGTTGTATTTGCCCATATCTTTTTAAGGGTTTTTGCATCTATGTTCATTAGTGAGATTGACCTATAGTTCTCCTTTTCAGTTGGGTCTTTCTCTGCTTTGGGGATCAAGGTGATGCTTGCTTCCAGGAATGAATTTGGGAGTATTGATTCCATTTGAATTTCATTGAAGAGTTTAAACAGTAGTGGCATTAGTTCCTCTCTAAACATCTTGTAGAATTCAGCAGAGAAGCCATCAGGGCCCGGGCTTTTCTTAGTTGAAGTGTTTTTAATTACATTTTCAATTTCATTGGTTGATATTGGGTTGTTTAGAAATTTTCATCTTCTTTGTTCAACTTTGGTAATTCATATGTACCTAGGAATCTGTCCATCTCTTCCGTGTTTTCCATCCTATTGGCGTATAGGTTCTAGAAGTAGGTATTGATGATCCGCTGGATTTCTGCTGGGTCAGTTGTAATTTCACCCTTTTCATTCCTAATTGAATGGATTTGGGCCTTTTCTTTCCTTTTTCTGATAAGGTTGGCTAAGGGTTTGTCAATTTTGTTGATTCTTTTGAAGAACCAACTTTTGGCTTCATTGATTTTTTGTATCATTCTCTTACCTCCATTGCATTGATTTCTGCTCTGATCTTTATAATTTCCTCCCTTGTATGAGCTTTGGGGTTGTCCTGCTCTTCTTTTTCTAGAAGCTTGAGGTTCAGCATCAGGTTGTTTAATTGGGCTCATTCTGTTTTCCTAATATGCATATTCACTGCTATGAATTTCCCTTGTGAGACTGCTTTCATTGTGTCCCATAGATTCTGATATGTTGTATTGTTATTGTCATTTAATTGAAGGAAATATCTGATCTCTTCTTCAATTTCCTCTGTGACCCATTGGTTATTCAAAAGTGTGGTGTTCAATTTCCACATGTTTATGAAATTTTTCCAGTTTCTTTTGCTATGGATTTCCAATTTCATCCCAATATGGTCTGATAATATAAAGGGGATAACTTCAATTCCTTTGCACTTACTTAAACATGTTCTATGTGTGAGTATGTGGTCTATTTTGATTAATGAACCATGTGCAGCTGAGAAGAATGTGTATTCTGATTTTGTGGGGTGGAAGACTCTGTAAACATCTGCTAAGTTCATTTGTTCAAGAGTTCAATTGAGTTCTAGTATTTCATTACTCATTTTTTGTCCAGTTGATCTATCTATTTGTGACAGTGGGGTGTTGAGGTCCCCCACTACAATTGTATTAATGCATATATAACTTTTCATGTCCGTTAGTATTTGTTTTATATAGTTGGGTGCACTAGTGTTTGGTGCATAGATATTTATGATTGTCATCTCTTCCTCTTGGATTCTTCCCTTTACAAGGATTTGGTGTCCTTCTTCATCTCTCTTAATCAGTGTTGGTTTGAAATCTACTTAATCTGCAAAGAGGATAACTACGCCTGCTTTTTTTTGGGTTCCCGGCACAGGGAGTATTGTTTTCCACCCTTTAACTTTCAGTGTATGGGTTTCCTTTGAATTAAGTGTGTTTCTTGTATGCAGCATATTGTTGGATTTTGCTTCTTGACCCATTCTGCCAGTCTATTTCTTTTAATTGGTGAATTGAGACCATTAACATTGAGGGTTATAACTGAAATGTATTGACTTGTCATTGTCATGACTTTTTCTTTTTGTTGGGTTCTCCCCCTTTACATTTACTTTCTTGTCATACCAGATGGGTTCATTCTGCTTTGCTTCATGGGGTTGTGATCCTCAATGTCTGTTCCTAGGATATTGTGTAAAATTTTTTAGAGTGCTGGTTTGGTATTCACGAAGTTCCTAAGGTGCTCTTTGTCATGAAAGTATCTTATTTCTCCATCAATTTTGAAAGATAGTTTTGCAGGGTTCAACAATCTGGGTTGGAAGGCTGTTTTCTTTTAGGGCTTGTAATATGTCACTCCAGGCTATTCTTGCCTTGATGGTTTGTGTTGAGAAGTCTGCTGTGATTCTGATGGGCTTTCCTTTTTATGTGATTTGTTTATTTTCTCTAACTGCTTGTAGAACTTTGTTCTTCTGTTGAGTTTCTGGAATCTTAACAATTACATGCTTATGTGTAGATTTTTTTTGATCAAGTCTATTTGGATATATGCCTCACTTATCTGTATGTCAAGTTCTTTTCCCCTGCTTGGGAAGTTTTCTGCCATTACTTCTGTGAAGAGTTTTTTTTATGTCATCTGCATTCTCTCCTGTTTCTTCATTGAGCCCAATCAGTCTTATGTTATTCTTTTTTGCATCATCTAGCATCTGCTGGGTTGATTTCTCATGTCCCCTTATAATTTTGAAGCAATTTTTCTTTTCCTAGTCACTAATTGCAATCTTATCTTCTGTATCTGAAATTCTGTCCTCACATTGGCTCATTGTGCTGTGTAGACTTTCAGTGTAGTTTTTCATCTTCTGGAAATCTATTTGCATCTTTTTATGGATTCCATTTGTTTCCTATGTTGAGATTCCATCATGTTCCTCAGCTCCTGTCTAGATTTATTAATCATGTCTTGCACCAGGCGCACAATTTCTCCTGTTATCTGAGAAATTTTTTCTGATTTCCTTTTTTCCAGATCCCCTTTTGTTGCCAGTTCAGTGGGTCCAGGTTGTTGAATATCAGAGTGTTCCATCTCATTTCCCTTTGGGGTTGCTGCAGGTGATCTGGAAGTCTGTTTTTGAGACTTATTTATGTGTTTTTTCATTTTGACTGAGGGGGCAGTGGGGTGCTTTTGGCGCCCATGCAGATCACCTCCTTTGAGCTGGGAGAGGTGGGACAGGGGCTGGGAGTGGCGATACGGATGTTGGCCATGAAGCCAGTTCCTCTGGACCAGAAGCAGTGGAATGGTGACTCAGAAGCCCCTACCTCTGGGCTGGTAGGGGCCACACAGAAGGCAGCCCAAAAGCCCTTTCCTCAGGGCCAGGAATGGCGGGATGGCTGGCTGCCAAAAAGCCCTTTCCTCTGGGCTGGGAGCAGCAGGATAGATGGTGGCCTGGCAGCCCCTTCTTCTGGACCATCAGCAGTCTGATGGTGGCTCAGAAGCCCCTTCCTCTGGTCCAGAAGTGGTGGGACAGAGGGTGGCCCAAAAGCCCTTTCTTCTGGGCTGGGAGTGGTGTGACAGATGGTGGCCCAAAAGCCCTTTCCTCTGGGCCAGGAGTCTGCTATCTTATCTTAACCTGACCTTTCTGTTACTCTCCCATCACTTGACTCCACCATTCCTTTCTGGGCTTCTGGATGCTATGTAAGTCTCTAATGTCTGGCCTCTCACAAGGTTCTGGTGTTTCCATGATTACATAAGTAATTAAATCATTTTTCTCCTCTTAATCTTATGTATATTATTTTAATTTATACACTAGTTAATAACCTAGAAAACAAATGGTGTAATTTTTTTGCTCCTACAGATGAGAGTAAAACTGTTGCTTGAGACTCTGGGCTCTAGTCCAGACTTCAGTACTGACAGTCTTTGAACTCAGGACATTTTTTAAATACCTGCTGGCATTGATCTTTTCTCTGTAATATGCATCTTTTATATGATGTAATAATACTATTTGGAGGATTAAATTATATAGTAGGTTAAAAGAGGTTGGGCCATGGTGATTGCTCAATATAAGTTGATGTCATTAATATTCACACTAATAGTATTATAGGAAGCTAAGTTAGATAGAAATTAATAGTCAGAGAGGGATCATCCCCTCAAGTGAGTCAGTGAAAAAGAGGAAACACATCAAAATTCTAGTTGGGGGGAAATTTGGAGAGAGCTAGGCCTCCAGGTGGAGACACAATATCCAGGCCTGTAATTCTTCCTAGAGATAAATAGCAGTTTGAGATTATACTATAATTATTATATCATAATTAGCACCACCTGGTCCAGTGAGCCTAGATAACACATCAGACGCATAGGTGGGTGACTAGAACACTTCAACTCATATGCCTGTCCCATCCTAAGAATATCTTTGTTCTTTCTATGATAGAAATGAGGCAGACTAGGGTTAATCATGCTCACTGATACACCATTGCTACATGCCTGGATTCCCCATTGGATCATTATTAGCTAAGTGACTATATTTGTAATCTTGTAGGTTCTTTTATAGTTTGATCCATAGCTACTCAAGTTGTAATTTTGCTGTATAAAATAACCTTGACAAAGAGTCTAGGCAGCAACCCACTTTTGGAACCTCTCCTGCCTCTCAGGAGCTTTCCTTCAATAAACTTTTTCCACTTTTAACCTCCTTTGTCCTCGAATCCAGTGAACTCAGCATGTCTAACAGGTTGGGAGTTACTTTCCTGTGACAGTATGACTAGATTTTTGTGGTGAAAGCAAATTCAGACTCAGTTCTTTCAACTCTTCCAGAGACTCAGGGACTACAAGCATTGAGGATGGAATAACTTTTACAGATTACAAGTGAAGACAGAACAGTTTTCCCAAGGCCAATGTTAAGAGGGTTGCTTCTTTGGGAAGTTGTCCCGTGCAGTTAATTCCTTTCCTTTGGCCCAAAATTCTAAGTTATAAATAAAAGCTGCATTGAAAAGGATAACTGCTAAATAATGTTCTTTTAGATTTATAGAACCCAGGACCTCCAATGACCTTCAGATTGCATCAGAATGCATAATGCCCTCCTTATTTAGTTCTGTATATAGACTACATAAGGCATGTAAATGCTGTCAAGTTTAACCTGGAAAAACGTAATGTTTGTATAAAGAATTATAAGAACTAGTCCCAGGAGGTGGAGGCTGATTGTGAGTTCATGTTGTGGCTAGGTAGGCAGGTAGGAGAGAGAGGGAGGGACAGAGAGAGAGAGAGAGAGAGAGGATGAAACACATGACCTGGATGAAGAAGACCACCTAGCACAATGCACCAGTCTCTGTAGCTCCTTTCACACCCCATAGACGTCCTTATACATACTGTGTTTGAGCTTCTGAAGATAGTCTTGTTGAGGAGGTGATAGCTCCTTCCATGTTTTATGGGTGGAAGCCCTTGAATAAACATGAATTTTCTTCCCACCAACTTTTGTCTCATGAGCATATTGGCTTTTGAATGTTTAACAGATGGTCTTGAATCCAGTATTTATGTTCTTTTCTCCTATCAGACTATAGGAGAGAGAGAAAAAAATCATTTTCCTTTACCCATTTTAGGGTTTCTGGTAAGTACTTTGTGAGTTAGATTCTTCAGAGACAGGAAAACCCAATGAAGATTAACTCCAAGGAGTGGTTAGAATATAAGCTTATAATGTGTCTTAGGTTCACTAAAGACATTGGGTTTTTAAAAGCAAATGTTATTGTTTTTATTAGTGCTTGAGTTACTTGTAGGAAAATAGATGCACCTTGAAATTATAATATTAAACAAAATAAATCAGACACACAAGTTTTGGTATCACATGGTTTCTCTTATATGAGGAAACCCAAAAAATAAATAAAGAGCAAAATGAAAGGTAGATAACAGGGCACTGGGTTTTGTACTGGTGGGTAGGATAGGGCAAGGAATTTAAGAGAAAGTGACCAGGAAGATTATAGTAATTAAAGGTTGTATAATAAGGTTTATTATGCTAATTTAAACCTGTACTTTCTTCATTAACAAAATTGTTAAGAATTTTTCTCTCCTGTTGCAAAGGGAAATTTTCTTTACAAAAGGTAAGTCTATGTCCTGTTTTTAGAGGACATAGCTCTAAGCAGTCTAGATGGCAAAGAGGCATGTCTTGTGGTGGCGTTTTCTGCTACACGTCACTATTCTTTCTTATCTGCTCCTTTTCTTACTGACATATTCTTCATGAATTAGCTTAATTTAGAAACACATACACACGTGCACACACACTGATATCCAGAAAAAAGAATCATATTTCTGTTTAATTCTTACTGTTTTTTTAAAATCCAAATAAAGTCAATCTTTCTGGTTTTTAAATATAAGGAAAAATATGCAAGAACATTATTCATTTTTTCATGATTAAAAGAACCACTTTTAGTTAATAATTTCCTATTTATTTTTCTAAAAACCTACAAAACATAGACTGGATTCATAAATAATTTACCCAATAAGAATTATGTTTTCAATAAGCTAAGTCCATAATTTTCTGGTATATATGTGAGTTTCAGCATCATAGAAAATGACACTCAGAGTTATTTGGTATAATAACTATGTATCACTAATGCAGTTAGAAAGATTAAAACAAATATTTTGATGTGTCAAGAATTTGATAATGTCAACTAATTTAATCTTCAGAATCATTCTATGAGGTACCATTAATAACAGATACATGTTTTGCACGTATGCAAGGCCAAGTGCCTGGCACTGTGGTAGGTACTAAATGCTCATAATAATTCTCACAACCATATGGTGAATGAGATCTCCTGGATATTTCCATTTCAGATAGAAAAAAACAAGTCTCCAAGAAGTCTATAATTGGTCCATGGTTGTTTAGGGGTAGACAAACAACAGGATCCAAACTTGAGCTCAGATTTTCTGATTGCCAAGTGTATGCTATTTTTTATACACTATGCTTCTTCAGCTCTCCACGTGAAAAAGAATGTGTGATTCACACATCAGTGCTTGTGGAATAAGTAATTGTGGGAAACAATGGGAGTGAGAAGATCAGGGATTCTGTAGTTAGAGATCATTGCTTAAAATCCCTGCTTTGGAGTTTTCCATTTAACTGACATTTAACTGACATCAGTTTTCCATTTAAACTGTTTTATCACTTCTGCAGCTTGCTTTCCACTTCTTTAAAATAGGTTTAATATCCACTGTGTTATGATGTGAGCATTAAAATATATTTCAAGTGCTTTCCCTAGTGCCTCGATCTTCTCTCATAGATACTCAGTATTAGTGAGCAATAGGCTCATTGGGCATTGCTAAAGTTCAGGTCATGTTATCCCAAACTATCTTGGTATATTTGATTTTTCTAAATTGCAGGAATTTTGAAGTGCCACGCCCAAGGAGATCTCCCAGACCTTCCACTGCTCTTCTCCTCTGAAGCAAGTCAAAAAACCTAGGTAGAAATTTCTGACCTTGCCCTCTAACCCTCTTGTAAATGGTGTTCTCTGTATACCTAGGGAAAAGGAGCATCCTTATCTCCAGGACCCAGGAACACAGGAATCAGAACACATAGGACCTGCTATTTCCCTGACTTATTACATTTAGTTCATGCCCCCTTTTTTTGCTTGTTTGGTTTTTGAGGGTCTAACTATGTAGTTCAGACTGACCTTGAACTCACTTTGTATTTCAGGCTGGCCTCGAACTCCCAGCAATCCTCCTGGCTCAGCCCCCTTCAGCTGAGATTACAGGCAAATGGCACCACGCCCGGTTAGTTCATACCCTTTTGGTCTCATCATATTTTCCCATGACTATCCACTCTTTATCAAATCTACTTCAAATAAGTATTTAACTATTAGGTTTAGTTCTTTCTTTGGGTCTGCATTTTCTTATGAAGGTTCTTATGCTATGTAGTTTATATTGAATAACTTTATATGCTTTCCTCTTGATAATCTTTTTGTTTAATATATAGATGCCACAGCTATAAGCTTAAAAGGGTAATAAGAAAAGATGTTTTTCTTCTCCTACAGTGATGTCAAATGCGTATTTTATAAATTATAACAAAGATTCAAAGATGAAAACAAAATATGACCCCATTTTTCATAAAAATGTCTCATTATCTTTTAAACTTTCTATTTTCAATAAACTTCATCTTATTTATATTTTATATCTTTGAAAATATTAATTATTTCATTTCTTATTATATATTGGTTTTTATTTTCTATATCCTTTATTATATATTATATCTTGAATTTGTTTTTAAATGTATTCATTCCATACTTCAATCTTCTTTCTTTTCATGCAATCAAAAAAAATCCTCTATTTATTCTAAGCTTTCTTTTCTAAATTATTAGAAAAGTAGGATAGGTCACAAATGCATAAAAAAACACTACATATATATTATATATAGTAGTATATATATTACATATATAGTATATATATGTGGTATTGTGTATATATATATATGTATGTAGTGATTTGGGGATTGAACCCCAGACATAATACACACTAAACATTTATCTAACACTGAACCACACATCCAGTCCTTTAATTAATTTTTTTTTGGTACCGAGGATCAAACTCGGGACCTT
Organism: Heterocephalus glaber; assembly: GCF_053883595.1. Classification (NCBI taxonomy): domain Eukaryota; kingdom Metazoa; phylum Chordata; class Mammalia; order Rodentia; family Bathyergidae; genus Heterocephalus; species Heterocephalus glaber. The sequence goes on along the minus strand of NW_028258138.1, from coordinate 30,964,385 downwards.
GCGTTTGCAAGGCAGGCGGTGGAATTACTAAGCTAAATTCCCAGCCCTTTTAATTAATTTTTAATGGGAAGGATGTGTGAGGTTTTATAAAATTATTTTGAGTGAAAATATATTTACTCTGAGTGTTTATTTATAAATTAGAAGTAGAGTTTACATAAGATGAGTACTGATCATGATAGAAGTTACTTTTTATGAACAATGAGCTCTTTTTTTAATAAATATCTTTAATAGTTACTTAATTCACTTGGTTCAACCTTACGTATTTGTGACATTTAAATTGCAAATTCCTAGTGTATATTATGCAATCACTGCATTTATTTTTGTCATTTGAAATCACAATTCTCTTTATTGATTTGTCCAGTGGAGAATGATTATTTCAGGCCTTAGGTATTTGCGGGTATTTATATAATGACTTTATGTTGAGGTTGCTGAAAAGTGAAAGAATCCTGTTGAAACACCTAAATATAAGATAGCAATACTGGAATCGGTGAATATTTTAGTTAATTCAGACAGGAACTTGTTTTAGACAAGCATTTTCTTATTCATTCTCATAACGTATGGATCAGAACTACCTTCTATCCCTCTGACAATACCAGTGAATATTCTAAGCACAGGCATTCATTTCTTACTATTTTCTGCTTCTCATTAGTGAACAATTCTCAGTGTTTCACAGTAGATGGAATAGTTTGTATTGAGTGGCTCTTGTTACCAAATTCTCTGAGGAGTTTTTGACATTAAAAATGATGCTCTACTACAACACTGAAATCTTTTCCTTTATGTCAAATTCCCAGTGTATAAATTACACAGTTAAAATGAAATCTCCAGCATGTTTGGGCTCCATTCTCTACTGACATTTTGTAGCATTTAGAAAAAAAAAAGCTTTTAGGATTCATTGTAGAATGTCTGATGCATTCTGTCTTTCAGGAAATGTGCTCAGAATAGCATCATTTTATTCAACTTGATATAAGGTTTGATATTCTAAAAAGCCCTTTCTGTAATTAAACTTATTTTCCCCCATACTAAGCATAAACCTCCATCGATTCATTTGCTCAAGATTGCGAAAAGGCATTTAAAAAAATTCTTCCTCTACACTATAGCATTATTTTTCTTACTTATAAAGACATCAGAAATTTCCATGGCTTCATTAACATTAACTCATGAACTCCTTCAGCACGTGTTTCCATATTTGATCTTAGTTAATGAAAAAATCATCCTGAAATTCCAGGAAAGATTTATCAGAGTTCATTAAACCACTGTTAAATACATTTTTTGTATTACTGCACCCTTTCCATTTAGTCAACTTTATGTCAGGGTTCTCAGGGCAAAGATATTTCTTGCCTTTAAACTGAAAATTTAAAGATGAGTGCAAAAGGGAAACAAAAACCTGCCAGTAGTAAAGAGCAAAATGGATGAAATGTTTCTTTGAAGGTACTGAAATTTAAAATCAGACATGTGGTTGCATTTTGATTTGATTTTGTAGTGGTCATTGTGACAAATTTAAATTTGTAAAGATAATGTAGCAGGTAAATTCTCATATAACCAATGACGGACCTAAGTTTTCAAAAGTATAGTTTATCTTTATTCACTCAATTAAATTTTACAACTTCATAGGACTTCATAAGGTATACAGATATTCTTCTTTAATATTGTTGGTATTTGGCTATTTTAGCTTGCAAGCTACTTTCCTTTTCCAAAGCAGTGCTATGGATATACTTCTTTTGTTAATAAAATAATTTCTAGCTACTTTAAAATGGACAGCAAGTATAAACTGAAATTCCCCCAATTCACTCACTAACAAAACCATAGGGATCTTTAAGGATATTTTCAATACTCTAACTTAAAAAAAAGCCCTCAGAATATTTTAGGGATATGCAAGAGGGTAACATTTTTTGAATTTATTCCAATACAGTGACTACTGGAAGTCAGTTATTTTTTAAATAAATGTTAGTCATTACTTCACTAATGAGCCTTTTCAAATAATGGATTAAAGTTTGTTATCACAGAAGATTTGGTTTTGGTGATACTCAGTATAATAAAGTAATTCATATAATATTATTCAGGGAGCATTTATTCTGTAGAATAAAATATAAATATTGGCCCAGAGATATACAAGAAATTTTGGTGTTCCAAATGTATTCCACATCCCATGTAAAGGATATGTGGATTCACTTAGAGTGAATTTCAGGGCAATTTTGGGAGTAATGTCTTACACTTTAGATAATATCTCTATGATTATTTCTCCACTTAAGAGTTTGGAAATTTAAATTCTGGTTCATTTTTGTTTTATTTTCACCATATTTTGTTTTATGTACTGCATTCTCAAAGAAACATTGGATGATCATGGTATAATGTATTTAAGAAAAATAAGCTTGCCTAGCCAAGAAACTTATCAATCCTTTGAACTAAAATCATGCACTTGTGTGTAGACAAAAAATAAATAGGTTCAGGTTTTCCATTTATTTTAAGGAAAAGCCTAGTTTACTTAAGCATATATATAATTACTTTAAATTGTAAAAATATCTTTATAATCAGAGCAAAGACATCCACAATTTAAACTACAGATTTGCTAATCATCCTTTTCCCCTTCATTTCCAGTTTACATTTTCCTTGTGAAATAGCGTTATCATAGAATTGGTTTCTGTTTCCTTATCTCTGAGGAGGGATCATCATATTTACAACAAAAAGTTGCTCTGGTAATTAACTTAATACATATAAAATATTGCAATGCTTTGCAGACCTTGGGATACAATAAGTGATAGATTTTATTCTCTGCTCTTATTTAATTATAATGTAAAACCTATACATATTTTATTAAGAATATGTTAAGAGATTTTTCTTTTTGTAATTTGGAATTCCATACCTATGAGAATAAAAATATTATGGTGCTGTAGCGATGTATAGAAAGAAAGTTTTAAGTGGGAGACATTTAGAGGAGGCAGGCCAGTAACTTCTGGGAATCTGATCAGTTATTTACATTGCAAAAGGACCACCACAAACAGCACTGTTAATTCAGAATTAGACTAAAATTATGCTCTTTTGCATTGTCAATCAGACATGTGTGCCATAGTAGCACAGCTTGTATTATTTTTGCATTTTCTTAAAAAAAAGACTTTCAAGAGTAGCATTTCCAAAATGTTTCAAAACATTATTTTTGTTTCTTATGAACCTGGATATTTCATTCCTACAGACATGGCAATATTGCAAAAACTGAAAATCTAATTCAAGTTCTGGGAAATCTGCAGTATCAGTTCCAGTAATAAGGTATCTGGAGCTAACATTAGAGTAAATATTGAAGACACATTAAGGATTGCATTTTTATCTGTTATGGTACCAAGGTGGATAGCCATCATTATTAAATTGTGGGAAGATGAGTCATGTGTGTGAACTGAATATGTGGACTCATTCCAATTCCTCTGAGAAAGACCCTGTAATTGGCATCAATTAGTCCTCTTGTTGGCAGTTTGAGAAACCATCTGAAATTTAATAAACAGAGACTGAAATGCATTCTCAGTGAAAGACAGTCATCTTGGACATTGACAGAGGCTGATTGGGAAATTGGCAGTTAGGATTCACTCCTCTCTTCAAATATTGACTTAGTGCTTTATTCTCCTTTATCAGCTTAAACTTTATTTTCACTTCAAAAAATGAATTAATTTCTCCTAAATAACTACATGAGTTTTATTTTTCCCCTTTCTGCATACTTTGGTTTAAAGCATGTGTTAGAGAAAAATGGAAATACTCCACGTTACCATTTGCTGCCCTGAAGTTATAGATATTATACAGTATTATGGCCTTTAAAAGTTAATGCATTATCTCAAATATTTAATTCAGCAATGAGAATTAGGGTTATTCTTGGAGATTCTAACTAATGTTTTCATATTAAACTCACAATTTTGTAAAATAAAAGACTAAATATTACCTAATTCAACTGTGAGATAAAGTGAAGTGGAAATGTGCAAGATGAGAACATAGCTATTTATTATTTTGTTTTAAATATTAATATTTTTACTACCTACTACCACCAAATTTGCATCTTTGGACTTCACTAGTATTCTTAAATTTAATACTAGGAATAAATACATATCCATTTTATCATTTTAAAAGGATTATAATTAATGTAGATTTGAGTGCATAGTAAAAATATTAAGAAAAATAGCAGGACAGTTAACTTGTCATGTTTTACTACTTTATAATGTTGCTATATTTAAAAATATTTTCCTTTTGACCACTGAACAATTACCTTTTAATACATTTATTAACTTATGATTTTCAACATTTTATTTTTACTTTTTTCTTCTCTAGGAAGTACGAATGGCAACACGAAATCAGTTGAAATCTACTTTCAGTATTTGCTTAAAAAATCTGTTGAGCAATGCAAAGAACATTCATTGAAAAATATCCAGTGGTATGAACTAGTTTGGATTATTTATTTCATATATTTCTAATAAGACATCATGCTGTATATCAATGTGTAATATTTATCAAACAATTCATAAAAGGCATAGTATTTAGATATTTGAATTTATATCAGCCATATTTTAGAGAAAAACTTCAATTTTCTTAACAGTCATTGCAATGGCACCCATGATACAGATCATGTGGGTTAAAACTGAATTGAAGGCTGTTATGGTTTAGATGTAGTTTGTCACTCAAATATTCATGCATTGGGAACTTGGCCCATTAATGTGACAACTTGGGGAGGTGCTGGACTTGTGGGCGATGGAGTCTAGTTAGAGGTTGTCAAGGGGCTGAACGTGATTGAGAATGGGTTCAAGTTGTTCTGGTGGGATTTCTGAATTAGTTCTCAGGAGAATGCTATTATAAGAGAACAAGCCTGGCCCCTCGACCTGTCTTTGGCTTCCTGTATGCAAGCTCCTCTTCACACACATGCTCCTGTGATGAGAGTGCCATGTCCTTGAACTCCAGAACTGTTACCTAAATAGCCTCAGATATATCATTAGAGTAATGGAAAATGAACTAATGTAAAGAACTGCCTCTGTTAAATGGAGATGACATGTAATTACTGTCTTGCATTTTTAATATGTAGTCCAGTAACTGAAAAAAAACCCAAATTTAAACCAGAAAGTTAGCATAAAATATGAAAAATAAAATCTCAATAAGAAAATGTTATTCAAATTTAAGTTAAAACCGTTTGAGAGATAAAAATATTCATGAAGCTTATAATTTACAGTGATAACCAAAGTAAAATGCGAAGTCATCTGTCTTATGACACTTGAATAAAATTGGCTAGGAGCGTTAGCCAAGTACTGTAGAAAGGCCTTCCTCAAACACTTGTGCTTCTAGAGGATTTTTCACTTGCTCAGCTCCCTCTGAGTCTAGGATGTGACTTCTATTCCACTGCGTTTGATTTTCGTCATAAGCTCCAGATGTTCTCACCTCTTGGCACTGTGTGAATACAGATATGATAAATTAGCTTGGCTTTTCTCTTTGCACAAGCACATGGCCTCATCTTTAAATCTCTCATGCCTACCTCTTCTCTGGGATTCACTCCTTTTTAATTATGCAAAGCATATTTGTTCCACAAATTCTGCATATACCCCAAGACTCATGCATATTGGTTCTGCCTAATAAAGAGGTCTCTTCCTAGGTCATTCTTTCTTGTAGAAGAAAAATTAATGTAGGTCTTTCCTTTTTAACTTTTCCACTGGTGACTAGAAATGGTGCAGGAGAAGCTTATGGGACAGAATGACCTTTATCAACTTGGGTTTTAATTGGTGGTATTTTTATCCCCTAAGATATATTGATCTTTCTCAAAAGTTTTGTTGCTATACCACAGAGGTCAGATTTTACAGCAAATGGCAAGATCACATTATTGTTGAGGGAGTAGCACCTTTTAATCAAAAAAAAAAAAGAAAGAACAAAAGAAAAAAAAAAAAGACGATGCTTCCTGCATTGTAGCTTCAGTGAGGGAAACAATACACCACCCCTCACACACAAATGCATGGAATTTAGTAACTTATACATGTTTGAACAAATCCAAGGAAAAAATATGTTCATGACTTCAATAGAGAAAGATCACAAGAAATTCTGAGGAGAAATAATTTTGATTTTTCACTGAAAAAATTCCTAGGGTGGTAATTACTAAGCAATAAGTTCTTGAGATGCATGATTAGATTTTTATAATAGTAGCCTCAGTGAAAACATAGTCCTGTAAGTTCATATTCAAAGTCTATATTTCTAAACCCTATTTCAAAGACTTTGTGGCTTCTGTCCAGAAGAACTAACTCTCTAGCTGGCCACGGTGGCTCATGCCTGTAATCCCAGTACTCACAAGGCTGAGGTAGGAGAATCACTGAAAGTTCAGCCAGCTGGGGCTACACAGTGAGTTCAAAGTCAGCCTGAATTATATGACAAGGTCCTGCCTCAAAACCAAACCAAACAAACAAAATAAAACAAAACACCATAAGAAAAATCAAACAAACAAAAAACTGAGTCTCTATTAGACATAAAATTTTCCTGTTACAATAATTTGAGGCTTTGTCCTCAGGCAATAATGCTCAAAATTTCTAGGGGAATTTTAAGAGAAAGTTCTTAGAATTGAAAAGCTTTAATATCAAGTAAGGGAATTACTAGTGGAGACAATTTATGTAGCCAGGAAGGCATGGTCTCCATGGATGTGCAGATGCCATATTTCCATTTCCTAGGTCAGCAGCTACTGATCTGTATCTTCTATTCTGTTGATTCCATTTATAAACTCCCTAAGTCATTTTTTTGTCTCCAAGTTCATTTATCATTCTCCCTGAAAATGTTTCTCTCATGCTGTGGAATTATCTCTTCAGTGGGAGCATGAGCTTTTTTCTATCTCTGATTGTATCCTGTTTCTTGTTGCTGCCTTCTTTTGTCTGCTGCTTTCTCTTGCAGTTGCTCTTTCTTCAGTATTTTTTTTTTTTTGTACCTGGAATTGAACTCAGGACCTTGTGTTTGCCAAGCAGGTGCAATGCCAGCTGAGCTAAATAACTGTCCCTCTTTCTTCAGTCTTGGCCAGCTTACAGCCATCAGGACTCTTCTTTATTGACTATTTTTTTAAGGAGCTGTTTTTTGAGCCAACCTTTTTCTCTTTTCTCTTTTGTTTTAGTTGTTCTTTTTAAAAAATTAATTTTATTGGTACATTTTGGGTATACAATATAATGACATTCATCATTAGAAATTTATACTTTCACATAATCCATCTTGGTTCTTATATTTTCCCCCTTCCCCTGCCCTCCCTTCAACCCCTCCATCCCTCCCTATTTACAAAAACTTTGTTTCCGTTTTTTCATTTCCTCATATTAATTCCATTCCCTTCTTTCCTTTCCCCAATCCCTCCCACTTCCCCTTCCCCTTTGGACCTTTTCTATGTTCATAGCAGCACAGTTTGTAACAGCTAAAACTTGGAAACAGCCCAACTCCCCATCAACTGGAGACTGGATAAAGAAAATGTGTTTTTTTTTTATAAAATGGAGTACTGCTCACCCATAAAGAATGAGAAATTAGAGACATTTATAGCTAAATGGAGGCACATTGAGGCCATACTCTTTTTGTTTTTTGGTACCGGGGATCGAACTCAGGTCCTTGCGCTTTCCAGACAGGCGGAGGAACCCCTGAGTTAAATCCCTGGCCCTGAGGCCAGACTCTTAAGTGAAGTAAATAGGACACACATGTGGTAATACCGAATAGTTTCTCTAGTGTGAGAAACTGAAAGTTTAAATAAGGATCAAAAGGCATAACAGATTTTGTGAAACAGGAAGAAATGTTTTTATTTTTTATCTGTTTTGAGACAGGGTCTCACTATGTAGATCAGTAGTTCAGTTTGGCCTTGAACTCACTATGTAGCCAGGCTGGCCTTGAGCTCTTGGTGATCTTCCTGCCTCAGCCTCCCTAGTGCTAGTTTTACAGGCCTGTGCACTCTGCCCAGCTCTTTTCTAATCTTTTAAGTACTCCTTTCTCCACCATTTTCTCTTTTTTACTGAGAATTAGCATCTTTGGGTCCTCTTTGGGGCTGGTAGCCCTTGCAGAGGAAATAGCAGAAGCTGGAGGCAGTCACACTGAATGACCAGCTGAGGTCAAGGGTGGAGAAGCAGGAATGGCTTCTGGTTTGACAGATGACTCTTATTTAGTTGTGGCTTCTTTTACCTTCAGTAAAGCTTCTCTATTCTTTAAAAATGAATCGTTGACTATCTTAATTTTCTTCTGAGTTTTCTTTCTCAGGCAATGTTCCAACCTATCTTGACAGGGAAAATGGGAGCCAGACCCTAGTGAAAGCTGTTTTGGCTCAAGCTAGAGACCTGAAGAAGTTGATCTGGTGAAAGGCGGAAGGATTTGGATGGCATCCGATGTCAAGAGGAAGCTGGGAATCCACCTTTGGGATTGGATGGAGATAGAGCCCTTCTGATACCACGTATATTGAAAGAATGGAAAAAATCATTTTCTCCTTTCACCTCTCTTCTCTTCCCTCTCCCTTCTCACTTCTCTTTCTTCTCTTTCCCCCTGTCTCTCCCCTCCCTCTCCTTCCTGTGCACAGCGTCATCCAGGCCTTCTAATAAAGAGTTTGGTTTCTTTCTAGCACAGTGTTGATTCCACTGTGAGATGCTGCATCTCCAGAGGAGACAACCCTACTTTTACTGTGGCCAGGAGTGAACAAATATGTGAACATCAGGAATACATGAAAAATGTCTAGGGAGAACTATATGCAGCCATAGAGTCAGAGTTGATCCAAGGAACCGTGTGCAACATTGAATAGGAGCCACTGGGTTTTTCTTAATCCCTCCCCTTTGGAAAGTAGCCTGCAGTGCACTAAATGTTCTTATAAGATTTGTATGATGATTGAAGTTCATATGCATCTCTCAGAATAGTGCCTAGTATGTAGTAAATGCTTACAATGCTAGCTATTAATAACTATAGAGGCTTTCCTATTAATTACAATAAACAAACAGAAAATCACAAATAGTAAGAAAAATATAAAAATGAAACATTTTTTTTCCAGAAGAGATTCCTTTACTTATTTTAAGATGATAGTTGGAGGCTTAAAGGTTTCTGGGGAGTTTTTGATACTGAGGATGAGATTTCTGCATCTATGCCTACCAAATTTAGGACACACACTCCTGGGATCAAAACAATGGGAATGGCTTTGTTTCAAGAAGCTGGTTTGGGTTTCTGAAGCACTTCCAGCTCCACAAGGACTTACTTATTAAGTTTCAGATAAGCTCTTACCCTTTCTGAGTTTAAGCAAGAAAAAGAAATACAAAAATTATTTAAGATTTTTAAATGATTTTGTTTTTACACTCTCATTGTATTTTCTTTTCCTTTTTTTATTCTAATGAGTTGCATATGTTCATATTATTATAATAGATGCTTTTTGTATAAATCAAAAGAAGAATTCATTAGAGGAGTGTTGCACTAGCTGAGATTAAGTACTCCTTCCTTCAGTGACGAGATAACCTACCATTCAAAATGTCTAGTTTTTTTATTTCCAACAGTTCAACTTAAAATATTTGTATATTCAAAGAAATATAATACCCTGAACCACATGCTATTCATATTATTAATTAAATACCTCATTAAAGAATTGGTTAGGATGGGAATAATAGTCTTATGCCTAGCCATAACCTTTTTCTTTGTATATTGCTTGAATCATTATGTGGAGTACAAATTGAATCCATAAGATTTATTCATATGGAAAATAAATATATCATTTTTCTTTTATCCAGAGACATGAGCAGCCAGCACATTGCTATAAAATAAATAATTCCACATTAAATATTAAATTATTGTTTTTACTTTTCTAGAGTATCATAGTTTTTACAGAATGCACACTCCAAGTAGTAAAACATCAACATTTTAGAAAACCTTGTTATTGAGATAATGGGTGGAATAAGACTTATGGTATAAGAAACTGGCATATTCTATTTATTTTTATTAAAAATGAAAGTTATTTATTACTTCAGTCTTTACAGCCTTCTTTTGGGTTATGGCAATAAATTGAATAAATAAAACCCCAGGTAGTTCTCAATCTCAAAGATTTTGCAGTTCATTTTTCATCTTGTTCCAAGCTGCAGAGCAGATCAGGGTTGAAGCCTAGTGAAGTGTACCACACAGACAGCCACTTCTGAAGGATCAGACAGTGCAACAAAGGTAAGCAACGTTCCAAAACCAGGGGCACCCATGAGCTTAGATTTACCTTCAAGTGTATATTGTAGATAAGAAATATGAGTATGTTTAGAAACTGCATATTGTTAAAGAAGGTAATAGCCATCACAGTTTTATATATCCTTATAACAATGTGTATATGTGTTTATTTTAAACTTGTATATAATTCACATGTAGATAAATCATACACCTATTACTAAATCACAAATGCCATGTAAATTGAAGAGTCACCATGTCATTTGAGGCTGATTGTATTTCTTTTGTGAAAGCTCATCATTTTGACTAATAAAAACCTATGATTAGCATATTAGAAAAAGAATAATGACTAAACTTTAGCTAATAATTTGTCCAGTTTTTTTTTAATTCAATTACATGGACTGTTTCAATGGGAAATAATAACCCTGAACTATGAAGTCGATACTTTCTTTTCCTAGCAGGATAAACATGACCCTAATAGCACTACTCATTCTACAAAAGATTTAGGTTAGTCAATAAAGGAAACAAGAATAGAACCCAATACCACTTATAATGTTCCTTACCCAGACAGTTTCGAAGCATTTTAAACCAAAGATCTGAATAAACTCACATTTTATTTTCAGATTCCAAGTTAAATTAGTAAGGTTTGGGATAAAACTATTACAGATAGTTTATTTTGGTAGAGACTTATGGGCAGTTAGAAGGGGACCAGGCCCAAAATAGAATCAGAATAGAGATGAGATAAATTAGGCCTTCAGTCAAGGGCTGAGCTGATAGAAACCAGGCCCTAAGATGGACAAAACAAACAAAAAAGGTAGTGAAGTTTTAGATTTATTAAAAGTAGGAAAAGAAAAGAACCATGCACTGCAGAGCAAGTGCAGGGCAATTAAAAGTTGGGAAAGCAGTGTGAGACCCAACCTAGCAACTTAGCAATACTAGCACCATGTTGAGAACATTCTCCATTTTGTAAATATGTGACTTCCAGCTGCACTCTGTCTTCCCAGAGAAAAGCTCACCCCTAATTGATGCATGTAACTGCAAGGTAAAATAAACAGAAACTGTGTTTCATGTGATCTGCAACGATCCGTGACCCAGGGGAATGCGGGGAACTAACTGTGCTTACCTTGGCTTCTGTAACCAGCTTCTGCAGCAATTCATAACCCAGGGGAATGGGAGGAGGGACTTTTTCTGTGGATTTTTCCCTTTAAATATGCAGTCTTCCTTTCAGTAGGGGCCTTTGTCCTCCTACTTGGTTGGTGTGTACATGGGTCCTGGCCGGAAAATAAAGTTCTCCAGTAAATTCTCATGACTGTGTTGTGCTTCAAGAGATTGTAGCTAATCTAATCCGGGAATGAGGTCCAACAGCAGTACACTCTACAGGGTCAGAGCAGCGGACCACTTTGAAAGCGAGAACACACTAGTCAAGAACTTAATGGTGGCCATCTTTTATATCTCCTGTTCCTCAGGCTGACGTCAACTTGTCTATCTTTAGTTCTCAAGAAAATAATTGAACACAACACCTTCTGATTGATTCCAGGTGCAAGATTTGGACACAGGTCTCTTAGATCTTCACTATTGAGGGGTCACATTCACTTGCCCAGCCAAATTGCCACACCCTAATCTCCTGCCTCAAAGAGATATAAGTAAAGAAATTGAGCCTGATAGGTGCTTAGGTAAGAACAGTCCATTCTTTCATACACACACACACACACACACACACACACACACACACACACATATATATAAAATGTATGTATGAAAGGTAGGATAGAAGAAATAAAAATAGGTAGAAAGGAGACAAGGGAAATTATAACTTGAAAAATAAAAACTGAGGTTCCAAACACAAAGCCAGTTTGAATTTTTTTTCTTCTTTTTCTCTTTTCCTAGAACACAATAAGCCTGGGCAATCCCCTTACATATGCAAAGGGTTCAACATTCCTTTTTTGCATGAAAATCATCTTCTTTTACCTGGGACTAAACCTCCTTTCACCAGTAAAGTCTTTCGCCTATGAATGGATTATTATCTTCCTGGGCATGGTCATCCTGCCCCACACACCAAACCAAGACTGAGACTATAAACTGATGAATTCCACAGATTTTCACCACCAAAAACACATAAATATTCTCAATTCCAAATTGTAGTGCCTTTCTTGAGAGTCTGCACTCTACTCTTGAGTGTTCATGGTTAAACAAATATCGAGTAAGATAATGAGACAGGAAGTTAAGGCGTGGCTAAAATTGCCTGGAAAGGAGGCATGAGAAGAATCCAGAATGCATGTGCAGAACAGTTCTCAGCACCCTGGATGTAGTGTAGATTTCTTGCTAGAGCGTGAGAAGGCTTTTGATAAAATGACCTAGACACGACACCAGTGTGGGAAAATTGGAAAGAGACAGCTGCCATTAAATGCTCATGATGGTGCCTCTTCACAATAGCTCAACCTACAATATAGGGTGTATTTACTTTTATTTTTTTCTTCCCTTTTTACTGGGCCCATTTTCCCCTACCCTTCTGGGGTTTTTTTCCCTACCTTTAGTAGATGTGAAACTTTGCCACAGTGCATGCTTGTTTCATTTAGTTCTTTGTACAGAATGTAACTAGAAACCACCTCCAGAAGGAGACTCTAGGAAATCAAAATCCAGTAACAGTATGTTTGTAGAACTTCTCTAAAAGTTAAAAAGAAATCATATTGACTTACTGATAGGAGGAGATTTGATAAGAGTCTCTGGAGGGGTTATTCGGTTCCTCCATAAACAACACACTGAGAGTTGATGAATCTTAATTTCTACATGATTTTGTTGTAGATGGTGTCAAAGATTAAATAAAAATGAAGTGGTGAAAGTACTTCACAAATTTTAATATGCGGTGTGTGATATTTTGTCTAAATTTAAGATCAATTATTTTTGCTAGAGCTACAGACATTTATTTTATGTATCATTTAAGCTTAAGACAAAGTATAATGCTCTACAGATAAGGAAATGTATAGCTTTTCAAGATATTGTTAAACATGATTATATCATCTCTTTTGTGTTCCTTCCCTAGCCCTAAAAACATTTACAAATCAGAGGAGTAGAATGTCTCTGTAGTCTTTATTCTTCTCTGAACCATTTTTCCTTAACTTCTATATTCTAGATTAAGCTGTAACGATGACAGGATATATTAGCCATTGAAATCTGAACAGAAGGGCAATTCCTAATCAAATTGGCACTAATTTCTTTCAGTACAAATTATCATCATTCACAGCAAATTTGCTTTCAGTGAACTGTGCCAACTTGAGATATGGTTCTCAGCACTTTTATCTCAACCCATCAATACAATTGATCAAATCATTTTGTAAGAACGATGTCTTTTTTTTCTTTTAATTTTCTATGATGATCTATGAGATTTAAGTCAATTTTCTCATTTATTCCAACTTTATTCCCCTGAAGAGAAAGGTACTATAAATGAAGGTCTATTTTTCTGTAACACATCATTGAAAAGAATTTGGCTAAAATATAGAAACTAAGACACACCTATTGCAAATATTGGAGTAATGTGATGAAATATCTTCAGTTTTCTATTGGGTGCTTATTATCTAGCCTAATACTTTGTATACAAGAAGACACACACACACACACACACACACACACACACACACACACAGAGCAGTCAGACTTCAGATTCATGTGTTCCCAACTGTTATACCACTTTATGTAAATTGTACAGATTTCCAGATGTTACCATAATATTTATATATATAGTTCTCTGACTCCTTGTTATCATCTACAGTGTTTTAGTTTGCTGCTCCATCTGCTCAAAACGTACATTTCTATAAATTTATAATAATGCCATCATGTGAATAGCTTGCCAAATTGCAAATAATGTTAAAGTATACCACAAAGATAGAAACCCAAGTCAGTGCTCTATGATTCTGCAGTCTTATTTTTGTCTGCATTCAATTACCTTTTTTTTTCATTCAGATGTAGAGTAGTCTCATGTGCAAACTCGTGGCTAGGAAATTTTCATAATTATGGCTTTATTATTTCAGTTTTGTAGTTGTAACCACAACACGATGAAAGATTTCATCTGAAAATAACCATCTATACCAGTGAAAAGTGTTAATTACAACATAAATGATGTCAGTGAAAATATTGGAAAATTCCACGTTTAATTAGATCTACCACAGAAATAGAACTATCACAAGGGTTGGCATTTTGGCAGTTTTTAATTGCTCTGTGGATTTTCTTCTTTAAGATAGTCACATATAGAGAGGGAGAAAATGAACATGTCATTTGTTTAAAACATATTGTTCAGTATATACCCAAGCCGAAGTGTAATATTCATTCACAATATGTTACAGTGACAAAATATTTCTAATTAAAGTTCCTACAAAGATACATATTCATTCCTTCTCATTGTTTCCCTTTCTATCCTTTTCTTAAGATACTATGAGAACCTGAGCCTATCTAGATGAAAACAATTTCTCTGACATATTTCTAATACTGGTGCTTTCTGGATATTATTTATCTATTTTTAATAATCTTGAGACTTGGAAAAGCATAACCAAAGGGGTGGGATACTTTCCAAGCCTAGTGGAATAGTAGGAGCAAAGCCTCAGGACTGCAGAGCAGTAGTCTTCCTGCCAATAAGAAGATCTTAATTGCTATAATTAAAAATAAGAATCACTTTTATTAAAAACTGAACCCCCTGTTGTGTGAATCATTCTAGTAATGCATTGCATAACACTCAGGAATTTATAATGCCTAAGGATAAGACAAAAATGTAACTTTCCCTACATTCATTCATTAATACATGGTTTATGACAGATTCAAGTCATCAAATTGAGACATTAATTGGTAAGTTAAATGATAAAAGTCCAAAATAATGCTTAAGAAAGAGCAGAATTCATATATAAACATATATTGTACGTAAATATATACAAATTTAAAAATCAGATTTGAATATTCTTGTATTTGTAGCTAAAAGAAATTCCAATTAGAAACCTTGTGTGAGTCCATCACCACCACAATTCTAGCAGGAAGCATGCCAACAATTAAATGAATAACCAGCAGGATTCCTCAAAGCCAATGAATTGATGAAGAAAGTTTTGTCTGTGATTTGAAATCCATGTATTCATGATGCAAAAGGGAATGCAATATTATATATAGATCTTGGAGATATTCCCTAATTCCTAGAAGGTCTTTTCTGGTCATGCTGAATACAAAATGTGATAAATTTGGAAAAATTAGACATTGCCAGCCTAAAGAGGTTACTAAAGTAATATCCTCTTACTTCCCTGACAGTGGGTTCTTTGTTTATTATGTTAATTCTGATGTAAGTTGTTGCTTTATCTCAAAATATTTATCTCCTTTTAGGTCTCTGCCCAAATTGAAGCATCATTATTTTTTTGGAGCTTGCTAAATTATTCAACTCCTAGTTGAAAAAGTTACTAGCAAAATGCCTAGGAAGATCCTACTCCATATTTCAATCAGAAAATGATGGACTTGGTCCTGCCATTCTCACCATCCAACCCTCCTACCTCATGTAAGAGGTAGGCTACAAATAAGGGGACAGGGGACAATAATCAGAGCCTGAGATGATCTGCTTTCCGAGTAGTGAACTGTTTATGGCCAAAGTATCTAAATTCATCAAACTCTATACTTTTACTAGTGGGGGAGCTTATGAGATAGAATTATTAGATAAATTTGTGATTCCTGCAAGAAGAGACTGGACTCTTTGTCCCAGACTGGATGCTTTTTGAGTTGTATTCTACAAACCTACTTGGGTTATGGCAGACAGGATCATTCTAAAGAGTTCATGAGCAAGCTTGATGACTAATGTTAGTAATTTAGAATATGGGCCACATTTCCTACTTGAAAGTGATGGTAACTTACATAGTGTGCCTGGGAAGGAAAGGATGTTTTTCTCAAGCCAGGCTTGTCGAAAGTATCTTAGTAGATGATACATTTTTATATGAAGGAGCACAATGAATAAAGGAGGAGGCAAGTGTTTGTGGACTCTCAGTGGCAGCTGAACTGAACACAAAGTCCATGGGAGGGAGGTGGAATTTGGGCTATTGTAAGGCCACATAGAGATGCTGGTGTTGTTCTCAAAGGGAAGTTTCAGCTTTGAATCAACTGTAGTGTAGATGAATCTACTAGAAGAAAATCAGATGTAGTCTATGTGAGACTGCCATATTGGTAGAAACTGCTATATGCTATGAATAAAGCTGTGTGAGGGCAGGAATGCTATTCTAATCTAGCCAGGTCCCTGGGAATGAAATCAGACAGATACTTCTTCTCTTTATTTATTCAGGGTTCTATAACAGAGTACCATGAACCACACTGTTTACATACAAAAGAAATTTCCTGTGCATATCTCTAGAGACTGAGGAATACACGATCAAGTTTCTAATAAATTTTCTGTCTGGTGAAGGACTTTTTCATAAATATCCATCTTTTCCTATCTCCTAATATGGCAAAAAGAGCAAGGGATCTCCTTTATAAGCATACCAATCACATTAGTGACTGCTATGCAGTCATGACTTCATCTCACCCAAAAGTTTTATCTGCAAGTACCCTCAAATTAGGGATGTGAATTTTGAGACTACACAAATATTCGGACCATGGCACTATCCCACAGCAGAGCATAGGCCTCAGAAAGAAAGAGCTTGCTTTAGTCTCCACCCTAGACATGGTTAGTCTCTCTCCTGTAAGGTAGTGGTGAAGGAAAGAATGAAGTAGGGCACTCTTTCCACTTCCAAGACCTCTTCAAGCATCAATCTAGCAGTTGGCAGAACTTAAAAAATCACATAGTCCTAAAGCTTCAAAATGAACTAAAGTGATTAAGGGATTATGAAACCTGTGTAAGACATTGTTAAAAGATAAGAAAGGAAAAATTAACAGTATGACTTGGAAGTGGTTATTAGAAAAAGTCAAACTGGTTTGTTTTCATAGCTAATATGAGATTCTTAGCGAACTGTTGAATTGGATGTGTGAGTGTGTGTGTGTGTGTGTGTGTGTGTGTGTGCATCTGTGTGTTTATTAGCTGTTAGATACCATAGTGAACAATTTACATTCATTCCATTCTTATACTCTAATGAGGTAGTTACTATTTTTATATCTGTTGAGATGTTAAGGAAACTGACTGGATATGAAACTATATTTAAGCCTACGTCTCTTTTATCTTCTCATCTCTAATGACAGTTCCTTGATTTCCATTGCTTTTAGAAACTGGCTCCAAATTTCTACAAGTGCTGATCAAATACATGAACACTGATAGTTTTCCTCTCTGACTCAGCAAGCACCATTTTCTTATTTTACTGAGTTTTTAATTCCAAAAGTTTGGTACAAGTATGTAAAATTAACCAAGGCTCAATTTTTGACATGTATAAAAGAGGAATACAAAATTTATATCAGAGTATAAGAAAAATGATTTTGTTTCAGTCCTATAATCATGTAAGAGACTTAGAGGTCAAAGCATGAACAGAAACATTTGTATGCTTAAAACCATCTCCATAGTTGAGAAAAGGACAAAGACAAAGTGTCATTGGAAACCATTAAGGATCATTAATTCTTTTTTGGATGAGATAATGAGATCCTCTTTGGAATTTAAATGAATATGCATGAAACATTTTGGGTTATGAAGGGTAGATCATCTGTTCTGAAATAATTCTTATCCAAAATACAACCAAGATGAGTATAATTTTTAAGTAATAAGAGATTTCTAATCTTACATCCTAATTTTTAAGATTTAGGCCCATTCTTTAACATCGGGTAAATATTTCAGTTCCATTCAACATTTCTTGGTTTAGATTAAATTTCTCCTTCTGTTTCATGACATAAAATAGATTGTACTATTTTAGTATTAATACCTTTCAGGTATCTGAATCATATATTTTATTTTAAATAGGAATTTATAAGCAATTTTCAACATAATAGGCACATATCAGACTATCTGGATTTTTTGAATTTTTTAGTACTTATATTTATAGGTTTTAAAAAAAATTCAACAAAGTACATTCATTGAGGTGTACACTATTCACAAATTGGTAAATGTGCCCTGGATCCTAAGTCAGATACACTGGTGTAGGGAGCTGACTATCCGGGAGAGGGAATGCGCAAGCACACAGAGCTGCAAAACAAACTGCTAAGTGTGGTAATGAGTCACATGCAGGGAGCTGTGCACACACAAGCAGATTTTAGCTGAATATGACTGACAGTATATTTAAAACAATCTCAGATCTTTCTATGAATATAATAATAAACTGTTGAAAAGAATTAATAATTAGTCAAATCACTTTTATTTCATTGAGAATTAAAAAAAAATCCTAAAACCCAATTTGTTGAATGAAAGTGCAAAGAACTTGAAAATGAGCAATTAAGTCAAAGTATTTTCTTTCTGCCTTGGTCAGTTTAAATAATTTACAGCCCAATACTTGACTTCAAAAAGAAAGCAGGAGCTCAAATTTTTATCGTTTCATTCTAAATTATACTGCTTTCTCCATAAAATTAAAAAAAATACATAGTGTATGTTTGTGTTTGTGTGTGTATAAAGATAAAACATTTGCATTTAATCTAAATATTCCCTTTTATAGGAATGCTGGTTTTGCGGCTTTGTCTGAGAAATGTTATTTTAATTTATTGTTCATTTTGACTTTCTACTTATCTGTAAACAGTGTAATTTATGAAAGATTTTTTTCTCATGATGTATCTTCATGGGCTCTTTAAGTCACATAATCTTTGCTACAATACTCTTCATTATTTTTCATATTCTGAAATCAGTATTTTTCTACTTTTTTCTATTTTTTCTTAAGAATTGTTATCTTGGAACTTGGGGCAC
Organism: Heterocephalus glaber; assembly: GCF_053883595.1. NCBI lineage: Eukaryota > Metazoa > Chordata > Mammalia > Rodentia > Bathyergidae > Heterocephalus > Heterocephalus glaber. The sequence goes on along the minus strand of NW_028258138.1, from coordinate 30,945,445 downwards.
ATGAGTTAGGCCTATGAGAGAATCAGAGGAGGTTGATGGGTGAACTGAGAGATCTTTACTAGATTAGATTCAGCCAGTCTCTCTTCTGTAAATGAATGACCTGAGAATTAAAATCAGACTTTCCATTGCAAACAGCATTTCTGCAGAAGGTTCAAGTGGAATGAAAGATGAAGACTATAGCATTCGGGTGCCCTAACGGAAAGGAAAATGCAACTGTATTGTCTTTGCTATTAGGTCCCTATGAGCTCTAGGAAAGACTCTGGTGCTAACTTTGAACAATAGATAAAGAAAACCAACATTATCTGAGGGCAAAACTAGTGGAGATTATGTAACAAATTAATGGGTTTTAAAAAATCAGTAAAATGAAGAAGTTAATTCCAAGGTACTAACACTGTTTCCTTTTCGGGGATGATAAAGTTTGTTGTTGTTGTTGTTACTGTTATTTGGAGATTGAGACAGGGTCTCTCTATCTAGTTCAGGCTGGCCTTGAACTCACTATATATCCTATATATAGTGATATATCTTATATCACTATATATCCACTATATATGGCCTTGAACTTGTGGAGATCCTCCTGCCCCAGCCTCTGGACTACTGGGACTACAGGCATGCACCACCACACCCAGACATAAGGGTGATAAAGTTGACTCTATTACTACTAATAACGATGCTAGTCAAGCATTACTATTTGGTTACTCATTATCTGTCAACCTAAGGAACTATGAGGTGTGCTCACAAATATGGTGAATATTCAAATAAAAAATTACTATAGTAAAAGATATATTGCTATTATTCTACCCTGAAAATACCCCCCACAAACACTTTGAATACACTTCTCCCATTATTCTTGCCACTTTCTGAAGCAGTTCTGGAACTCCTTTTTCCTGAATGTCTTTAGTTGCATTGTCATGGCTACCTGGATGTCCAGTTGATTCAAAATGTTTACTTTTCATAGTAATTTTGACTTATGGAAAGAGCCAGAAGTCACACAGTGCCAGATCTAGTGAATGGAGTGACTGAGTATGTTTATAGGCCTGCTTTTCCATTGGATGGCACTCAGCAGCAGCATTCACCGTATCTTCAATCACACCTTGTAAAGACATTCATGATTGAAGGCTTCCAGAACCACTCGAGAAACTGGTAAGGACAATGGGGTAAGTGTGTTGAAGTGAGAAGGAATATTCTGAGGGAGATTAATGCAATGTGTCTTTTACTGTAATAAATGTTTAAAATTTAAATACACATCATAGATTTGATCAGCCCTTGTTTACTGAGACCAATATATATATATTATATCCTTTAATTTTCACAACAAACTCTTACTGTACATATTGTTATTATTGTTCTCAATTAAAGGTACTGTTTCAGGATATCTTACCACAAAATATGGCATTTTGGCATATTATATATTTTAAACTGAAAGAATTTGAAACTATAAGGGCCAAAAGTTCACTCTGACCTCCCCTTACCACTTTTTTCCCCGGGCAAGGATTTTCTGACTTTCCCCCGGAACGGAACAGAAGATTCTCATGTGACTTTCCCTGCTATACTGGAAGCAAGGAGCATCCTTGTCTTGGAAGACAAAAGAATGTAGACAAAATTTGAACATCTAGGCTGTGCTAAATTTCTTACAGTTTATTACCATTAGGTGGTGCATTTTTTGCCCATTAGATTTCTCCATGACTCTTCATTCTTCATCAAAGTTGCCATAAAAGCATCAAGTTTAACTGTTTCTTTTGGTCTTCAAGTCCTTAAGAAGACTTCTATGTTATATAAAATATATCAAAGAAATGTGGATACTTTTCTTTTGTTAATTTTTTTGTGTTATGGGGCCATACATTTAGAAGAGTAAAGGGAAAGTATTTTTCCCTTCCCTATGGTGAAGAAAACTAGATTAAAAGAGGCTTTTTGGTCACAATAGTACTAGTAATGAAGGTCAAAGTCAACCTTAAAATTGAATATTGATTCTATAGCATGTGGTTTTACCCAATATTAGACAATTTGAGTAATTGAACTTAAAATTTAAGGTAGATATAAGTGGGTTTGTCAAACAGAAAGGTCAAGAACAAAAAAAAAAAAATGTTGCAGCAACCAAACCTGTGATTTCCAATTGGGAAATTTTTGTCAACATCCCAGGGGAATATCAGTAACCTCTAGGGACATTTGTGGTTGCTACAAGAGGCAGGAATCTTATTTTCATCCAGCAAGTGGAGGTCAAAGATGGGTCTATGCATACCTCAAAATTCAGAATATAGCCCCTGCACCAAATAGCCAAAGTGCTTACGTTGAGAAATTTCAAATTACTTTGACAGGGATAACAACATAGTTTGGGGGGACTAATACAAAATGAAAATGCATAGTTTTCTGTTCAAAACACAGGAAAGCATGGTTTTCCTCTGTGTGGTCCCTCTCGTGATGCTGTTTCATGATGAATGCCATGTTTTCTTGGGCACAAAATTCCTGGCTGAGAACTTTCAGAGCTTCAGGGCATCCCTGGCTGCACTGACCTTGAATTTCCCTTTGCTCACATCTGGGCTCTGCCCAGTTTGAAGGATGTTACCCATCACTGGGAAGAGATGAAGGGGCCAAGAGCCAAGAATCTGTGCCTGGAGGTGGCAAAGTGGGAGGAATTGGAATGTCAGTGACCTGAGGTCCCAAGATGGTGTCACACTCTTTCATTGTGCCATCAGATATAGCAACAAATGTAAAATTGAAGATAGAGTGTGTAAGAATTTCAAGAATGGAGCAGCATAATATTATATCCTAAGGATGAGGTCTTCTTCTGAGTGCATGGCCCCATGTGACTGCACCAATTCATCACATGAGTTGGTCCTCTGGACTGATTGTCACAACAAGAAGAAATTGAAGAGGTGATTGCATGTCTGGTGCAGGGATCTTGAGGGAGGAAAGGGATGAACAGAATATCCAAGCATTTAGAAGGCGCAGCAGGAAACCAAAAGGTCTAGTGTCGAGGTTTGTTCCCATTAAGGACATAAAAATGTTTTACCAGCGAGCAGAAGTCACTTACAGTACCAAAGACAATGGATAGGAAAGGAATATCTGAAAGCCCAGCTGCAATGTTGATAAACCAGTATAGAAGGGGCAGCACTTGGAATATATTTAACAGCAAATTCCAAGTCCACGCAGAGACTGTACATATTCAGAATAGTTCCAGGCAAAAACGGGGGTTCCTGAAACATCTAATCTCATGGATAGTGTAATAATGGCTTATAATTGTATATCTTGGATGTGATAATTGATGGCTGAGCTAAGTCATTTCATGCTGCTATCTGAAATAAGAAAAACGGCCAAAAGGGGTGGTTTGTCTGATTTCTTTGGGTAGATTTGGTGCTACTAGATGTAAAATGTTTGTGTTAATGCATAACATTTTGGGGTAAATAGAATAGTGGCCCCCAAGATGCTCAAACATAAAAGCTAGAGCCTGGAACTATGTTATCTTACACTGTCAATAAGTTACAAATCTTGAGATCAGAAGTTTATCCTGAATTATTTCCATGCACCTGATCTAGTCACATGCATCTTTAGAAATGTTCTCCGTGTTCTGGCTGTGGTTATTCACAGAGATGTGAAGAGGGTGTGAAGAGCATGTGAAGACTTAACCTGCTGCTGCAGACTTTGAAGATAGAGGAAGACAGCATGACCCAAGGGATGCGGATGCTTTCAAGAACTGGAAATGCAAGTCAGGTGTGGGGGTGCATGTCTCTCAATCTGGGAGGCTGAAGCAGGAGGAAGATCATGAGTTTGAGCCTTGAATAGGGAAATCATTGACTTGGTGAGACTCAATTATTTTTATTCAAAAATAAAAGAAAAGCTGGGGATGTAACTTAATAAGAAGGTCCTAGATGAATCCCCAGTACTGCATAAATAAAACAAAAAGCTAGATATGCAAGAACCAGGCTCTAGAGCTTTGAGAAAAGAATGTGGCCCTGTTAAGATCTCAATTTTACTCCAATGAGACCACGTCGGACTTCTAATATCCAGAAATACAAGCTAATAAATTGGTCTAATTTTAACCATTAAGTGTGTTGTAAGTTATAGGGAATGAACATGCTAATACAGAGCTTGCATAGAATCATTACTGCGAGGAATCAAGGGCTCCCAGAAAACTGGAGCTCAGACAAATCACTGAGATAATTGAATCTAATGCTCATTTTAAAGAGATCTATGGTTTGAAGGAGTTAATTGACATGCCAACATCACAGAAACAGACGTTGTCAGCCAAATCACTCCCTTTCCTATTATATTACATATTTCTGAATAAAAAAATGGGCAGATGGGGATAGAGGCAGCAATCACCATATCATGAAAAAAAGCTATGAGAGTGAGTGGGAGAAAAAACAAGAGTGAGCAGCAAAAGAAAGGAATCAAGAAAGAAGTAAGCCTTTTTTGGGGGAGGAGGGTTGAAAGGTTCCAGTCAATACTGGGAACATTTAAAGCATAAAAGACAGAGGGAAAAAAAGATGAATCAGCTCCTAGAAGCACAGGTAAAGGATGAAAAATGATCCAATGAGACAGGAGAAAGAAGCCCTGGCCTGCGTTTCTCCACCTTCTAAATCAGAGCGGCTTCCTTTTCCAAACTGCTCTGAGAGTCAAGTTCTCCTTGATAAACTAGGTGGTGAGTCCAGGAGGTGATTGGTATTGCAGACCTGTGTATCTCATTAGTCCCATGAAGGACAACAAGAGGGAAGATCTACTTCCCCTCTGAGAAACAGTGCTGCCCTTAGAGAGTAATTCCACCTGAGCGGCTGACCTGAAAATAGACCTTTTTTCTAGTACCAGCTCTTCGAGGAGAGCTGCCTTGCTCTTGACGTTCTTTATGGGCCGTTCTTTCTCGGTTAGAAATTAAAGAGACATATGTCAGATACAGAGTCTGGGATCAAAGTATAAAACATGACTCTAATGGTTACTAATAGTGATAGTGCCACTGGAAAAACTCAGAAAAGAGCAAACTGTTGGGATTTAAAAGTCACAAGAATCATCATTCATGTTAAGTCTTGCTCTTGTTTGCTAATTAATTTCTTTTCTGGTGAAAGGTATACCTGAAAAAGCCAGTGGTAGACATTTTTTCACTGCAGATTCGGTTTGTACAGAATGCCATTGTATTTTTTTGTGTTCACGTCTTCTAGTAAATATTTTTAGCATTAGTAAGAATGAGTGTATAGCATAAATGAAACAGGAATAAAAATTTTTATTTTAGATTATTTTGGTTGGAATTACACAATAGTTGTAACTGAAAAAACAATTATGCCAGCTTTTAACATAGAATTTTTTTTGAATTTTTGCATGTGTGCATTTTATCTGGTCTCCATTCAGCTACCTGATTTGCCCTATGAGCCATGTCTTGCTTTGTTCTCTACCACAGCCTTTTTACAGAATGATTCCCTAGATATCTTTTACTGTGATTTAAAATGCAATGCATAGAAAGTGTGGTGGTATCTGCATGGAGAACAAAAACTTTCTTCTGACAGATTTTTATCCCATTCTCTCTAAACCCCAAACATCGCCATCACCAGGTAAGAGCTGATAAATCTTACTGTGTTATCTATGAACTATAAATCAGATGACAAGTTAACTACCAATTTCCCATTGTACTCTGGGAGTCATATTTGATATCTGAGTAAAAATCTTACTCCTTCTTCTAGTCAATGTTTCCCAGGTCTCTCTGACACTTCGTCTTGGAGTTTCCAATTATATTGGTAGAGATGACATGAGGCTTTGACTCTGGATTGCTTCGTGTTGGTTTTTCTTGGTTGTTGATTCTAGACTTCTTGTATTCTGTTGAACTTGAAAAGGATGTCTTCTATCATCATTATTAGTACCTTTAAACAAAATAGTAGGTTTGGGAACAATTGAAGTTTTCTTTTTGTGTACTAATTTACCTCTGAGATTATTTCAGAATAATGTTTTTAATCAAGGTGAAAAATTGTCTAACTATGTTTTGAAAGACTACATTAAATTTTTCCTTTAAATTTATTTTTTATTTTAGCCAGAAGGAAATTCTCATCAGTTACCGTCTTATCTATTATAGGGTATAAATCAGACTCTGACATGTAAAATCTTGGAAGCAGAAGGCAATTTTGTATCACAGATGTCCCTTATCTCTTCTATTTTCTGAACCCCTACTTGGGATCATGTCCCACCCCTCCTGTCACCTAAGTATGACTGAAGTGTAGCTACCTGTTTTTATATCAATGGACATGGTCTTTGCCACAATCCTAACAAGTTGATATTAGTTTTATTGCCATTTTAACTTTATAAACCTGAGTATAGAAAGGTTGTTCAGAAATTTGCCTGCTCCCTAAAGTAGAATCATTTATCAAAACTTTGTCCATTGAACTAGAAAGCCCTTGAATTTAATTACTGCATTATATCACTGACATTTATCCTTTGAAACCTAGAATTTGACCCTCTATGTTTGGAGATAATGCATTAACCTTGTAACAGGTACCAAGACAATATAAAAAGCCAAGAGTAAATGAATAAAAGCAATAAAATGAAACAAAGGAATATAATCTTGAACTCTTTGCACAAATTCAACTTAGAGCCTCCTCTCTGAGTTTCCTCCTCCTCATGCCCATGTCTTCTGACAAAGAAACTGAAAGCAGAGGAGCAGGTTTTTCCCCAGGTCACCACAGGCACCGGCTAACATTGGCAGGTCCCAAGTTCAGTTCAGGAACTATAACTTGGCTCTTCCTCTGACTATATATATGACTCTTTCTCTGAGACATTGATGAGAATAGTTTTCTCTACGTTTGAATTGTGATGCCAATAAGTTCACTTATTACACTTGTCACAATTAGGTAAACAAATGAATTCACAGAAAAACTTGAAAGGAGAGACTATGGAATAATTTACTTTAGACCCCCAAATTTAAGGACTCTGACATTTCACTTTGTCTTCCCATTTTCAAGCATAGAATGTAGCATAGAATGTAATGAGGCTTTATACATATGTATTGATCTATGGTTATTAATCTAGTATAATAAAGGTGAGGCAGAGAAATAATGAAATTGCCAACAACTTTAGAAGCTCTTAATTACATGAGGGTGAAATTCTCAGTGTGTTTTATTTGTAACAACAACAAAAACTATTTTTGTAACTTATGAATATTTGAGTTTAATAATGAAATTCTGATAAATGTGTGTGACAAGAACAATCAATAAAAATTTCTACTTAGCGATTAGGCTTATTTGTAGACTTTATTTAAATTATAATATTCTTTCCTAAATAAAAATTACTGCGTAAAAAACCCAAGTGAATTCAGCTCATTTTTGGCAATAGGAAATTCTTTTACTTCGAGTTATTTTATAAAGAGAAGTTCTTTGATAATGTAGCCATACTTATCTAAATATACCTATATCTTACACTATTAAAGTTTTCCACAGAAACAGAAACAACAGCATGTTTATTTATATTTCTATCTATTTATTTGTTGGAATTGGTTCAATGATTCTGAGATGATGGGGACTGGAAAGTTCTGAGGCCTTCAGTGAGCAAGATGAAAGCCTTGCCCAGGAGACCTGACGGTATAGTTCTCCTGTGAAATCTAGTAGGCTTGAGACCCAAGAAATGCTGATGCTTCCGCTAAAAGGAAGAAAATGACACCTGTCCCAGCTAAATGGTTAGGGAGTATCAGCTTTGTTGTTCTATTAAGGCTTTCAATAGGTTGGGTAAGAGTCACACTCATTAGGGAGGGCAACTCAAATGTTATTGCTCATCCCAAAACACCCTCACAGACACATCCCAGAATGTTTGATCAAATATATGGGCACCTTGTGGCCCAAGCAAGCTGATACATTAAATTACAATTCACTAATAGTAATGAAGGCAAGACAGAAACTGCTTTTCATAAATACACAGTAGGCATGATTTATGAATGAGGGATTATTTTCCTGAGGAAAATGCCCCCAAATAATAATGGTTTTGATTCTAATTTTACTTACATATTTGTTTTAGGCTTCCCACCTTTCTGGAAGTCAGGAAACTACATTGATGTTTTTATGTATTTCTCAGCTTGGAAGCCATATTTAACATTTCTTTCCACAATGAAGAAAACATTTTCTATTTCTGCAGGATTTTGTGAATGTACAGGTTGTGAAAAAACTGGCTAAACAACTGCTTCCTGTTTAGAGATAGAAACTGGATTTTAATGTGTATTTAAAAAGCCAAGGAGAACTGCTTTCCATGATAATTCTTCAATTAACCTTGTACATTTATAGATTTATGTATTTTTCCTTGTATAAGTATCTCCCTTATAAATTCCTTCATCTAAATAAATGGTCATAAAATCATAATTTCATAAGGAATAATTTACTATCCTTGTCTTTCATAAGAAAACAGGATAATTATGTTTACCAATGTATACTCTAATTATTAAGCACAGGTCTGATGAGGACTTGGAATTAATCTCTGTGGTCCCAGGCAATCCTTATTTGCCCTGAGACTCTTTGAGAAAGAGATGTTATTTTTATCCCAGTCAGCTGTGGATCCATATGCTTTTACATGGCTGAGTCCAAGGAAGGACCAAGGAATGTAAATTCTCCACGATCACACTGTGGGGAGTTGGAAAGCCAATAAGGCAGCCCCACTGCTAGGTAGCTATCCTAATCACCTCATCTTCTGATTATTCCAAGATTGACCTGGCATTTCCAGAGACTTACTGACTCTTTCTTTTCTGACTAGAATTACAGTCCAAAGCTCCATTTGGAGATAGATTGCTTTTTCTCACAGTCTAAAATCCCAAAATATTTGCGGTGCAAAAACTAAAGTTTGAAAATATTATGTTCAATTAAGTATTTGCTAGCAATTTGAAACCAGAAAGGTAAAATACCAACCTTGTGGAATGAATTGAGCTTATAGGATGGGCCTATCCTGCAAACCATGCTTATCTAAATTTATTTAAAATAGGCAGCCTCACAGACTGGTACCAAGTATGGGCTCTGAAATCACACTGCACATACTGGTTCTGCTTCTTTTTAGCTCTTGCTCAGTCAATTAGAACCAAGCATTGTTAAGTATTGCTTTAGTTACTTATTCTCATTGCTGAGACAAAATACCTAACACCCAAAGTTAAAGGATGAAAGGTTTATTGCAGATCATGGTTTATAGAGATTTCAGTTCATAGCTGCCTGGCTCTAAGGCAGAGGGGTATCACAGCTGAGAAATAGTTCATGGTGGGCAGAAGGTGGGAGGGAAACAAAGTAGCAAAGAAGCAAGCACGAAGTGGCCACAGCAGAATTCTTTCTCTCCCGTATATCCAGGCTACCCGCCATTAGAGGCAGGTGGCACTCACGCCCAGAGTGGGTCTTCCCATTATCCACATGCAGAATGATGAGAAACTAATTTTTTTTTGTTAAATTCTTTTATTGGTACATTTTAGGTATACAATACAATTACATTTCTCATTGGGAACTTGTACCTTTACATAATGCATCTTGGTTCTTATTCTTTCCAATTCTTAGCCCTCCCTTCACCCCCTCCACCCTTCCCTATTTACAAAGACTTTATTTCCATTTTTTCCATTTCTCATCATTTTTTCTTTCCCTTCTTTCCTTTCCCCTGCCCCTCCCACTACCCCTACCCCTTTGGACCTTTGCTTCCTATTTTGCATTGTCGATTATTCATTCTAATCATTGGTACATTTTAGGTATACAATATAATGACATTCATCATTGGAAATTTGCAACTTTACATAATCTCTCTTGCTTCTTATTTTTCACCCTTGCCCAGCCCTTCCTTGAATCCCTCCATTCCTCCCTATTTACAAAGATGTTTTTCCTATTTTTCCATTTTCTCATATTAATCCCATTTCCTTTTATCCTTTCACCTAGGCCTCCCACTTCCTTCCCCTTTGCTTCCTATTTCACATTACCTATTATATATTTTAGTCCTTATTTACACTTTCAGTTTCTCACACCAGAGAAACTATTTGGTATTTATACATTTGTGTCCTATTTATTTCACTTAAGAGTATCACCTCAATGTGCATCTACTTAGCTATAAATGTCTCTAATTTTTCATTTTTTATGGCTGAGTAATACTCCATTTTATTTAAAAAGACCACATTTTCTTTATCCAGTCTCCAATTGATGGGCATTTGGGCTGTTTCCAAGTTTTAGCTATCACAAACTGTGCAGCTATGAACATGAGTGCACCTCTATCACTGTGGTATGATTCTTTTAATTTGGGGGGGAAGATCCCCAGCAGTGGAATAGCAGGGTCAAATGGGACTTCCAGTCCTAGTTGTTTGAGGTATCTCCATACTGATTTCCACAGTGCTTGCACCAGTCTACACTCCCACCAGCAGTGGAGCAGGGTTCCTCTTTCCCCACAGCCCCACCAGCATTGGTTATTGGTTGATTTCATGATAGCAGCCATTCTTTCTGGAGTGAGGTGGAATTTCAGCCTTGTTTTCATTTGCATCTCTTGAATGACCAGTGATGTTGAACATTTTTTCATGTATTTATTTGCTATTTCTACTTCTTTGTCTGAGAAATGTCTGTTCATTTCAGATGTCCATTTTCGGGTTAGGTCTTTAAATTTGGGGGGTTTGATCTTTTAAAGTTCTTTATAGATTTGAGATAGCAGACTTTGTCTGAGGAGAGCAGGTGAAGATATTTTCCCACATTGTGGGTTGTCTCTTCACACTGCTGGTGGTTTCTCTTGCTGTGCAGAAGCTTTTTAATAAGAAGAGATCCCACTTGCTGATTGTTTGTGCTAGTTCATGGGCAACTAAGGTTTTGTTCATAAAATCTTTTCCTACACCGATGTATTCAAGAGTTTTACCTAACCTCTGCTCCAACTGGTTCAGAGTTCCGATTTTAATATTTAGATCTTTAATCTATTTTGATTTTAGTTTAATGCATGGCAGGTGATATAGGTCTAGTTTTAATCTTTGGCAAGTGGAAGCCCAATTTTTCCAGCACCATTTATTAAAGAGGCTATCTTTCCTCCAGTAGGGGTTTTTGGCTCCTTTATTGAACATGAGATGGCTGAGTGTGTCTGGCATTGTTTCAGCATCTTCTAATCTTTTCCACTGGTTCTCAGGTCTGTTTCTTTGTCAGTACCATGCTGTTTTTATCGCAGTAGTTTTGTAGTAGTGTTGCAGGTTGGGGATTGTGATACCCCCTGCCATGTCTCTGTTACCTAGAATTGCTTTTGCTATTCTGGGTCTCTTCTTATTCCAAATGAATTTTTGGATTGTTTTCTCAAGGTGCATGAAGTATGCTGCTGGGATTGGATCTCAATTGGAATTGCATTAAATCTATATAGCAATTTTGGAAGTATGGCCATTTTCACTATATTAATCCTTCCTACCCAGGAGCAGGGGATGTCTGTCCATTTTCTGATATCATCTTCAATCTCTCCTTTGAGAGTGCCATAGTTTTCAGGGAAGAGGTCTTTGATTTCTTTCATTAGGTTGATTCCTAGGTATTTCAGTTTTTTGGATGCTATTGTGAAAGGAATTATTTGCCTTATTTCTCTCAGTGAGTCTGTCATTCGTGCAGTGGAAAGCTATTGATTTTTGTGTGTTGACATGGTAACCAGCTACTTGACTGAATTTGGTTATTAAGTCTAGAAGACTTTTGGTGGAGTTCTTGGGGTCTTCTATATAAAGTATCATGTCATCTGCAAATAATGACAATTTGACTTCTTCATTTCCTATCTTTATTCCTTTTGTTTATTTCTCTTGTCTAATTGTCCTGGCTGTTTCCAGAAATATATTGAACAAGAGTGGTGATAGTGGACATCCTTGTCTTGTTCCTGATTTTAGTGTGAAGGATTAAAGTTTTAGACCATTTAGGATGATATTGGCTGTTGGTTTTTCATACATGGCTTTTATCATTTTGAGATAGAGACCATATTTTGTAGGGTTTTTATCATAAATGCATGTTGGATTTTGTCAAATCCTTTTTCTGCGTCTATGGAGATAGTCATATGGTTTTTGTTCTTGGCTCTATTGATATGGTGTATTACATTGATTTATTTGTATATATTGAACCATTCCTGCATCCCTGGGATGAATCCCAGTTGACCAGGGTGTATGATCTTCTTGATGATCTTCCCCATTGTTTGCCAATATCTTATTCAGGACTTTTGCATCTATATTCATTAGTGAGATTGGCTTATAGTACTCCTTTTTGGTTGGGTCTTTCTCTGCTTTGGGGATCAAGGTGATGCTTTCTTCCAGGAGTGAATTTGGGAGTATTGCTTCCCTTTCAATTTCATTGAAGAGTTTAAACAGTAGTGCCAGCAGTTCCTCTCTAAATGTCTTGTAGAATTCAGCAGTGAAGCCATCAGGACCTGGGCTTTTCTTAGTTGAAGTGTTTTTAATTACATTTTCAATTTCAGTGGTTGACATTGGCTTGTTCAGAATTTTTAGGTCTTCTTCGTTCAACTTTGGTAATTCATATGTATCTGGGTATTTGTCCATTTCTTCTGTGTTGTCCATCTTATTGGCATATAGGTTCTGGAAGTAGGTATTGATAATCCTCTGGATTTCTGCTGGGTCTGTTGTAATTTCACACTTTTCATTCCTAATTGCATGGATTTGGGCCTTTTCTTTCCTTTTTCTGATAAGGTTGGTTAAGGGTTTGTCAATTTTGTTGATTCTTTTGAAGAACCAACTCTTGGCTTCACTGATTTTTTGTATCGTTCTCTTAGTCTCCATTGCATTGATTTCTGCTCTGATCTTTATAATTTCCTCCCTTGTATGAGGTCTGGGTTGTCCTCTTTTTCTAGAAGCTTGAGGTTCAGCATCAGGTTATTTAATTGGGCTCATTCTGTTTTCCTAATACGTGCATTCATGGCTATGAATTTCGCTCATAAGACTGCTTTCATTGTGTCCCATAGATTCCATATGTTGTATTGTCATTGTCATTTAATTGAAGGAACTGTCTGATTTCTTCTTTAATTTCCTCTGTGACCCATTCATTATTCAGATGTGTGTTGTTCAATTTCCACATGTTTATGAAATTTTTCGAGTTTCTTTTGCTACAGATCTCCAATTTCATTGCACTATGGTCTGATAATATACAGGGAATAGCTTCAATTCCTTTGCACTTACTTAAACATGTTCTTTGTGTGAGTGTGTGGTCTATTTTGGAGAATGAACCATTTGCAGCTGGAAAGAATGTGTATTCTGATTTGTGGGGTGGAAGACTCTGTAAACACCTGTTAAGTTCATTTGTTCAAGAGTTTGATTGAGTTCTAGTATTTCATTACTTATTTTTTGTCCAGTTGATCTACCTATTTGTGACAGTGGGGTGTTGAGGTCCCCCACTACAATTGTATTAGTGCATATATGACTTTTAATGTCTGTTAATATTTGTTTCATATAGTTGGGTGCACTAGTGTTTGGTGCATAGATATTTATGATTGTCATCTCTTCCTCTTGGATTCTTCCCTTTACAAGGATGTAGTGTCCTTCTTTGTCTCTCTTAATCAGTGTTGGTTTGAAATCTACTTAATCTGCAAAGAGGATAGCTACTCCTGGTTTTTTTCAGGTTCCTGTCACAGGGAGTATTGTTTTCCACCCTTTAACTTTCAGTCTATGAGTTTCCTTTTGAATTAAGTGTGTTTCTTGTATGCAGCATATTGTTGGATTTTGCTTCTTGACCCATTCTGCCAGTCTATTTCTTTTGATTGGTGAATTGAGACCATTAACATTGATGGTTGTAACTGAAATATATTGACTTGTCATTGCCATGACTTTTTCTTTTTTTGGGTTCTTCCCCTTTTCATTTAATTTCTTGTCATGCCAGATGGGTTCATTCTGCTTTGCTTCCTGGGGTTGTGATCCTCAATGTCTGTTCCTAGGATATTGTGTAAAATTCTTTGGAGTGCTGGTTTGGTATTCATGAAGTTCCTAAAGTGCTCTTTGTCATGAAAGTATCTTATTTCTCCATCAATCTTGAAAGATAGTTTTGCAGGGTACATGAATCTGGATTGGAAGGCTATTTTCATTTAGAGCTTGGAATATATTACTCCAAGCTCTTCTTGCCTTGATGGTTTGCGTTGAGAAGTCTGCTGTGATTCTGATGGGCTTTCCTTTGTATGTGATTTGTTTCTTTTCTCTAACTGCTTGTAGTACTTTGTTCTTCTGTTGAGTTTCTGGAATCTTAACAATTATATGCCTATGTGTAGATTTTTTTTTTGATCAAGGCTATTTGGAGTCCTATATGCCTTACTTATCTGCATGTCAAGCTCTTTTCCCCTGCTTGGGAAGTTTTCTGCCACTATTTCTGTGAAGAATTTTTTCATGTCATCTGCATTCTCTCCTGTTTCTTCATTGACTCCAATCAGTCTTATGTTATTCTTCTTTGCATTGTCTAGCAGCTGCTGGCTTGATTTCTCTTGTTCCCTTATAATTTTGAAGCAATTTTTCTTTTCTGGTCCTTAATTGCCATCTTATCTTCTATATCTGAAATTCTGTCCTCACATTGGCTCATTCTGCTGTGCAGACTTTCAGTGTAGTTTTTCATGTCCTGGAAATCTATTTGCATCTTTTTTATGGATTCCATTTGTTTCCTATGTTGGGATTCCATCATGTTCCTCAGCTCCTCTCTAAATTTATTAATCATGTCTTGCGCTAGGAGCACAATTTCTCCTGTTATCTGAGAAATTATGTCTGATTTCATTTTTTCCAGATCCCCTTTTGTTACCAGTTCAGTGGGTCCAGGTGGTTGAGTATCAGAGTGTTCCATCTCATTTTCTTTTTGGGTTTCTGTAGGTGATCTGGAAGTCTGGTTTTGAGACTTATTTATGTGTTTTCTTGTTTCAACCAGGAGTGGGGGGTGTTGACACCTGCACGGATTACCTCTTCTGAGCTTGGAGAGGTGGGACAGGGGCCCGGAGAAACAGTAGGGGTGGTGGCCCAAAAGCTCTTTCCTCTGGGCTGGGAGCAGCAGAAGAGATGGCGGCCAGGAAGCCCCTTCCTCAGGACCAGGACCAGTGGGACGGTGGCTCAGAAGCCCCTACCTCTGGACCATCAGTGGTGGGACTCAGTACCGTGGTCTGGTGGTCCAGTGTCCTCTGCGTCTTTGTAGTGTCGAACCAGGTGGCTGTACAGAGGAGTGGAAAGGAAGGGGTCCAGTGGATTGTTGCCGGGCAGCGGGCTGATTAGGTGTGTTCCACGCCACTCATGACCTCGGTAGGGTGTGCGTAAACCTGCCTGTCTGCATAGGGTTGACTTGGCGTGTTCCACGTGACTTGATGCCAAACTAATTAATGGACTAGTTTAGTGATCACATACCATTAATCCCAAAATTACAACTCTAGATCCAACCTCCTCTGACAAAGCCCCATCCATCTATGAGAAGCCTTCAGGAGAGAGCACCTAGACACAAGTCAAAACAAATCATTTAGAAATTCCATTTATTCATGTACATATAAAGTATGCACCGCTTTATTAATGCAAGAGTATGTACCTTGTCTACCTTCATTAGTAACTGCAAGCTCAGCACACTTGGCCATGATGTTTGGGCAAATTTGACTGTAGCATAGTCCAAAAAAATAGGTACTACAATTTTTCTTGTCATAGCTTTAAATCAGTTAAATTTTCTGTACTCAGTTTTCATATTTGAGATGTTTTTGTGTTAAATACTGAGGTATAGTTTTAAAATTGTGATAATAAATTCTGTATATCTACTAGATATTATATTGAGGGCCTGCTATATCTAATTCATTGGCTCTGTGCTTCTCCTTAAAAACTTTGCCTCTTATGAGTGTATCTATTTTTATAATGATATATAGTTAATTTACTGAAAAAACATTGAACTAGTTGAAGTCTCTTTAGACATCTCTTAATTCTAGTAGTGGCAAGGTCAAATAAAATCAGTGAGTAATATCATGAGAGAATGTCACATTGTATGATTTAAAAATCAAATTTACTTGCACCTATTACAAACATCCCATCACCTGTCTTGTTAAATAATCTTCATTCCCTGTCACCATGCTATAGTTGAGGGAGAAATACTGAAGGGAATACTGGGCTATATGTTGATAGTTTCACAATCAGCTATCACCATAATGAGTAACCATATATAATATTTTATAATATATATAATATAGAATATATGTATGGCATTGACTTCTTCATAACAAACTTTGAAAGGCATTAATATGAATGTTATATTAATTTTTCTGCTTTTGACCTAGAATTTATTTATTTAAAATCCTAGAGAATTTTCAAGAGGCTATTCCTTCATTAAACTAACTCACCAAGCAAAGTTAACTTCAATCTTTTATTAGGAGGAATTAATAAAGAAAGTATTTGAAAAATATATCAACACAAGCTGTCCCATAAGTGCACTTCAATTTAAGCATGAGTTCAGGTCTAAATCATGGTTTAAAGCTAGAGCCACTATTTCTAAACTTAATTCTGGACTTTATTACTTATTTGTTGTATGTCTTTAGGTTTGTTATTTACACTAGTTTCATTCCTAGTTTATGTAGTAAATCTCAGGAAATGATACTGTTATTTTTCTTACTGACTGGTATATGGATAAAGTATAATGATTATTTAAAGGTTTTATATCCATTTAGTCACTCAATATAACTATGTCTTAACTGCTAAAACTAGTATTTTAACAAAATTATTTAGAAGGAGTACAAAAATATTTAAATTCAGAAATTTTCCTCTGAGCACAATCAAATGCTTTAGCATTTATGGATGTGGTTTTTAGTGAAATATTGAAAATACACAAAATATAAGCATATTAAAATAAATATTTATGATAGACATTTAGTGATGGAGCCTCATGATAGTCCTGTGGATGAGTCAAAGGTCGTAACCTCAGGCACTGAGGATGCAGCTTTTCAAGTCAGAAATATATAAAGCATGAAAATAAGTATTAGCAAATAAAGAGTAGTGATGGTGACAAAGAATTTGAGAGGAGTCATTATTGACTTACGCAAATGGTAAAACTAAAGCTTAGCTTTTAAGAAAGGTTGGAGTTTTGAGAAATCCATAAAATTTAAATTCACCAATATATGATTAAATGTAAGTAAGAAGTTCAAAGTTGAGAATTTCAACGTATATTTAAGAACCCACATTTAGCTTTTCACTGTACCAGTCTTCTTGTAAGATAGAGGAAGTTAAAAGTCTTTGAGAGTTTTTGGATTTTAGGAATGGGATATAATTTAATATATTAGAATATAGAAAATTAGGCAAGATACCTAAACTAAAATATAAGCCCTAATATAAAAATGGAAGAATTAAGATAGTTTCCCTTCTCCTCCCCTTCCTCCCTCCCTCCCCTCCTTTCTTCCTTCTTTCCTTTCTTCCTTTCATTCTTCCTTCCATCTTTCTTTCTGATGTTCTTCTAAAATCTACAAGCTGTAGCAATCAAAGCTCTCCGGAGAGACAGACTGTTACAAGAGTTGGGGATACTAGAGTCTCCTTCTGGAGGTGGGTTCTAGGTTCTTTCTATCTTGAACAAAGAATTGAGTGAAACAAGCAAGAATGGTGGCAATTTATTAAAGTAGCAAAAATTAAAGAAGTAATAAAAACTTAAAATGAAGGCAAGGAAGAAACTTGACTCTGTAGAGCACGTTTGGGCTGAGCAAAAAGGGAGGAAAAATAAAACCCAAAATAAGAATAGAAAACAAAAGTAACCCTGGAGTGCAGAGTGGGCCAGCATGATGTGGCAATTAAGTGAGCTTTTCATACCATCTGTGTCCTTTTCTCCTTTCATATTTCCCATGCTGACATCACACACAGGTTATCCAAACAAAAATCTTCTAGAGTTGTTGCAGAATTCCACATATGGACTCCTAAGAACTGTTTTGTACATGTGTTCTGGTATTTTTCAGTTCACAGGTCACCACTTACTCCCACAGCCAGCTTTGCCAAGCCCTAACTTCCAGCCACAGACCAGCCACATATGCTCATTTAAATCGGGCAACCATTACAGACTGAGCAAACATAATCTGAAAATTTGATGCTGCTGAATGTTCCAAAATCTAAAACTTTATGAACATCAACATAACACCAGAAGTGGAAACAATTCCACAGCTGACTTCACATTACTGGTTGCAACCAAATTGCGGGTGCCCTAAAACTGTTATATAAAAATTACCTTCAGGCTACCTGATAAAGTGTATATGAAACATAAACATATTTAGTATTTAGACTTTGTTCCATGCCCAAGATATTTCATTATGTACATACAAGTATTACAAAACTGAAAAAGAAAAGACCTGAAATCTAAAAAGACTTCTGGAGGGGGCGGGTATTTTATAGAATTAGTTCATACTAATTGGAAGGCTGGTTAGTCCAAAATCAGTGTAGTTTGACAGACTGAACACCCAGGAAATCATTGATGTTGCAATTCAAGTCTGAAGATAGACAGAAGGCATAATTTCTTTTTCAGTAGGAATCTAAACCTGCTTTAAGACCTGTAACTAATTATATGAGGAATACACACACATGCTGTACTAAGTCTACTGATTTAAACAGTAATTGTATGTAACTAATAGGTTCACAGAGTCATGTTTGTCCAAATATTTGAGTATGGTGGGTGAGTCAAGATTGTATAATTAACAATCTTACCAAGTTATACAAAAATTACACAATCAAAACCAAAGGGCTAGTAGAGAAAATGAGTTTAGGAAATTCACTCAAAAACGTCACCAGTGACACATGAAAAACACTGATACCTAAAAAAACATTAGCGCATTTTTCAAATATTAAGTGGTTAAGGAATGCATAAGCAAGTACTACAGTCAACATGACACCTTACCTCGAAATAATGAAAGTTCCTCTGTAGAATTGGTGTTGGAAGAACTCGTTGCAGCTCATGAATTATTGCGATGTGGTAGAAGGAAGGTTAGTTAACATTGGCCAGCAGGTGGCAATGCCAGATGTGGATGGGCATGGCTCACAACACACATGGAGAACTGAAATATCTGGTAATGGTTGAAGTATCTGCTTGGGTTTATTTTGTTTACTTTCATACAGCTCTATTCACCTGGTGCAGCGTTCTGTGTTCACCCAGTGCTGGATGAAGTTGTGGAGTGGCAAACATGAAGTTTGTATTATGCTTAAATTGTTCCTAAATTTACCACTTTCATTAGAAAAAAATCCCTATACACAATAAGAAGTAATTACATTGAAATTTATGTCAGGAGATGAACAATAGGTAGAATTTGCAGAAGCTCATAATATCACCTACATTTTTTTCAAAATGTTTAGTTTACCTGTTGAAAATGAAAGTGTTGAATCTGAGAATATATAGATTCCTGCATCAAGCATAAGATATTAAGGATTATTGAATGAAAAATAAATAAATAAATATACAAGGGGATTTTTACATTGAACTGAGTTAAAGAAATGATGATTACATTGATTCAAGATAGGAAATCACAAATATTCTGATAAGAGAAAGAATTGTATGCTACAGTATAGACTCAAAAGGAAGTAAATACAGGTAAATTCAGGAAGGAGAGAGAGAGAGAGAAAGAGAGGCATAGGAGAGCGGCAGAGAGAGAGATATCTCAATAAAGCTAAAAAGCTGCAGGTGAGATATACTGCATGTAGAGGTAAAGGCTTTGAATGAATGGGCTAGGCTATTCAGGACTGATCTCAGGCCTAATCCACATCCTAGTTATAGTTCCAAGATTGTCTGATGGGACTGCAGCTATTTATATAATTTCTCTCTTTTGGTCAGTACTGTCTCAGAAATTGGGTGGGAGTGAGCATGTGATGGAAATACTCAGACTGAGAGGTGATAAAGAAATTACCACTTTTAATTTATTAACAGAGTACTATGCAAATCATAAGCAATCAAACTCAGCTTAATATAGCAAATCATTTCCTAACACTTTGAACTGCAAAATAGTGAGATGGGATAAATTTTGAAATATGATATATATTTTTCTTATAAGAATAATATTATGGCTTATATCTAGACGGCCCCCAAAGCATCATGCCATCATAGATGGGACTTCTGAGAGGTGACTGGACCATGAGTATGACACTGAATCACATATGTGATATTAGATTAGTTCACTGATTGGTTTAGCACAGTTCTGGGTATGGATGATGGATTTACTGAAGAGCGAAAACATACCTTGGGTGTGAATGGCACCAACCAATACTCTTGTCCCCTGAATGGAGTAAAAAAAGAAAGAAGAAGAACAGCTCGCTACCTCCTGCTTGCCATCCCCTCTGCCATGCAGCTCTGTCTTGGAGACAGACGACTATGGACTGAAGCCTCTACAAACTCTGAGCTAAAATAAACCTTCCCTTTAACCTGTGGGTGTTGTATTTTGTCCCAGAAATGAGAAATGTTAATAAGAAAAACAGGGTATATATTAATATTGCTCTGGCTGCTCTTGTTATTGGCTCTTATGAAAAGATATTGACAAATGTTTCTTAAAATATTGGAGAAATGTATTGAATGTTAAACTGGGAAAATTATCTCATTTGTACATTTTGTGATATAATCAATTAGTTGGATAAGAATAAATTGAATTATTTACATATTTAAATTTTTCTTTACTTGGTTATACACGTATACATATCTCAAAGTTCTGTCAATCAGGATGATTTCTTAGATATGTGCAATCAAAATAAAACATTTTCAGATTTTGCAAGTAGAACATAGGTCTAGATTTAATGTGTGAAAGAGCATCAGGAATAATCAGAGCATTAACAAGTTCCATGATACTCCTCCATGGCTTGATTAACATAGAGGTCTTACATGTGTTTTGATGCTAGAGCTAGGGTCTTATTATAATATTGCTGCCCTCTACTATAAACATTATGGAAATGTCAATTGTAATTTGCTAATACTGCCCACCAGCAGCAATATTTTTCAAAATTTAAAATGCATAAGAACGATCTGGGATACTTGTTTAAAATGCAGAGTCCTGGGAATATCCAAGGTAATTCTTTTTTGTAGATTTGGTGTGAGGAGTAGAATATGTAATTTTAACCATCATTGCAGAGAGTCTAATATGATTGTTTGTGGGCCGGAGTTTGAGGAGCCTCAGCCTAAAATGATCAATCCTAATACTTGATCAATCTGGTCACATGTCAGTTTAATTGATTAATTATTCATTTAATCAACTCATTTGATCTGTCAGATAAGAGAAATCCAATGACACTCTGGTTCATAGCATAAACAGAAGCTCACTATAGGGCTTTGGATTATTATTTTAACTTTCTGATTGTTCAATTGCTTGATCTATAAAATAGTAGCTGTATTTCCTCAGTGTTGTTTAAAGAAAGAACTATTGAAATATTACAAAACAAGTTTTAAATATGAACACTTAATGGCAGAATACTGTCAGTATATTATGGAAATTAAATAATTAATATGAGGGGAATTGATTTCAGTGTTGTATAAAAGTACATGTTTCTGCTCTACAAGGAGTAACTCGAGTTCTGATATGATTTGATCTACTATTTTAATACTGAATATGCATTACTGGAAATAGGTCACAGCAGGAAGACAGATTAAGGCAGTTTAAAGGAAAACAGAAACTGTAGAAACTATAAAAAATAAATTTGCAATTACAATAAGAGAGCAGGGCTGTCTTCTTTTCTTTGTTTACTCAGCAGCCAATATAATCATTCTCTATTTCACACACACAGTTAACCCTTGTATAACCTGTAGTCATCTTCCTCATTCTCAGATGGAAGTGAACATTTTCCTCCTAATATCAGTATTACAACAAATGGTGTTTAGCACTCTGCCAGTAAATGTAACACTGAGCACTCCATAAATAGTAAAGCTAAGAAGGCATAATTTGTTGCCAATGTAGTTTAGAGGACAGGTAAGAATTAAAAGCACAGGTACCAAAGGTGAGGGGGAATGGGTGAAGATGTATGGAAAAAACATACAGTATTAGGAGTTTATGATGCTTGAATATTGAGGTTTGTGTAGGTATTATTTAGCTATGATATTTTAATAGTTCTCTTAAACATTGGGTTGGAAAAAAATAATTCTCTAAGCCAGCTCTTCCTTTACACCATTCTAGCCACACTTGCTTCTTTAATGTTCCTATAATGTCCACTTCAGGTCCTTGTCTCTGTGCACATTCACTTGCTGTACCTGCTTCTGGACCCCTGCATAGTTTATTTTTATACTTTAAACAGATCTTTCTAAAATATTACCTCCTTGATGATGCCTTCACCCACCACTCCATCTAAATGTCTTAGGTTTTGTGCAATGGCTTTTGTCTGTCATACAGGAGCTTCGGCCTTCATAAGAAGAGTTCTCTGAGGCAAAAAATTATGCCTCAACCATAGATGCTAAACTGAAACTGTTCTGAGGATACTACAACGAACTGGATTGATAATACAGATAAAGGTCACACACTAAAGAATGAGACATGACCCAAGTAAATCTAGTTAAGTTCTCCTTGTCAGCCCTGCCACTCTGGAAAACCCTTCTTGCCTTCTCGTGAACCCCAGGCGAAATGGAAGAGAAGTATCATGACAAATGGCAACAAACTCTTCTGATTTAGTCAGAATCCTTAGTGTTTACTGAAAGTTTTTTAAAAAATACAAATACTAGTAATTCCAGAGCAGCTAGAAACTACAAGTAAATATCCGTTTTTATAGCACTGAGCCACTTCTCTACCCTCATCTCTCTCACAAAACTTAAGTTGTTTTTCAGAAAATGATTAATTAAAATGAGGCCAAAAATCTCCCTGTCCACAAAGGGAAATGAGGACTTTATCCATCCAAATATGCAGGGAAAATTCTGGTGGGAAAGGGACTCAAACTTTTATGGTTCTGTTGTATGCAGGTGACAAAAATCATCATTTGATTAGGCCCAATCATAAAGCCATGCTTTCAACTGACAGAGAGGAAAGCCAAGCAGACTTGGGATACAGCCATTCTGTCCTATTCACTTTTCCTATACTGTGGCTTCACCACTGAATGTACAATGATTCTTTCAGTCTTAATAGCTACATACAGAAAGTGGTCGTGAACTTATAAATTCCTTCCCACTCTATCTCTTTGTCTTTTCTCGAATGGTCCAACAAAAACAATATAGAATCCCAAGAGAAGAAAAAAAAATCAGTGCTTGGATAAGATATTAAAATACCAGGACAATAAGAAATGTTGTTATTAATACAACACCCTGGCCAGGCCTGTAAAAGAGAACTAAAGGATTGTGGCCAATTGAATTCAGTTGTTTTCCTATAGTCCCACCTGTTCTAGACATAGTGATTGTCAATGAATATATTTCAGATGACAGCACATGATATGCTACCTCAAACACTGTCAATTCTTCATTTCTCTTCCAGTAGCACCAAAGGATTCTGATCATTTAGTGATAGTCATTAACATGGGCTTTGTGGGAGAACAGAATATGCCACCTCAAAATATGAAGATTTATTGAGCTCAATGCAATTAAGAAGTGAATTCTGGGAAGGTTTCTTGTCTCCCTTTCCTTGTCTAAAAGCACAACAAAGGTTTACAATGATAAAAGGTATACTACCTTTCACTCTCTCTATCAAGGAGAACAAAGGCCACTGAAAACAACTTTAGACTCTTATTGACCTAGAGATGATATGAAAGGGAATGACATGAATAAGCTTTATTAACTAGCCTTCATATGCCAATTATTTGCCTTTCCCCAAGTTGCCATCACTAGACTCAATGTCATTTTTGTTTTTCTAATCACTTCCCTAAAACATATTGTTCCTTGTTGAAGATGCTATGGAGCTGGAATATAAAACCATCTTTTTGAGAATTTCCTGACTACTTCCAAGAATACATAAAATATACATACAAATAACCTTCCATTTGTGCTTTTTTTGTTATTCTGTATTTTGGTTTTTTTATCTCGATCATTTTTTATTGGTACATTTTAGGTATACAATACATTTACATTTCTCATTGGGAACTTGTACATTTACGTGATGTATCTTGGTTCTTATTTTTTCTCCATTCCCAGCCCTCCCTTCACCACCTCCACCCTTTCCTATTTACAAAGACTTTGATTCCATTTTTTCCATTTCACATAATTTTTCCTTTCCCCTAATCCTCTCAATTCCCCTACACCTTTGGACCTTTTCTTCCTATTTTGCATTATGAATTATTCATTTTAGTCATTGGTACATTTTTGGTATACAATATAATGACATTCATCATTGGAAATTTGCCCCTTTACATAATCTCTTTTGGTTCTTGTTTTTCCCCCTTCCCCTGCCCTCCCCTCAACCTATCCCCCTCCCTATTAACAAAGACTTTGTTTCCATTTTTCCATTTTCTTATATTAATTCCATTCCCTTCTTTCCTTTCCCCTATCCCTCCCACTTCCCCCTCCCCTTTGCCCCTTTTCTTCCTATTTTACATTATTATACCTTTTAGTCCTTATTTACACTTTCAGTTTTTCACACTAGAGAAAATATTCAGTATTTACACGTGTGTCCTATTTATTTCACTTAAGAGTATCACCTCAATGTGCATCCATTTAGCTATAAATGTCTCTAATTTATCATTCTTTATGGCTGAGTAGTAGTCCATTTTATTAAAAAAAAAAAAAAAACACATTTTCTTCATCCAGTCTCCAGTTGATGGGCATTTGGGCTGCTTCCAAGATTTTGTATTACGAATTGTGCTGCTATGAACATGGGTGCACATATATCACTGTGGTATGATTCTTTTAATTCTCTGGGGAACATATCCAGCAGGGGAAGAGCTGGGTCAAATGGGACTTCTAGTCCCAGTTCTTTGAGGTATTTCCATACTGATTTCCACAGTGGTTGCACCAGTCTACACTCCCACCAGCAGTGGAGCAGGATTCCTCTTTCCCCACAGCCCCACCAGCAATTGTTATTGGTTGATTTCTTGATAGCAGCCATTCTTTTTGGAGTGAGGTGGAATCTCAGTGTTGTTTTCATTTGCATCTCTCTAATGACCAGTGATGTGGAACATTTTTTCATGTATTTATTTGCTATTTCTACTTCTTTGTCTGAGAAATGTCTGTTGATTTCAGATGCCCATTTTCGGATTGGGTCTTTAAATTTGGGAGGTTTGATCTTTTTAAGTTCTTTATAAATTCGAGATAATAGACCTTTATCTGAGGAAGAGCAGGTGAAGATTTTTTCCCACATTGTGGGTTGTCTCTTCACACTGCTGGTGGTTTCTCTTGCTGTGCAGAAGCTTTTTAATAAGAAGAGATCCCACTTGTTGATTGTTTGTGCTAGTTCATGGGCAACTGAGGTTTTGTTCATAAAATCTTTTCCTACACAAATGTCTTCAAGAGTTCTACTCCACCTCTGTTCCAGATGGTTCAGTGTTTCTATTTTAATATTTAGATCTTTAATCCATTTTGATTTTAGTTTAGAGCATGGTGAGAGATATAGGTCTAGTTTTAATCTTTGGCAAGTTGAAGCCCAATTTTTCCAGCACCATTTATTAAAGAGGCTATCTTTCCTCCAGTGAGGGGGTTTGGCTCCTTTATTGAAGATGAGATGGCTGAGTGTGTCTGGAGTTGTTTCTGCATCTTCTAATCTGTTCCACTGGTCCTCAGTTCTGTTTCTTTCCCAGTACCATGCTGTTTTTATCCCAGTAGCTTTGTAGTATAGTTTCAAGTTGGGGATTATGATACCCCCTGCCATGTTTCTGTTACCTAGAATTGCTTTTGCTATTCTGGGTCTCTTCTTGTTCCAAATGAATTTTTGGTTTGTTTTCGCTGTGTGTTTTTTCTGTCTGTGAATTATGCTGCTGGGATTTCAATTGAGAATCTATATAGCTGTTTTGGAAGTATGGTCATTTTCACTATATTGATCCTTCCTATCCAGGACCAGGGGATGTCTTTCCATTTTCTGATATCATCTTCAATCTCTCTTTTCAGAGTGCTATAGTTTTCATAGAAGAGGTCTTTGATATCGTTCATTAGGTTGATTCCTAGGTATTTCAGTTTTTTTGGTGCTAATGTGAAAGAATTTTATGAGGTGGAACACTCTGTAAACATCTGATAAGTTCATTTGTTCAAGAGTTCAATTGAGTTCTAGTATTTCATTACTTATTTTTTGTCTAGTTGATCAATCTATTTGTGACAGGGGGATAGTGAGGTCCCCCACTACTATTTTATTAGTGCATATATGACTTTTCATGTCTGTTAGTCTTTGTTTTATATAGTTGGGTGGACTAGTGTTTGGTGCATATTTATGATTGTCATCTCTTCCTCTTGGATTCTTCCCTTTACAAGGATGTACTGTCCTTCTTCATCTCTCTTAATCTGTGTTGGTTTGAATTCTACTTGATCTGCCAAAAGGATAGCTACTTCTGCTTCTTTTTGGGTTCCTGCCACATGGAGTATTTTTTTCCACCCTTTAACTTTCAGTCTATGTGTTTCATTTTGAATTGTGTTTCTTGTATGCAGTATATTGTTAGATTTTGCTTCTTGACCCATTCTGCCAGTCTATTTCTTTTGATTAGTGATTTGAGACCATTAACATTGATGATTATAACTGATAGGTATTGGCTTATCCTTGTCATGACTTTCTCTTTTTGTTGGATTCTCCCCCTTTTCATTTAATTTCTTGTCATGCCTGATGGGTTCATTGTGCTGTGCTTCCTGGAGTTGTAATTCTCATTGTCTGTTCCTAGGATATTGTGTAAAATTTTTGGAGTGCTGGTTAGGTATTCATCAAGTTCTTAAGTTGCTCTTTGTCATGGAAGTATCTTATTTCTCTATCAATTTTGAAAGATATTTTTGCAGGGTACATGAATTTGGGTTGGAGGCTGTTTTCCTTTAGGGCTTGGAATATGTCATTCCTAGCTCTTCTTGCTTTGAGAGTTTGCATTGAGAATTCTGCTGTGATTCTTATGGGCTTTCCTTTGTATGTGATTGGTTTCTTTTCTCTGCTTGTAGAACTTTGTTCATCTGTTGGGTTTCTGGAATCTTAACAATTATATGCCTATGTGTAGATATTTTTTTGATCAAGGCTGTTTGGAGTCCTATATGCCTCACTTATCTGTGTGTCAAGTTCTTTTCCCTGCTTGGGATGTTTTCTGCCATTACTTGTATGAACAGTTTTTTTGTCATCTGCACTCTCTCCTGTTTCTTCGTTGACTCCAATTGGTCTCATGTTATTCTTCTTTCCATCGCCTAGCAGCTGCTGGATTAATTTCTCATGGTCCCTTACGACTTTGAAATAATTTTTCTTTTCCTCATCACTAATTGCAATCTTATCTTCTATATCTGAAATTCTGCCCTCACATTGGCTCATTCTGCTGTGTAGACTTTTAATGCAGTTTTTGATCTCCTGGAAATCTGTTTGCATCTGTTTTATGGATTCCATTTGTTTCCTATGTTGGGATATCATCATATTCCTCAACTTCTCTCTAGATTTATTAATCACATCTTGCACTACTAGCACAATCTCTGCTGTTATCTGAGAAATTATTTCTGATTTCATTTTTTTCCATGTCCTCTTTTGTTGCCAGTTCAGGGAATCCAGGTGGTTGAGTATCAGAGTATTCCATCTCATTTTCCTTTGGAGTTGCTGTAGGTGACCTGGAAATTCGGTTTTGAGACTTGTTTATGTGTCTTCTCATTTTGACCAGTTGTGGGGCACTGTTGGTGCCTGTGTGGCTCTCCTCCTCTGATCTGGGAGCAGTGCAATGGCCCAAAAGCCCCTTTGTCTCATCTGGGAGTGGTGGAATGGTAGCCAAGAAGCTCCTTCCTCTGGGCTGGGAGCCTGTTATTTTATATTTTGTTACAGGGATCCATTCCTACTAAAAACATATGAGAGTTGAAAAAAAAATCATTTTTCTTCCCCTATGTTTTCATCCTGAGCATAGCCATTAGAAAGGCACTAAAAGGTCCTATGCAAAGAGAAATATTGGGAGAACTGAAGGGAAATCCATTTAAAATGCATGGAAAATTTAGTGGCAATTGTGAGATTGTTACAAAGGTTCTGGAAATCCATCATATCTTGGCCACTCTAATAAATGTCTCTCAAGTTTGTGCATGTGGGCCATATAACAATCCTCACAATTAATGTCATCCTGCCTCAGAAGAATTAATCCAGAGCACCTCAAATGTACCTTCCCTATGGGATACCTATTGTTTTCTTTTCTTTCTTCTTCCTTATGTCTATAACCCTACCTTTCAGTTACCCTCCTCCAAATTTAGTCACAAACTAATTCATGGTCTTCTCTTATCTTTTTTCCATTTTGATATTGAAGTACTTTTCAGGACAAAAGCTTTTGTTTTTATATGTGTACATGACTTTGTGTGTTTGTGTGTGTTTGCATGTGTATGTGTGTGTATTATTTACTATCTGAACTAACTCATAAAACTTCATGCTTTATTATCCATAATAACTCTCCAGAAATGGAGTTAGACAAACAGAAGTGAAGAGTTAAGGAAACAGAAGAAATTTAAGAAGATGGGGTGAAGAAGCTGCTACCTTTGGCATGCTGTCTTGCAATGAGTAAACCATGGTTAGCAAGCACACATGGGGACAGATAAAAATGATCTCTAGGGTTCCAGTTCTATGGTTGATGTAATGTCATTTTGAGATTAGGAATACAGAAGAAAATGAGATCTTGGATAAGAGAAGGAAAGCAATTAGTTTAGATTTGAGAATAGACATGAGAATAGTCAGGCTTGTATTATTCTTCCCTTTAGCATAACTATTCCTGCAGTTATGTACATAAAGCACTATATATTTTTGCAAGAACACTTATTTTTAAGCCACATAGTTTGGCAAGCAAGACCCATTTGGAAGGACTATTCATGACCTAGGCAATGCCTAAAGTTGTGTTCCTTGAGGTAATGTGGTTGTGTGACTTTTATGTAGCTATCTGTGTCTTGAACTTAGAAATATAGCAAGGTTATCCAAAGATAAATTATGCATTGTGTCTTTTCTTTTCCCAAAAGAACTTTATGTAGGCCAAGAATAGTCACTCTTAAGACAATAAGAGATGATGAGATATTTACTTAACCTTGACGACTTGTACCACATCCTCTTAGCACTTACCGAACTGATATAAATAAGGGTACTTGAAATTGGGAATGACATGCAAATAATATATATTACTTCTTTACTAATGGTTCTGAAATATATCAGAAAGCTTGCTCTAAAGATTTTATCTTTTAATCACTAAGTATTCATTATATATTTAGAATGTTTCTCTATGTCTGAAGTCTAACTTTTATTTATTGGTCTATCATTTGTCTGTTCTAACTAATCAATTCTTCTGGGCTCGGCTAGAGAACTGAAATGTCTTTGAAGGCAGAATATCTATTTTCCTCACTTGGAGGTCCAGGTATATTAATTGAGACCTTTTCAGTCATAAGTGAAAGACAGAAATACAGTTCAAATTATTTTAAGGGAGAACAAGTAAAACAGAGGTAAAGAATAAAATATATTTGCTTTTTTTCTGACATGGATGATTTGAGAATTTGAAAAAATAATCTGATTCTTTATTTTTATCTCTTGACTTTGTTCTGCTTTGCTTTACTTTAATACAACTATCTCATGTAGTAACACACACCTAGCAGTACCAGTGAAAAGAGTAGGAGGTCTTTTGACAGCATGGAAAGAGAACTCAGTGCCATTGATCCTGTTCTGAAATCAACCCTTTGGGATGGGGTCACTTCCACTTCATGAGTTGTTCTGACCAGATGGCTCTATGCAATGAACTAGAGGGCATATGGATTCACTGAAAAGAGGATATTGGGCAACACATCATTAAATACATAAAACATCTGAAATCCTCAGCTCCTACAACACTGACTTAAATGTACCAGATTTTCAATGAATATTACCGTGCTGGTCATTAATCTTAACTGCCAACTTGATTGGATTATAAGCCACCTAAGGGATTAGCAAAATACACTCCTGGGCATATCTGGGTAGATCATGGAGGAGTGATCTTGAGGCCTAAGTCATGTCCCTGACCATTTCCTCTCTAGCAATGTTCTCCAGCTGTGCTTTCCTGCCACTATGAAGTGAGCCGCTTTGCTCTGCCATGTCCTACTGCCATGATGTTACTTCCCTAGAGCCAGCCAGTTATGGACTAAAACACCTGAAACCATGAGCCAAATACACCATTTTCTCCTTTATGTTGTGTATCTTGGGTATTTGGTCCCAGTAACAGGAAACAATTACTAATTACTAATTAAATCAAAGTAACTGATCTTTTGAAAGTTACATGTACTAGTACTTGTGAAATGCCAAAAGAGTAAACTGTAGCATTTTTAAAGGAAACTGTAACCTAAACAAGAAGTAAAAACATACAAATACAGTATGTACTTTGTATGCATGTATACAGGGAAGGAATCAGAGAAAAAGAGAGAGAGAGACTTTTAAAGTATTTATTATATATGATGCCAAAAAAAACCCAGACAAAATAAAAATTGAATCATGAGTCCTGGAGTGAGTTACATATTTATATATCATTGGTTAAGGTGACTAGAAAAGAATTAGAGATTTAGAGATAAAGGCATGAATTAAATGATGTCCTAGAAGCCATGTTAGTTTATCAATGATGCAACTCAGCTAGCTCAAGGGATTTTCTTGACGCACAATAGAGAAGTACCAGGGAGAATGATTTTCAAAACAGCTGATTTTAGGGTTTAGGCAAGGCTACCTGTTATATTATTCAGCCTTTTAAATGCTGAGACTCAATACTCGACGCTTACAGCTTAAGGGAGAAGAAGTTTAATTGGCTCATAGTTTCAGTCTGATCAGCTACCGCCAAGGCAGAGACTTTATCACTGAAGGATATGAAAGAGCAAAGCTGCTCATTTCATGGTGGGTGGGACAGTACCAGAGAGGAATGGATGAGGAGCTAGATATGGTACCCATGGCTTCGCCTCCGTGATGCACTCAGACACTCAGAGGTGTGCTGTAATAATCTGCTAGCAATTTCTTAATCCAATAAAGCAGACAAATTAGAATTAAAGTTCAACCAAGACTCTCCCTCTCCCACTTTTTTTTTTCTTTCTACTCCCTTTCACTTTTTGGTTCAATTTCTCCTACAGACTTATTTTCTCTGAATAACTAGAGGACATGGTTCCCCCTAGCCACACATTTGTATTTTATCAGTTTTTCAAACTAAAGAGAGAAGAATGCATCAGTATTTCATTTCTCAATCTTGGGGAAAAATTTAGATTGTCTCTTTTTAAATTAAGTATTCTTTTCTGAGTGAAATAGTAAGTCCAAAAAAAAAAAAAAACCCCAAAAAAACAAAACAAAACAAAACTGGAGCACCATGTCTAGCCAAATCTAGATCATATTTGACCTTAAAATTTAGACTGGTAGAAAAGAATGCCAGACTTACCGAAACAATAAGTAAGACAAGCACCAAAATATAAAGCTATATACAAAGAGAGAAAAGGTGGATAGACTTTCTACTGGAACATTGGCACACAGAGGAGTATTAACTGCTTCAGTAAATATTTTTGAAATCTTTTGCTTTTGCTAGATTTTAACTAAGTACAGAGGCACAAAGCTGAATAAAAAACACCACGTATCTGCAAATGATTAATATTTACTTTGCATAAATAGACATAAACAGACATTCACAACACAATGTGATAATGTCAAAATAGACCTATATTCTGGATATTGAGGATACAAAACTGGACATTTTATCCATGTGGCAGAGACAGAGATGTAGAGAATTCAGATAAGACATCTTGTAGAAAGTGATTTCTCCAGGTGAGTCAGAAAGACTAAATCAGAATTAGTCAGTAAGGATTGGATATAGGAGAGACGGACTGCATATGATATACTCTTTTTTTAGTGCTGTTTAGTGGCCAGAACAATTTGTAAGATTTGTTGGATGAAAGTATTACTCATTTTCCTATCACTAGGACAAAATACCCAACAACTCACAGCTTGAAGGAGGAGAGATGTACTTTGGCTTGTAGTTTTAGTCCATGATTGGTTGACCACAAAGCAGAAATAGCATGGTGGAAGGACCTGGTAAAGGAAAACTGCTCAACCCATGGCAGCAAGGATTCTGAGAATGAAGGGAAGAGCTGGAGGGAGATACACTTCTTCCAGTCTTTCCCCCAATGAACTCCTCCTTCTGACTGGGCTCCAAATCTTAACAGCACATTCAGCCATGAACTCATCACTGGATTAATTTGATGATGAATATAGTGCCCTCATCATTCAATCACCTTCCAAAAGCCCCATCTCTGAACACATGAGAATTTTGGCAAACATACAGATCTAAACCATTAATTGTAGGAGGCAAATTATGGTGTTAGACTCATCCAGATGGGCAATATTAGAAAGAGAAATACCTTTACAGAGATAATTTTGAGAATTCTGATGAGAGAAAAGACATAAGATAATCATGGATAGTAGTAGCAGTTTGCCAAACCAAAGAGCAGGACTAAGTTGGTACAGAAGCAGTAGAAATCAAGAAGACAAAGATAAAAAAATATTTAAGGGAGTTATTTAACAGGATTTATTGATTTCTTGGATTGTGAAAGAGAAGAAAGAGCCAAAACTATCTTCCAGGATCCCAGCTAAAACTTGTAGGTGGATATTGAAGGAAGAACCACACAATGATGTTGAGTTTGAGTCATTTGCAGAACTTTTAGGTAGAAACTGATATTCTACAGGCTCTAGGATATATGAATTTGAAACTCAAAGGAAAATCTGAGTTGGAAATAGAGATCTGTGACTTAATAATAGGTGAAAACTAATGATATTTCTTAAGGAAAACTTATATAATGAGTACAGCAGTATATTGAGGAAGAAATAAATGATACCATTAATGATATAGGTATCAGAAGTCTACCAAGGACAAGAAGAGAGTTGATTGGTGGAAGATAATCCAAAGAACATAATATCTAAAGACACAGATAAATATTTGCAGTGAAGCTAACTAGTACTTGAAGGAGGAGAAGAAACCTAGTAAGGTTTCTGGAATTAACATTTAGAATGCCATGTTAGCACACCATTAAGGCTGGAGCTCAAGTATTACTAGTGGCCCCTATCTCCAGTCATCTGGTTTCTCCAGCAACCCTAGCCCACATTTGTTGTCATTTTGTTAGGAGGATGAAAGAAGAAGGAATAAAGAAGCAAGAAGGAGAAGGGAGAGGAGGAAAGGGGGAAGGGCAATAAAAAATCTTTTAGATATGCTTGTAGATTAATAGCTTAGTTTGTTGTCCATATATAATTAACTTTGAGGTCCAGACCAAATAGAGACAAAATAGGGGCTAAAATAAAGTGGAGGTTGCAGATCTCTTAGGGAGCTCACTGAAGAGGATTAAATGGAGAGGTTCAAGATCTTTGACCTCATAGAGACAAAAGGCCTTTATGAAGGCAAAGCTCAGGCAGGGAAAATCAGATGGTGTTCAGGAAACCGGGGAAAGACAAAGGGATGTTGGTTAGCAGGTGCACTACTGGAGTTTCATATTTTGTGTTAGTATAACTCCCTAGGCAAAGGTGGCCTAGAGGGTAGATTGGTGTAGAAGGCAGGTAAAATCACTTGCTTTAAAAAGACCTAGAATTATGAAGATAAATGTCTTAGTCTATTCAGGCTACTGCAATAAGCTACCATAAACTGACTGACTTATAAACATTTATTTCTCATAATACTCTGACAATAGCACAGAGTTTATCAGACTATGTATAGATGAAAATACAAATCTCTAGAAGAAAGAATAGAAAGGATTGGCTAGACTATTAATAACCCTCTAAATCTTCAATGAGTAGAAAGAAAAATAGAAGGTTGATGGATAACAGCAGCCAGAAATGTATTTAGGATGGGTATACCTCAAAAATATGTTTTGTGTTTTGTGAGTTGAAAAATAGTGATAAAAAAGACATCACAAGAGTCATTGGGGGAAAAAGTAGAATGAGAAAATAAAGGTTAATGTCAGACTAAATGTATATAGGTGTCTGTCATGTGCCAAGCACTACTTTAGGCATTAGGGATAGAAAGGTAAATAAGACAAGGACCTCTTTATAAAGGCTGCATTTGAGTTGAAGAAACAAAACATCAAGAATACAGGTAGGTAAATAACTGTTTATTCTGAAGAAGATGAAAATAATATTATAAAAGCAATGTTATAAAGCATGACTGAGGAAGGTGCTGGAAAATATCTTTGTGAGGGGGTAATATTTGAATTAATATTGCTCTAATGTTGACATAGAATGAGAAATGTGGAGTTTATTTAATTCAATAACTTTATTGGTAGAT
The DNA here is from genome assembly GCF_053883595.1 of Heterocephalus glaber. Taxonomy (NCBI): domain Eukaryota; kingdom Metazoa; phylum Chordata; class Mammalia; order Rodentia; family Bathyergidae; genus Heterocephalus; species Heterocephalus glaber. The sequence goes on along the minus strand of NW_028258138.1, from coordinate 30,911,271 downwards.
TTTAGGTATACAGTATGCTGACATTCATTATTGAGAATTTGTACCTTTACATAATCTATCTTGTTTCTTACGTTTTCCCCATCCCCTTGCCCTCTCTTCAACCCCTCCAGCTCTCCCTATTTACAAAGACTTTGTTTTCATTTTTTTTCCTTTTCTCATATTTATTACTTTCCCTTCTTTCCTTTCCCCTACCCCTCCCACTTCTCCTTCCTCTTTGGGCCTTTTCTTCCTATTTCACATCGTCTACTATACATTTTGATCCTTATTTACACTTTCAGTAATTCAGATTATCTAGGACCTTGTGATAGGAATGAATTCAGTGCATTTGAAGGAAAAAAAAAAAGAAGAAATCCTGTGTGTCCAGCTCAGAAAAAATTATGGGAGAATGGAAAGACAAAAGGGGGGAAGATAATGTAGGGATCCTCTCTGCCATGTAAAGTGTTTAGGTTTTTCTTTTCTTTTCTTTTCTTTTTTCTTTTCCTCAGTTCTGGGCATTGAACTTGGGCCTTGAATGTCCAAGCCAAATGCTCTAACACAGCCCCACCCCTAGACTTTATTATATGAATATTAGGATGCTTTTGAAAGAATTTTTAAGAGTTTAAACTTAGTTGAATCCATTAGTGTCTGCTAGACAACCACTGCGAGTGTTTGTAGGTAAAAGATTGTTTTTATGAAGATTTTTTTTACAGTTTTTACAGTGAAGGCCTATTTTATGACTACCTCATTCTACTTGTATAACTTTGATCAGCTCATCCAATAAAGAAGACAGAAATGATTATACAACTTATTCAGCTTTAATCCTTGTGAAATTATGCAATATGAAATAAGCCAATATAGGACATTTCAAGTGATTGTTTCTGTGACGTTTTTCATAGTACAATGACCCATGTGAAAAACCAGCAAATCATTTTAGATTAATTTGAAGGAGCATTACCTTTATTAGGATGAAACAGGGCCAGGAGTTCTGGCTCTCCCTATTCTTGGTTTTGGGGTTTTAGGGAAATTGTTTACCTGCCTGAATATTGCTTTCTTCACATATAAAAATACAGATAATAACTTTTCATCTTATTATTGTTGTAATGATTTAAAAGATATTACATATAAGTCCCCTAATACAGTAGTACAGGGTATTTCCCTTGTTCAAAATTCTTGAGACCATAAATATTTCACATTTTGTAATACAATGGTTCCTTGGTTCAGAAACACTTTTGTTTGTGAACAATTTGGTTTGCAAACAAAAGCATTTGGGAAAATTTTGTTTTGCTTGGAAACTCTACCTCAGGTTACATACACAACTGTGGCCATCTTTCCCAAACAAACACAAATGTGGTTACTTTTTTGAAAATTGTGGAAGAAATTAAGTTTGTGAATTGAGGAACAACCATATTTCCAAATATATTATGACCTATCTTGGGAATGGAGTCCAAGTTTATACTCAAAGTTCACTTCAAGTCATATATACTTTATACAAATAGCCCAAAGGCAATTTTATGGTGTATTTTTAGTACCTCCATCTTTTGACTATAATGCATCACATGGAGTCAAGTGTAGAATTTTCTACATTTGGTGTGATTATGTTTTATATCTAAAATGTCCCCCAAAGTCTCATATACTCCAAGATGAGACTTTTGGGAAGTGGCTGGATCACAGGTGTATGATAATGGATTGTGGGCATGTGATAACTGGATTAGTTCACTGATTGGTTTATTTTAGTTCTGGGTGGGGGTAACGGGAAACCTCACTCTCAGTGTAGGTAGCACCAACCAGTAGCCTTGTAGCCTGAAGGAAATAAAAAGGGAAAGGAAGGATTGATACTGCTCCTCTATGGTCTCTATGGTCTCTATGATCTATCATACCATAGACTGCTTCTCCTCCTCAGTGTCATCCAGCCATGCTGCCCTGTCTTGGAGCCAGCAAACTATGAACTGAAACCTCTAGAAATTGTGAGCCAAATAAACATTTCCTTCTTTAAATTGTGGATGTTGAGTGTTTTGTCCCAGCAATGAGAAAGTAACTAAGAGAGGTCTCATGTGCTCCTCAAAATGTTTGTGTTTGGGACTATTTCAGATTTTAATTTTTCTTGGATTATGGATGCTCCTTACCCATAACAGGTAGCTACAGTCTCTAAAAAATACACTGCAATCTCAAAAACTTTAATGCCTAAAAGCCTAGATGAACATTTAAGCTTTGTAATGGTGGCCAGAAGTTATTCTCCATTTTTCTCTTGTTTGATGCATAATTATTTCATCTTTAAAAGAAAGATGACACATTGTTTTAGTGGAAACAAACACTATTATTTCCTTGTCAAATAAAGGTAAAACAAAAATCCAAATTAAAAACTGAATTTCAAGACAACTATATTAACTTAACTGTGGTAGCAAATAACCCAAATTCTCAATGGTTTTTATGAGAGAGAATATTGCTTGCACTCATGTTACATGAGCGCTGGCGTTTCCTCTGGGCTATAGGTGGACCAAAACTATGCTCACATTTTATTTTCTTCAGTAAAATCTAGCCTTACACTTTAAAAATTTTGAGCCACAAACATCATGTCTAGTCACATTTCAGTAGCTGAAATATATCACATGACAAGGTTATAGCATAAGATTATTAATCATCCATGAGGAGGAAGGGATTGAATATTAAAAATCTATTCTAATTGAAATTTTTAGCTAAAATTATTCCCTTTTCTCTATATTTTACTCAAAATCCATCTGTACCCTCCTTAAAAGATAATTACCCAAAGTCTCATCCAGTAATTAGCCTCTCCAGTTTTTGGATTTCATGACATGATGTCAAGATCTAGAATTTACGACCCAAACTCGCAAATTATGTGCCTCCTCCCATTTCAATAATGTTGTTTCAATGATGCAAGGGAGGAAGAGAAAAGGAATAAATACATCAGATCCTCCCTTTCATAGAGAAAGCATGGAAGATGCATAGCAGTCTCTGTCCAATACAAATTACAAGGGACAATTGCATGAGCCCCTTACCTTGGCAGTGTATGCTGTTTCTCAAGGGGCTTTTGTTCTCTTTACTGGGAAGAAGTAGGTCTCAAAGTGTTCCTTGATTTTATCCTATAGGAGTTCCTATGATGTCTTTCCTTGATGGGGTCACAAGTTTTTTACAGGTTGAACAGTTGTCTAAGGCTACTTCTTGCCTCAGCAAATAACAGACACTAAAAGTCATTTTACAACCCAAATAGTAAGTCTTTCTCAGTAAAGGTTCATTTTATCTGCTCAATTCCAGTCAGTTTTATGTGCCAGTAGTCCATTGTTAGCCTTCCTGTGACATTACTCTTTCTGGAGTTAATCAGAGGTATTTTGAACTTGTGCTGCTTCTGGGAGACCAGATTGCTATCTCTTTGTGCTCATCTATTCTAACTGGCAGACTTTCCTGGGGCCACCTTAGTCCAGTCAGAGGCTTCAATAAAAGCTTCCATCATTCCATCCTTGATTTAGTCTTTGCCCAACACTGAACCTAAAACAGCCTTAGTTGTTCAGAAGATAAATATTTTTGTCTTTCAATAATGCAAATCCTGAAATACTAGATTCTCTTTTCTTCAGCTTACTCCTTCATGAAAAATGATGGATTCTTTCTTAAAATGCCTCTTTCTTGTCATGCTTTGTCAAATGAAACAAATGGGATCCAAGGTACATTACCAACACTGTTGCAAATCCCTTCCCTAAAGCCACACATTTATTCTATGCATCATTTGCAATCCATGTTGTTTTGTCATTGGATATTATGAGTTACCAGTTTTCCAGACTACATTAATGGTTTTCTAATGCAGCCACTGGTTTCCAAAGAAAAAGTCATATTTTAGAATTTTGTTATTGTTGTGTCCCATTTTTTAGGTATTGGTTTTTGTATTTCTTATTTTCTTAAGGTAAAAAAGAATTTCATTTAAGTGACTTACACTCAAAATTTGTATTTATTCAAAGTAATTAGATATCTACTACTATACAGAAGTTTGGTTGCTCTTATCTCTGCTCAGTTGTGTTCTAGGACCCAGGATATGTCAATTTTCATTTCTCAAGAAACATTCAGAGCCTTCAATTTCAAAGGAAGAGGAGTTATTTTCCCACTGAAAGGAGAACAGGTAAAGTTTTGCAAGCAATATACAATCTGATACACAAACTAAGCTGATCTGTATTTAAAATTACCTATATCATAAGCAGCATTGCTTTTCCTGAGATTTTGTTCACTATCACATGCAATTGGGACAAGCTTAAATAGTAAAAGCTAAGATATGTTTTCTAAATGCTATTACTCATCTAAGAACATTACAAATATTATTTCACTAATGAGTTGGGAATTATTACAGCTATTGTATAAAAACAGGGAGATGAGCTGTGAATGATTTAGTGACTTACTCTTTGTAATGTAGATGAAGACTCAAAACCTTAACCCAGTTGTGTCTGACAATAGCAGTCTGGCCTTGAACCATTTCACAAGCTGTCTGTCAAAGTTGCAGCCATTCCAAATACATCCCAGGTACGAAACTGTAGAAACAATTTTACTGGAAAAATAATCATGAGATAGGTAAAATTGGTAAGGCACAATATAAAAGTTACTATTCTAATCATAGCTTGTGTCTAACAATCATTAATCAAGGAAGAAACAATGGTTGGTATTTTCTTCATATGAATTAACAAGCTTACATGTCTACAAAGCTCATATCACTTGGTAAATGGGAAGATTATGATGGGTAGCCATGGCTGAAACTTTGAGTCATCTGTAGTTATGAAAGTATGGTATTTAGATCGCAAAAGAAAAGAAAGATATGTAATCACTTAAAAACAATAGTGTTCAATAAAATTATCAGATTTACATTTTCTTTTGGCTGTCCGTTACCTGCAGCACTTATTTATACATTTAGTATTTGTATTTCTTGATAGAAAATAATTTCTTAATTAATCAAGTACTGCTTTAAAGAGACAGCATAATCTGTTTTGATTCTTTTTTATTCCTGGGGAAAATCTTGGATAAATGGCATTTTCACTGCTCTCAATTTCTATTTGTATATTTCAGTCTATTGTAAGTGAAAGCAAGCACTTAAATGTACTATCAAATTGAAGATAGACCCTCAGGAAAAGTGGTCTCATTTACATGCAGCTTATAGTGCTTTTTATAAGAACATGTTTGACTTTGCACTTTTACTTGGTAGCAAATGGGAACGGAATAAATGCAGTGTGCTGAATTCAGTTGACAGCTTAAAAACCTTAATAGCATTTGAATTCTTTTTATGTTATAGATTCCTAACAATGCAAATTTTCAGGAGAGTAAAATTTCTGGTATTTTAAAAAAGACATTAGCATGATTTCAGATTTCAAAAAGAGTAGTTCATGTGACATACCTGGTGAATAGCAAAAATATTTTACAATAAAGGAGCCATGTACTTCATTCTCATTCAATAAAATTCAAGTAGGAATGGATTAGTTGAAAATGTATATGCTAAAAGTGGAAAAAACATTTTTTCTAATAAAAAAAACACTGACCTTTTAGATGGCAAACTACTTAAGAATCCTATAAGAAAAGAGAATGTACAGATAATGACATTTTCTTTTTCTTTTTTTTTTTGGTACGGGGGATCGAACTCGGGTCCTTGTGCTTGCGCAGCAGGCGGCGAAACCACTAAGCTAAATCCCCGGCCCAATAATGACATTTTCTTTGTTGAAGACAAGCCTATAACACATTACATGCATAAAAATTTAAAGTCAGAACCAATAATAATTCTCATTTAAAATTTAGGATGTAATTACAAATAAACTTCAGCTTTCTGCCATAAAGTATTTACAGGGATAAGTTTGCTATAAATTTGAGTCCTCATCTACAGTACATAATCTAAAGACATTGACATGGAATCACATAAATAATTTTATGTAAATTCTCTTCATTAACTTAACTGAAGTCAAGCATCACTAAATAGCAGTGATTCCATGTGAAATTAGTGTAAGTTACTCTTGGAGTACATAGAAAGCCATCACTGGATTTGAAACCAAACTCAGTGCCCTGTCAATCTCAGAGTTTGTGTGAGAATCTATTTGAGTAATGGCCTACATAGCTACTACATGAAAGTTGACTACAATTACATAAATGTATAAGATCTAGTTTCCTTTTGAAAATATCTGCTACCTTAGAAGAAAATGGCCAATAATTTTGGAGAAATCACTCATAATTAAAAGAGCATATTAGGTTATGGAGACACTTTAATTCCTCTGGAAACTGGAAGTGGGGAAGAAGAGGTATCAGCGACTTGTTTTTAATCACTAAAATAGTTTTTACTTTTAGGCAGTGGCTCTCAACTTTCATCAGTTCTAATTTCTCTTTTATTAATTCTGCTTTGCTATCAAAAACTGCTGTGTTGCTAGCTCATCTAATTCTCATTATTTTCTCTTTTTGGTACCAGGGATTGAACTCGGGTCCTTGAGCTTGAGAGGCAGGCGGCAGAACCACTGATCTAAATCCCCGGCCAGACATTATTTTCTGAAAAGAACTATATTGTTGTCCTTTGCATCTGTTTCATTCTTGATAGTCCTCCTGGCTCATTTAAGTTTATTCACAATGATTCCATTCTATTTTACTTGACCTTGTAGACAGAAATGATGTAAGGGAGTGTTTTGAATAATCTCAAATCATTGTCATAGCATGTCCCAAGAGTTGGTAATTCAGAATTATGAAAGAAAAATGATTATAGAAATAGATTTTTTTAAATTCTAGGGTTCATTTTAAATGCACATGTAGTTGTAAGAAATAATACAGGGACAGTCTATTTATCTCTTACCTAGTTTCTCTCAATAATAACATCTTGCAAAATTATAGTATAATATCACAACCAGAAGATCAACACTGACATAATCTACTGATTTAGATTTTACTTGCTCCAAGGTTTTATTTACTCCAATTTTGCTTGCATTCATTTCTGTGCAATAGCACAGCAAATCTTCTGACTGCTATTTAACAGTAGCTCAGTACCCACAACTTTTGCTCATGCCCTTTCTCATTATCCCCAGGTTTTGGTAACCACTCTTCTACTCTCAACCCCTATGAGATCAAATTTTGTATACTTCATGCATTAGCAAGATCATGTCATACTTTTCTTTTTGTTTCTGGCCTATTTCATATAACACCATGAATTCCAGTTACATTTGAACTGCTGCAAATAACAGGATTTCATCTCCTTTAATAGCTGAATAGTATTGCATTGTATGTATTTCCCACTTTTTTTTGTTCATTCATCAGCTGATGAACACATAGATTGTTTCAATTCCCAGGCTACTGTGAATAGGGCTGCAATGAACATACCAGTTATAATATTTTCAATTTACAGTGGGTTGATGGGGACATAATCAATCATATATTGTGGAACATCAGTATTGGAGGCATTCATATTTAAAGTAATTGTTGGTATGTTCAAATTTTTTTTTTTTGGTACAGGGGATTGAACTCAGGACCTTGCACTTGCAAGGCAGGTGGCAGAACCACTCAGCCAAATCCCCAGCCCAGTATGTTCAATTTTAAGTGTGCTATTTTATTTCTTTTCTCTTCCTACCTGTATCAATGCATTATTATTATGAGGGAAATATTAAAATTTTACTTCCCTTTAGATGCCATTAGCCTCTCCTACTAATAAATTGTTTCTCTTACTAATATAACTATTTCAGACTATTTCTGCTACACACATTGAGTAACACAAGAGATATTTGCTTTAACTATAAAATATAATCTAAAAACTGATAATGATTTGTTAATATTTTACCCTATTTCTGCTTATTCTGTTGTCCATCTTTCCATTCAGTAGTTGTAAGTATTTCCCTGTTATATTTCCTTTCTGTTTAGAGAACATTTTCTAAAGTTACTTCTGCGGTGGCAATCTTTCAGTTTTCTTTGTTTTGAGAATATCTTCATCTCCCCTATTACGCTCAAGAGATAGTTTTCCCAGATATAGAATTTATGGTTAATTGTTTCCACAATGTTGGAAAACATTGTGTCAATTCTTTATAAATACTTTCACATTAGAAATTCACTGTCATTGTTTTCTCTGGCTACTTTTAAGATTTTTCCGTGTGTGTTTGTGTGTGTGTGTGTGTGTGTGTGTGTGTGTGTGTGTGTGTGTTTGAGACAGAATCTCACTCTAATTCTGGCCATCCTTGAACTCAGTATGTACCCCAGGTTGGCCTTGAAGTCATGGTGATCCTCCTGCCTCAGCCTCCTGAGTGCTGAAATTACAGGCATGTGCCACTATGCCCAGCTTTTCATTTGTTTTTAGTTTTTAAAAGTTTAATTATAGTATCTCTTGGCAAATTTGTCTTTGTATTTATTCTAGCTGGATTTTGCCCAGCTTCTTGAATCTATAAGATTGTCTTTAACCAAATTTAGAAAGTCTTTAACTATTATTTTTTGAGTAGTCTTGTCAGTGTCACATATTTTTCCTCTGCTTAAGGCCCAAATGATATAAATATTTGTTTTGTTTTTGTATCGCAAAACAAAATGCTTTACTTATTTTCTATCTAGGCTGTTTTCATTGTGGTGTTGATTTTGAGTAAATTCTATCAATGTTCTCTCGAGTCATTGACTCCATCTTTGATCTTCTCCACTTTACCATTAAGTCCATACCAAAGTTTTCAAAATTTTCTGTTGTAGTTTTCAAGTACTTACATTTGGTCCTTTTTCGTATAACATATATATCTTTGCTTGTTTTCACACTTTTTCATTTGTTGCAAGGTAATTCACAAGTACTTGTTAAGCTTTTTTAAAGTCTTTGTCAAATAGTTCCAGCATCTTTTTCATCACAATATTAGTGTCAGTTGAATTTTATTTATTTATTTATTTATTTATTTGGTACCGGGGATCGAACTCGAGTCCTTCCGCTTGCAGGGCAGGTGACAGAACCAATGAGCTAAATCCCTGGCCCCTCAATTGTATCTTTGTTATCATTCATATTATGTTCTTATTGCTCGTTTGGTGTGATTGGTGAATTTTAATTGTAATCTGGGCATTTTAGATGTTATGTTGCTCTCCAGAGCCAGTTTCTCCTTAACTCTTCACTTTCACATTTTCAAATAAATTTGGCCACTGCCTTTGCTTATTTTGTTCAATTCTTTTTCAAGACCAGAGGAAACTAAAATCTAACTCCAGAGGGAGTGGCGAACAACCCAGAACTCGATAACGTTTAGTTGGCACGCCACTTTTAGAAGGAGCTACCTGATAACAGCATCTAGCCTGCTTTTATTTGGCTGCATTCTAATGAAAATTTAGGTTTCCTAGACTTTTCCGGTCCGCTTCATTCTTCTTGAACTCTTGAACTCTTGCTGGATCATTGCCAGTTCTGCCTCTGAGAAGGAGAATGTGCTTCTCTAGGTTTCCCAGTGTCAGAGTGTGGAGTATCCATACACAGAGGATGGAAAGTATATCCTTTGGCCTGTTCTCAGACCACTAAGTACCACTGAGTTTTGCAATCTATCTCCGATAGATTTTCAGGGAAAAAAGCATCTACCTGAGTGAGAGAAATAAAACAAGCTGAAACACAAACACCCAAGGTGAGGTGTTTATTAAGGGTCAGAGCTGCAGGGCTGTCTCGAACAATGGCGAGAGCAGCAACCAGGGGCTGGCTTGGTGAGGTTTATAAGGCCTGGGGGAGTGTGGTGGAGGCAGTTGATTGGCTATGAGTGGGGAAGAATGAACTAATGAACTAATAGGTGGGAAAAAGCAGGTCTTTGTTCTCTCTAGAGTGACTCATTTCCTGTAGGTAGGGGCCATTTTATCTAGCAGAGAACTCTATCATTGAGTCACCTTCTGCCACTGTGTGGATGGCCCAAAATAGTACGATATGGGTAGTACATTGCCATTGGACACAGGGTTGGCAACTCCCAGCCCCAGCCTTAGTTTACTTTCAGTTGGTGAGTGCAGTGATGGGAGGTAATGGACCTGTTGGTATCTCCAGTGAGAGTGGAAGGTCTTGTCTGCTGCCTGTGTTTGGGGTAGGAGATGGGTCAATCAGGTTGAGACACATTATTGGTGCTACTTCAAATTCACTGGACTCCTGTCAGTGGTCACGGGTCTTCCTGTCATGTCTCTGTTAGCCTTTTCCAATATTCAGCCAAGAAAGACATACATATGAGAGATAATAAGATATATGAGATGGAAAGAAAGGAATATATGAGAGATGGAAAGAAAATGCAAGGGATTTGCAAATATGTCTGCTTTCTCATCTTTGGACACATTTTCTTGCCATCTTTCAGATAGTCTATTTAGTTATTTCCAGTTCATGTAGATGTATTTAGAGGGGAGAACAATGAAAAGGTGAGTATATACTATATTTTCCTGTGTTTTTAATTGGACTTTATACTTACAAATATAGGTGTAGTCTTGGAGGTGATAGTCAAAATATTAGAGATTATGGTATTTAGACCCCTGCTGGTCTTTCACTAAATAGGGAAAGCTGTGTACTCTATTAGTCCTAGTAACAAAAGAATAAAAGTAAGGAAAACTACTGAAAAAAAAGACTCAGAGACTCATTTTATACTTGAGTAATATGTGATACTTTTAAGAAGAAATTTACAAGCTTATCTTTTTTATTTGTCTTTTTTTTTTTTTTTTTGGTACGGGGGATCGAACTCAGGTCCTTGTGCTTGCACAGCAGGTGGTGAAACCACTGAGCTAAACCCCCAGCCAACAAGCTTATTATCTTAAATCCTCAAAGTAAAACTAAAAACTTTTGATCTCAATCTGACTTTTTGCAATCAAAATATGACATCTCAGGATACATTCCAAAATGTTCATGTTTGACCAATATTAACATACACTTTTATTCAAGTGACAAGCACATATCAATGCATTTGATATGTATATATGCACCAATACACTTTTATTTAATTATATGACAAATATTAATTAAATAATTCTATGTTTCATATTCATTTCTAGACACCAATAAACAAAAATTGAAAATTTGTTCCTTTGTAGCATTCAAGTAGGAAGAGATAAACGTTGATTTAAATGGCAAAATAAAATATATATTGTTAAGTCATATGGAAAAATTAAGCCAGGCAAGAGAGAATAAAGAGTGATTCACGGTATGGCAATTTTACATTGGGATATTAGGATTGGTCTCACTTAGGAGATATCTCCACAGAGATATGAAACACATGAGGAAGATCTATTTAGAAACATCTCTGGAAAGATGTTTGCATTAGTTTCTGATGACTGGGCTATTATAAAGACCTTCACAAGTTAATCCTGTGAATGATTAGAATACCTCAGCTCAGTTACTTAACATGCATAATTTCCCATCAGAAAGAACCATAATTAGAAATACAATTCATCAAGGCCCCAAGAAAAAGTCACAAACTAAGGTATATATTTAAAACTATTTAATTAATATTAACTAATTAAATATCAGGTACTGCCATTGTTCCCTTTATCTTAATGTTATTGAAATTTCAATGTTAAATCACAATGGCAACAACCTCCTTAAACATAAATAAACAAAAATTATCTATCTTAAAGCAGAGTGTGAAAATTGTAACTCACCAATGGGCCATGCCTGGCAACATTTTTCTTTTCTTTTTTTCTAATTTTTTTTGTTTGTTTTTACTAGTGCATGCTTGCAGTGCATAATGATTATATTCATCATGGGAAGTTGGACTAGGTCCATAGTACACTTTAATTCTTTTTACTTCCCCTTCCTCTCCTTTCTTTACCCCTTTCCTCCAGCAGAGTTGAGTATTTGGCAGGGAGACTTAATGGTGTGCAAATGCAAAAGCATCAACTACTCAGTCTTTTCCTGAAAAATATTGCTGACACCTACATGGAGACAAGTAATCTGTATTGATTAACTTAATCATTCAATAATTCAATAGTTTATTTTACAATGAATTTACTTCATTCATATGGTAGAAAATTTCTCATCTATTTTAACAAGTAATAAAGATTATTACTGGTTTAAGAATAATCATCTATAACAATAAATTTGTAATTAAAAATACTATTCTGAAAGGTATAAATCCACAAAAATAGAAAAAACTGATGAATGAATCTTTATTTTGGTATTAGCTAAACACTGTGTCCTAAATACTGAATTATGCAATACACATGCAAATAGCATTGGTATCTCAAATCTATAAATATTGAGCAAATGAAAATTAATCAAATTATATTGATCAAAATTTATTGAACCCTTGAGACATTATTCAGACAATGTTAGGGATTTTCAAAAGACTAAATCATCCTGATAAACACTAGGAGAGTATGTGATTTAGCTTCCTTATATTAACAAGATCAAATGGTCAGGGGAAGAAGAAGAATTTAGGGAGAAAGTGAAGGGATTAAAAATAGAAAAAGAGAATAATAAAGGAAAAGTTCCATTTTGTTTGTAAATTATTGTTGACAAAAATCTTTAGTCTAATTTAAAAATTTGACCCAATGCTAAAGAGGTGATGAGTCTTTCCATGAAGGTCATTTTACCTGGATTACAATCTAGCTACTTCACTTTACAGGGTGATCTGCTGTAATTATCTCAAGAATTATCATTTTACCTTTTCAGATACAAAGAATTCCCCATCTTCCTAAGTTTTATGATGGAATGCGAACACTTTCTTTAACATTGTTTATTTGTTTTGTTTTGATTTTCACTATTTAGAAACTGCAAATTGAACAAGAATGAAAGGGATGAGGATTGATCATACAATTCTCTGTAATAAATGAGACCTTACTGATCTTCATTTTCAGAATGAAAAAATAAGCAGAACTTATAAATATTTTTAACTATTAAGAAAGCTTAGAGCATAATGTAACAACTGAGAGTATTGCCTATTTTGTTGACTCATTATTTTGCAATATTTGCATGACTTTAATCTCTTCACAAAAGCTTTTACAAACATAGTCAAAATTCATTGTGGATCCTTCCTCATTCTCTCCCTTCTGCTTCTTCACATAACTACTACCCTAAAGTCATTCCATTTATTACTAGTTATACACTCATGGGTTCAGAACATTCCACCACAGAACAAGATACTGTGGCATTAGAGAAAACAGCAGAAGAGTCACTGTCACTTTCTCTTACCCCTTGGAGCAAGTCACAAACCATTCATTCCAGAGGATCCCTCCTTTTGAAAGAAATTCTGAAGCACAAGGACACAAAGAAGAATCTGAACAAATGGGACTTACTAGTCATACCTCTTCTCAAATATATATCCACTTCATCAAATTACTCATGGAATACACAAGTTGCCCTGGTCTTGTCTTTTTGGCCCCTGCTCCCTTATAAAATCTTCTGTGTCACATGCAACTTATGTTAATACATTTTTGTTTGTCTCTTGCCATTTTGTCCTTCATTATAAATGTCTTAGCCATGGGTAAGGAAAATAAATTTTTATCCCCTACAATACCACATTACTATGTAGTTTTAACTAATATAGACCTATTTCCTGTATTTTAATGGCTCTACAGAAATCTATGGATTAAATATCTCCATATTAATTTCTCATATTCATGTTAGTGACCATTCAGATTATTTCCACTTTTTCATTTGTATAAACATTCCTACAAATATATTCTTGTCCACAAATATCTAGGTATATGTGCATGAATTCCTATATAGTATATACCTAGACTTGATGTGTTAATTTGTAGAAATTACTATCAGATTACTGTCACAAGAAATTATAGTGATTATTTTGATTTTTAAATTTCAATTTGTCTACTTTGGCTTCTGAACTTGTTACAGCCGTGGCTCAATTTTCCCAAAACGGTAGGTTCTAAATGGTGTCTTTGCCTACCGAATTAGAAATTTGTTCATGTTTTATGACTTCCTTGTAGATTTGGACACAGTTATGATCATTATCACTATCTTTTTCTTGTAGATAATGATTTTTGGTCTCTCTGCTCCTCTGTCATCTCCTCCTCCTTGCCTCCCTCCCTCTTGGTGATTTTAATATTTATTTATTTTTTAGTGTTTTATAATATCAGTACCATATGTCTAACTGTAAAAACAAAACCTTTGCACTGCTCAGAATTTAGTCTATTTCCTGAGTCAAGGATTCTACTTTCACAATTTCTGAGGTGAGAAAAATCAATCATAGTTTATTTAGCAATTGTTATATTCTATTTTATTTCTCTGAAAGAGCTATTGTGTGTGACTTGGAAATTCTAATTCCCTTTTTCTCTCAACTTCAAGGTTTTTTCCCCATCTATTCATCTCTCTGTGCTGCACTTTAGTTAGTTTCCTCCGGTCTATCTACCAGTTACTAATTCCTTTTTAAAATGGTGATTAATATTATATTTAACTCATTTGTTGTTTGCTTTTCTAATTTTAATTACTTCAAATTTTCTTTATATTGTATTTCATTTCACATGTTCTTTCAAGTATGTTTGCTAAGTTTCATCTTTTCTTATATTATTTTTTGGTTTTGATTGTTTCATTCATTGATTTTTTTTCATTTAATAGTTATTTCTCTACTATCTACTAAGTGCAAAACACTGTATTATGGTAAATGATAAATCGCTGAACAAAGCAGACAAGGCCATCACTTCCATAGAGATAAAGACCACTGAGATAAAGACCAGCTATTCCAATATTCTGTAGGTTTTTTTTTTTTTTTTTACCATGAATAGCTGTTGGACTTTGTCAAATGTTTTTTCTGCATCTATTGAGATGATAGTATGGTTTTTGTCTTTGGTTCTATTAATATAGTTTATTACATTTGTTGATTTGCATATACTGAACCATCCCTATATCATTTTTTAAAAATTCTTTTATTGGTACATTTTAGGTATACAACACAATTACATTTCTCTTTGAGAACTTGTACCTTTACATGATGCATCCTGGTTCTTATTTTTTCCCCATTCCTAGCCTCTCTTCAACCACTCTACCCTTCCCTATTTACAAAGACTTTATTTCCATTTTTTCCGTTTCTCACCATTTTTCCTTTCCCTTCTTTCCTTTCCCCTGCCCCTCTCACTACCCCTACCCCTTTGGGCCTTTTCTTCCTATTTTGCATTATCGATTATTCACTCTAATAATTGGTACATTTTAGGTATACAATATAATGACATTCATTGTTGGAAATTTTCACCTTTACATAATCTCTCTTGCTTCTTATTTTTCACCCTTGCCCAGCCCTGCCTTCAACCCCTCCATTCCTCCCTATTTACAAAGATTTTGTTCCTGTTTTTGCATTTTCTCATATTAATTCCATACTCTTCTTTCCTTTCCCCTACCCCTCCCACTTCCTTCCCCTTTGGCCCTTTTCTTCCTATTTCACATTACCTATTATAAATTTTAGTCTTTATTTATACTTTTAGTTTCTCACACCAGAGAAACTATTTGGTAATTATACATGTGTGTCCTATTTATTTCACTTAAGAGTATGACCTCAATGTGCATCCATTTAGCTATAAATGTCTCTAATTTCTCATTTTTTATGTCCGAGTAGTACTTCATTTTATAAAAAAAAACCCACGTTTTTCTTATCCAGTCTCCAGTTGATGGGCATTTGGGCTGTTTCCAAGTTTTAGCTATCACAGACTGTGCTGCTATGAATATGGGTGCACATATATCACTGTGCTATGATTCTTTTAATTCTTTGGGGAAGATTCCAGGAGTGGAATAGCAGGGTCAAATGGGACTTCCAGTCCTAGTTGTTTGAAGTACCTCCATATTGATTTCCACAGTGGTTGCACCAGTCTATAATCCCACCAGCAGTGGAGCAGAGTTCCTCTTTCCCCACAGCCCCGCCAGCATTTGTTATCGGTTGATTTCATGATAGCAGCCATTCTTTCTGGAGTGAGGTGGAATCATAGTGTTGCTTTCATTTGCATCTCTCAAATAGCCAGTGATGTTGAACATTTTTTTATGTATTTATTTCCTATTCCTACTTTCTTGTCTGAGAAATGTCTGTTCATTTCAGATGCTCATTTTCAGATTGGGTCTTTAAATTTGGGAGGTCTGGTCCTTTTAAGTTCACCTTTGTCTGAGGAAAAACAGGTGAAGATATTTTCCCACATTGTGGGTTGTCTCTTCACACTGCTGGTAGTTTCTTTTGCTGTGCAGAAGCTTTTTAATAAGAAGAGATCCCACTTGGTGATTGTTTGTGCTAATTCACAGGCAACTGAGATTTTGTTCATAAAATCTTTTCCTATACCGATGTCTTCAAGAGTTCTACCTAACCTCTGTTCCAACTGGTTCAGAGTTTCTATTTTAATATTTAGATCTTTAATCCTTTTCAATTTTATTTTAGTGCATGGTGAGAGATATAGGTCTAGTTTTAATCTTTGGCAAGTTGAATCCAATTTTTCCAGCACCCTTTATTAAAGAGTTTATCTTTCCTTCAGTGAGGGTTTTTGGCTCCTTTATCAAAAATAAGATGGCCAAGTGTGTCTGGCATTGTTTCTGCATCTTCTAATCTGTTCCACTGGTCCTCAGGTCTGTTTCTTTGCCAGTACCATGCTGTTTTTATTACAGTAGTTTTGTAGTATAGTTGCATATTGGGGATTGTGATACCCCCTGCCATGTCTCTGTTATCTAGAATTACTTTTGCTATTCTGGGTCTCTTCTTGTTCCAAATGAATTTTTGGATTGGTTTCTCAAGGTCCATGAAGTATACTTCAGGGATCTCAATTGGAATTGCATTGAATCTATATAGCAGTTTTGGAAGTATGGCCATTTTCACTATATTAATCCTTCCTACCCAGGAGCAGGGGATGTCTGTCCATTTTCTGATATCATCTTCAATCTCTCATTTCAGAGTGCCATAGTTTTCAGAGAAGAGATCTTTGATTTCTTTCATTAGGTTGATTCCTAGGTATTTCAGTGTTTTGGATGCTATTGTGAAAGTAACTGTTTGCCCTATTTCTCTCTCAGTGAGTCTGTCATTCGTGAAGAGGAAAGCTATTGGTTATTGTGTGTTGACCTTGTAACCAGCTGCTCCACTGAATTTGGTTATTAAGCCTAGAAGACTTTTGGTGGAGTTCTTGGGGTCTTCTATATAGAGTATCATGTCATCTGCAAATAATGACAGTTTGAATTCTTCATTTCCTATCTTCATTCCTCTTGTATCTTTCTCTTGTCTAATTGCTGTGGCTAATGTTTCCAAAACTGTAGTGAACAAGAGTGGAAATAGTGGACATCTTTGTCTAGTTCTTGATTTTAGTGTGACGAATTTCAGTTTTTGATCATTTAGTGTGATATTGGCTGTTGGCTTTTCATAGATGGCTTTTATCAGTTTGAGGTAAAGACCATCTATTCCAATTTTTTGTAGGGTTTTTATCATAAATGCATGTTGGATTTTGTCAAATGCTTTTTCTGCGTCTATGGAGATAATCATATGGTTTTTGTCCTTGGCTCTATTGATATAGTGTATTAAATTGATTGATTTGCTTATATTGAACCATTCCTGTATCCCTGGGATGAATCCCACTTGATCAGGGTGTATGATCTTCTTGATGATCTTCAGCATTCTATTTGCCAGTATCTTATTAAGGACTTTTGCATCTATGTTCATTAGTGAGATTAGCCTATAGTTCTCCTTATCAGTTGGGTCTTTCTCTGATTTGGGGATCAAGGTTATGCTTTCTTCCAGGAATGAATTTGGGAGTATTGCTTCCCTTTGAATTTCATTGAAGAGTTTAAATAGTAGTGGCAATAGTTCCTCTCTAAATGTCTTATAGAATTCAGCAGTGATGCCATCAGGGCCCGGGCTTTTCTTAGTTGTTAAGCTTCTTATTACGTTTTCAATTTCATTGGATGATACTGGGTTGTTTAGTATTTTGAGGTCTTCTTCATTCAACTTTGATAATTCATATGTATCTAGCTATCTCTCCATTTCTTCTTTGTTTTCCTTCCTATTGGCAAATAAGTCTGGAAGTAGGTATTTGTGATCCTCTGGATTTCTGTTGAGTCTGTTGTAATTTCACCCTTTTCATTCCTAATTTCATGGATTTGGGCCTTTTCTTTCCTTTTTCTGATAAGGTTGGTTAAGGGTTTGTCAATTTTGTTGATTCTTTCGAAGAACCAACTCTTGGCTTCACTGATTTTTTGTATCGTTCTCTTAGTCTCCATTGCATTGATTTCTCCTCTGATCTTTGTAATTTCCTCCCTTGTATGAGATTTGGGGTTGTCCTGCTCTTCTTTTTCTAGAAGCTTGAGGTTCAGCATCAGGTTGTTTAATTGGGCTCGTTCTCTTTTCCTAATATGCATATTCACTGCTATGAATTTCCCTCATAAGACTGCTTTCATTGTGTCCCATAGATTCCGATATGTTGCATTGTCATTGTCATTTAATTGAAGGAACTGTCTGATTTCTTCTTTAATTTCCTCTGTGACCCATTGGTTATTCAGAAGTGTGTTGTTCAATTTCCACATGTTTATGAAATTTTTTGAGTTTATTTTACTATGGATCTCCAATTTCATTGTACTATGGTCTGATAATATACAGGGGATAACTTCAATTCCTTTGCACTTACTTAAACATGTTCTATGTGTGAGTATGTGGTCTATTTTGGAGAATGACCCATATGAAGCTGAGAAGATTGTATGTTTTGATTTTGTGTGGTGGAAGACTCTGTAAACATCGGTTAAGTTCTTTTGTTCAAGAGTTCGATTGAGTTCTAGTATTTCATTACTTATTTTTTGTCTAGTTGATCTATCTATTTTTGACAATGGGTTATTGAGGTCCCCCACTACAATTGTATTAGTGCATATATGACTTTTCATGTCCATTATTATTTGTTTTATATAGTTGGGCACACTAGTGTTTGGTGCATAGATATTTATGATTGTCATCTCTTCCTCATGGATTTTTTCCTTTGCAAGGATATAGTGTCCTTCTTTGTCTCTCTTAATCCATGTTGGTTTGAAATACACTTGATCTGCAAAGAGGATAGCTACTCCTGCTTTTTGGGGGGGTTCCTGCCGCATGGAGTATTGTTTTCCACCCTTTAACTTTTAGTCTGTGAGTTTCATTTTGAATTAAGTGTGTTTCTTGTATGCAGTATATTGTTGGATTTTGCTTCTTGACCCATCCTGCCAGTCTGTTTCTTTTGATTGGTGAATTGAGACCATTAACATTGATGGTTATAACTGTAACGTATTGACTTATCATTGCCATGACTTTTTCTTTTTATTGAGTTCTCCCCCTTTACATTTAATTTCTTGTCATGCCAGATGGTTTCATTCTGCTTTGCTTCCTGGCATTGTGTTCATCAATGTCTGTTCCTAGGATATTGTGTAAAATTCTTTGGAGTGCTGGTTTGGTATTCACGAAGTTCCTAAGGTGCTCTTTGTCATGAAAGTATCTTATTTCTCCATCCATTTTGAAATGTAGTTTTGCAGGGTACATCAATCTGGGTTGGAGGCTGTTTTTTTTAGGGCTTGGAATGTGTCACTCCAAGCTCTTCTTGCCTTGATGGTTTGTGTTGAGAAGTCTGCTGTGATTCTGATGGGCTTTCCTTTGTATGTGTTTTGTTTCTTTTCTCTGCTTATAGAACTTTATTCTTCTGTTGAGTTTCTGGAATCTTAACAATTATATGCCTCTGTGTAGATTTTTTGATCAAGGCTATTTGGAGTCCTATATGCCTCACTTATCTGTATGTCAAGTTCTTTTCTCTTGCTTGGGAAGTTTTCTGCCTTTACTTCTGTGAAGATTTTTTTTTTTATGTCATCTGCACTCTCTCCTGTTTCTTCATTGACTCCAATCAGTCTTGTGTTATTCTTCTTTGCATCATCTAGCAGCTGCTGGATTGACTTCTCATGTTCCCTTATAATTTTGATGCAATTTTTCTTTTCCTTGTCACTAATTGCCATCTTATCTTCTATATCTGAAATTCTGTCCTCACATTGGCTCATTCTACTGTGTAGACTTTCAATGGAGTTTTTCATGTCCTGGAAATCTATTTGCATCTGTTTTGTGGATTCCATTTTTTTCCTATTTTTGGATTCCATCGTATTCCTCAGCTCCTCTCTAGATGTATCAATCATGTCTTGCACTAGGAGCACAATTTCTCCTGTTATCTGAGAAATTATTTCTGATTTCATTTTTTCTAGATCCCCTTTTGTTGCCAGTTCAGTGGGTCCAGGTGGTTGAGTATCAGAGTGTTCTATCTCATTTCCCTTTGGGGTTGCTGTAGGTGATCTGGAAGTCTGATTTTGAGACTTATTTATATGTTTTCTCATTTTGACCGGGAGGGGGTGCTGTTGGCGCCTGCAAGGATTACCTCCTCTAAGTTGGGAGAGTTGGGACATGGGCCGGGAGCAGTGGTAGGGATGGTGGCCCAAAAGCCCTTTCCTCTGGGCTGGGAGCAGCGGGAGGGATGGTGGCCGGGAAGTCCCTACCTCTGGGCCAGGAGTGGCCGGACTCAGTACCATGGTCTGGTGGTCCCGTGTCCTCTGCATCTTTGTAGTGTGGAACCAGGTGGCTGTACAGAGAAGAGGCCAAAGGAGCGGGGGTGGAGTCCAGCGGATTGCTGCTGGAGTGCAGGCTGATTCGGTGTTTCAGTTGGGGACCTAGTGACAGTGTCCGCAGACCTGACTGTATTTGGTGTTTTTTGCATGACTCCATCCCTACATCTTTGGTATGATCCTACTTGGCTATGGTTTGTGACCTTCTTGATGATTTACTTCATTCTGTTTTCCAGTATCTCATTGAGGATTTTTGCATCTATGTTTATTAGGGAGATTGCCCAATATTTCTCTCTTTGGTTGGATCCTTCTCTGCTTTTGGTATCAGGGTAATGCTTGCTTCTAGGAATGAATTTGGGAGTATTGCCTTCCTTTCAATTTCATTAATGAGTTTGAGAAGTACTGACATCATTAGTTCCTCTCCAAATTTCTTGTAGAATTCAGCAGTGAATTCATCAGGGCCTGGACTTTTTTTTGTTGGTAGGTTTTAATTACATCTTCAATTTCATTAACTGATATTGGTTTACTTTGAATTTCTGTATCTTCTTTGTTCAGCTTTGGTAATTTATATGTATCCAGGAATCCTTCCATTTCTTTCATGTTTTCTATCATATTAGAATACAGGTTCTCAGAGTAGGTTTTGGTGATCTTCTGGATTTCTGCAGGATCCTCTGTGATTTCACCATTTTCATTCCTAATTGCATGGAGTTGAGTAAACCATTCTATTCTGATATTTATAACACTTGATTTGTCAGCCTCTGAATATCTTCTTCAAGTTTTCTAAAGATTTTCTTTACGTGGCTCTAATTGAAAGCTGGTTTTTATTTTTTGATCATCCATACTAGTAATATGTTTCAGAGTGGTGGTTACTTTTATCTTTTATCTTCATAGCTTCAGTTGGAGAGGTAAAATATTTTTCTCTCTTCCTTTCCTGAATTCTCAGTTGGAGCAGATCCCTATAACAAAAGACTGATGAAAAACAAGGGCGGAGGATTTAGCTCAGTTGTGCCACCATCTGCATTGTAACTGCAAGGTCCAATGTTCCATCCCTGGTACCAAAAAAAAAGAAAAGAAAAGTAAAGTAAAGAAAAGAAAAACAAACAAGTTTATTAATAAGTACGTCTTATTTCAGTTAAGTTACCATGAAGTTTCAACTTGAATGGCTTTGGGATCCATCTCAGGGATTAGTGGAGCACACATCTAGATTTCTCTGGGTGGGTCTGGGAGGCAAGGCCTTTGGATCTATGTCCAGTTCTTGCCAGTTCCATGCTGACACTCTGGTCCTACTCTGTTTCCTGGCTGCCATAAACTAAGTAGCTTTGCTGCATCATGCCCTTCCACTATGTTTCAGCCTTTGAATCAATGAATTTTGAATTCAAACCATGAGCAAATTAAATCACTCCTTTAAATTACTGATTTTTTTTTCAGCAATGAGAAAGCTGATTAATACACATCTTGTGTATACATAAAAGTTTCTCAGGAGTGAGTAAACCTGAAAGAGATGACTTAGAGTTCAGGCTTAAATATCTTTTTTAAAAAAATCAATTTTATTGATACATTTTAGGCATACAGTATAATGACATTCATCATTAGAAATTTTCACCTTTACATAATCTCTCTTGGTTCTTATTTTTTCTCCATTCCCCTGCCCTCCCTTCAACTGCTCCATCCCTTCCTATTTACAAAGACTGTTTCCATTTTTTCATTTTCTCATATTAATTCTTCTTTCCTTTTCCTTCTTTCCTCTCCCCTACTCCTCCCGCTTCCCCTTTCCCTTTGCCTCTTTTCTTCCTCTTTCACATTATCTATTATACCTTTTAGTCCTTATTTATACTTTGAGATTTAAATAACTTCTTAAAGTGAAACAAAAAAAGAATGGTGTTGAGGAGGCTAGAAATTGGGAGATGATCAGGAACAGCAAGTAAATGATTATGAGATTTGTTTTTCAAATTTAAAGTGGTGCCTCTTTAAAGACTAGTGATTTAAGATCATCCTCCTCTCTGATATAGCTAGGGAGACACCATTGCAAATGGAGAATTTCTTTATAGATACAAATTTCTTCTATAAAAGGATAACTTCTACTTTGTTTTCAGAGCTTCTATTATGTCTACACTTTCTCAAAATAATAAACTAAAACTAATCCTTATGCCAAAAAGGTCTATGTTAGGGTGGCATGTTATGGTTCCCTCCACTGCTTAACTATGACATTTACTTTACTTCTTCCAAAACTCCAAGATTGAATCTTATATCATCAGCTTATATGGTACAGTAATGCCAGATGTAGTAAGTAAAGAAATAAAATGCATGATTAAATTAGAATTTCAGATGAATAAATATATTTTAAATATTAGGATGTGCCAAAGAAAAACAAATAATTTCAAATTTAAAAGAGTACCCTATATTTTTTCTAACAGTCCTACATAAAATACTTTCACTGCTGTTATTTGAAGATAGCATTCAATTTTTGTTGAAGAATTAAACTCATTTTTCTCACCTATTATTTTTTCCTATTATTCTGTTCTTGGAAATTTTGCTATTCCCAAAAATGACTTTTCCAAAATTCTGTAAACTAAATATAGACCTTCTCTTCTGCACTGATTTCATCACCTACAGAACCTTATCTCATGACCATATGTCAGATTTCCCTATTACTAATAGCTACATGATTCCATAGTAACAGTTTCAAAAATTCTACTCTGAAGGTATCACATCCTAAATTCACAATTCACTGCTTTATTATTCTGACCTCTATAATAATTCCATATCAACCAGGCCAAAATAAGCCAGTATTGTAACTTCTTTACTTTCCCTTATCACTCTCATAGCCTCTTTTCTTTGCATACTCAATTTACAATTATGATATATCATTATAATCACATCTCTTTTGTGTTTATATTTTCAAGTATTTTGTTTCCTCTTGCATGGTTGTATTTGCTAGCAAAACCATAGCCTTGATTAAGCTAACTGTGAACATATTCCACACTATATCACGTAGCTAAATGCTACTGACAGAACCATACAATTTTGTGAAATGTTTCACTATAATTCAGGCACTTAATTTCAAGTAATTCTGTAGGGATTCCTAACATATTTTCCTCATATGTTCACTTTTCTAGGAAAGTATTTTATGTATCTTACTTCCTTCTCAAACTTTCAACCTTCACCACCAATCTGCTAATAAGCGAAGTAAAATTGAAAAAAATCGTTCTAGTTAGCAACAGGAAAATAATTGTTGACCTTCATAAGAGCTTCTTTATTAGACTGAAGGGGGAAAAATCCTTTCCATAACTGGTGACAAATTATTAAATTAAATGTAGACAAAGCTTTCCAGAGCTGTTACTAAAAACAGAAATAGAAATGAGTCAATAGCCGAAGAGAAATATGGATCAAATGTCTTTTGTAATGACATAAATTATAGAGTGTTTGATGAAAATGATTCTATAGTTAAGAAAAGCCTGCTTATAAGTTGCTTAGATGTGACCACTTTCCCTCCCCTCCAAGGCTCCAAAATCCCTTGATTTTTTTACTTAATCCAGGGGCTACTTATTAGGGCTTAGTCTTTTATGTACTTTTATTTACTTTTCCGGATGATCTTATTCAGGTATTGAAAACCACATATACACAAATGATTCCAAAGTTTGTATTGATAGCCTGGTAGACTCCATCTAACTCTAACTTCGCATTTCTCAATGTTTATTGCCAGGTCTCCTTGATGACACTGAGTATCTCAAACAATAATATTTCTGAAACTCAGTTTTATTCACCTTACATCAATTGCTCTCTTTGTCTTCAATATCTCAGCTTAATGGTTATACAGTGGTTGCATCTTTTGGTTGAAGTAGAAAATTTTGATATTATTATTAGTATTATCATTATTATTATTATTATTATTATTATTACGTTTCAGGTCCTATTCACAGTTTTGAAGTAATCTTCTTGTAGCTACTTCCAAAATATTTTTTAAAATTTCACTTTTAGTAGCCTGGTCCAATTCACCATCTTTTCTCTTTAGATTATTATAATAACCTCTAATTATTCTCTCTTCTTCTATTGTTTCTTTTTTTTCCATTAAATTAATTGGTATATTTTAGGTATGCAGTACAGTTACATTCATCTTTGGGATCTTGTACCTTTACATGATGTATCTTGGTTCTTATTTTACCCCCATTTCCCTGCCCTGCCTTAACCCCCTCCATCCTTCCCTATTTACAGACTTTGTTTCCATTTTTTCCTTTTCTCATAGTTTTTCTTTTCCCTTCTTTCCTTTCCCCTACCCTTCCTACTTCTTCTACTCCTTTAGACCTTTTCTTCCTATTTTATATTATCAATAACACCACTTGAGCCTTATTTACACTTTAAGTTTTTCACAATACAGATAAAAACAACACTGAGATTGCACCTTACCCCAGAAAGAATGCCTGCTATCAAGAAATCAACCAATAACAAATGTCAGGGGGCTGGCAGAGAAAGGAACACTTGTCCATTATTGGTGGGAGTGCAGACGTGCAACCACTGTTGAAATCAATATGGGGATACTTCAAAAAACTAAGATTAGAGGTTCCTATTTTTCTTTTTACTCCCCTTTGAACACAAAATCCAGAGTCCTTATTTTAAAATAAAAATCAATTTATTCTATTAGGTCTGGTTTATGTCTCCTTTACTCAATGTATGTTCCCAATATTCAACATAGGTTCTGTCTGGCATTGAATGAATGTAAATTCTTTTACAGTGATATTCTAGTTACTTGAAGCTTTTGGTTGAGGGCCTGTTTCTCTGATTTGGATACCTGTCATTTCCTTTTTTCTTTCTCCAGTGGTCTGGATAAAATTCCAGTACCCTGTTGAATAGAACTGGTGAAAGTAAGTGTGTTTGCTTTGCATTACTATTGTGAAATAGCTGAGGTGATTTATAAAGAGGTTTATTTAGCTCAGTTTGGGTGCTCAAAATCAAAATAGCACATTGCAGGCTTGATCTTTTTCTTTATTAATTTTATTGGTACATTTTAGTTATACGGTATAATGACATTCATGATTGGAAATTTGTAACTTTACATAGTCCATCTTGGTTCTTACTTATTCCCCATTCCTCTGCCCTCCCTTAAACACCTCCACAACTCCCTATTTACAAAGATTTTGTTTCCATTATTTCATATTAATTCCATTCCCTTCTTTCCTTTCCCCTACCCTACTCACTTCCCATTCCCCTTTGCCACTTTACTTCTCATTTCGCATTATCTATTATACCTCTTAGTACACTTTCAGTTTCTCACACTAGAGAAACTATTCGGTATTTACAAATGTGTATCCTATTTATTTCACTTAAGAGTATTGCCACAATGTGCATCCATTGAGCTAAAATGTCTCTAATTACTCATTTTTTATGTCTGAGTAGTACTCTATTTTATAAAAAAAACCCACATTTTTCTTATCCAGTCTCCAGTTGATAGGCAATTGGGCTGCTTCCAATTTTTAGCTATTACAAACTGTTCTGCTATAAACATGGGTGCATATATATCACTGTGGTAAGATTCTTTTAATTTTTGGGGGAAGATCCCCAGCAGGGGAATAGCTTGGTCAAATGGGACTTCCAGTCCTGGTTCTTTGAGGTATCTCCATACTGATTTCCACAGTGGTTGCACCAGTCTACACTCTCCCCAGCAGTGGAGCAGGGTTCCTCTTTCCCCACAGCCCTGCTAGCATTTGTTATTGGTTGATTTCATGATAGCAGCCATTCTTTCTGGAGTGAGGTGAAACTCAGCATTGTTTTCATTTACATCCTTTGAATGACCAGTGATGTTGGACATTTTTCATACATTTATTTATATTTTTATTTCTTTGTCTGAGAAATGTCTGTTGATTTTAGATGCTCATTTTTCAGATTGGGTCTTTAAATTTGGGAGGTCTGGTTTTTTAAAGTTCTTTATAGATTCGAAATAGTAGACCTTTGTCTGAGGAAGAGCAGGTGAAGATTTTTTCCCACATTGTGGGTTGTCTCTTCACACTGCTGGTGGTTTCTCTTGCTGTGCAGAAGCTTTTTAATAAGAAGAGATCCCACTTGGTGATTGTTTGTGCTAGTTCATGGGAAACTGAGATTTTGTTCAAAAAATCTTTTCCTACAACAATATCTTCAAGAGATCTACCTAACTTCTGTTCCAGCTGCTTCAGTGTTTCTTTTTTAATATTTAGATCCTTAATCCATTTTGATATTAGTTCAGTGCATGGTGAGAGATATAGGTCTAGTTTTAATCTTTGGCAAGTTAAAACCCAATTTTTCCAGCACCATTTATTAAAGAGGTTATCTTTCCTCCAGTGAAGGTTTCTGGCACCTTTGTCGAAGATGAGATGGCTGAGTGTGTTTGAAGTTGTTTCTGCATCTTCTAATCTGTTCCATTGGTCCACAAGTCTGTTTCTTTGGCAGTACCATGCTGTTTTTATCCCAGTAGCTTTGTAGTATAGTTTCAAGTAGGGAATTGTGATATCCCCTAATGTGTCTCTGTTGCCTAGAATTGCTTTGCTATTCTGGGCCTCTTCTTATTCCAAATGAATTTTTAATCTTTTTTCTCCATGTCAGTGAAGTATACTGTTGGAATTTCAATTGGGTTTGCATTGAATCTATATAGCAGCTTTGCAAGTATGGTCATTTTCACTATGTTGATTCTTCCTACCAAGGAACAAGGGATGTCTTTCCATTTTGTGATATCATCTTCAATCTCTCGTTTCAGAGTGCTGTAGTTTTCAGAGAAGAAGTCTTTGATTTCTTTTGTTAGGTTGATTCTTAGGTATTTCAGTTTTTTGGATGTTATTGTGAAAGGACTTGTTTGCCCTATTTTCCTCTCAGTGAGTCTGTTGTTCATGTGGAGGAAAGCTATTGATTTTTGTGTTGACCTTGTATCTAGTGACTTTACTGAATTTGGTTATTAAGTTCAGAAGACTTTTGGTGGAGTTCTTGGGGTCTTCTATATAGAGTATCATGTCATCTGCAAATAATGACAATTTGACTTCTTCCTTTCTTATCTTTATTTCTTTTATATGTTTCAATTGTCTGATTGCTGTGGCTAATGTTTCCAAAACTATATTGAACAGAAGTGATGATAGTGGACATCCTTGTTTTGTTCCTGATTTTAGTGTGAAGAATTTCAGTTTTTGACCATTTAGGATGATATTGGTTGTTGGTTTTTCATAGATGGCTTTTATCAGATTGAGATAGAGACCATCTATTCCAATTTTTGAAGGTTTTTTTAGTATAAATGTGTGCTGGATTTTGTCAAATGCTTTTTCTGCATCTATTGTGGTGATCATATGATTTTTGTTCTTGGCTCTATTGATATGGTGTATTACATTGATTGATTTACATATGTTGAACCATCCTTGCATCTCTGGGATGAATCCCACTTGATCAGGGTGTATGATCTTCTTGATGATCTTCTGCATTCTTTTTGCCAGTATCTTATTAAAGATTTTTGCATCTGTGTTCATTAGTGTGATTGGCCTATAGTTCTCTTTTTCAATTGGGTCTTTCTCTGCTTTGGGGATCAAGGTAATGCTTGCTTCCAGGAATGAATTCAGGAGTATTGCTTCCCTTTCAATTTCCTTGAATAGTTTAGAGAGTATTGGCAGTAGTTCCTCTGTAAGTGTCTTTTAGAATTCAGCAGTGAAGCCATCAGAACCCGACCTTTTCTTAGTCAGTAAGATTTTAATACATTTTTAATGTCATTTATTGATATAGGGTTTAGAATTTTTAGGTCATCTTCACTTAACTTTGGTAATTCATATGTGTCTAGGAATCTGTCCATTTCGTCTGTGTCTTCCATTTTATTGACATATAGGTTCCTGAAGTAGGTATTGATTATCCTCTGGATTTCTGCTGGGTCTGTTGTAATTTCACCCTTTTCATTCCTAGTTGCATGGATTTTGGCCTTTTCTTTTCTTTTTCTGATAAGGTTGGCAAAATTTTTGTCAATTTTGTTTATTCTTTTGAAGAACCAACTCTTTGTTTCATTGATTTTTTTTATCATTCTCTCAGACTCCATTGCATTGATTTCTGCTCTGATCTTTATAATTTCCTCCCTTGTATGAGCATTGTGTTTGTCCTTCTCTTCTTTTTCTAAAAGCTTGAGGCTCAGCATCAGGCGTTTTAATTGAGCTTGCTCTGTTCCTAATATGAGTATTCACTACTATGAATTTCCTTCATAATACTGCTTTCATTGTGTCCCATAGATTCCAATATGTTGTATTGGCATCGTCATTTAATTGTGGGAACTGTCTGATTTTTCTTTAATTTGTTCTGTGACCGATAGGTTATTGAGAAATGTGTTGTTCACTTTCCATGTGTTTATGAAATTCTTCAGGTTTCTTATGCTATTGATCTCTAATTTCATCACAGTATGGTCCGATAATATGGTCTGATAATATACAGAGGATATCTTCAATTCCTTTGCACTTACTTAAACATGTTCTATGAGTAAGTATGTGGTGTATTTTGGAGAACAAGCTGTGCAGCTAAAAAGTACGTGTATTTTGATTTTGTGGGGTGGAACACCCTGTAAACATTGGTTAAGCTGATTTTTTCAGAGTTTGATTGAGTTCTAGTATTTCGTTGTGGTGTTGTGGTTTTTTTTTTTTGGTCTAGTTGATCTATTTGTGACAGTGGGGTACTGAGGCCCCCACTACTATTGTATTAATGCTCATTTGATTTTTCATGTCCATTAGTATTTGTTTTATATAGTTGGGTGCACTAGTGTTTGGTGCATAGATATTTATGATTGTCCTCTCTTCCTCTTGGATTGTTCCCTTTACAAGGATGTAGTGTCCTTCTTTGACTCTCTTAATCAGTGTTGGATTTAAATCCACTTGATTTGCAAAGAGGATAGCAACTCCAGCTTTTTTTTTGATTCCTGTCACATGGAGTATTATTTTCTACCCTTTACCTTTTAATCTATGAGTTTCTTTTTGAATTAAGTATGTTTCTTGAATGCAGCATATTCTTGGATCTTGCTTCTTGACCCATTCTGGCAGTATATTTCTTTTGATTGGTGGATTGAGACCATTAATACTGATGGTTATAACTGATATGTATTGATTTATCATTGTCATAACTTTTTCTTTTTCTTAGAGTCTCCTCCTTTGCATTTAGTTTCTTGTCATGCCTGATGGATTCATTCTGATCGGCTTCCTGGGGCTGTGTCCTAATTATCCTTTCGTAGGATAGTGTCTAAAATTTTTTGGAGTGCTTGTTTGGTATTCATGATGTTCATAAGGTGCTCTTTGTCATGAAAGTATCATATTTCTCCATTAATTTTGAAAGATAGTTTTGCAGGGTACATCAATCTGGGTTGGAGGCTGCTTTCTTTTAGGGATTGAAATACATCACTCCAAGCTCTTCTTGCTTTGTTGGTTTGTGTTGAGAAGTCTGCTGTTATTCTGATGGGCTTTCCTTTGTATGTGATTTGTTTCTGTTCTCTAACTGCTTGTAGAATTTGGTTCTTCTCTTGGGATTATGTAACCTTGATTATTACATGCCTATGTATAGATTTTTTTCATCAAGGCTACTTGGAGTCGAATATGCCTCACTTATCTCTATGTCAAGATCTTTTCCCCTGCTTGGGAAGTTTTCTGCCATCACTTCTGTGAACATTTTCTTTATGTCATCTGCACTCTCTCCTGTTTCTTCTTTGACTCTGATCAGTCTGTTATTCTTCTTTGCCTCATTTAGCAGCTGCTGGATTGATTTCTCCTTGTCTCTTACCATTTTAAAGACATTTTTCTTTTTCAGGTCACTAATTGCAAACTTATCTTCTGTATCTGAAATTCTGTCCTCATGTTGGCTCATTCTGATTTGTAAACTTTCAAAGGAGTTTTTAATCTCCTGGAAATCTGTTTGCATCTGTTTTATGGATTCCTTTTGTTTCCTATGTTGGGTTTCTATCATGTTCCTCAGCTCCTCTATTTTTTTTTATCTGTGTCCTCTCTAGATTTATTAATCCTGTCTTGTACTATGAGCACAATCTCTGCTGTTATCTGAGAAATTATTTCATTTTTTCCAGATCATCTTTTGTTGCCAGTTCAGGGAGTCCAGGTTGTTCAGTATCAATTGTTCCATCTCATTTCACTTTGGGGTTGCCTTAGGTTATCTGGAAGTCTGGTTTTGATACTTGTTTATGTGTTTTCTCATTTCTACAAGGGGGCTGTTTGTGCTTCTGGCACCTACTTGGCTCACCTCGGTGCTGGGGAGGGCTCTGCTCCTTGATGTTTGGGGTGGTGATATGGTGGCCTGAAAGGCTCAGCTCTTTGGCACTGGGTGGGGCTCTGCTCCTTGGCACTTGGGGAGGTGGTACAGTGGATGGAAAGGCTCACCTTCTAGGATCTGTGTAGGCTCTGCTACTCAGTACTGTGGGTTGTGGTATGGTGGCTGGAAGGGAGCAGTTCCTCCGTGCTGGGGGTTGGCTGCTCTGCTCTTCAGTGCTCAGGGTGATGGTAAGGTGGCCTGAAAGGCTCACTTCTTTGTGCTGGGTAGTTCTGCTACTAGGTGCTAAGGACAGTCATAAGGTGGCCTGAAAGCCTCACCTCCTCAGCACTGTGGGGCTCTGCTCCTTGATGCTCATTGTTGACTTGATTTTGACTATACCATTTCATGCTACAATAGCAACAGCTGGAACTATATGTCAGAGCAAGTGCTCATCTCCAAATGGAGAAGAAAGAGAGGCAGAGAGAGGACACACATAGTTCAGGTCCACCCTGTCCCTTCCAGAGTACACCCACAATGTCCTAAGTACTTCCTACAAATTCCCACCTCCTGAAGGTACTTTAACTTCCCAACAGTGCTAGTCTGTAGAACAAGAATTTGTTGAGAAGTTTTATCACTTTTTTCCTATTGAATGGTGTTAAATTTTATCAAATTTTTTTCTGCATGTATTGAGATGTTCATATCATTTTTATTATTCATTCTGATAGTTTTATATTCAATCATTCTTCAATCCTAGGCATATATCTCATTTAATTATGGTGTTATAGGACCTTTAAGTCATGGATTTTGGCCTAGACACTGGAGTCATGGAGGGCCCCAAGGGCCACATTTCATTGCCATGGCTCTGGTGCTAGGATACATAGGAAACTTGTGTGTTCACTCATTCTCCTTTCCCCTTTTGTGAGAATCTTTCTTATGCTGTGATGTCAGGGCTTGAGGGAGGGATGATGTGGGCAATTTGAACTTGTATTTTCCAACTTGTCTTTTCTTATTTTCCACTATAACTAAATGTAATTGCTCACCTGACTTTCTTAGCTCATGTGAAGATGTTTTAATGTGTAAGTAGTTCTTTGAAATAATGTTTCTGTAAAAGGATGAGTGTGAGAAAACCCTATTTGCCCATCTTTAGGTAACAATCTTAACTCTCTCATTTGTCTAATTCCATTATACCTTTAAAATGGAGATTATCAATGTATTTAATAAAGTTCTTCAGGAAATTAAACAAGAAAACCTGGTTTAATTGTCTATTCCCAAAACCTAGCCTATAGCTAGGACTTCGATTTGTTGACCAGTTTCATGTTTTGAGGTTGAATAGAAAGAATACTCAGCAAATTACTGAATGAAAAATACAAAAGAAGAGACTATTTACAAAAGAGGATAATAGCCTTAGGACACCTGCTTTCTGAGCCTGGATGTGGATACCATTAGATAGCCACACATTCCTCCCAGGTTTGGTCAATAGCATTATAAATGAGTCAAAAGAAAGATGGAAAATAAACTAAATTTATAGTACTAGAATTCATAAAATGCTACCCTAAAAGATGATACCTTAACATTTGACAAAGAGCAGACACAGGAAGATTGTAATTACCTTCTCTTTTTTCTCTTCTGAAGGTGGATATAAGACCTTCATCTGAGAGGTATCATCCCTATACATGGAAAAAAGGAACATCCTTATCTCTGAAGTTAGTGCAAGAAAGAGAAGAATCAGAATAAATAGGACTTGCTAAATTGCCCTCACATTATTAACATTATATCATACACTTTGGTCCTTCAATTATATTTCTTTATGACTATCCACTCTATCTCAAACCTAAAGATAAAAATGTACAAGTTTTGCCTGTTTAATTTTTGAAGACTTGTGTCTCCTAAAACTTAAGTAAATTTGGAGGCTTTTTTCTTGCAAATCTGTCTTTTACTACTAAAGTCTCAGTCGTGGGCTTAGTGATAGGAAACAAAATTTCTCCACTCCTAAAATGGCTATGAAAAAGCTGTCCATGTTGGGCTTCTGAAGAACACACATAATAATATGGGCACACATAATAATATGGGCACACATAATAGCATGATACTTTTGGTTGCAAATGAAAGAAGCTCAAACCAATGTAGAATAAATCAAAATGGAATTGCACAAACCAAAAAGGAAATAATGTACTTTTCTACTTGAAATCCAGCGTTGTATCTGACTTCAAGTGTAGCAGAACTCATGGGCCAAAATATATATTTTAAAATGTGACAGCCTTGTCTTTTTATTGCACATTAGTTTTTATCCAGTAATTAGGGGCTTAGGAGTACTGACAGCTCTGAGTAACTTCTTCTTCTTCATTTTTTTTGAAATTGTAACCCAAGAGGAAAGCAGTTTCTTCTTTCAATGTCTAAGGTGAAAGACCAAGAAAGGAATCTGGACTGGTCCCCACAGGTCAGTTTTGGCATTGCTGGGAAGAGAGCACAGAAGCGAGAAAGAAGGAAGTTATGGAGAAAGAATCTTAAAGAGCTGATGAACAACAGGTTTCCCAAATTATATAGGTAATTTCACTTTTTACTAATTACATTTTTCATTTGTCAAGAGTCAAAACTAGTTAGGTAGTTAAGTTCTTTTTCATCTGTAATTTTCTACTTTTGACAATAAGCTTTGATTTTATAGCACCAAGCACATTTGCAATATGAAGAAATAAATCAGATATGTAATATTTTTCATTCTTTTGAAAATGCATGCTTGTTTATAGACAACTTCTTAATCCTAATCTCAAAATGACTTGTAAAAGTTCATTCCGTTCTTGGCTTTTGCTGCATCTGTTGCTTCCCTAGACATTTTCTCATTCTCTTTGTGTTTCTCCTTTTCTTGTCTTCTTATTCATTCTCCCTTTTGAAAGCTCTACAAGATCACTCAGAGACATCACAAGTGTGTTAGTGAAGGATTTAATTTTTCAAATCTCAGGACTGCTTTTGTAATTGGTTTATTTTGCTTCTGTTCTTTCTAGCCACATCCTGACTCCATATGTGCCACACAGTTTTAGTGATGTCATGAACTACAAGTTGAAATTTTGGCTGTAATATAAAGAAAGAGCTAATTCTCAAAGATATCCTGAATGAATTTGCAATTGCTAAACTAATATTTGGTAGGTAATTTGAGATCCAAAACTATAAAGTATATTTACTTAAGAGTGGACTCATTTAATCTGTAATTTACCATATATTAAAAATACAAAGGTAATGTGTGTATGAACTCAAATATTTCACAGTGTCAAAGTCACATGAATATTTGCAATGCCTGGATGAGATTTACCATATTATATTATTTGAAGTTCATAGTTCTATTTTAAGAGGAAAACATACTTGACTGATTAAACATTATATATTTAAGACAGTGTAAGGTGGCATAATTGAAAATTTATTTTGAACAATATAAAATGCTGGCTATATATGTATGCGTTTCTTCTTCCAAGTATGAGCAGAAATACATATGGAGAAGATTGTAGTAGAAACAAAGAAGGCCCCATCTGAACAAAGACAATTGCAAAATCACAACCTGGGTGGCCCAGACCCTCTTGTTAGCAATACTATTCATTCCAAGATAAATCAATATCATTATAAAAACTGGTAAAATAAGAAGGACATTGACAAAGAATAATCTTGCAGCAATTAAAGTCCTATTCACACTGCACTTCTGAAAGGCAGTAAGTATTAAGGCTCCATGTACTAAATTTTTAGTTACCAATTGTAAATACAATGTCACTGAGTAGTTCTACAGTATGGCAGGTCCTTAGCGATATGTACCTCAACTATTTCCCGTCTCACAACTCTGATGTAATCCTAAACTGAGAGTTGACCTGAGACACTGAATAAATAAGTAATTTTCCCTCACATTTCTGAAAATATTTTGAGAGGGGGCTAAATTATTAACCCAAGACTCTCTGACATTAAGTGTTAAATAACGTGTTCCTTATTTTTAATGATGACTGCAAAGTCTTTTATCTCTAACAAGTTGATAAGAGAAATGTATGTTTCACATTTACAATATTTAAATTAGCTGCTGGAATCCTTTTTGAAAGTAACTCTTTTCACAATTAATTAGTTAAAACACAGCAGCTTGTCTTCATTCAAACAAGTTATAACTAGTCTAGTGTCTCCTTAGGCAAAAGGTAAAAGCCCTAATGCGAATGATGGTTAAAATATTAGAGGGGGTCAAAAGACAGCTGAACAAAAGATCAGAGAGCAACTCAGAATTGGCAGTGGTTTACTATTCAGCACATTAGAATGTGGATTCTCTACTTGGAACAGTTAATGGTATGGAAATTGCATATAAGACTTCTTTGCATCAAGAAAATGCAGCTCAACAATGAAGTCTTATGCAAAAAATAGACAATGAGAATGTGATAAAAGAAATTCTTTGACAGATCAGCTAAACATCACATACTACTGAAGAAGAAAGATTTAATGTATATGAAGAGATTTTAGTCCTTGCACTAATGGACCACAGTTGTGAGTTAAGAAGCATCTAATCCATGTGACATTCTGATCTGTGCTTGAAGACATTTATGGTAGAAATGAACATTGGACTTTATCTTCAAATTTGCCATTCATTTAGAAAGGGAGGAAATTTTTTGGCATCTGAATAGAAAAATACTTACTCAAGGGAGTAATGAAATGAAGCAAGACTAATACTATCCAAATACAGAGAAATAGCAATGCAAAAGATGTAAATTGGAGTAACCCATTGAAGTAGATTTGTCTAATAATGAGAAGCAACCTTCATATTAGGGCATCCAAAAGGTCAGAGAGGACTACCTCAGTTCTAAACATCTTGATTTATAAATGAGTAAGCATAATGGTGTAATAAAAAACTGAAACTATTCTATTGCAATATGTAACTGGATGATTATTAGCCTTGTTTTTCTTTCTTTAAAGAATGGGCTAGATAATGATATGTTACAATTTGTGGGAATGTTGTAATTTACATTTATATTCAAGGGTTGCTTTCCAACATGCTTCTCTCTTAAAGGCTCCCTTACCCTTTCACCAGTAAAATAAACAAAAGAAAAAATGTACTTGCTTTAGAATTGAAGCAATCAATGCTCAACCAGTTTTCTATTCATTATATGAAAGGCTCCAGATAGAGAGAATGAAGTTACAGATTATACATAAATTTCACACACCAATCTGTATTTCACATATGCATATATAATTCTTTTTTTTCTTTCCTTAGGCTTTTTGTTTGTCCATTATTATGCAGAAGAAACCTGCAGGAGAATTTGGTATCAATAATTTTACTCTTGGGTTGAAGGACTGCTTAAGGCCAGGTTATACATTTCTATTTCATTAGATGCTAAGAGTCATTTATATTTTTTACCACAATAATGTTGGAAGCATTTTATTTTTATAAATTCTGATTGCAGTTTGGACCAAGAAGAAGGACAAGAAAGAATTAATCAAAATATTTTTGAAACTTTTGTAAACCTTTTGCTATGTTTTAAAAATTTATCTTTGCTTTAGTTACATTTACAAAGTGAACATACTTTACACGTATGCATCATAGACACATGATTCCTTGTGATAAATCTTTGTCTGAAATACTTTGTCAGTTCATTTTCATTGCAATTACATTAACTATTGCAATAGCTGGTACTAATTGGAAAAGAAGAAAACAAAGTGCTAAGATCAAGACTCCTTCATTAGGAGGTTATGTGAAAAAAGAGGAATCAATATATGAGACTGAGAAGGGGTGGCCAGGAAGGAAGTAGACAGAAAGTCAAATAACAAGCCAAATAATAAGTAGGATGAAAGTCAAATAACAAAACTGTTTGGAGGATGATACCCTATAATGATCATAATAAGTAGAAATACAATCAACATTCAAACCAGGATGCTTTGAGAGTGAAATTAGATATAACTGGTTATGCTAGGGAAAATGTAAACCAGGGCTTTCTAGAGCATATCATGTTGCCAGTAAGATAAAAAGAAGAGAATTGAAAACTTATTCCTAAATTTAACAATATGGAGCATATTTGTGAGTTAATGACAGCAGTATAAGAAAGGGGATACCATTGAACATGACTCAAATGCATTTCAGAGAGAATTTGGAAATGATGAAATTTGACTACTCTTTAGAAGACTTATTTTGAAACGATCACTTTACAAACTGAACAGTAGCTTTTTGAGGAGGGGGGGAAGAGTATTTGTGTAAGATAAGAAAACTAACAATGTTTGTATGGGGTGGATGATCCAGTATGGAAAGAAAAATTGATACAGAGGAAAGAAGATAGCATTGTGAAAGCAAAATCCTTGAGTAATTTGGAAGAGATCAAGCACAGAACACTAAGAGAAGGACTGACTTTAGATGGAAACTTGGACACATGTTCTATGGTAACAGGAGAGGAGGAGAATGTGACAGGCAGACATGGTGACATAAATTTCTGCTTTGAAATTTGTACTTTGATACTTTTGCAAGCCTTTTGATTCACTTTTAGATGCGACTGGGGTGTTCAAGGTGTTATAGCTGTAGACAATATTTTAAAAATCTATCTCTGCTTTAGTCTGATGGCTTCTCTTTTCTGAGTGATATATAAAATTATCAGCTAGAACAAACATGAGGTAACGTTGTTTAGAAGAGAGTGAGAGAAGATATAAAACAATTGCTCAGACACTAAGCTATTGAATAGATTCGAATCATACAGTTAGATTGCTTGTCAGTATGAGGGCAAACAAAATGTTCAAGGTCATACATTTATACAAACAGCAAACAGAGTGGTTGTGAGTTTTTCTGTAGCCATATTCACAGAGGCCTGCTCCAGATGGAAAATTTGTTTGACCAGGCAGGAATAAAGAAGGAGAAGAGTTTCAGGTAAGTGGAGATTATGTGCAAAATATCCACAAAGGATGGGCCATGAAGTTTAAACTCATTAAATGGGGATTATTATCAAGGGTAAGTAGCAGTGAAAATGTTATAGGTTAATATATTAGAAATCTCTGTGTAATTTAAAGATACTTAGAATTGGTTTATTAGAGAGAGCTCAGAGAGAAGGATAATGGGGAAAGAGTAAGATTTATGTGACTGAAATTATGAAAAGGTTGTAATTATCAATAAAGATAAGGGGAAGGTTATGATCATTAAAGAGTACAGCTGATGTGGAGTAGAAGACAATGTCATTGAATGAATGGTGTTCATAAAATCAAGAAGCTAGTGTATTGGAAACCATATCTGTCTATTTTGAAACCATCATATGTGACTAGACTATTATTAGAGAAATGAAGAAAAACTGAAGATCATAAATGTCAACGAAATATGAAGGGCAGTGGATGATACTAAGATTCAAAAGAGAAGTTTCAGAGGAGAAGGGACAATGTAGCAAAGAGAAACAAAAACACTATATGATTTCCAAGCCCAGTGGCATGGAAGTGGGAAAAAAATCAAGAACCAGTGGAGAATATGTCAGGAACATAATACTCTTAATAGATAAAATTGCTTCTATTAGGGCAAAAGGGTAAATGGAATGAATGCTCAATGCAAAAATCAAACATGGAGAGGAAATCCAGAAAATATTTTGTGGATTTCAGGAGGTAGTATAGAGGGCTGTAGAAGTTGTGGGAGGTGGAACGAAGGAATAGAAGAAAATGTGGAGATAAATAATTTTACAGAAATTAGAGACAAAAGAGGATGAATGAGTATGGAGTCTGTAGATTGTTGTGGTGAGTGATGCAAATAAGAACAAAAGATAAAACGAATTTAGTGGTAAACTGAAAATTCTCCCCAAATATATCAGGCCCAAATCTCTGGAACCTATGAATTTAATTTATAAGGAAAAAGATGTGATTAAATTGAGGATTTTAAGATGGAAATTTTATCCTTGATTTCTATATGTAGGCACCACGTGCATCACATGGGTCCATATAAGAGAGAGATGTGGTGGAGACCCACATAGAGAAGGCGATATGAAGATAGAGGCAGAAACTGGGGCAATGTGCCCGATGGCAACAATATCTGATAGCATCTGAATCTGGAAAGGTTGAAGAAGAGATTCTCCTTTAGACAGCAGAAAGAGGGGGTGGTTTTGCTGACATCACAATGTTACCTCAGTGACACGGAGGGCAGACTTTTGGCTCCTAGAAATAGGAGGGAATAAAGTTCTGTTGCCTTAAACCAGTAAGTTTCTTTAATATGATAGCCACAAGAAATAATATATCATTCATTTTAATTATATATTTACAGAAAGATTATGAGTCTTTGATTGGGGCTGTCATCAGTCTTCTTGGCTTTTTCCAAGTTACTTCTTTTGGGGATTGATGTCTAAGATGATTTTGAGGCGGCTGAAGTTGAGTGTGGCTTGGAATCTTTTGCTATTAATGTTACCTTTCACTTATCTGGCTTAGACCTTCTCAAAGTCTGCCAGTCTCAAAGAATGAAATTTTTAAATGGTATGTGACTTCCCAAAACAAAAAAATCCTAGGAGGAGTGGATAAGAGGCTTCCAGTGGCAACTTTGGACACATTAGAAGAACACTTCTACCACATTTTGTTGGTAAAGCAAGTAACTAAGTTCATTACAAATTCAAGGACAGTGGAATTAGATCCCACCTCTCAGTAGAGAAAGAAAAGGATTGATGGCAGTCTTTAATCTACAATTTACCACAAGTACCATGAGACACA
Source organism: Heterocephalus glaber (assembly GCF_053883595.1). Taxonomy (NCBI): domain Eukaryota; kingdom Metazoa; phylum Chordata; class Mammalia; order Rodentia; family Bathyergidae; genus Heterocephalus; species Heterocephalus glaber. Next base: position 30,871,985 of record NW_028258138.1, on the reverse strand, counting down.
CTCACACTTTAGAGATAAAATCAATATGAGAAAATAAACAATAAACAGAACTTCTGAAGCAAAGAAAAATGGTTTCTAAAAGTAGTTAGATTGGTGATTGGAAAGTTTGTTCTACTTGAACTAAGGGAGCGAGTAAAGAGCGTTAAAACACTGAAGACAGTTGGTGGAACTTATTCTGTTTCCCTGAAAGTTAAAAATGCTACTTATTGGTCAGCTATTTGAGGAATTAATTGGGACATCTGGCTAATTCTTATTAAATGTGGAATTTAAAACTAATTCAATATCCATAATTTTGTGATTTTAATTAAGTTAACCTTATTTTATTTGTATGGGTCTTTTGAGTGGGTATTCAGATTGTCAAATATAAAACAATTCAGAAGCCTTACTCAGAGAAATCTATAGTGACTTAATCAAGACTGTCACTGATGGAGCATCTTGAGATGTGAAACTACTCCATGTGCTATGTGTGTTCATGTGTGTGTGTGTGTGTGTGTGTGTGTGTAGTTGTGCAGTAGATCAGATTTGCTTAGGAAAAAATCTTTTTCTGGGAGAAACGGGATTAAGATCTCTATCCTCTGTCTATTAGGTTTAAATTATTGAATCATTTTAGAAGAATTAGTATATTAGGAAAAGGCAGTACATACTTTGAAATAAAATTATTTAAACAAACAAAATTTGATGAGTATACACTGACGACCAATGACCCAGACAGAAGGCTGAAAGGGCAGATGAGGTAGGATGTTTGGGAGTAGCATACAGCTGCCAGTGGAATGTTCTCCAAATGCAGATGCTTAAAAATAATGCTTATCTCATGTGTGGGTGACACTTGTTGACACTAGGCATAGAAATAGACAAGCCAGCTCTCATATGCCCTATTCAAAGGCCCAGGGATGGGCCTTTTAAAGACCTCAGACCATGCAGAAAACCATACAAGGGAGGCTTCACTACAGACTAGATAGGGTCTTTGGGGAACCATCACCTTCCATAGGCCAGGGGAGAAGCAACTCCTTGGTGGATTCTTAGGGATTCTGGGGTTTTGGTTTGTCATTTCAGATATAATATTCCTTAACTCTTCCAAAATTATAGAAAAGGTGAGTGTGGTGAGGGATACAGCAGAGCTGTTTAGTACTTTATCTTAAATTTACTTCCAGCATTCCTGACATTGTTACATAATTTAAAATATATGGAAGACTTGCTTCTAAGATCACAGTCTTTGAGGGCAGTAGCTTGTTTCCCCAAAGTACGTACTACTGATCTCAATAAGTAGCTGTTAAATGACAAATTTCAAATAATGAACTTGAATATTTGATTGATAGCTTAGAATTAGAATAACTTTTTGACATAGACTCAAAATTAATATAATTTGTAGTCACAGAGCAACCAAACAATGGCATAATATTATCTTTTGTGTTTTCTTAAAAATAAATATGTTCTCGGCAGTCAGTTCAGTTTCTGTGCTAGGCTTTTGAAGTCAGATCAATCCCTTCGATGTGCACTGAACTGACAAATACTATAAATATTTAAATTTGAAGTAAAGCCTCCCCTTTATAAAGTATGCATTCATCTTTGACTGCTATAAATTTGGAACTAAAATGGAATTGATACCAACATCAACCAAGACCACAGTGTCAATATTATTTGAATGCAAATACAACAAATACACAGTCAGCTTTACCTAGGAACATGGAATTGACATTTCTACACTATAAATAGGGCACCAAATATATGAGAGCAATTCCCCCAGGCTTGAAAGTTTCAGACCTTTGATCTATGTGTGTCCTTCCTCAGGACTCAGGGAACCTTAACTGTTCTCTCAGAATCATCTATCTATGGGCCAAATGTACATAAGATTTGTTTAGGTCTAACTAGACCCTAGGGTTTATTGCTGATTTCATTTTGCATTTTATTAGCATCGATCCAGCTTCTCTGTTTTAACTCTCCCCTCTTTATTTGTATCAGGTGAATGTTGAATGATTGATTTTAGATTCTACATGTTAACATTGTTATTGTCTCTCTAGCTAATCCCCACAAAATATTCTCTTGTGCTATCTCAAATGATTCAGTTCCCTCACAATGTAATGTATTGTGTTTTGTGTGTGTGGTTTATCTGGAGCACGGGAAGGAAATTGGAAAAAGGGATTATATTTTGACAAATTCTTTCATTAGAAATTTCATTTCTCTCTTCCTGATTTCTTCCCCATTCCCTCATTTATTTGTGAGTTCCTCCTTTGTGCAAACCACTGTAATCTATGAATGACACTAGGAGAATTATTAGCATTTCAATACTCAAGGAATATATGCCATTTTGAGGAATATTAGGATACTCACATAAAACCCAGTGTATAACAGCAGAAGGGATAAGAACAAACTAATGATAAAGAAAAATGATTGAACACTTTTGCATGTATTGATGGAATTTATAACCACATTATGTATTACCTTTGGAAGGCAATGGGAAAGTATGAGTTGCCTTTCAAGTTCTGTATCAGAAGAGGGGATCTCAATGTTGATAAGCTTTCTCTCTTCATCATATATGTACATTCAATTAAGGGAATTAAATAATATATATGAGCTTAAAATGAGATGTGTTTCTTGTCTCACCCACTCACTCAGTCTTGCACTCTAGAGATAAACTTTATTTTCAAAAATTAAATTGTTTATTATAAATCAATGTTACTTACATATTGTTGCTGTAGAATCAACTGTGCTTCTACCAAGTTTATATGTTGAAACCCTATCCCCCAATGTGACTATATTTGGAGACAAAGGCTTTAAAGGGGAGATAATTAGGGTTCAATGAGAGTTGAAGCCCTGTGTGGAATGAAAGACATCAGTTGTTGCAAGCTTTACTATACTTCTGCTTGTTTTACTTTTAAAACTTCTGATGGGTTCTCTTTTTGTAATACCATAGTTCAGTTTCTCATGATTTTTTTTAGTTTTATTTTAAATCATGAAAATCAATAAGCATTGTCTAATTTAGGATGAATCTGAAAATGCTGTTCACTATAGATATGAATATGAAGTATGCTTGACTTACATTTCCTTCCTAGGAGTCCATAAAAATCCAGTTTAAAATAGAGATTCAAGTATCATAGAGTAAAGGACTCCTTATAGAAATTAAAATTTACTGTTGTGGGAGAAACTAGGGATGGAAAGTCTGGAATAGGAAATAGGAGAATAATTTACAAAGTTCCCAGACTGACTGCTAAAGCACTGGCATGAATGGACAAGATTCACCTTGCAAGGACATGTAGAAAGACAAATGTATCCACCTTGCAGGTAGGGTTGAAAGGTGAGCTGGTGGAGACGTTTGTGTTAGAGGCTATGTCTGTATACAAGGGTGGATTTAGATCAACAGGGCTTACAGTCAGGAAGATGAGATGGATTTGGAGAAGGAGAGATAGTAAGGACCAAACAGAAAGGGGCTTCTTTTACAGGTATCCCATTGTATTTCTGCTCTCTTTATTTACTACCTTGATTTGCTTCATACTTTTACTTAACTTCTTAAGCAAAATGGTAAATTTTGAGAGACTAAAGTAAAAATAGGTTTATCATGCCTTACTCTTTCCAGTAGTTTGGCTCTATAAAGAATTTTATTTATTTATTTATTTATGATACAGGGTCTCACTATGTAGTTCAGGTTTCACTTGAACTCACTATGTAGCTTAGGCTGGCCTTAAACTTCCAGTGATCCTCTTTCCTCAGCCTCCAGTGTGCTGGGATTATATTATGCACACACTACACATGCCTCTATAAAGAATTTTTGATAGAAACACATTTTCTTATAAGTTTTCTTTATAGTAATTTAAGGTGTGGAAACTTGAAAGTCTGATGCCTGTCTGATATTTATTTCTCTATGAGGTTATTTCCTCATAAGTGTAGCTATTTCTTCTAGAATCATGTTGTATATTTTATTCTAAAGTCAGGTTATCCTTGATTGTCTATATTCATGAATGAGGTCAGTAGAAAAGTTGATTTGGGTTTCATACATAAAGTCATTGTGAAATTACTTGGAAGTGAGTTGATAATGTTTCAGACATCATTTTGAGTAACAACAATAATTAATAATAATATACTGTGATAAAATTTATGTGATGTGGTCACTCTCATCTTTGAAAGAATTGAGAAAAATACTAATATTTGGGGACCACAATTGATGGTGTAAACATGTAAAGCAGAGCCATGTATCAGAAGGGATAGTGCACTCTTCTCTCCTACATCACTTTAAAGACAAATTTTCCATGTTTTTCCTCATTATACTAAAAACTAATTGAAAGGAAGGGTTATGTTTTTCTGTTTTTCCTTAAAAATATTTTACCTTTTTCAATGTCCAACATGCTTCTTTATATATTGCAAAAGAGAAATTTATTTGAAATATTTTTTGAAAGTTAAATGAGTGTATTTATCTCCTACTATCTTGTACCATTATTTATCTGTTATTTATCTTTGCCTCTCTAACTATATTATAAGCATGTTCAGAACAAGGTTATTTACTGCCTTAAACAATCAGGTTCTTGGATTCTTTATGCAGATAGTGGATGTTTAGGTGTCTATTGGTTCCTTTACAGTATAAAATGACATTAAATATATGGAGTCTTTTTTTCTTCTGGATGAAATCCATGTAGTCTATATTGAGGGCAGAAAAACTAATTTCTCTTGAAATAATAAATAAATATAAAGTTCAAATGGAAAATATATTTGCATGGCTCAAATGCTTGTTCATCAGTGAGCTGAAAGGAGGTGATTTTCTTGTCAAATGACATGCCATAAAAATAAAATGGTGGCAATGCTGACACTTTATATTTTGAATAAGTACTATAGCATGAACTCAATTTCTTTTTGAGTATCCCGCATATACAACTGCTTCTTTCCAGTTGGCCACTGTAGCTTACCTAGTACAAACCCTAAGGAGTTTAACCCATTGCAGACTAATCTTGTTGAATACTGGTGTTCTTAATTCTGTCATTTAGAAAACAACTATTGTACAAGACTTAAGATGAAAAGGTTAAAAATGTTAAAAGAACTGAAAGAGTGCAAGTTAATGTATATATTTGTTGAGAGCAATAGCCCAAACATTACCATCCCCATTTCATTTAGAGGGAATCTCCCTTTAATACATTTGGGAAGGAAGTGACTTTTGAAAACTGATTTTTGACCTGCCACACAGTGACTCTTGAACTGTGAAGGCTACTCTCAGATGTTTCTAAGCCCAAGTCTCTGTTACTTTTCTTGTTGTTGGGACAAAATACCCGACATATACAAGTTAAAGGAGGAAAAATTTATTTTGACTCACAGTCTGTAGGGGTATCAGTCCAGAGTCGACTGGCTCCAAGGCAGGGGAGCATGGCAGTGGGGCATCACAGAGAAGAAACAGTTCATGGCATGGCAGGCAGAAAGTAGCAAGCAGCAGCAGCAAATCTGCCTTTCCTCTCTCTCTTCATATTCCATCCAGGCTATAAGTCTATTGATTGGTGCCACCCACACCCAGAGTGGATCTTCCATTACCTGCATCACAGATCACACATACTTAATCTCAGAATCATACACCCTAGATACAGCCACTTCTGAAAACCCCTAGCTATGAGCCTATGAGGCTTTAGGGGACATCTATATACAAGCCATAACAGCCCATTACGAGCTGTAGCTTGTGATAAAAATAGAGAAGGTTCATCTAAATTTTCTCAGTGGGAAGGCACAAGCAGGGTGACCCATATTTCCTTATACAGTCCCTTCTATTAATTCTGCATTCTACCAGACTATTCTGGTTTATGGCACTTATCTAAAAAGTGGAAACCTCAGAATTTAGAAGTGACCCTATCAAAGGAGAAGACAATAGCACAAGTGAGATTGCTATTGGAGAACACATTACATAGTGATCATTTCAGACACAAGCCTAGATCCTAGACTGACCAAGACTCACCCATTTCAGACAGAGTAACCTTTCTTCAAATCTACTTGTTATAAATTTCCATTTCCCCCCCTATAATATCTATGGGAATAGATAGGGGTTGTTATTACCACAGGCTTAATCATTCTTTCTCTACTTGCTAAGTATCTAGCATAAAGTACCCATCAATAATACAAGCCAATATGTAAATTTTATTAATTCTAGAATCTGAGCATAGAGACTCTTGCCTATAATCCCAAATACTAAAGAGGATGAGGCAGTAGAATCACAAGTGAGAAGCCAGCCTTGACAACTTCACAAGACCCTGTCTCAAAACGAAATAAAAAGGGTTAGCTGAATGCTAACATATTAGCATGAAGAAGACCTTGGGTTTATTCCCTAGTACCACTACCAAGCAAAAAAAACAAACAAGCACATTGTTAAGTGAGACAGAATGGGACTGTGGTCTGGTAATTTTGATAGGACTATCCAAGATGAACTTAGTTCTTTAAGTCTTTACTTCACTAATTTATCCTGGCCAATGTGAATTTCACACATTATTTTTTCTAGTCATTTGGGTCATACACAAATACATGTGACATGATATACTTCTTCCAGCAACAAACCCTAAATATCAGAGACAATAAAATACATATGCAGATTAAATTATCCTCCCCTTACATATTATGCAGGGTTTCCACAAAGAAGATAAAGCTTCCTAAAACTTAAAGCATAGCAAAGCACCATTGCCTTTCCATAGGCAAGGAAACTAAGGCACAGAAAGGTTTGGCCCATTGCCCAGGCTTGAAAGTCTGAGTTGTGATTTGAACCTGGACAATCTTGCTTCAGAATCAGCAGTACATAATGTGCTTTGATCTCTATGCTATATTATCACTCAATTTAAAAAAAAACACAAAAAACAACTACCCCAAAGCAGTTTTCCCCTTTAAGAATTTTATCTAAATGTATTAACAGTGACTTTGTGACTAGGGTGAGGCTGTTAATTTACCTATATTATCTTTTTCTCTAACACTTGTGGGTGTCTTGGCCAGTAGATTAAGATGAATTTCAGAATTAATTAGAGCTACTAACCATCACCAATTAAGATGTTCCCTTAGGATATAAGCATCTTTCCATTAGAATTTTGAGCACTCTGATTGGTTCTTTAAAAAGCTAAGAAATTAATTGCTCTTAATTTATTTGACACACTATGAAATTCACTTGAAAATCTCAAATTATTTATATGCAATGCAGTGTTTCATAAGTGAATAGTCTTTACTCTGATATTCTGATATAGATATATCAATATTCTATTGATATTTTTATGTTTTAAAATTAAGAAGAATATTAAAAGCCATTTTTTCCCTGCTACTTTACTCAGAGATCTGTCTAAAGCAATGCACTAGATGACTTAGGACACCCTGACTTCTTTTTTAAATGAAAAGACATTATGTTACTGATGTTAGACTTTATCATCCTTTATTTACAATCCTTTATTTACACTGATACACTAACATGTATATCTTATAAACTATAGAGATATTATCTCATTTTGTATTCAAGGTAAGCTTGACATTTTGTATTCAAGGTAAGCTTTTGATTTCTAATCCTTAGTTATGCACTCAAAACTTAATGATTAAATAATTTATCCAAAAGTCCTAATATATATTAACAAGCTACAGCCACAATTAGGGATTCTAATTCTAAATCTCACAGGCTTTCTACTCTTCTATGCTTTGTGAAGACAGGATTCAGAGATTTGCTTTCACACATTTTTATATCAAAGGTACCTGTACATTTATTTGTAATTTAGTTTTTAACATGTTATATCCCACTGTAATTACTTTTGTAGACATTATTATCTAATTAAATACATCAAGCGTTTCAATTTCATGATGTTCAAATTTAAAGCTATCCTTTGTAGACAGTTATGGGTTCTGATTTGAGAGCTTATAGGAAGGCATAATTAGTCTCCAAAATGTTCATATTTGAAATCTAGTCATTCTAAATATAATTAATTAGGTAAAGGCCATTGTCTCCCAGAAAAACAAAAATGTTAGGAAGAAATAATAGAAACTTGAAGAAATATGTGTCAGGGAAAGATCCTGGCAGAAAACATAAGCCCCACTCAGTAATACAGTTACTTCTCCATACCTATGGACTGCATGGCTCCATATTAACCAACAGAGGATGAAAAATAATTTGATAGAAGATTGTGCTTGTACTGAATATGTACAAATTTTTAAATCACGTTTCTCTGACCAATGTAACAACTATTTATAGAGCATTTGCACTGTACTATGTATTATAAGTAATCTACAGGTATTTTAAAGTACGTAAGAGTGTGTGTGTAGGTTCTATGTAAATACTATGCCATTTTGTATAAGGAATTTAGTATCCTTGGATTTTGATATCTGAGGGTGTCCTGCAATTTTAATACCACATGGATATAGAGGGGCAACTGCACTGTGAAACAGATTCTACCATCATTTTTCAAGTGAAGCCTAGATGACTTAAGTGATATTTTCACAAATATATATGTAGTTTATCTGGATCTCAAACAACAGCTTGGGTCAGTGCTTTGCTAGTAAATGGACTTTCTAACGAAAGCGGTGGCTGATTTCTGTGATTTAGATCCTCCCACTAAAATAGATTTCAAATAGTCAACAATAGTTTGAAATTGGGTTATAAAATTTCTCAACATTTATCAAAGTGCTCTTGCAGCCAGTGTGAGCTTCAGCACAACAGTGTTTGAACCCTTGCTCTTACCATTGCTGCCCACTGACTGTTAAAGAAAGATAGGTAACAGTTGTCACCTTCAGGATCTGCTTTTTCTCCATGTAATAAATTGTATAGAGTGCTTAAAATTTCAAAAGCTATGTCTGCCTATTGCATACCACTTACAATTACATTGAGGCAAGCAGCCAGGTGGATGTAGTCAAGCACTACAGATTAGATTGTGCCTGAAAACTCTAGTGTTCAAGAGTGGTGCTTGTGGAAGAAAGGTGATTGGCTCATGGGAGTGATGTGCTCATTGGCAAATTCATCCACTGGTAAGTTCAGCATTGGAGTGTGCTTTAGGGGTTGGAGCCTGAAAAGAAGAGCAGGTCACTGTGGCTGTGCCCTGGAAAGGTGGATTTCCATCCCTGCCTTCCCCTCCCCACCCTCTGATTCTTGCCCTTATGAAGGTAAGCAGTTTTCCTTTGTTCGGCCCTTCCACCATACTATTTCTGCACTGGATCAGGCCAACAATGGACCAAACTGAGAACCAAAATAAACTTCTCCTTCTTTAAATTTCGGATGTTGAGTATTTTATCTCAATGACAAGGGAAGTGACGGAGACAAGTCACATGGACATGGCTATTTGTTCCAAAGGCTATTTGTTCTCTGCAAGGTCAGGTGTGCATAGTTACCTGAATATACCACAATTCTTAGAGTTCCATGGCATCTGTCTATGTTTCCTAGTGCCACAGGCCATGCTTAGTCTACAAGTTTAGACTAGAGTTTCTCCTACATGCACTTAGCTGAACCTGAGTTTTGATGAGATTGGTTTAGCATGTTTGACTCTACATCCCTACATCATTTGATCCCAGTTCTATCTCCTCTATCTAAATTGCGGTACTGAATTCCTACGTGAACCTAAATTCCATCCCTGGTAACTTGAACATCACAATTCTGTAGCAAATTTGTGAGGAAATGTTTTATATATTTTGAATTGAGTTGTTTTCCTGATTTATAAAGTGAGATTAAGTGTACATTTATATGAACACAGACTTTTTTCAAAAGCAAGGGGAGAAAAAGGACTAAAAAAAAGCACACAAACCATAGGATACAAATAAAACAAACCACAGATGTAGTGCCCCAAATCTAGAGAAAAGTGGTTGGTACATAATAAATGTTTGGGACTCCTAGGGCAGTGAAGCACAGCCAGTCCCACCACCCGGAAGGAAGCTTCCCCACTGCCATCCCAGGCTCCTAGGGCAGAGAAGCTCAGCTGGTCCCAGCACCTGGAAGGAAGCTTCCTGCCTCCATCCCAGACTCCTAGGGCAATGAAGCTGAGCTGGTCCCAGCACCCAGAAGGAAGCTCATCCGCTGCCATCCCAAGCTCCTAGGGCAGAGAAGGTGAGCTGCGTGGGTGCCGGAAGCACCCCTCCCCCCGTGGAAATGAGAAGACACATAAACAAGCCTCAAAAACAGACTTCTGGATTACCTACAGCAAACCCAAAGGGAAACAAGATGGAACACTCTGATACTCAACCACCTGGACTCTCTGAACTGACAAAAAAAGAGGATCTGGGAAAAATGAAATCAGAAATAATTACTCAGATAACAGCAAAGATTTTACTCATGGTGCAAGACATGATTAATAAATCTAGAGAGGACACAGATAAAAAAATAGAGGATCTGAGGAACACGTTGGAATCCAAACATAGGAAACAAATGGAATCCATAAAACAGATACAAACAGATTTCCAAGAGATTAAAAACTCCACCAAAAATCTGAGCAGCAGAATGGACCAATGTGAGGATAGAATTTCACATATAAAAGATAAGATTGCAATTAGTGAGGAGGAAAAGAAAAATTGCTTTAAAATTGTAAGGGAACATGAGAAATCAATCCATCAGCTGCTAGACGATGCAAAGAAGAATAACATAAGACTGATTGGAGTCAATGCAAAAACAGGAGAGAGTGCACATGACATAAAAAAAACTCTTCACAGAAGTGATGGCAGAAAACTTCCCAAGAAGGGGAAAAGAACTTGACATACAGAGAAGTGAGGCATATAGGACTCCAGGTAGCCTTAATCAAAAATATCTACACATAGACATATAATAGTTAGGATTCCAGAAATCCAACAGAAGAATAAAATTCTACAAGCAGTGAGAGAAAAGAAACAAATCACATACAAAGGAAAGCCCATCAGAATCACAGCAGACTTCTCAATGCAAACCCTCAAGAAGAGCTTGGAGTGATGTATTTCAAGCCCTAAAGGAAAACAGCCTCCAACCCAGACTGATGTACCCTGAAAAACTATCTTTCAAAATTGATGGAGAAATAAGATACTTTCATGATAAAGAGCACCTCAGGAACTTCATGAATACCAAACCAGCACTCCAAAAAATTTTACACAATATCCTAGGAAAAGACAATGAGGATACCAACCCCAGGAAACCCAGCAAAATGAATCCACTGGGCTTGACAAATTAAACCCAAAGGGGGAGAATCCAACAAAAAGAAAAAGTCACGACAAGGCTTTTAAAACTTTTGACTTCTTCTCCCTAATGAGTGTATAATTCAATCTTATTATTGTACTAATTAGTATTTTTCTGATTCTAGAGTTGCACACCATTCCTTGTGCTATACTGGCTATTTATCATCTTCTTATGTCTACATTTTAATTGGGTTGTCTATTAATGAGCTCTAAGAATTCTTATATATTCTGGTCATAGGTTATATGCATTGTCAATATGGTCTGTTTAAGGACTACTTTTCATTTAATGATGTCATTTAAAGTTCTAAATTTTGATGGAATCTCATTTATCAAATTTTTCTTTTATATATCATGTTTTTTGTATCCTAGGTAGTTCTTGCCTATCCTGAATTCATAAATATTTTCCCTTATAATTTCCTCTTAAACTTTTATACTTTTCGGCTTTCTTCTTTAGGTTCATAGATCCCTTGAAGTTATTTTCATGTATGGAAAAAAAGGGTTGAGGTTAATTTTTTATATACAGATACCAGGTGTTCTAGTGCCATTTGCTGAAGACACTATTTCTTCCTCGGCTCTTGAATTGAGTTTATATTCTATAAAATGCTAATGTTAAATAATCTTTCAAAACTCAGTGGACCATATATGTGTGGTTCTATTTCTAGATTCTCTGTTTTATTCAAATGATCTATATGTCTTTCCTTACATCAACACTGCCTTGATTACTGTAGCTTTAGAAGAAGTCTTAAAATTGGGTGCTAAATGTCTTCCAACACTGTTTTTGTTTTTGGCTTTTCTGTGTCCTTTGTACTCCTACATAACTTTTAAATTTCAATATCCAATTCTTCATTTATAGCAAGTATACATAGACCTGAATTTTTTTATATACCTTGTGTTTTCTAATCCTGCTAAATTCAAATACCAGTTCTAGGGTCTCCTAGAGATTTCTTAGTATTTTCTCTGTGGAAGATCATTTTATCTACATATAAAGATTTTGCTTCTGCTGTGCCAATCCTATCCTAGTTGTGTCATTTTATTGCCAGACTATTTTGGTGGGGACTAGGTTTCAAAGTTTAATGGACAGATAAAGAGCAAGCATATCTGCCCTTGTTCCCCACCTTAAGGAGAAAGCATTGGATCTTCTACTTTCATACAAGGCATTCTCGCTGGAAGTATGGAGTACATGCCTTTAATTTGTTGAGAAGTTTCTGTTCTACTTCTAGTGTCCTGATAGCTTTTACCATGGACAGCTGCAGAATTTGGTCCAATACTTTTTCTCCAACTAGTGACAGGATCATATGACTTTTTCCTTTTCTCTGTTAAAATGATGACCTTTGGGGGTGGATCTTCCAATGCCAAACCAACACTGCCATCCCTATAACAGAACCACTTTCTACATCCTACCAGATCTGACTTCTAATAGTTTGCTTTGTTAAGCAAATTTCTATCTATGTTCATACTTTTTTCTTCTATTATCTTTATCCAATTTTAGGATTAGCACAATGTTGAGTTCCTAAAATGAGAGAAGTGTTCCTTCTTTTTTCTGCTTTAATTGTTTGATATAATTTATCAGTTAAAATGTTTATGAGCCTGCTGTTGTCATATATGTGGGTTTTCAAGCTAGGAATATATTTTCTTTAATAGGTGCTATTCAAATTTTATATTTCATCCAGAGTTAGTTTCATTAATTTGTCTTCCAAGGTACTTCTTAGAAGTTGTCAAATCTATTTCAAAAATATTTTTGTAATATGCTTTCTATAGCCTTTTAAATTCTGTAAAATCTGTGGTAATGTCTCCTAGATCTTAAAATTGTAATTTAAAAAATGTATAACTGATATTGTGTAACAGGAAGAAAAGGTCTAAATGACCAGGGTAATTGGGAGGGGTAGGGGAAGGGAAAAAAGAGAAAGGAAAAAATATGAGAAGAGGAAAAAATGGAAACAAGGTCTTTGCAAATAGGGAAGGGTGGATGGGGTGAAGGGACGGCAAGAGAAGGGGAAAAAAATAAGAACCAAGATAATCATGTAATGGTATAAGATCCCAATGATGAATGTAACTGTATTTTATACCTAAAATGTTCCAATAAACTTAATGAGGAAAAAAAAAGTTTGGGAAAAGTGGTGGCTAGGAAGGAGTGGGGTGTTTGTCTGTTTGTGCTGCTGTTAAACAAATCAAATCAAGGAAATAAATAAACAACAGATATGTATTTCTTGTAACTCTGGAGAATGGGGTCCCAGATTAAGGGGCCAGCATTTAGTGTCTGCCATATCCTCAGACTGGAAAACAAATGTTCAAAAGAAGCCCAGGTAATTCCCTCCAGCCTTTTTATAAAAGTGCTAGTACCACTCATGAGTGTTCCATCCTTATGGCTTAATCACCTCACCTTAATACTGTCACATAGGGTCTTAAATTCCAACATAAGAATTTGGGGGGAACACATACATTGAAACCACAGCAAATGAGTAATCAGGAATTCAGCAAACAGCCAAAGGTCCACTCTAGCAGGACACAGAGAGGAACAAGAGAATGGATTTACACCATTTCAATAGGCGTAAAACAATGATTATAGTTTTTCATTTTTTGACAGCTCCCTTCCCAAGATTTAATGAATTCTTTATCAGGGTCTCTTTTCATACTCTTATGGTAATCTTTAACAACAACAACATCATCTAAATTTTAAGTTTCTATTTAATATTTACACAATTCACTTTTTGTTGTCAGTCATTATATATTAAGTGTGTATATACATCATTTAGGTTGTAGCATGAAGTATAGTATGGTCCCTAACTCAGTAGATTCATGCTCTGATGGATATATATTAATATATATCAAAATATATATATCAGAGCAGACAATTTCTGACTCATTTTTCAATTTTATGCAGAGAAGTTGCTGGTTGAATTTATTGATCACCTCCAAAGGAGATACATCATGATTTGCAATTAAAAGAAAAGAACAATATTGTGAAAGGGTGCATAGCAGAAGGCAGATTTGGCCATGGGTAAGCCCCTGACTGTTGTAGTGGTACAGAAGGGATGTCTTTGATGCTTTCCCTGTCTTTGTTGATGAATTTTAGGACTTAGAAGTAGGAATGGGGCTGGGAGTGAAAGTGGAGAGTCCTAATGGCTGGCTGAGTTTGCTATCCAAATGAAAAATACTCAAAAATTTGGAAATAGTGATAGCATAAAGAAATTCAACATTCAACTTGAATATTAGTAATCATGAACCCCAAATTGATGTATGAGACTAAAATATACATTTATTAGGTGCAATGTTTTACCATTGGGCTCTATGACTTTACTTAATTAATATAACATCTTAAAAACAATGCAATATTATATTTGATTTGGAAAGCTATATACCTAAAACATGTCACAAAATTAAAATAGAAGAATTTAAGCAGTTTTTTAAGGGAAGGACAATTTCTGTAAAAAAAAAAATAGCAACAAATACAGTGTTTCTTAATGATTTTCTCTATAAGCCTTTAGCTTTTAAATAAATGTTCATGATTCAAGAAAGGTGTGAAGAGTCTCATGTGACATGTTTTTTGCTATAATAATTTTCATTACACATTTTATTTTTAAAATCAAAAATTTTGATTTTTTTCAATTTTAAATATATATGTATGCATATCTCTTTTCCATCCTATGCTGTATGTATAGTAAAACCACAAAAGACAGCTATTATACAAAGAGAAAATGTCTCCAATTCCAAGAATGCTTTTACAAAACAGATTAAAAAAAAACCTTTTGCCTGCCATGTCACATTCCTACAATTACAGTATATGTACATTGAATCAATTTTTTACTGATGTATTTTTCCCCATATAAACACAGTATAAATCCATTAGATAGTAGTGAATTTCTGTAGGGAAAACATACAAATTTAAAACAAAATAATTTAAAGTTATGGACACTGAATGAACAAAACATAAGGAAAATGTATGTTTTTCCTTTTAAAAACATTGCCACTGAATTTACTAAGTCCTGGTTAATAAAACCATGCAGTGATAAATTTTTTAAAAACCCCTGAATTTTGCATCCAATTATTGGTAAGTACAAAATTCTCATCAGATCTTAAGCAAAATGTATTGTAGTAGCCCAACTCATCACTTATAAATGTGCTATTCAGAATAAAAGACAGATAGATCCAGAGAGAAAAACAGCAATATATTAAAAAGGGGAGAGGGAGAGGAAGAAAGGAATGGAATGAAATCTTATCTCTGTCATGGATCCTGCTGAATTGAGTGGTGTGAATAAAAGTAAATTATAAACTATTTATGAAATATTTGGTTTCCTCATGCCAGTCTTAGATTTTTGTTCTGCCTTTTGTGGTTGTAAATTTTGTTTTCTTTTTCATTCTACAACCCAAATCAACTTTCCCTACCCCTGTGAAAACCACAATGAGACTCCATTCAGATGATTTATTTTTCTTAAACCAAAAAATAACTTTCAACTTAACCCAGTGGGCTTCCTTGCCCCCAAGGCATTCTACTCCTCCAACTGGGTCCATGATAAACAGCTTTTGTGGGATTAGGGTTCCCACTTCTTTAGATCTCTTCCCTTTCCAAATTTCTCAGTAGTTTTCAAAACAAATTTGATTCTTTTCCCAAGAGGCCACTAGTTACACATGATCTTGGCTAGTTGCTTTTCCACACTTGTCACTCTAGCCAGGTTTAATCGGCTCAGAGTAGGGAATCTTGCCTGAATTGCTGGCAGAATCTGTGAATGCTAACAGATTGTTCCATAACTGGCTGATGTTTAGTGCGTACCCCCTGTACCAGCTCCCTGCAGCTTTCTCATGACTCTATAAGATACATTACATTTTTATCCTCACTGTTCAAGTCACTGAAAAGAGACCAAGAGAAGTAAAATGACTCATCCCATGTAACAGTTGATAATAGAGCCAGGATTTCACCCTGCATAGTTTGATTAAATAGACTGTTTTTAAAAGCCATAGTGTTTTTCTTTAGTTGAGAGAGGTTAACAATGAAAGTAATAACTCAAAACATAATTTTTACTTATAAAGTTCAAAACCACTTACAAGCATTGTTCTATGAAGTAAGTCTCATAATTAAGAGAGGAATGTGTTTTTTTTTTCCTTAAATTCTTTCATTGGTACATTTTAGGTATACAATATGTTTACATTTATCATTGGGTACTTGTACCTGTACATGATGTATCTTGGTTCTTATATTTTCCCCATTACCTGTGCGCCCTTCACCCCCTCCACCCTTCCCTATTTACATAAATATCATTTCCATTTTTTTCCTTTTCTCATAATTTTTCCTTTCCCCATCTCCTCCCACCACCTCTGCACCTTTGGACATTTTCTTATTTCAAATTACCAATTATTCATTTTAATCATTTTAATCCTTACTTACACTTTCAGTATCTCACACTATAGAAACTACTTGGTATTTACACATGTGTGTCCTATTTATTTCACTTAAGAGTATCGCCTCAATATGCATCCATTTAGCTATAAATGTCTCTAGTTTCTCATTCTTCATGCCTGAGTAGTACTTCATTTTATTAAAAAACCCACATCTTCTTTATCCAGTTTCCATTGATGGGCACTTGTGCTGTTTCCAAGCTTTAGCTATTACAAACTGTGCCACTATAAACATGGGTGTACATATATCACAGTAGTATGATTCTTTTAATTCTTTGGGGGTAAGATACCTAGCAGGGGAATAGCTGGGTCAAAAGGGACCTCCAGCCCTAGTTCCTTGAGATATCTCCATACTGATTTCCACAGTGGTTGCACCAATCTGCACTCCTACAAACAATGGAGAAGGGTTCCTTTCTCTTCACACACCCACCAGCATTTGTTATTGGTTGATTTCTTCATAGCAGCCATTCTTTCTGGGGTTAGGTGGAATCTCAGTGTTGTTTTCATCTAGATCTCTTGAATGACTAGTGATGTAGAACATTTTTTCCTATGTTTATTTGCTGCTTTTACTTCTTTGTGTGAGAAATGTCTGTTCATTTCAGATGCCCATTTTTCAATTGGGTCTTTGAATTTAGGGGGGGGTCTGATTTTTTTCAATTCTTTGTATATTCTGGATAGTAGTTCTTTGTTAGAGGTACAGCTGCTAAATTTTTTTTCCCAGATTGTAGGTTGTCTCTTAGCTCTGTTGGTGGTTTCTCTTGCAGTGCAGAAACTTTTTAATAAGATGAGATCCCAATTGTTTATTCTTTGTGCTAGTCCCCATGCTATTGAGGTTTTGTTCATAAAGTCTTTTCCTATGCCAACATCTTCAAGAGTTCTACCTAACTTATCTTCTAGCAAGTTTAGTGTTTCTGTCTTAATATTTAGATCTTTAATCCACTTAGATCTCAGTTTAGTGCATGGTGATAGGTATCTGTCTAGTTTTAATCTTTGGCAGTTTGAAATCCAGTTTTTCCAACACCATTTATTAAACAGGCTATCTTTCCTCCAATGAGGGTGGTTGGCTCCTTTGTCAAAGATGAGGTGGCTGAGTATGTCTGAAGTTGTTTCTGCAACTTCTAATCTATTCCACTGATACTCGGGTCTGTTTCTTTGCCAGTACCATGCTGTTTTTGTCACAGTAGCTTTGTAGTATAGTTTCAAGTTGGAGATTGTGATACCCCAGCCATGTCTATGTTGCTCAGAATTGCTTTTGCTATTCTAGGTCTCTTCTGGTTCCAAATGAGTTTTTGCATTGTTTTTTCTAGTTCTGTGAAGTATATTGTTGGAATTTCAATAAGGATGGCATTAAATCTATATAGTAATTTTGGAAGTATGGTCATTTTCACTATATTTGTTCTTCCTACCTAGGAAAAAGGGGTGTCTTTCCATTTTCTTATATCCTCCTCGATCTCCTTTTTCAGAGTGCTATAGTTTTCAGTGTAGAAGTCTTTTGCTTCCTTTGTTATATTGATTCCTAGATATTTCATTTTTTTGGATGGTATTGTAAAAGGAATTGTTTCCCTAATTTCTCTCTCAGTGGGTCTGCTATTTGTGTATAAGAAGGCTATTGTTTTTTGAGTGTTGACCTTATATCCAGCTACTCTACTGAATTTGTCAGTTAATTCTAGAAGTCTTTTGGCAGAGTTTTTTGGGTCTTCTATGTAAAGTATCATATCTTTTGCAAATAATGACAGTTTAACTTCTTCCTTTCCTATCTTTATTCCTTTTATTTCTTTCTCTTTTCTAATTGCTGTGGCTAATGTTTCCAGAACTATATACAGCAGGAGTGGTGACAGTGGGCATCCTTGTTTTGTTCCTGATTTTAGCATGAAAGTTTACAGTTTTTGACCATTTAGTATGATATTGGCTGTTGGTTTTTTATAGACAGCCTTAATCAGGTTGAGATAAAGACCTTCTATTCTGATTTTCTATACAGTTTTTATCATGAATGAGTGTTGGATTTTGTCCAATGCTTTTTCTGCATCTATTGAGATGATCATATGGTTTTTGTCCTTGACTCTGTTAATATAGTGTATTACATTTATTGATTTATAAGTGTTGAACCATCCTTGTATCCCTGGGATAAATCTGACTTGGTCAGGGTGTATGACCCTCTGTATTTTGTTTGCCAGTATCTTGTGGAGGATTTTTGCATCTATGTTCATTACGGAAATTGGCCTGTAATTCTCTTTTTGGTTTGGGTCTTTCCCCGGTTTTGGAATCAAAGTAACACTTGCTTCCAGGAATGAATTTGGAAGCCCTGCTTCCCTTTTAATTTCCTTGATGAATTTAAAGAGTAATGGTGATAGTTCTTCTTTAAATGTCTTGTAAGAGAGAGGAATGTGTTTTATAGATAAAGTGAAACCCTCAAATGAATACTTTGACCTCTATTTTATAGGGACAAATTAAGACTAACTTTGTATCATTGAACACTATTGTACAGACCATTGAATATACTCAAACTGGTCTGGCAGTGAGCCAAACTTTCTCTTGGATCTGTATAACTTGGAGGAGGAATGGGAAAACTGTGCTGTCCTTGTTATAACATGTTTCACACCTACTTTTACCCAGCAGGAAGGTTCTCTCACTGAGTTAACTCAGATTTCTAGTTACTATGACTTCCTGTCTCATCTATTAGGGTCTAACTGAATTGGAATACACTGGTTGTGTTTTCTTCATTAAAACAAAACCCAGATAGGTAATTGAGATGGCCTATGCTTAAAATTGACTCTTTCTGACTAGGTGCTTTAGAGGATATCTCAGGGTTTTTTTTGTGGGGGGGAGTTGGCAGATTCTCTTCTGTAGTCCTCTAACAAGAATGCACTTATGCCTATTGATTATTTTTAACAGCTTCCACAGGAATCCTTCCAAATCTTGGACCCGAGGGTCCATCTAGTCCTCTGAGTAACCTATTAGAGAAGATTTGGGATATCCCCAATCAACTTCTGTTATTCATGGGAAACACTGGCAACATGGGAAACATTAATGCATCCCTCATACTAATAAAATTTGGGAAAACAATGATTCCAAGCCAAGTGCAAGTTTCTTATTTCATCTCTAATCAGTGAGTGTATCTCTTGCCTTAAATTTTTCATGAGGATCTTCTGTCTATAGTAGGCAAATCTATGGAAACAAAATGTAGACTATTGGTTTTTATGCTCTGGGGGTGGAGGAGGAGTAGTAAAGGAGGGGGAAGTGGACACTAATGAAAATCAGGTTTTTCTGTTTTTCTTGTAAAAATATTCTAACATTGACTGTGGAGTTGTTTGCGCAACTTGATTTCTATATTAAAAGCTATTGATTTGTGCATTTAAAATGGGTAAATTGTGTATCTGATACATGTCTCAAAAATGTATTTTTTGGATGTATCTCAAAATACTATTTTAAAAAATAATAAAAGAAGTATAGATTTCATAACTACAGATTTATATACTTAGCTCTAATTATCAGTTGAATTCTGTTGCCTATTTCCATATGCATTCTAGTGAGGCCAGTAGAATGTCAAATTAAATTGTTCTATCAAACCTTATGAATAATTTTTGATTGATAACAATCACCATTCTATTCACTGAGGATTTGAAGCATTTTTAAAAAAAACATTAGGACTTCAATCCATAATCATACTATCAGATTTTCTAGAATACATCTTTTACACAGAAAAATATATAGTTGTACCTCGGTTTGCAAACTTAATTTGTTCCACAATTCTGGGGAAGATGGCCCTGGTTGTGTTCCTCACCTGATACTGAGTTGTGAAGGGAAGCAAAATTTTGCAAATGCTTCCATTTGTGAACCAAATTATATGAGAACAGAGAATTCATGGACCAAGGCATTCCTGCATAGTCATATTATACATAGTCTGAAAATATATATACATATTTGAAATATAATTTTATTCATCTGTTTCTCTGGAGAACCCTAACACAACCTTTGTTTCAGTTATGACAGCTTTGGTTACATGTAACAGGATCCCTGATTCAACCTGACTTGAACTTCATTAGACAAAAAGCTAGGCAGCATCCCTTTCAGGGTTGGCTCATTCAATAGCTAACAAAAAAGAAAGACTTACCTCATCTCCAATCTACCATGCCCATAGTCATCTTCATCTTCAGACTGTAGCTAATGTTCATGTTTCCCAGACACAGTCCCAAAAAGAATGCTAAATCATTTCTTCTTATGTTCTTTGTCATTACCAAGTAAGCATTTTGCAGGAGCCTATAAAGACAATTTATCTTTATGTGTAAAGAATTAGAGATTTTAGTCTTATACAATAGATGGTACTAGTTTTCTTTTTATTTTATTTAATGTTTTTATTAGTACATGGATTTACTACATAAAGACTACAAATATCCTGGGAAGTGGTACATGTACAGAACACATTTTAATTTCCTTTCTCATCCCTTTTCCCCTTCCCCTCTCCTCTATGTCTTGATCCTTTCATATCAGAAAGATCTTGTTCTCTAGTTTCTATTATTTATCTTTTATTTTGCTCTGTATAATTTGAGGTTCTCATATAAGAGAAACCATACAATGTTTAAGCTCATGTATCTGATTTATTTCACTTAATATTATGGCCTCAAGTAACATCCATTTACCTACCAATGCCTCAAATTCATCTTTCTTTATGATAGAGGAGTTCTCTATTGTGTATAAACATCACATTTTCTTTCTTTCTTTATTTATTGATGGGCATTTAGGACATTTCTGTTTCCAAGATTTAGCTATTATGAATTCCTGAGAATATGGACTAAGGGATGAATTTTGTATAATGGACCAAATGTATGATTCTTTTAAGAGGAAATAAGTAGGTAATTAAAATAAGAACTACTACATTTTCTAAGCCTCAGTTTCTCTATTTATAAAATGAGTAGAGGAATGGTAGCCAATATCTAAGGTTGTTTTGTGGGCCAATTCAGAATCTGCTGTTAATAAAAGTGCTTGTCATTGTAATTAACACATACAATTTACTTAATAAATGTTGCTTACTACCCATTTTGTGATAGTTTTGCTTGATTATCAATTTGATTGTCTTAGGAGGCACCAAGGGAATTAGTGTAGCATGCTTTTTGCTGTGTCTGGATGAGTCACTCAGGTCTGATACTGGGTTTATATTTGATCCCTGGCCCCTTCCTCTCTAGCATTGTTCCCTTGCTCTGAGCAGTTTTGCTCCTCCATGTCCTTCTGTCATTGGTGTTCCTTCTTTGGAGCTAAGTTGACCATGAACTGAATCCTCGGAACATGTGGGCAAAATAAAACTCTCCTTCTTTATATAGTGGTGTCAGGTATTATTTAAAGCAACAGAAAAGCTAATTAATAAACACTGAAAAATCCATTATTTTTTATTTTACATACTGCTTTATTAATAATTATTGGAAAAGAAAAATATGGGATGTGGAAAAGTGAAGAAATTTTCTACATTTTAAAAAATATTTATTTATTTATTGTTATCAACCCTGAGGGACAGTGTGATATAGGTCAGAATAGAGCTACTTGCCAGAAAAAGAAAACTTATTTTTAAAAACTGAATTTTCTGAAGTTAGCATTTAATGAAGCTTTAAATATTGAATAAATTTGGCTCCCTGGAGTGTATATCTACATTCCCAGTGTATTTGGATTCTCTGCCTCTCATCTGTTTGATGTACACAGGTAAATATTCCTGTGTATTTCAATCATTATTGAAAACATTCAAAATTAACAGTAGAAAATAATTTTTAAAGTCACAGAGCAGAGCATAAAGAATTAATTATACTCATAACCATTCATGAGTAAAAAATCACAAAAGAACCAGTTACTCAATTTATGTCAACTATTTTTTTTGTTTTTGTACCAGTGATTGAAGTCAGGTACTTGGGCTTGCAGGGCAGACAGCAGAACTACTGAGCTAAATCCCTGGCCCTATGTCAACTATTTTTAATGTCCAAAAATAATTTAACTTATTTATTTAACTAATTTATTAATTTAACTAGTAAATTTAACTAATATTAAGCTCAATGAAAATGCATAGAGGAATTAAGAAGCACTAGTCTTTGTGAAAGTTATCTAAACGTATCATTTCACTTGAGTAAAATGAGAATGATTCACAGATATTATGAATTTTTTGACAATTTATGTATTTATTTTTAAGCTTAAATGACTTAGAAACTGGCTCCTAATAGAGCAATGTTTAAGCTCTGCCTCAATAACAATAAAAAATAAAGTAGCCCATTGGAATTATATATGGTATATTGCTTCTTCTAACTTAAAATTAATACAGAAAAACCAAGTAAGAGGGAAAAGAGATCTCTTCTAGATTAAAAATGGCTAAGAAGGAATAAATAAATGAATTGTGTAAACCTCACTGGAAACCAGGTTTAAGAAAATAAAAATCACAACAAAAAGCTAAAAGATATGAGATATTTGGTGACAATTAGAACTCCATATGACATAATCATATTGAATTTTATATATAACAATGATTTTATAGATATGCAAAAAAATACTTGGAAGGAAATTCATTCTGCAGTATATAAGAATGAGGTGTCATGGCATCAATACTTTATTTTCAATAATTCAGGCTTTTTTATACATTCTCTTAAAAGGAAAGACAGATAAATAAATGCAGCAAAATGTTAAAAATTGGAGAATTGCCCACCACTCCCGGCCCAGAGGAAGGGGCTTCGGAGCCACTGTCCCACTGCTCCTGGCCCAGAGGAAGGGGCTTCCTGGCCACCAACCATCCTGCCACTCCCAGACCAGAGAAAAGGGCTTTTGGGTCACCATCTGTCCTGCCACTCCCGGCCTAGAGGAAGGTGCTTCTGAGCCACTGTCTCACCTCCTCTCAGAGGAGGTGACACCCCACCCCTCGAGTGGAAATGAGAAGATGCATAAATAAGTCTCAAAAACAGATTTCCAGATCAACTACAGCAAACCCAAAGGGAAATGAGATGGAACACTCTGATACTCAACCACCTGGACCCACTGAACTGGCAAAAAAAGAGGATCTGGAAAAAAATGAAATCAGAAATAATTTCTCAGATAACAGCAAAGAATGTACTCCTAGTGCAAGACATGATTAATAAATCTAGAGAGGAGCTGAGGAAAATGATGGAATCCCAATATAGGAAACAAATGGAATCCACAAAACAGATGCAAACAGATTTCTAGGAGATGAAAAATTCCATTGAAAGTCTACACAGAAGAATGAGCCAATGTGAGGACAGAATTTCAGATATAGAAGATAAAATTGCAATTAGTGGCCAGGAAAAGAAAAATTGCTTCAAAATTGTAAGGGACCACAAGAAATCAATCCAGCAGCTACTAGACGATGCAAAGAAGAATAACATAAGACTGGAGTTAAAGAAAAAACAGGAGAGAGTGCAGATGACATAAAAAAGCTGCTCACCGAAGTAATGGCAGAAAACTTCCCAAGCAGGGAGAAGAACTTGACATACAGATAAGTGAGGCATATAGGACTACAAATAGCCTTGATAAAAAAAAAAAAACTACACATAGGCATATAATTGTTAAGATTCCAGAAACTTAACAGAAGACCAAAGTTCTACAAGAAGTTAGAGAAAAGTAACAAATCACATAAAAAGGAAAGCCCATCAGAATCACACCAGACTTCTCAACACAAACCATCAAGGCAAGAAGAGCTTGGAGTGACATATTCCAAGCCCTAAAAGTAAACAGCCTCCAACCCAGATTGATGTACCTTGCAAAACTATCTTTCAAGATTGATGGAGAAATAAGATACTTTCATGACAAGGAGCACCTCAAGAACTTCATGAATACCAAACAAGCACTCCCCAAAATTTTACACATTATCCTAGGAACAGACATTGAAAATCATAACCCCAAGAAGCAAAGCAGAATGAACCCATCTGATATGACAAGAAATTAAATGTAAAGGGGGAGAACCCCCCCAAAAAGAAAAAGTCTTGACAATGATAAGTCAATACATTTCAGTTATAACCATCAATGTTAATGGTCTCAATTCACCTATCAGAAGAAATAGACTGGCAGAATGTGTCAAGAAGCAAAATCCAACAATATTCTACATACAAGAAACACACTTAATTCAAAATGAAACTCATAGAGTGAGAGTTAAAGGGTGGAAAACAATACTCCATGTGATGGGAACCCCCCCAAAAAGCAGGAGTAGCTATCCTCTTTGCAGATCAAGTAGATTTCAAACCAAAGCTGATTAAGAGAGACAAAGAAGGACACTACATCCTTGTAAAAGGAACAATCCAACAGGAAGAAATGACAATCATAAATATCTATGCACCAAACACTAGTGCACCCAACTGTATAGAACAAATACTAACGGACATGAAAAGTCATATATGTGCTAATACAACTGTAGTGGGGGACCTCAACACCCCACTGTCACAAATAGCTAGATCAACTAGACAAAAAATAAGTAATGAAATACTAGGACTCAATGGAACTCCTGAACAAATGAACTTAACAGATGTTTACAGAGCCTTCCACCCAACAAAATCAGAATACACATTCTTCTCAGCTGCACATGGTTCATTAATCAAAATAGACCACATACTCACACATAGAACATGTTTAAGTAAGTGCAAAGGAATTGAAGTTATCGGGTGTATATTATCAGACCATAGTGTGATGAAATTGGAGATCCATAGCAAAAGAAACTGCAAGAATTTCATAACCACGTGGAAATTGAACAACACACTTCTGAATAACCCATGGGTCACAGAAGAAATTAAAGAAGAAATCAGACATTTCATCGGAATCTATGGGACACAATGAAATCAGTCTTACGAGGGAAATTCATAGCAGTGAATACAAATATTAGGAAAACAGAAGGAGCCCAATTAAACAACCTGATGCTGAACCTCAAGCTTCTAGAAAAAGAAGAGCAGGACAAACACAAAGCTCATATAAAGGAGGAAATTATAAAGATCAGAGGAGAAATCAATGCGATGGAGACTAAGAGAATGATACAAAAAATCAATGAAGCCAAGAGTTGGTTCTTCAAAAGAATCAACAAAATTGACAAACCCTTAGCCAACCTTATCAGAAAAGGGAAAGAAAAGGCCCAAATCCATGCAATTAGGAATGAAAAGGGTGAAATGACAACAGACCCAGCAGAAATCCAGAGGATCATCAATACCTACTTCCAGGATCTATACGCCAATAAGATGGACAACACAGAAGAAATGGACAGATTCCTAGATACATATGAATTACCAAAGTTGAACGAAGAAGACAGAAAAATTCTGAACAACCCAATATCAACCAATGAAATTGAAATCATAATTAAAAACTTAACAAATAAGAAGAGGATGGGCCCTGATGGCTTCACTGCTGAATTTTACAAGACATTTAGTGAGGAACTACTGCCACTACAGTTTAAACTCTTCAATGAAATTGAAAGGGAAGCAATATTCCCAAATTTGTTCCTGGAAGCAAGCATCACCTTGATCCACAAAGCAGAGAAAGACCTAACCAAAAAGGAGAACTATAGGCCAATCTCACTAATGAACATAGATGCAGAAATCCTGAATAAAATACTGGCAAATAGAATGCAGAAGATCATCAAGAAGTTCATACACCCTGATCAAGTGGGATTCATCCCAGGGATGCAGGGATGATTCAACATATGCAAATCAATTAATGTAATACACTATATCAATAGAGCCAAGGACAAAAAACATATGATTATCTCCATAGATGCAGAAAAAGCATTTGGCAAAATCCAACATGCATCTATGATAAAAACCCTACAAAAATTGGAATAGATTGTCTCTACCTAGATGGTCAAAAACTGAAATCATTCACACTAAAATCAGGAACAAGACAAGGATGTTCACTATCACCACTCTTGTTCAATATAGTTCTGGAAACATTAGCCACAGCCATTAGACAAGAGAAAGAAATAAAAGAATAAAGACAGGAAATGAAGTCAAATTAACATTATTTGCAGATGACATGATATTCTATATAGAAGACCCCAAGAACTCCACCAAAAGTATTCTAGACTTAATAACCAAATTCAGTCAAGTAGCTGGTTACAAGGTCAACACACAAAAATCAATAGCCTTCCTCTACATGAATGACAGCCTCACTAAGAGAGAAATAAGGCAAATAATTCCTTTCACAATAGCATCCAAAAACCTGAAATACCTAGGACTAAACCTAACGAAAGAAATCAAAGACCTCTTCTCTGAAAACTATGGCACTCTCAAAGGAGAGATTGAAGATGATATCAGAAAATGGACAGACATCCCCTGCTCCTGGGTAGGAAGGATTAATATAGTGAAAATGGCCATACTTCCAAAACTGCTATATAGATTCACTGCAATTCCAATTGATATCCCAGCACCATACTTCATAGACCTCGAGAAAACAATCCAAAAATTCATTTGGAACAAGAAGAGACCCAGAATAGCAAAAGTAATTCTAGGTAACAGAGACATGGCAGGGGGTATCACAATCCCCAACCTGCAACTATACTACAAAGCTACTGTGATAAAAACAGCATGGTACTGGTAAAGAAACAGACTTGAGGACCAGTGGAACAGATTAGAAGATGCAGAAACAATTCCAGACACACTCAACCATTTCATCTTCAATAAAGGAGCCAAACCCCCTCACTGGAGGAAAGATAGCCTCTTTAATAAATGGTGCTGAGAAAATTGGGTTTCAACTTGCCAAAGATTAAAACTAGACCTGTATCTCTCACCATGCACTAAACTAAAATCAAAATGGATTAAAGATCTAAATATTAAAAGAGAAACGCTGAACCGGCTGAAACAAAGGTTAGGTAAACTCTTGAAGACATTTGTGTAGGAAAAGATTTTATGAACAAAACCTCTGTTGCCTGTGAACTAGCACAGACAATCACCAAGTGGGATCTCTTCTTATTAAAAAGCTTCTGCACAGCAAGAGAAACCACCAGCAGTGTGAAGAGGCAACCCACAATGTGGGAAAAAATCTTCACCTGCTTTTCCTCAGACAAAGGTCTACTATCTCAAATGTATAAAGAACTTAAAAAGATCAGACTTCTCAAATTTAAAGACCCAATCCAACAATGGGCAGCTGAAATGAACAGACATTTCTCACACAAAGAAGTAGGAATAGCAAATAAATACATGCACAAATGTCCAACATCACTGGTCATTCTAGAGATGGAAATGAAAGCAATGCTATGATTCCACCTCACTCCAGAAAGAATGGCTGCTATCATGAAATCAACCAATAACAAATGCTGGTTGGGCTGTGGGGAAAGAGGAACCCTGCTCCACTGCTGGTGGGAGTGTAGACTGATGCATCCACTGTGAAAATCAGTATGGAGATACCTCAAAGAACTAGGACTGGAAGTCCCATTTGATCCCACTATTCCACTGCTGGAGATCTTCCCCAAAGAATTAAAAGAATCAGACCACAGTGATATATGTGTACCCATGTTCATAGCAGCACAGTTTGTGATAACTAAAACTTGGAAACAGCCCAAATGCCCATTACCTGGAGACTGGATAAAGAAAACATGGTTTTTTAATAAAATGGAATACTACTCAGCCACAAAAAATGAGAAATTAGAGACATTTATAGCTAAATGGATGCACATTGAGGCAATACTCTTAAGTGAAATAAATAGGACACACATGTATAAATACCGAATAGTTTCTCTGGTGTGAGAAACTGAAAGTCTAAGTAAGGACTAAAATTTATAATAGGTAATGTGAAATAGGAAGAAAGGGGCCAAAGAGGAAGGAAGTGGGAGGGGTAGGGGAAAGGAAAAAAGGGAAAGGAAAAATGATAGAGAAATGGAAAAAAATGGAAATAAAGTTCATTTCTTCAAGACTTTGAGTTCTAGAATTTAACCATTTATTTTTTGTGTAGTTGATCTATCTATTTGTAACAGTGGGGGTATTGAGGTCCAACACTACTATTGTACTAGTTCTCATTTGATTTTTCATGTTCGTTAGTATTTCTTTTATATAGTTGGGCACACTACTGTTTGGTGCATATATATTTATGATTATCATCTCTTCCTCTTGGATTTTTCCCTTTACAAGGATGTAGTTTTCTTCTTTTTCTGTCTTAATCAGTGTTGGTTTGAAATCCACTTGATCTGTAAAGAGTATAGCTACTCCAGCCTTTTTTTGAGTTCCTGTTGCATGGAGTATTGTTTTCCACCCTTTAATTTTCAGTCTATGAGTTTCTTTTTGAATTGTGTGTTTTTTATATGCAGCATATTGTTGGATCTTGCTTCTTGAACCATTCTGATAGTATCTTTCTTTTGATTGGTGAATTAAGACCATTAAAACTGATGGTTATCACTCATAGGTATTGACTTATCCTTGTCATGAGTTTTTCTTTTTATTGGATTCTCCTCCTCTGTGTGTAATTTCTTGTCATGCCTGATGGACTTATTCTGCTGGGCTCCTGGTGTTGTGATCCTCATTGCCTTTTCCTATGGTATTGTCTAAAATTTTTTGGAGTGCTGTTTTGGTATTCATGAAGTGCATAAGGTGTTCTTTTTCATGAAAGTATCTTAATTCTCCATTAATTTTGAAAGATAGTTTTGCAGGGTACATCAATCTGGGTTGGAGGCTATTTTCCTTTAGAGCTTGAAATACTTCCCTCCCAGCTCTTCTTGCCTTGAGGGTTTACTTTGAGAAGTCTGCCATGATTCTGATGGGCTTTACTTTGTATGTGATTTGTTTCTTTTCTCTAACTGTTTGTAGAATTTTGTTCTTCTGTTGGTTTCTTGAATTTTAACTATTATATACCTATGTGTAGATATATTTTGTTCAAGACTAGTTGGAGTCCTACATGCCTCACTTATCTGTATGTCAAGTTCTTTCCCCTGCTTGGGAAGTTTTCTGCCATCACTTCTGTGAACAGTTTTTTTATATCATCTGTTATCTCTCCTGTTTCTTCATTGACCCTGACCAGTCTTTTGTTATTCTTCTTTGCATCTTCTGGCAGCTAATAGATTGATTTTTCCTTGTTCCTTACTATTTTAAAGAAATTTTTCTTTTCTTGGTCACTAATTGCAATCTTAACTTCTATATCTGAAATTCTGTCCTCACATTGGCTCATTCTTCTGTGTAGACTTTCAACGGAGTTTTTCACCTCCTGGAAATCTTTTTGCATCTGTTTTATGGATTCCATTTGTTTCTTATGTTGGGATTCTATTATGTTCCCAGCTTCTCTATATTTTTTGTCTGTGTCCTCTCTAGATTTATTAATCCTGTCTTGCACTATGGGCACAATCTCTGCTGTTATCTGAGAAATTATTTCTGATTTTGTTTTTTCCTAGATCCTCTTTTGTTGCCAGTTCAGGTTGTCCAGGTTGTTGAGTATCAGATTGTTCCATCTCATTTCCCTTTTGGTTTGCCTTAGGTGATCTGGAAGTCTGGTTTTGAGACTTTTTATGTGTCTTCTCATTTCTATGGGGGGGATGAGGTTGTTATGTGCTGCTGGCACACATGTAGCTCACCTCCTTGGCGCAGGCACTCTGTTCCTTGGAGCTGAGGGCATTGGTATGGTGGCCCAAAAGGCTCATCTCCTTGGTGCTGTGGGGGATCTGATCTTCTGCCTTTTTATATTTTTCTGACTGTTTAAATCACTTATTATGCAATATATTGATTTTTCTTTCATATTTTTTTCATAAAGTTATATTTTCTATCAGTACAGTTTACTCAATCTTTTTATTTGTATTCTTTCAGTATTTTACTATATATCCATCCTTTGACTTAACTTTTCATAGCCTTTATATTTAAGGAGTATTTTTGAAAGCAGCTTATATATTTTTATTTTTAAGTCTGGTATTTTGTATATTTCAATTGGAAGTTTTATGGTTATGTTTATTGTAATTCAAAATAATTTGGGCTTAAATCTTATTTTTTGTTTCTTATTTATCCCACCTGATCTACTTACTATTTAAAAATATTTCCTGTCTTCTAGGGGTTAAATGCTTTTATTATTTATTTTCCCCCTGTACTAGATGCTGCTGCTTTCTTAGTCATCTTTTTCTTAGCAGATGTGTCAAACTCCCATCTACAATAAGTGGGGGTTTCTAACAGCTTGAAGCTACATTCATCTCAGTAGTGCCCTCTGCTAAGAGGGGTCCATATGGCCAGAAAAGCCTAGAAATATCAGCTCCTCCCAAGGTTAACTCCAACCAATGGACTGGCTGAAATGACAGGTATAAAAACCTAGTCTCATTTAAAGCTGGGCTAGCACTGCAGCTACTACCTCAAGAATAGCTTGTGGGATCAAGTAGAGGTTACCCCGCTCAAGAAACTACATCTTTGTTGTGCTTTGGTTCCTATCCTATCCCACTTTCATCAAACCTCACATGTTACTCACAGCAAGTTCCTCAATAATCACTTGCACAGAATTCTTATCTTAGTTTCCACTTCCGGGGTTCCCATCAAAGAGGAGGTTAAGGATGTGTATCAGTTATACAATACATTTCTCTTATTTTACTTCTTATATTAGAGATTAAAATATTCATGATTAGTTTTTAGATGAAGTAACAATTTTAGTTTTATGTAATTCCAAAATTATTTTACTTCATAAATTAATGATTTTTTGATATATTGTACAATGCATATAACCTAGAACATTTGTCCATATGTACCTCTCGAATTCTTTGTCTTTTATTTGCTATGCATATTAATCTTGATTAACTTCTTTTATTCAGTTATACGTACTTATTGATGCTTTGTTACTTATTCTGTCAGCTATTGAAAGAAACATACTGAAGTCTTCTTGAACAAGTTGCTTCTATAGCATCTCATGGCAGTTTCCTCTTCTATGTAATCTGGTCTAAGATACTTTTTGTTAGTACACCTGTGTTATTGTTTTTATGCACTCAATAATCATTTAGATTTGCTTCTCTTTTCTTCCTGCCACTAAGGACCATAGGTCCTCAGAATTACATTTAAATCCACAATCTGAGGCTCATTACTCTAGTCATCTAATTGATTGGCACTGTGTGGCTGTTGCTTTACTTTTACATGTTCATTCTAAGGCACTGTTAAATGTATACTAAGGAATAAGATAGTGAAAAAATCTATTTTGTTATGGCTTTGGCATTTCCTGTTCATATTGTTATTTTTTATTTCTTAAAAATTTCAATTTTTTAGTAGGTGTTTGCAGTCCCAAATGGTTGCATTCTTTATGGGAAGTTGATACATGTATGTAACACATCTTAATTCTTTTTATGTCCCTTTCCTTGCCCCTTCTATCTCCTTCCTGTTCATATTTTTAGCCACCTACATCCTATTGGTAGCAAAGGCTTTCAAATGGGATTTGAGATAAACTGAGCATTTTCTTTTCACTTTTCTTGATCATCCAGTTGTGGATATGAGAATGGGGAGGTAAAAGGTATGGCTTCACAGCTATTCATTTTGTAAAGTCATGTTTATCTCTGTGCATTGGACCTCGATCTAATTTTTCTATAGGAGGAAAAGTGTTCTTTTGTGCAACAATAACATTTTATTTCATAAAATTTGTAAGTATCTATATAAGGGCCGTTAGGATAACTTCCATCTTTTACAATTTACCAAAGTCGAGGGCAGCAATGATCTTCCAACTGAAGAAATATGGCTGACATGTCTTGGCCTCATGGAAATTTGCTAAGCCTGCTTTCTCCAGGTCACATCCCCCTCTGCACTTACATGTCATCAGCTCACTCTTCGATACACATGAAACTGCAGAGAAGGGAAGAAATGGTACCTGACCTGGATCTTTATGACATAGATTTCTGTCCTGTGTCTTATTATAAAGAATTCACTCAGAATACAAGGCTAAAGCCAGAATCATAAATGTCATATTGTTCATGTCATAACATGAACATTAAAATATTTACTTAGGTGAATATTGACTGTCATAGGCACTAATTATGGACAATGAATTCTGTAGAGAATTAGGTAAAAATGTGAATGTAAGAAGTGCTTGAGTTTTCAAAGGAGCATAATAAATGAATTTGAAATATATTTCTGGATAAGGAAAATCAATGTTTGGAGGTTTTTAAGTGCATAAAGGAAAGAAATGAGACTAGAAATCTCATGAAAAGGAAATAATGCCCATATTCATGAACAACTGTGTTTATTATAGGTGATGAGAGTTAATAAACATTAAGGTGCATGTGATATACTTTGAATTCTTTTTCTATTTTTCCAATTATTCTACTTCAGAACTTGATATGAAATTTTGATTAAAAAGGAAAAATAATCAGGTTACTTTCTATGCCAAGTTTTTTCTTATCTGGTTGCTATGACAATCTCCTTTGACAGTTATTTTTTTATCATTTTTGAATTTATCTCTTTTTGATGTTATAAAAAGAATTTTTCTAGGTAAGTAGGTTAATTTTAATTTCTTTATGCTTAAAGGACTTTTAAGAAATAAGAAAGCTTTTATTTAAAGCCTCTGCATTCCAGGGTGTCATGTCTTATTTAAGATTTAAAATGAAAAAGTTGACATCTTTTGTAAAAAAATATACATACAGAATCAAAGTCTTTGCAGAATCTAAACTTTTATTTTTTCCATTTTTGAGGCACTAATTGCATTATCTGCTATTGTTCTGTGCACACAAAGGCTTATTTTTTACATTTGATTTTTGTCTCATTATTTTAAACAAAGTAATATTTTCCTAGTTTCTAATTCACCAACCAGGGTTGACTTTAAGAAGAAAATACTAGATTATGAGTCAGAAACCTGAATTCCAATCTCAATTTTGTCTCTAACAGTCAGTTTGATCTTGGAAAATCATTTCACCCACAGTGAACTATAATTTCTTTCTATATGGTATTTTCAGAACCTTATAGTTCTGTCCAATTTTAAAACAATATGCCTTTTTGCATAGTCCTTTCTCATTGAAATATTTGAGTTATCTTCTTATATTGTTTTTCTAGGAATTTTTTTATCTTCTATGAAATTATAATGCACTGTCAATAAATAATTATCGGGTTCCTCTGATAAACCATGCACACGGCCTGCATTCTTTCTGGTTAACTAAAGTCCTATCAATTTTTCCAGAGAACCATAGTGTGCACAGAGAAATGAGAGGTAATTTTTATTGATCACTTAAAGCAGAAGACTAGGTGACAGCATAAAAAATTGTTTTATCCAGATATTTCCAAATTTATTGCCTCAATGATTTACAAAATAATATTGACTAGTCCAGTGTTCTCAAAACTTAGGATGCATCCACATCACCTGTAGTACCTATGAATATACCCATATCCTCTCAAACAGTTTCTGGTTCCATATGTCTGACTGTAGTAGGATAAGTCCCAGTTCAAACAAATTTCCAGTAAGCTTTTGCGGCTGATCTTGGTTCAACTACATGCTGATGAGTACCAGATTTCAATTTATAAAGTGCTTTATTTTTCATTTTAAATGTTTAAGAATTTCCCAGATTGCACCTATAAATGTAGGTTTAAATATATATTCTAAGAAGCGGTGTGTGTTGCTTTCATCTTATGATTTTATAACATTTGTGGAATTAAGGAATTATTTTTTCTTTTAGTAATTATTTTAAAGGAGCAGCATGAATTGTTATTTGTTTTCTAGGGCCACGTGGCATGATAAAAAGGAATAAATTCTTATGTAGGTTTATATATCTTGCAAATATGAAAACATGGGATTATATTGAGAATGCAAAATTATATTTTTATTATGAAAGAAATTCACTGAAAATGATTTTATATCATATTCTGTAAAAATTTAGAAATTATTTAATTTTTAATTATAATTTTTCTGAAGTAATTTGTCATTCACAAATCAACATTTTAAATTTATTGTTGTTATATTGTGGTACTGGGAATTGAACCCAGGGCCTTTCTCCTGAGGTACACCTTCCAGCCGTATTTTTTTTTTAATTTTGAGACAGTGTCTTCCTACATGGGTCAGGCTGGGCTCAAACTTGGAATCCTCTTGCCTATGCTTCTCAAAGTGCTGGGATTATAGGCATGTACCATGATATTGGGCTAATTTATTATAATTTTTAATAAGTATCTCCTGCTAAGAAAAATGTTTCTGTTGTTTTTTTGAAAATAGATATGTTTTAAGACTTCAGATCCTCCATGTTGTTTGAGAGAGACTTTCAGACAGTTCCATATATCTTGATTTTACAGTAGGTATCATTTTTTCCTTTTCATTCATATATTCATACTTTGTTGTCACTTGAAAGAACACTCTCTTTTTGCTAGTTTTGATGATCCATAAAAACCAGTCGTAATAGGAGGAGATATTAAATTAAAAATTTTTATAAATTACCCAAAGAAAAATGAGCTTAAAAATGTAAAGCAAATTTATGAAAATCATTGAAACTATAAGGCTTGGCTAGAACTAGAACTGCACTATTCTGATAATCAAGCCAGTACTCTCACTACAAGTTTGTAATGTTTATTTGAATTTTATGGGCATTAGATGACATAATCATCTCTTATTTCCTCCACATCGCCAAGTTCACAGCCATCAAAATAGATCAACCAGATCCTAATACTTGGCTTAGGTGTTTTCTATAGAAGGTCTAAATCTGACCTAAATGTCATGCAATTGTAGTTATAACATATATGATTTAGGGACCTAACATTTGTATTGATCTCCCTTCAGTAACTTGATGTGTCCCTAACTAACATCCCATACTTTGCAGCAAGAGTCCTTTTTCATATCCAATTATAGCAAACTGATGAACAGCAAGTCCAATTTGATTATCTTCTGTGGCAGAATAACAAAAAATTAAACAGATTCATGTCACTCCTGTATTTTCTGCCAATGTAAGTTTTAGCTTCTCCCATTAAGAGTTGTAATATGTTTTCCCACATTTAAATCAGTGCTAGCCTTATGACTTGCTTTGCCCAATAGAATGTAGAAGCAGTGACACCACTCAGGTTAAGGAGCAGTACCTCACAAACCCTTGCACATCCATTGGGTTGACTCTCCAAGCCTAGACTGTGGAGGATAAAAAAGAGTTGAAGCTCTTTAGCTGACAGCAGCCTGTCCCCTCCTACCCTGCCCCATTAATGGTGCAGCTGATCACAGACTCATAAGTGAGCCCACCAAGACCTGTTAAAAACTGCCCAGCAGAGCCCAACTTATAAAACTATGAACCAAATAAAAGGTTATTATTTTATTTCACTATGTTGTGGAGTACTTTGTTATGCAGCAATGCATAACTGACACATACACGTTTAGAAATAAATTCATAATTGTCTCAAAGTATTAACCTTTTGCCTTGTCACTAGGTTTTATCTCCTAAACATTCTACTTCTTAATAGTGCCACCTTGGGTACCAAGTGTTTAACACATAAAACTTTCAGGGAGGGGTGGCAAACTCAAGATTCAAACTATAGAAATCCACAAATCAGATTATGAGAATTTCATGCACAAATTAAGGTTCTTATAAAATAACCTGATATTACATACATACTAGAAGGTAGAATATTCATTTGAACTTTGATCTTTCTGCTTGTAAATCCAGAAGAGTGCCAGTGAATTTAAAACCTTGCAAAACATTTCTTTGTTGCAGATATTTAAACTATGAAGCTCAAGAGAAAACAGTTTTCTAGAAGGTAAGTCCGTGAATCCAATTGCTACTTTTGTATCTTTTTCAGATGTCTTAAATTGTCCGACATTTTCAAAGTAATTGTCTTAATTATCCATTTACCTTATACAATACCAATCTGTAAGAACTAATATTTGGTATCACATGTCTTGTACCATCTTAATGAGCAGCTTGACATTCTTGTTCCGAGATGGCAATAATGAAGGTTAAAAATCTGAACATACCATTGTTAATATAATTAATTTAATTGCACAAAAATATTTCTGAGAATTATCAAAGATTAAAATTGTGTAGTTTTGGATACTGAGTAAGTTGAGTACATCATAGTCAGATAATTCAGAACATTTTCATCAAATTTTACTGCAATTCTATGAAAACATCTCAAGAACAATTACATTCTGAGGTGAAGTCTGAGCTTGTTGTTATGATGAGTGTGTGTGTGTGTATGTGTGTGTGTGTGTGTGTACATGGAGGAAAAAAAAAATATATATATATATCACCAGAGACATTCATTTATTCTGATTATCAGTATAAAGTCAAACCATAAAAATCTGTTGTCATTGCCTATCAGGTTTCACAATAGAAGTTTGTAATCTGGCACAATTTACTCTTCTGTTCAGAGCCTTCCTATTGTGGCAGGTCAAGTTTCTGGAACATTGTCAGAACCAGGGCAGAGGCTTTAACAACACCTGCCAGTGCTGTGAACAAAGGCGTATTGCTTTTATACAGTGGTTTTCATTGCAGGGTATTGGTGAGCTTCAAAGGGGAAAGCAGAGCTCCTATTCACAGCCCAAGAGAATGATTTTCTTTTCAAAACTCAGCATGTGACTCACCTATATTCAGTGTCATATGGACCACCCTCCTATTTCAGTCCAAGGAGAACCAGAAAAAGTGATTTTCTGTGTAGCATCTCTGAACCCCTTTTTCCCATTTTGTAGCAGTGTGAGATAGTTCTACATAATCACATCTGCAAGGCATTGTCAAATGTGCAACGTGACCAAGTCCAAAAATTACTTTCATTTAGAAGGATATTAGAGAGTTCTTACTCAGTTAAGATAAGGACAAGCAGCGATGCAAGCCAAATGGAGCTATTTAAAGGGAGCGTGTAGCTGCTTCTGTGGAGATGCCATATTTTTAGCAAGACAGCCCTCAGAAAACATGATTATTATTTTGATAAAATTGCCTCATTTTCTTTTCAAGAATCTGCATGGAATACTGAATAAGTTATTAATTGAACACTTTTTTGTTATTATTATTATTTGTTTTCTGATCTCTTTAGGGTTAGTTCTTATAGGAAGCTAGTGTGGCTGTTTTTAATTCCTCATCCTCACATCAATTTCCTTTACCTCAGAGATGTTCAAATGCATCCCATGTACCATGGAAGTGTTGTGTTAAATGAAGCTTGACAAGAATACTTAAAATTTCTCAGAGCTGCACTGTAGGAAGAGGTACACCCTGTACACACTGTTCATAGAGCAGTGCACAGAGCGTGGCATTTATACTCATGTGGGGAGTGTATTTGAGGGCTCAGGCATCACGGGTGGATTCCTGTTAGTTCCCTCCTGGTCATTCCAATACAAGCAAATAAACAAACAAGAGTCTGTTTTGGGAAGGAGAAGAACAGCTGAAGCTGTTTGCATTGCTGGGGCGTAGACACAGCTGCTGAGGCTTTGTTCTCAGACACAGAGTAAATCTCAGGAAATTTCCTCATAAAAGACAAAGAAGGAGCACAGGGGAGTCTTCAATAAGAGGAGTGGAGTCTGAAAGGTGTCAGTATAAGTAGGTTTGAACAAAGGAAAATGAAACAATGTTCACCTTAAGAATCTGAATTACTTCTTGTTTTTCTAATTGAGTGACTGGAAAAAAAAAAGAGATACTCGAAAGAAAGGATGAAGTTATGAGACCATGAATAATGGGAGAGAGGAGATTAAAAAGAGAAATTGTGATTTGGTGTTCACTAGTCTGAAATTATGTCTACAAAATGCTAACATTTTCAGGAAAAGATGACACTTTTTTCATTCATTTTACAAATAGTTCCCAGAAAATTAATTATTTAATGCATAACTTAATGTATGTAGTGTCTATTATGCACAAGATACTTCCTTGCCATGATATATATATTATTAAGCCCTTCTTGAAATAGTTAAAACTTATTTGAATAATAAGTATTGTAGGCCTGATTCTATCAAAGTTACCTTGAACTTTGGATAAATTTACCTAATTTATCTTAATCTCAGCTTCTTTATTTTAGAGGAATGGATGGACAAAACTATCTTGGATGTCCTTTCTAGCTTTGGGGTTGGATAATTTATTGCAGTAAAAGGTGGCATCGCAATGGATCTAGATTTGGTGTTTAGCCAGTGCCTTTATTCGCTCTTCTGTTTAAAACACAAGTCATCTATTAAGCCTTCCATTTTTTTCTGATTCTTTTAATTCCAATAAATATTGCGTACATTTTATGTTCACTTTATCCCCCTGAATGTAGCTTTAATGTATCTGTGATGAAAAGAATCACAGGCAGCATATCTACAATACCAAAGTTAGAAAGAAAATAAGAATGTGATTTTCAGTGTATAGCACCTCAGTAGCACCCTCTTCATATACACTAACTTTATAAATACACTTCCACACTAGAATAGTTTATGAACCATACATACTTGAAATACATTAATTACAACATACATACTACGTGACATGAACTTCTCAATATAAACACATTAGGTGTTTATATAAAGCTGATTGTTTAATTTGTATACCTATGACATGGACTAATTTGGATTAATGAAGAATTTAAATAACTCCAAACCTTAAATGATTGAAATAGCTGATTAGATTGAGTTGGGCCATCTTCTCTATGCTTTCTTTTTTTGACTTGATGTATTAAGAATTATAACATAGAGTCAATAAATTTACACAGAAACTCAATTCTTTAGAAATGTTGTTACAGAATGTGTGACCAAGAGCCACTAATGTCCATGTCATCAGTGAGTAAGTATGCCAGGACATCACACTATACTCTAGACTGCTAGATCCCCTAGTCACTCATGACCCAGGGGATAATCTTATATTATTTTGAATTGTTCCTTACTTTTTACACTAGTGAAATTTTGAATATATAGAATTTGGGCTTTTTTTGTTAGGATCTTTTTGGTTTATGTTTTCTATTCTAAATTTGAAGATAAGGATACAACATGTAATAACATTGTTCTCTTATGACTTGACTATAAAATTTTTATTTTATCATAAAATTTAAAAAAGGATTTTAAAATTTTAGAATAATTTTATTGTTTAGATGCTGCTGGGTAGGGTCCTGGATAACTATTTACACTATCACTAATAGTCATTTTGTTTCAAAATTAGTTTAGGGTTTTTATGTTCATAAATGTTGAAATTTTTTTTCTTAAATTCTTTTATTGGTACATTTTAGGTATACAGGTTAGAAGATGCAGAAACTCCAGACACACTCAGCCATCTCATCTTCGATAAAGGAGCCAAACACCCTCACTGGAGGAAAGATAGCCTCTTTAATAAATGGTGCTGGAAAAATTGGGTTTGAACTTGCCAAAGATTAAAACTAGACCTATATCTCTCGCCATGCACTGAACTAAAATTGAAATGGATTAAAGACCTAAATATTAAAATAGAAACACTGAACCAGTTGGAACAGAGGTTAGGTAGAACTCTTGAAGACATTGGTGTAAGAAAAGGTTTTATGAACAAAAGCTCAGTTGCCCGTGAACTAGCACCAACAATTAACAAGTGGGATCTCTTCTTATTAAAAAGCTTCTGCACAGCAAGAGAAACCACAAGCAGTGTGAAGAGACAACCCACAATGTGGGAAAAAATCTTCACCTGCTTTTCCTCAGACAAAGGTCTACTATCTCTAATCTATAAAGAATTTAAAAAGATCAGACCTCCCAAATTTAAAGACCCAATCTGAAAATGGGCATCTGATATGAACAGACATTTCTCAGACAAAGAAGTAGAAATAGCAAATAAATACATGCACAAATGTTCAACATCACTGGTCATTCTAGAGATGGAAACGAAAGCAACGCTATGATTCCACCTCACTCCAGAAAGAATGGCGGCTATCATGAAATCAACCAATAACAAATGCTGGCAGGGCTGTGGGGAAAGAGGAACTCTGCTCCACTGCTGGTGGGAGTGTAGACTGATGCATCCACTGTGGAAATCAGTATGGAGATGCCTCAAAGAACTAGGACTGGAAGTCGCATTTGACCCCGCTATTCCACTGCTGGGGATCTTCCCCAAAGAATTAAAAGAATCATACCACAGTGATATATGTGTACCCATGTTCATAGCAGCACAGTTTGTGATAGCTAAAACTTGGAAACATCTCAAATGTTGAAATTTTATCATTACATTCAGTATAGGACTTTATACACAATGAATGTTAATAAATGTTACCACTGAGATAAATATTTTCCAATATAGTATTTTTCAGTATCACAAGACCTTTTTTTTCTTTTAATCCTAGGTAGTTTTCATAGAGAAGTGATTAGTCCACTCTGACATGTTAATAGTGAGTCCATATTTGTCAATATTAGTCAATATTTTCAAGATCTGTTCTGCAGAGAAAACTTCACTTTATGTATTCAAAATATGTAATGTTTATATTTGAGGAAGTTAACCTACAAAACACAGATTCATATAATGGTTTGCATAGATATTTTGAGGAAGCTGAAATGGCTGAATTGGAAAGAGTACAGTTACAATTAAGAAATGTTAAGGCCTTCACCAGAAACAGGAAATTGTGGTGACTAGCATTTTATTTTGCTCACCCTTCTTTAATAGAGCAGTTGTTATCCAGAAATGCCTCATCAAACAAACCTCACCAAAAGTTCTATGCAAAGTAATATATATATATATAATATAGTATATGTTATGTGACATATGTATTACACTTTATATAATTATATATATTCCCTTAAAATAGAAGCTGTTCAAAAGAAACCGCAAAAATATTTTTTCCTTCCTTCAATCCTCATACATTAAATTCTGAAGACTGACATCACATAAACACTGAAATGGATACCCCATATTA
This sequence comes from Heterocephalus glaber, assembly GCF_053883595.1. Taxonomy (NCBI): domain Eukaryota; kingdom Metazoa; phylum Chordata; class Mammalia; order Rodentia; family Bathyergidae; genus Heterocephalus; species Heterocephalus glaber. The sequence goes on along the minus strand of NW_028258138.1, from coordinate 30,830,838 downwards.
GTTACATAGATGATGTAGAGAAATACCAGGTAAAAGATGAATGAATAAAATGATACATTACATTTCTCATGGGGAAATAACAAGTGTCCATTAGAGGAATAATGCCCAGTGGCATTGATAAAGAATTATTTCTTGAGATATTACTTGATATTTGCTTTAACTCTATTTTTTTCTTCTTTGAGCAAATATCTAGGCAGAAAAGTCTTGAAACAGAACAGATAAAAGAGGGAGTTATAGTTGTGATCAGCAAAAGCTAGTAGTTCTTGTAAACTCTACAGAGGCTGGTGTTCTGATGGTTCCAAACTTCTTGCCTGTTGGAAAGAGTCTGAAGACATGGTCAGCCTTCAGAACACTGCTTTGGTTGCCATTAATTGTATGGTGCATTTGCAGTCAGACTCCTAGGAAAAGTGATTTCACCATTGCAAAAATCACCCATCCCTTAAGCACAGGAGCAGTAGAATCATCAAAATAAGTCAGCAAGTATTAAAAAAAAACCACTGTAATGACAACATGGAAAAATGAGTCACACTGGAAGGGAAAAGGGGCTGTTATTAGACTAGGCTAGGATAGGCTAAGCTAGAAGCTCAAGAAGCTTTGAACATAATGGTGAAAAAACACTAGTAATGATTTAAGATTGAATTTTACACAGTATTTACTTTGAATATTTATAAAGAAAAGGCTACAAATACATTAAACATTTGATTTCATGAACCAAGATTTATATCTTCTATCATGCTTAACTGGAATGTAAATCAAGGAACCATGTAAGTCTGTGCCTGAGGAGTGTCTAGAAGAACTTCTGGGATAAAACCGTAGAACCCAAAACGAAATCAGCACTTCTGTGCAACTATCCAACACTACTCTTGTTCAGAATAGAAATTAAATTTGGCATTCATTTAGAGAATGGCAAATTCATGTTTTATAGAGAATTAAACTCAAGATCATCCAGATAAAAATGAAAATTCCACTAGGCTATTACTCATGCAGATAAAATAATTCACTTACTAATTATATATTGCATAGCAAGAGTTTCAATATGTTTTGACAAAAAATCTATTGTTCAGAAGAACAACATAATGTAGTTATAGGTCACTTTAGAAGGAACTTAAAAGATGTCTAATCCAAGTCAAAACAAGTTCAGAAACCTTCTTAACAACATTGCTGATGGACAGTTACTTTGCATTTCTTCAATCACTTTTAAAGACAGAGAGATGAGAAATAAGACTAATAGGTTACTACAAATGTGAGAGAATATTGTTTTCCTATTACTCTATTTGCATACTGTTGGCTTAAGAATTATTACAATTGTGTAGCTAAGGGATTATTATGCTATTGATCTAAAAGTAGTAACGCTATGCTCCCATACCATCAATATTGTTATATAAGAGGTGAGTCATGTTCTACAAGTGAGAAAATTTATTGGTCATCATCTTGCCTGTACAATCCATTGCTTTTGATTATGGCTGGACTTCCAGATGAAAGACTGGAGCTGAGAGGAGCTCTGAAGTGGTCTTTTGCAGTTGGTGATGGTCACAAAGGAAATGAGGAAACCAAAGAAAAGCTTAGAATGGTGAGAAAATACCCCCTGTCCCCTCCAGGTAGACAGGAACTAGAAGGGAAGAAAGCCAAGAAAGGTGCCTGTCAGAGATAAGAAACAGCTTTCAGGAATAGAGGGTAATTGATGTTTGATTAAAGTTTTGACAACTCTGAAAACAAGACTGTAAGTTATTAACAAATTCTACAATCTGTTATTTTATGTTTGTTCACTAGATTTCCCAATGTTTTTATATTAACTGTTTCATTAAAGACTTTTTTATAAATATCTGTAACTACAAACAGATAGTCTTGATAGTTTAGCATTTAAATATTTTTAATATCAATTTTTACTCATGGAGAATAAATGTCTTTTATTCTTCATTATTGAGAATTGTTCTTTCTCAGGCTCCAAAGTCTACTCTTTGATGTAGCACAATATGTCCATCAAATAAATAACATTAAGATATGATGGTTGATTCCTACAGTACCTGTCAAAGGTTATGTCCATGTGTCAGAAGATTGTAAACTGACATCATTTTCAAAGTCCCAGTGGTTTAATGAGCTAAACTGAGTAAAACTGACCACATGATGTGCTCAGCATATTGCTTGAAATGTGTATTAGATATTGTTATTTTTAATATTTCTTTTTAAATCAAAAAGACAAGAACACTAGGAGAATATTCATGTAGGTAATCAGAAAGCAAGCCCCATTTTCATTTACAGTTCAGGAAATAGACACATTTGAAAGTAATGACAAGCTAATATTCTTTGCTATTGAGGAGATAGTTATAGTAGAGTGTAAGTAACTTGGCTAAATTTGTTGTTATGGATCATTGGTACATAAATTAATATGCTCATCCCTCCATGTCTTGGGTGAATTTGTTCAGATCGTCTCACCAATACCCAAATCTGAGCATGCTCAGATTGCACATATAAAGTAGCATAGATTTGCATATAACCTATGCATATCATCCTGTATACTTTAAATCACAACTAGATTAATTACAATGCTCACTACAATTCACACACTCCTCAAATAGTTATATTATTTAAGGAATGTTGACAAATATATATATGTTTATTATGTACACAATACTTGGAATATTTCCAATCTGAGGTTGGTTAAATTCCCACATGTGGAACCCACAGACACATATGGATAATTATACTATTACTGTGAACTACTCATGTAGAATTTGAAGTGCACCCCAAACTGTCCTGATCCTATATCATCACATAATACATAGTGGAGTACTACATGGGGCCACTGTGAACAGGAATTGAGGTAATGTAGGTGTTCAGAGAACACTGCCTAATTCAATCTGCTTGTACATTGGACCTATTGTACCTTAAATTTTAGATTTGCTGCTAATGAGAAAAGAACATCAACTGAACTCATGTTAGGAAATCTGTAGGTACTTTTAGTAATAATAACTTCTAAAAAACTTAAAAAAATAGAGATTTGAATTTTAATTTGCAGAATAAACAGAAATAAGAAAATATTTTTAACAGCATCACTAAATAATTGTAGAAGTCATCATAAAAGCTTCTAAAAAAACAGTAAATACTTTTGAAAATAAAGAAAACTGGTGTTTGCAGTCAAGATTTGGGAGTTTGTCAGCCCAAAAGTAGTCTAACAAAGTCTCTAAAGACTGAAATGAGGTAGATAAAATACCAAATATCAAGTTTAATTTGAATTTCAAACAAACACAAAAAATTAGTATAAGTATGTCCCACCTAATAATTGAGTTATCCTGGTACAAAAAATTCATTTGTGAATTATGTCCCATGCAATATTTGGGAACTGATGTATTAACAATATTTTCGCTGATGGTGGGAATGCAAATTTAACTGTATGGTCTTTTGTTGTTGCTCTTGTTGTTTTTGGTTGACTCTAATTACCTTTTTGATATAAGGAAATACTTAATATTGAAGCAATTACTGTGTGTTCACAAATGAGTACTCTTTCTGCCATGTATTCAGGATACAGTAATGGTCCTTAAAATATGCTCTGGAAAAAGCTCTATTATTCTTGGAGGAGAAAGTTGGGAGGACCTATTCCAGAAGGCTAGGTCTTCGATGCAAGCTTTGTTTGCCATTCACAATAGAGACAAGGCTTCTCTGCACAAAAAGTGCTTTCATCCAACCTATTGATTTCTGTGCTTCATCTTTGTTCCCTTTCATACTCTTCTCTTGGATTTCCAGAAACACTCCAAGCTTTTTCAAATACACCTGTCTTCTTCCAGAGTACATTGGCCTATTTGCTTCTGTGGTAGAATGAACAGATAATCATTGATATCTAAATACTTTTGAAAGTGAATGTGGGCTATATTAATTTCACAAACATAGAAATAAATTGAAACTTTTCCATTAAAAACAGGACATAATGTCACTCTACCTATGACAAGTCCCTAGCCTCTCCCATTCATGGCTACTTCATTTTACAATTAACTACAGATTGAGGATATATATAGCAAGTCTTTTGCCTTTGGCCATACATTAAAAGGGTGTATGTTATTCCCATTCAAGTACATGAAGGCTTATAATTAACATATGTAAAGTTTATGTTGTACATATTATTATTGCTGCTATTAAACAGTAGCTTGAATTTTGGAGTTCATAATTCATAATGTGGATTCTATTCTAAGAAAAGATTTACTTCTGCTATCTTCTTTTAAGTATGATACCAAGTTTCTTTAAATGCATATTTTTGAAACATGACTATGTGCCATGTTTGTATATTTCTATATCTTAGGTAATAAATTTGAGAAAAAGAATATAAAAGGCTGATGAGATTTTTGCAATGTCCTCTTTGTATAGTTAGTATAATTGCCATGAATTTGGCCAGGTGTAGCTAAATGATATTTCAGGCAAAGAACTAATAGCAAAGCTTTTACACAGTAATTTCCTGGGTAAGGTTCAGCAAAATGAAAACTCATCAGAAACCCTGCTGGGATTCCATCAGCAAGCATTTATTTGTAGTCGCATGTACACCTGCTTACATAGTAATAATACACTAGTGAGTTAAGTCACTAATGCCAATGCAAATTAGCTGTATTTTGAGTCTCACACAAGAATCTAGCAGATATACTAACCAGATAAATGAGTTATCTCTAGATGGATAGAGTAAACTGAAGAAAAAATCTATTGCATTTGCCTGATTCTCTGTTGCTTTCTGTAGTAGGTCATCTTGTATGAAATCCTTTCTCTCTGTACTGTCTACCATTTGGATGAAGAATTTACAGCATATGCCTTGCTCCACTGGTGCAGCAATACTGAGCAAAACAGGAATACCACTGGTAATGTGACTTTTCAACTCAAGAGATCTTGTGCTTTTTAATTCAAACTTAAAATTGATTTGTCAAATATTTATAAAAGAACAGCTACATGGAAGGCACTAGAACAGGTGCTATATACAATGGCAGAGCATAATAGAGGAGTAAGAATACCACCTGCTCCAAGTGTTTTCTGATATAGTGATGGAGAGAAGATACACACTCCCGGTATACAGCAAAACACAAAACTAGAAAAGCCACAGGAATGTCATGAAGAGCTACAGGGCAGGAGAATAACTGAACCCAAGGTGTTGTAACTGGCAAAAGATTAGCACATGAGACATGGTTTTCCAATAGTCAAAATGTATGGTAGGAATTAAATATATTTGAGTGAGAGAGAAGGCAGAAATATGGTCATCTTCTTGATGTGTCCAGCATGAGTAAACAACGAGCTCTCGAGCAGAATTCCTGTTTGAGCAACTTTGTCAGGAATTAATTCTGGCTGTGATGGAGAATGTTTTTTTACAGAAGCAGAGCATAAAATATATGGGAAAAAAGGGAGAATTCATATTTCTATTTATCAGGTGTCTTTTAAGAGCATATTTCATGAAAGGCACTGCCAGGCTGAGAATTTAAAGATTCATTCCACAAGTGTCTCCTTTTACCAGGAACTTTTTCTTTTTTAAGTAAGGGAATTACATGGACAAAGTTTAAAGAAAGAAACTTGAAGCATAACTCTGTAAGGGCCCCTCTCTAAGTAATATTTACAGGTTTTTTTTCTGTTGTAAATATTCTAGTTAGGTTTACCTAAGAAACATAAAGAACATTTGTGCCATATCATCTGAATTTACTTGAAATGTATAATTATACCCTCATCCTACAATTATTTTCTCTTCAATTGGGTGATGAGGTGGTCTCCTAGGGCTGTAATAACAAATAACACAATCTATGTGTCTAAAATACTAGAGATTTACTCTCTCACAACTGTACTGGTTAAAAATCCAAAACCAAAGTGGTGCAGATTGGCTCCTCCTGAGGGCTCTGAGCAATGTCCCTCTCTTCTGATGATGGCTGGCATCCTGGGCATTTCCTGGCTTGAAGATGCCTCATGCTAATCTCAGTCTCCTCTTTCACATGGTATTCTTCCTGTGTTTCTGTTCTTGTGTTCACATTTTCCCCTGTTTAGAAAGGCACATTATAATGGGTTAAGATCCACCTTAATTACGTCATTTTAACTGGTTTAAACTTGTACCAACTCTATTTCCAAATAAAGTCCCATTGGGTACTGGGGTCTAAGACGTTTTGACAGTAACTCTTTTCTGGTAGTCAGGGTCAAGCCTATAATAGATAATTAGCCTGTCTTTTTTAATACACACACAAAATATACAAATAAGCCTCAGATAGAAAAAGGTAGATAAAGTAATATTATCCTTATAAGATAGGTGTGAAGATAAAATTTAACATCTTATGAAAAATCCCTGCATGTGATATATTAACTATGTTGTTAGTGTACAATAAATATTTAGTAGATTTATTTCAGGTACCTATTTCCAAAGAAGCTTCAGAAAAAATTTTTTACTTATGTTCTGTGCAGAAATCTGATTCTAAATACCAGATCTCACAAATTTAAACCAAAATTTAGGTATCATAGAAAAAAAGAAGCACATGACTCATAAAGAATATTTAATTGTTTGTGAACTTTCTTTAGCCTCTGAACATCCATTAAAAAACCAATATATACAATAATTGCAAAGTTAGTGTCTCCCAATTCTGTTTTCACACTCTGTAATAACCTGAACTGTATTTACACCATACAAGGTGGTTAGATTTTGCTGCATTAGTTTTATTTGGTTGCTGAAGGCTTTCTCGTCCCTATTTTCCTCTTAGTATTAGATGGCCATGATTTAGTGGTCTGAATAATTGCCTGAACTTTCTACTTTACTTTGCCCTTTGGCTCTAGCTCATGCTAATGTGTAGACATCATCTGGCCCATTTTCCCCAATCTTGAAAAGGTAAATTCCCAAACCTCAGTTGAAATATTTCCATTGCAGCCTGAATTTTCAAGATGATTGCTTCCTCATGTCTCCACTTAATTTGGTTTGTGCAGATATAATCATATGAACAAATACAAGTGAATAGGAAGCTTTTTAGCTGTCAGTAACTTGGGCATCCATAAGGGATTTTACATGGGAATTCTGGAATTTATAATCCTTTTCACTCTGCCATTAATTAAAAGTACCCCAAGAGACAGATTGGTAGTGACCCAGGGTTAAGGGGCTGGAGGTTAAGCCTTTTAGCTTTGAGCATTCAGTTTGAATCTGATCTAAGCTGGTAATAAACAAGAGCTACTGCTATTTGATATCAGTTTGGTGACCTGTGTGAAATGATTTAGTAATCTCAGGTTTATTTTGGTGGACAGGTGTCCTCATATAGCCCAAAAATATAACAGATGGGAAGAAATGACTTCTTGCATGATTTCTCATCCTGCTAGGGTTGTTGTTCAGCACTCTGGGGAAGTATAAGGGTTTAGGATTCCACAAGCCCAGCCTATAGAAAAGCTACATGAATAAACATGAGCAGAGTGAGCTTAGTAAAACACAGACTGTGAGTCAAACTTAAATCAGGTGGTAGGTCTAGGAGAAATTTGATATCTTCACATTTTTACTTTCTTTCCTTGGTGTTTAGTTGTCATGGGAATCTGTGTTTATGGAAGAAATGCTGATCATACTTGTCCAGGCAAATATGTATATCCACTAGCTTCTGAATCCTGCAGTGCTAGGGAAAGAACACCGAGGGCTGGGGCTAGATAGAAAGAAAGGGAGTGTGCTGGTAACCTGGACAAGAAGAATAAAGCTATGCCATGCAGTTTATCAGTTTTTTAAAAAATAGGACATAATATGCTAAATTGAGAGCAAAATGTTATGCCTCAATTGAGGACAGCTATTTAGAACTTGGTTTACTCTAGTTTGTTGCTAGTATTAATTTGGATCCAGCAGTACCATCACCTACTTTTTAAATAATATGTATGAAGGCAGGTGTGTGTATGTGTTCGTGCATACCTCTGTGTGTGTATGTATATGTGTGTGTGTGAATAGTGAAATAGGAGAAGCCCTGGGAAACTAGATAACAAAAACATTGAATTGTTTAATAGCCATAAATTTATTTTAATAAAAATATAAATCCTTAACATTACTTACAACTTGCTGTTTTTAGTAAGCATTGAAGCTGCTACTCTTTCTGAGTAAAAATTACCATTTCTTTCTGGTCACGTTCTGGAGTTTTTCATGTGTGTGTGTATGTGTATGCATATGTGCATGTGTGTGTGTGAAGTTCAAGCTTTTTGTTTTTCTGGTACTGGGGATCAAACTCATGACCTTGCGCTTGCAAGGCAGGCATGGTGCCACTGAGCTAAATCCCCAGCCCAAGTGAAATTCTTTTTTCTTTTTCTTTGGTAATGGGGATCGAACTCAGGACCTTGTGCTTGCCAGGCAGGGGCAGAACCACTGAGCTAAATCCCTGGTCCTTCAAGTCAAATTCTTACTCAGAGATTCTGAGGAACCTGCTCAGAGACCCGGTCAATACTTCTGAACTGCTGTTCAATTTCAATTCAATTGAACTTAACAGCATTGTTTCAATGATCCACAAAGAAAACTTGTTTCTAGTAATAACATGTCACATTCTTTTGCTTCAACTGCTTTTTATTTACAACCAGCATAAAAATAAGACATCACTAAAAAATCACAATATAATATATATGTTCATTACTTTTGGAGACTGTATCAGGGAGATGATTTTGCAACTATGTTAATGAGAAATGATTTTGCTTCAATCTTTGTGGTTAGAAATTTTTCTGAAAACTTATTTTGCTGAAGCAAAATTCATTGGAGTATAAGTATTAAATAGGATTACTGAACTGAAGCAGATATAAGCAAGTACCTTCATTCTAGTTACTTTACATTTATTTTCACAGTTAAGAGTAGAGAAAAGTGCTTCACTGTAATGCCTAAGCAGAATGCCCACGACCTATAATTCCCACATGTCTCTACTGAAGAAAGGGGATGTTGTAAACCAGCCTATTAATTTTTTGAGGCAAAGTTGAATTCTTATAATTTTGTAAGCAAACGTCTGTTTCTTAACATCTTGCTAATACTAAATGTTAGAGAGCTAATCATAATACTACATAGCATCTCTTATAGTACAATTTCCAACAAAACAAAATGACATTGCAACTCTATTTTATTCATCCATTATAGAAAAACTTTCATTAAATCTTTAGTTTTAGCTAAGAAAGTAGATTAGTATAAATCCCTTTGGACTTGCTATTAATGTCATCCCATGTACCATTTAAGAGGAGTTTTAAATTTAATCTCTTTTTGGTTCCCTAAACACACCTTGAAAAAACAATATAATTATTTTTTAGCCTCATGGACACACATTAGTTTTAGATCAATAAAATTACTTTACTTAGCCTTTATTAGAAAAAATATATGGTAGCTTACATTTGATTGCCTTTTTAGCAATGCAGGTAATTAAGAGTTATGTTTTGCAGTGGGTTTACAAAACTACAATCTCCAAGGACCTATATTCGTAAATGCATTTCAATTGCCAATTAGATAGAGTATATTATGTGAATCCACTTAAACATTCAAAGCTACACTCTAATCCCTTTGTAAATATGGTGTCCAAGGGTTTTTGCAAGGTAAGTTTGATTTTAATTGTAGTTGACCTATTTGAGTCATGATTTTGCTTCTGATATGGACTAACATATGTGTTATAATAATGAATTATATTTTAATGTAATTTCCAAATATTCACAATATTTTTGACAATTAAGATTTTATGTAACTGTAAGTTACATAAAAATGAGAATAAAATTATGAAATAAAATACAGTAATAATATGCAATAAATAATTCTAACATTAAATCTATGAAAACCATTAAAGAAATATAATTTTTAGGGGTTTTTTTAAAGTATATCATTTTAGGATTAATTAGACATAGTAAAGTTTACCATGCTTTAAGTATCTTGTAACTAATATGGATAAGGGCCTAGGGTTTATTCAATTATTTTACAAATAACTTTTGGGTACAGAATACATGAGAGAGGATGAGGATCTAGAGCATATAAAAAAATGAATACCAATCAAATATCCTCAAAGAGCTCATGGATTATTGCTTCTCGGCTTTTTGGCTAAGATCAAGTGTAAAGAGGTTATAGATTAACAAACAAATGCAAACAAATATTATTGGTTTTATGATGGAAGGATATTCATGGTTCAATACAGTATAAAAAGAATGTTGCAAAGAAGGACTAAATATGACTCTACATATTTACTTCCAACATTTAGTGTCATTAAATAATTTTTTGTTAACATGGGAGGTATTTATGTTAAAGGACAAAAGAACTACTAACACTAACCTGGTTATAGAGTGCATAGTTAATCTTCTATACACTGCCATTCACTGTGGAATATATGGTTAGTCTTCTATACACTGTCATTAATAAAAATACTAAATGAAAAAAATAGCCAGGATTCAGGAATAGAGATAAAGTATCATTAAATATATATGAAGGTGAAGATGTAAATTAAAATTATAAGCTTATGTGTGCGAAGTCCACATAGAGTGTTACATGAATTTTAGTTATTGTAAATCTTGGAATCAAGTACTGTGTGTATGTGAAGGTGTCATCTCAATAATTTGGGAGGGTGACACAGAGGGACTGCTAGAACCAAAGAGTTGAAGGTCAGCCTGGGAAATACAAGGAAACCTGCCCCTTAAATTAAAAAAAAAATGATTGCTTTCATCTAGTTATTATAAGTCTATTAGAATGACTATTTTTACATTTTGGAATATTGTGTATGGTGGGTTTGTGTCTACTTGCTAACAATAAAATATTGATTTTGTATTCTCATCACCTGAAAACATTTGTTGCCCAATAGATGTGTATGAAATATTTAATGCATATAAAGTAATTTAATGGTCCTTGTTTCAATATATTTGTAATTTTATCTGAACATTTAGTTTTCTTTAGATAAATGATAGAACTTTCTATATGAAAATACTTATATTTTCAATAGGAAGATTTAATACTTATAGACAAGTATCTAAGTATAGCCTAAATATTTAATTAATTTTAACCATCATTAAGGTTTTGCTATTTATTTTGAATTTTTGAAATTAGAAAATATAAAAATCCAATATATGCTAACTACAAAGCAGCACTCATTGAAATTATAATACAAAAATCTGATGTTTATACTAACTACATGGATGGACTCATTGTTAAATTTTTAATATTTAAAATACCAAAAAGTTTACATTTTCACTAATCATAAATAGCACACCAAAAACATTTTTATTGATCATAAATTATACATAATTTATAATTTGAAAAGGTTGAATAATATTCTGCTTGTGGGTATGACTTATTAATAGACAGTTTCTTATTAACTAAAATGATGTTACATTTCTTACATTAACTAAAAATAATGTTACCTTCTTCATAACTAAAAATGATGTTACATTTCTACTGTTCTTTTCGACTATTTCCACTAACAAACCCATATATTTTCATGTTTCCCATTTTTAGAAAGTGAATTTCTCTTGACCACAATTATCTTGTATCCAGCTTCTCATAATAAATTAACACCCCCAAATTTGTCTACATCAGGGATCTTAAAATATCTCTATAAGGAATTTTCAAAAATGACTTATCTTCTTATATGTGCTTCATTTCACCTTTAATTTTCTTCACAATAAGTGTAAATGATTGCAAAGAATATATTTTCATATTAGCATTTTAAATGAAAATACCAATATTTAGATATGTAGACACCATGCATCTCACAATACAATACTTTGAGAAGAATATATTGCTTTTGTTGTATTCTTGCTCCAACCTATAACCTGAATTTAATCATAAAGGAGTATCATACAAACTCAAATTGAGGAACATTTTACAAAATAATTGGTCTGTATTCTTCAACAGTGGCAGGATGGCTCAAGACAAAGAAAGATTGTGGACTGCATTAGTTAGTTTCTCATCACTGGGACAAAACACCTGAACAGTATGGCATGGCAAAGCTTCCTGGCAACTTGAAAGCAGATACTGGGGAAGAAAGCCAGCAAGAGACACCCTCCAGTGGCACACCCAGTGATCCACTTCCTGCAACTGGGCTCCACCTCCTGACAGCACATTCAGCTCAAAAAATCAGTGGATTAATCCATCCCATGATCTAATCACCTCTCCTGGAGTCTTTCAATCCCATCAAATTGACAATTAAGGGTAACTGGCAGAAAGTTCTCTCCCAAGGTAGAGGTGAACAGGAACACGCAAAAGTTGAATGCAGCGTGTGATCAGGAATTAGGTTATGGATCAGAAAAAGCTTGGGTCAGACTAAAGTTACCTGAACAAGACCTGTTGCTTAGTATTAAATAATTGTTAGAACTTGTTATTTTCTTAAATTTTATTGTTGCATTTGTGGTTAAACATGAAGCTGAAAGAAATATATTTGCCGTGCCTAAGATTACCTCAGAATAAAAAGTGAATAAATTTGAGACATTTTCATTTTAGTTAATATTTGAAGAACATGATTTTGTTCCAACATATAAAATTACAAAAAAATTATATTTTATATGTAGAGAAACAATGTTTAAATTAATATAGTCAGAAAATATAAAGAGACTTAAATGATAATTTCTGTTTACTTAAGCAACATATTATTATTATTTTTTAAAAAAATTTCTCCTTGACATCTTTCAGTCCAGTTGACAATCAAGATTAAGCATCACAGATACAAAGAAGGTAAAAGAACACGTAGTCTGGCACCATTATTTGCCCGCCCCTCCTTCCTGGATCCAGACTTGGTCACAGTTGAGGGAGTAGGAAAGAGCAGTGTGTTGAAGGTGATGCTAGGGAGTAGGGCTTCAGAAGGGGCTCTTAGTCCAGTATTGGAGTGGATGCAGGGCTATGTGGGTGGTAGCCCACTTGATAGTCCCTTTCACCGTTGGGAGATCGGATTTGGACAGGGGGTGTCAAGAATGAGGGCTGGCTTCTGGGGTGTAGCTTGAAGCATCAACAAGTTTCCCCTTATTATTCTCTAGCACCTCACAGCAGCCCAAGAGGGCTCAGGAGGCCAGTTATAGACCTGAACATTGTCTGTGGCTCCAGGGGAGTAAGTTGGGGAGTAGTGATCTCTGTTGAAGAGACGAATTTAGTAAGCATGAAGGACTCCCTCTAGCTCTATAGGACTGTCCAGTCTGCACAGGAGGGTCCCTCATGCCTGTCACAGCCCGTCTTGATGACATAGATAAGACAGGTGAGCTACACTTAGGCCCTGTAGTCAGAAGCAGACTGAGCTTGAGCTATCTCCAACCCTTACCTGCTGTTGTCACATTGGCATAATCAAGAAGAGGAAGGGATGGAAAAAATGCTCTAAAACTAAGCTTTAATCCCCAAACTACAAAGAAATCATGACTTTTTAAATACATTAATCATATTGGTACATTTTAGGTATACGATATGCTGACATTCATTATTGGGAATTTGTACCTTTACATGATATATCTTGGTTGTTATTTTTTCCCCATTCCTCTGCCCTCCCTTCAATCCCTCCACCCATCCCTATTTACATTTATATTTATTCTTTCCCTTCTTTCCTTCCCCCTACCCATGTCACTTCCCTTTTAGATCTTTTCTTCCTATTTCACATTATTATACATTTTGATCCTTATTTGCACTTTTAGTTTCTTATACCAGGGAAACTATTCGGTTTTTGCACATGTGTGTGGAATCAACAAGTGGGATCTCTTCCTATTAAAAAGCTTCTGCATAGCAAGAAAAACCACCAACGGCATGAAGACACAACCCACAATGTGGGAAAAAATTTTTGCCAGCTATTCCTCAGACAAATGTCTACTATCTAGAATATATAAAAAACTTTTAAAAATCAGACCTCTGAAATTTAAAGACCCAATACAAAAATGGGCATCTGAAATGAACAGACATTTCTCACACAAAGAAGTAGAAATAGCAAATAAATATATGAAAAAAATGTTTCACATCACTGGTCATTCGAGAGATGCAAATGAAAACAACACTGAGATTCCACCTCACCCCAGAAAGAATGGTTGTTATCATGAAATAAACCAATAACAAATGCTAGTGGGGTTGTGGGGAAAAAGGAACCCTGCTCCACTGTTGGTGGGAGGGTAGACTGGTGGAACCACTGTGGAAATCACTATGAAGTTACCTCAAAGAACTAGGACTGGAGGTCCCATTTGACCCAGCCAGTCCCCTGCTAGATATTTTCTCAAAAGAATTAGAATCATACCCCAGGGATACATGTGTACCCATGTTCATAGTGGCACAGTTTGTAATAGCTAAAGCTTGGAAGCAGCCCAATTGCCCATGAACTGGAGACTGGATAAAGTAAATGTGTTTTTTAAAAAATAAAATGGAGTACTACTCAACCATAAAGAATGAGAAACTAGAGACATTTATAGCTAAATGGATGCACATTGAAGCAACGCATTATTTTTAGTAAAACACTTGTATGTACCTTACAAATATTTATCAAGGCATTAGAACTTAAGAGTCAATTTATTCAACTTTGGGAAAATACACACAATGTAACTACTTCCATGTTAAATCGCACAGCTAGATGAGACTTAACTTTCTATAAGGAAGAAAAAGCCACACAAACAAGGAAACACATTCATACCATAAAGAAAAGAAAGGAGAAAACCGGATGATTTTTAGATTCTATCTTATTCTTATTCTGAAAATATAAACAAAAGATTGTTTAAGAAATTACTGAGAAAAGACAACTGTGATGCTCCAATGTAGAAATTTTATAATTACTTCCTTAAAAGTAATTACATTTTAACTATCTAAGGAAATATCTACATACATAAGAGCCACTGTGGAAAATGAACAATTATGATGAAGGAAACAAAGAGAAATTAAATTCAAATCAGAGTATTTGCTCAATAGCTTAAGCAGTTGCTGATGTTTATATATTTTAATATGAATTATAATGCTTGAATAATGAATTTGGTGCTTTTTAAAAAGTCGCGAACATTTTAACTCACAACTTCTCCCACTAAACAGATATGCAAATATTGTTAAGATGATTGTCTATTTTACAATAAGGTTAATTTTGGTAGAAGGCATATTAACTCTATAATCATAATAGGACTAATCAAGACTGTGTTTGATAAAGAAAGCAACAAAAGTAAGTGTTAAAGAAAAAATAGCTAATTTGAGTAATTTAGGCCAATAAAATAATTTCATTTTTAAATAGAAGGGTTGAATTCTTTTGGCCTGATGTAACATAAAAACAGGATGATTTCTTTTCACTTACTTTCTTTGGGGGAATGAATTTAGTGCATTCTGATTGTGTATTATTATAGCCAGGAAGATGCTAAGAGAATCTTGAAAATATATAGTTACTATCCAGCCAATATAGAGTTTATATTTTGCTAAAAATATAATAAAACTTCTGTGGATTATGTTTTTTTAGTTCTGATTTATTTCTACAAAATTATCATTAAAGTATTTGAAGATATATGCATTTTGTCTTCAAAGCACTAATTAGACGTTAAATTAAATGCTAATTTTTAACAATGAAATTATTTTAGTACTTTACCATTTTGAAATACTATTTTAAAACAGCATATCACTCTGTATAATTCTGATTATAATTCAGAGGCTTAAAATTCTGAAAATGGAAAGGTAGCAGATCTTATTTGTTTGTTTCATGGGAGGAAACTGAGACTCTGAAGCTACATGATTTGGCCAAAAACACATAATTAATTTAATAATGATACTCTGGAAGCATTATATACTTGCATTTCAGAAATATAAAATAATATATACATTTAAAAGTGAGACAACAAAGGCCTCAAATAATAACGTGGCTCACCTAAAGATTCACAACTGATTTATGGGAGATGCGTCATCTTCCAGCATACTGATGTTCAAATTTCATTAATTTAATCTAATTGAATATCCAGAAAGATGTCTGAGTTCTAGACTTGTATTTTCAACTCTGAAATCTCCATTTGAAATCCTACAGACATTTCATATTTCATTTCCAGTGATTTTTTTCTATTGAAATTATTTTCTAATTCCCATCCCATAGTCTTATACATCTCAGCTAATGATAAAAACATGTTGTTTTAAGCCAGGAACTTAGTAGTAATTAAATTCTCCCTTCGCATGATGTGGAATATTTAAGTCATATTGGTTGTACTTCTATGACATATTTTAAAGTGTCATCTTTTTTCTACTGACACTGTCATCCCAATACAGAAAAGTTTCAAATGTCTTGTCTTCATTACCATCTCATTACCATCACTACTGTGACATCTTTTCCATTCTCCACACAACTGTCTAGTTATCTATGGAAGGAGTAAATAAAATTGTACAACTCTTCTGCTAAAAAACAACAACAGAATCAGCAACAATAAGCATAAATGAATTTCCTTGTACTTAAAATCAAATTGTTCACCATGGTCTGTGACGTGTGTGGCCTATCTAGCCACATTTATCTTTCAACACTTTCCCTATCCTCAGTTTTCTGGAAATTTTGTCTTCTTTCTATTCCTTATACACTTAAGGGCCTTTGTAGTTCAGGACTTTGAGATTTCCTTTTGCCTGGGGTATGCCTCTGTTATTTTTCTAATGGTTAGGATTATGATATCTTCTGTGGTAGTTGGTATCCAATATAGCCTCAGAAAATCTCTACTTCTTGGTATTATAGACTTACATAATCCACTCCCTTTTAAAATTAACCTTCTTTTAACTAATAGGATATTTTATTTCTCCAATTAGCTCAATAATCCAAATGAAACTGAACCTCATCACAAACAATATAACTGATCTTGTAAGAGAGAGCTCTCCTAATGAGCCTCCAGATGAGGCTCCAGCCCAGCTGACACCTTGGTTAGACTTCTTTGAAAGATCCTAATCCAGAGGAATAAAACTAAGCTGAACCCAGATTCCTGACCTACAAAAGCTGAGAGATAATAAATGTATGTTAAACCACTAATTTCATGATAATTCATATGCACAAATAGAAAGCAATACATCTTCTTGGGAGGAATTTATTAACTCCACTAAATCAATATCTTCTTGTATCCCAACCACTCATCTAGTTTTGATTCAATGTATTAAAAACTACAAGTGATTTTATCATCGTCTTTCTGAACGCTTTAATTGGTCAGGCTTCCCTACACAAAATTGAGCTAAAAGTGAGGTTTCGAATATTGAAATGAGGAATACATTGCTGGTTTCTCTGTGGCCTCTGCGCTATTGTTGGGTCAGTCTCCTGTTTGTTTTTTTCTGGCCTGGGATACCAATGATGACTGTATCATTAGGGTTATATGGTTCTCCAGGACATTGCAGGGTTCCTTCATCTGCACCTTCTTCTAATATGTGTGAGGTCTGCTGGAAGAAAGTTTTCCTTCAGCATCATACTATGGGAAAAAATACAGAAATGGGGTTTGAGGTTAGGTATATTTGAAAACATTATAATCTTTTCAAAAATTGTCTATACACTGCTGGGGATTTAGCTCAGTGGTTCTACTGCCTGCCTTTCAACTGCAAGGACCTGAGTTCGATCCCCGGTACCAAAAAACAATTGTCTATACAGAAAAGATAAGGCACAGTACTGTTTTTTGATGAACTCAACCAACACAGAGACTACAGTCAATCTGGACAATTCCTTCCTCAAAAATTGACTGCTTCTGACTTGCAGAGAATTATTTTTTGCTTGGTTAATCAGAATAATTGTTTTACTTCTTCACTTCACTTTTCTTTGGTAAACACAGTCAGAGACCAGGAGGCTAAACCCATCTTGAACTCTTCAGGTAGTTCAGACGGCACGCAGCTCTGCAGAATAATAATTCTTCTTTGGGGAATACTTCCAACTGAAGGAACTCCATAGTTCAAGTGAAACGTGTCAAGATTGTCTGATTCTACATCTTTAAAGTACAATCTAATTGTCATAATGTATACAAGTCTTTGGCTCACAATAATTTTAAATGATTATGAGCAGATTTATATCTTTAAAGCTCAAGAGGAGAAGTTCAGCTATTTCATTTATTTTCTTTGTTTATATTTTTCAAAACATTGTTTTTCAATTATGATCTAATGAATGATAATTGCCATGCCTCTCAGTTTGAGCTACCACTTGATATACATGGGCATATATATATATATATATATATGCTTAATTAAAATGCTGAATTTGATTAAAAACTGGTTATGCGTTCATTGGTGTTTAATCATAAATATTGCAGTTCTCTACAAATTTTCACCTTTTCTTTTCCTTTCTTTTCTTTTCTTTTGCTTTCCTCTCCTTTCTTTTTCATTTCCTGGCAAGGTATAGCTGGTGGTAGACATGCCAGTAGTAGACCACTAGCTGGGGATAAAAAAGGCACATTTAACAAAATTATAGATGTTTCTTTTCTTTTCCAGACTGAAATCACATGTTTTAGGATTCCTTCATGACAGAAAATATTATGGAAGTGTATGTGCTGTGATTTTATAAGATGATTTCTGAGAAGTTGAAACTGTATTTTGAACTATCCCGAAGTCATTATTATGGCCTGTATCTAGATGTCTCCCCAAAGCCTCATGCAGTCAGAGGTGGAGTTTATGGAGGTGGATAGAATGAGGGTGGGTGGTGCTGTGATCCAGGATGTGACTGTTCTCAGTGCGATGCTAGGAATAAGAGCATGAGTGCTTCCTGCCCTATGGGTAGCCTTGCTCCACTATGCCATGAACTGTTTCTCCTCTGCAATGCCCCTCTGCCATGCCACCCTGCCTTGGAGCCAGCGAACTATGGACTGAAACCTCTGCACACTGTGATCCAAATAAACTTTTCCTCCCTTAATTTTGAGTGTGAGGTATTTTGTTCAGCAAGAAGACATATGTCATTGTTATTAGCATTTCACATGACTAAATTATAAGTCTGAATTTCTTCATTTTTACAGTCCAACTAATATGTTAAAAAGAAACAGGTAATAACTTTAAATTTACTTCAAATTCACTTTAGATTCATTTTCTTTCCTACACTGTGATGAAGCAAATCTATTTAAAGTTAATTTGAGTGTATTTAAAGAATTAATTTTCCTTTAGTAAAAAACTTTGTATTTAGCTTTCAGGTCAAGTTAATTATTTTAACAGTATGATGTCATTAACTTTTGCTAAAAGGAATTTGAATCAATCTTTAATAACTTCCTATAGCACAGTGCATAGAGTGCCAGGAATTACAGAACACATACATATCTGAGCCTCTCTGATGTACAGATAGTTGGGATAGTTATTAAAGCTAACCTAGTTTTTTTTTAAAAAAAAAACTTTGTTACGTATTGAAAAATGAAGCAGAGTTATAAAAGTTAAAATTTAATTGAATTGGGTAAAAATAATGGTAAAATTTTTATTTTACCTGATGTGTTTTATGTAATTGTCCCTGAGAAATTTTGAGTTTTGTTTTTGTTTAATTTTTTCTGTTAAGATCATTCATTTATTTATGTTCGTATAAGAAACAGCCAAAATATGGACATGAGAAATGATTTAGTTAATTCCCAGGGGCAGCTATTTCATAATACTGTTAAAAGATAAATCAAGGCATGTTAAAAATTTAAATAGTTTATTTGAGCGAATAGTGACTCATGAATCAGACAGCTCTAGACCACAGGTGGGTTGAGCTTTCACAATGGGAAATGAAAGAAAGGCTTTGATAGTCTATGCAGAAGCAAAGGAAATACGAGCAGTTCTGGCCATATTTGTGTCATTTTAGTTGAAAGTCCCTGGTTAGCGGTTAGCTGTGGTTTCTGATTGGTTAAGCTTAGGCCCAGGAGTTCCCTTAATAAGGACTTAAATGGCAGTTGCTGATTGGCCTAGAATATCACTGCTTTCACTGAGGTGGATTTTGTTTGTGTACATAGAAATCTAGAGCCCTGGAGACCTCTCATTCCAATGGCCTCTCAACAAAATATGTAAAAAATAATCTGTCTGACAAATGTGGCAGAAAATTGAATAGTTTTCTGCTCTGAAGTTGAGATATTGCTCCCCTATGATAAAATGTTAACAAAAATTATTAATTGCTGAGTTAATGTTTTCTACCGCATCAGAAAAAAATTACTTCAAATAGCTTAAGGTACGACCTTTGAAAGTGAATTAGTAATGTATTACTAAGAATTACTAAATTGTTTATACTATATTCATATATACTTTCAAAATCTCAATGTCTTGAGCTCTGGTATGGCCGTAGGCTTATCATTTTTCCTCTAAAGGATTATATTTGAACAAGGCAGCCTGATTCAAGTTTTTATAGACAATTATTTTTTCTGAAACTTTAGGATGAATTACATCAATCCTCTTGTTTCTTTGTTTAGTATGCTAAGAAACTAGTGTTTTTCTCCTTTTTTTGGAGGGAGGGGGATGTTAAAACTCCATAAGCAGAAGGCATGAGTAAGCAAGCACAAGCGATCAATATCTGATAAAATTATACTTTATTTTCCTCTCTTGAAACTATCATTTTTCTTCATTTTATTAAGATGCCAATTGAAATAAATACTTTAAATCAAACACTACCCTTTACTTAACATCATGTGGATGGTGTATTGCATGTTGTCTTATTGTTTAATATTTCCAAGATACTTGTTTCTTATTTTTCACTTTGAAGTTAATGTTAAGTTTTGAAGTTAATGAAGCCCTCTGCATGGCTCCCATCTTCAGAAATATTTTTCTAGAATAAGCTTTGACTGTGTGTCCTAATCTGCTGTGGTACAAATGGTCAGCAGAGCATATTTTTTGCCCTCATGCTTTATTTTTGAACACTTTTATATAGCTGGAAAAGGCTAGACCCCCGTGGAATCTTATCTAAACACTGCAGAGTGCTCAAATGCATCATATTATTGGTATTACTAAGAAGAAAAATTAGCCACTGCAGTAGACACTGGGAAATGTTTCAAATCACAGAGAGAGGCTTTCTTCAGGAAAGAGCTGAAAGAAAATAGGACAGCAGGGAAATAGATCTGAGGAGGTTTTTAAAAGTACAGAAATCTAACAAAGCTTTTGGGGAATAATTGTTTGCTATTGGATTAAATTAAAATGTGTAGATGTACATTACATGTCCGTGTGTGTGTGTGTGCATGTGTGTGTGTGTATGTGTGCATGCCTGTGCTCCTTAGGCAGGCAAAGGCAATAAAGTATATTACCACATAGCACAATTTTTTTATTACTGATATATTTCTTTTTTCATTAATTTTATCAGTACATTTTAGGTATATAATATGCTGACATTCATTATTGGGATTTGTACCTTTACATGATACATCTTGGTTCTTATTTTTTCCCCATTCCCCTGCCCTCCCTTCACCCCTCCACCCTCCCTATTTACAAAGACTTTGTTTCCATTTTTTCCTCTTCTCATATTTATTCTTTTCCCTTCTTTCCTTTCCCCTGCCCCTCCCATTTCCCCTTCCCTTTTGGACCTTTTCTTCCTATTTCACATTATCTATAACATGGGCATCTGAAATGAACAGATATTTCTCAGACAAAGAAGTAGAAACATCAAATAAATATATAAAAAATGTTCCACATCACTGGTCATTTGAGAGTTGCAAATGAAAACAACACTGAGATTTCACCTCACCCCAGAAAAAATGGCTGCTATCAAGAAATCAACCAATAACAAATGCTGGTGGGGCTGTGGGGAAAAAGGAACACTTCTCGACTGTTGGTGGGAGTGTAGACTGGTGCAATCACTGTGGAAATCAGTATGGAGATACCTCAGAACACTAGGACTAGAGGTTCCATTTGACCCAGCTATTTCCCTGCTGGGTATCTTCTTAAAAGCATTAAAAGAATCATATCACAGCGATATATGTGCACCCATGTTCATAGTGACACAGTTTGTAATAGCTAAAGCCTGGAAACAGAGCAATTGCCCATCAACCAGAGACTGGATAAAGAAAATGTGGGGTTTTTTAAAAATAAAATGAAGTACTACTCTGCCATAAAGAATGAGAAACTAGAGATGTTTATAGCTAAATGGATACATGTGGAGGCCATACTCTTAAGTGAAATAAATAGGACATATATATGTAAATACCAAATAGTTTCTCCAGTGTGAGAAATTGAAAGTGTAAATAAGGGTCACATAGTACAATTATGTTGAGAGCTAAAATAACTTTTGACTGAGAATATAAAAGGTCTAAGTGTTTATTTTTTCTTTGAATTCTTTGTAAATTATTGCTTCTCGACCTTTTGGCTAAGATCAAGTGTATTCTTTGTAAATTCCCTCAATTATTTATTTGCATACTTAGCAGAGTCTTAAATATAAGAAGTAAGATGAAAAAAATTTTAACTTATCTACAAATGAGATTGACATTATAAATTATATTGCTACCTAAACAAAATCAAATAAAGATTAAAGAAAATCATCAGAGACTGTTACTTTAAGAAAAAGTTATTTTAAATAATTTGTTCTTAATAACCATCAATTAGTGGGGATTATTAATCTTATTTCATTTAAAAGATGAGGAAATCTGAGAAGACAATTTGTTTTCCTGTGCTGACCCAGTAAGTCACTTAAACAAGATTACAGTCCAGACCAGGAACACCAAGTATAATATTCTTTTATTTTGTCTACACCTCACCGATTATCAATGACAAAAATCTTTCACTGTAGTCAGGTCCTATAGTTGATGTAACGACCACTATCTTGAAGCTGAGATATCATTCACAGGAGAAATAAAGCTGTAGAAGTATTTTCCTTGTGCACAAGTATCTAAAATACGACACTGAATCTCAGATATGAATAGCATCTTACCAACACAGAGAATTGTTTATTGTAAATATCTGCAAAATATATGTCAAATGGGTAGGGTAGCAAAGCTAATATGCACATAAATTATATCTAGAATCCAAATGTCATATCAACCATTTTGCAGATAGCCAATCATCACAAAGAAATAAATGCCACCAACTCTAGGGGAAATAAAACTTCTTATGGCAGATGCGTAAACCTATCCTTTTATAGCTCAATTGCTGTTTCTTCCATAGAAAACGTGATTGTGTTTTCCCACTCTCCTCCCATTTATAGAGCCTAAAATCTGGGCATCATTCAGGTGACGATCTTATATGGAATTCAACACCCAGTAACAGCAGGCAACTGCAAGAAAAGAGTGAATATCTGTACCTATGAGGAAACTATGTGTCATTGTCTGGTGGGGTCAGAGGGAATGAAACCTATATATTAAGGCACTGTATTCACTATACTTTTAGTCCAAAGAAATCTGTGTGGATGTGGATGTGTGTGCATTGAATAATTTTAATCTGGTGGAGTAGATAGCTTTTTATATTGAATATTTTTATTCAATGTCTTTTTATTATGTCAAATAGCCCTTTAAGAAATAGAATATTTGGAAAGCCTAATTCTGGTCAGTTTCTACTTATTATCTCAAAGACAGTGCAATCAATACGACTCAGTGCATGGTAGCTCCTGGAGTACAAATAACACTGACAGATTTGCATTAATAATAAAATGTTCTAGCTCAGACCCCTCTTTATACACATAAATCATTGGATACAATTAATCACATGTTGCCACTGAGTATTGCCAGGAAGAAAATTTCTATTGTATTCCAGGAAGTGGAGAAAATAAGAAATATTGGAAAATAGCATTAATAAATATCACACACCTCTGGTCATCGTCTGAACTTCAGATGGAGTATTGGCCACATGTGAATGAGTTTTTGCACTGGCATACTTTTAAAGCCAGAATATCTACTAGTTTTCTCTCATCTTACGTTTCAATTTGTGAGATTTTTGATTCCTCCTCTCTTGCTAACACCTGCTCTCTACAGGAGCCTTAAACTTCTTAAATCTCTTAAACATATTCTTCCTACATAAGCTTTTTCATGACTGCCTAGCTTACAATAACATTTTCCTGCCATCCCTGCTGTTACCTGTGCTCCAGCATCCCAATTTCTTCTCATCTATTTGTTTTCCCTCATACCAAAATGAATAGAATTTCAATGAACTCATAACAGTTGAAATTTCACAACAGTGTTATTTCATGATTATGTACAGTTTTAATAATATTCCGAGGATTTGGGGGCAGCTGAGTGAGCTGAGGGGAACACATTTACACTCCCAAGCCACATTCCGGGTCATGATCACACAGCTCCACCAAGGAGGCTGCAAAACATTTTGACTAGCAAAATTGCCAGAAAGCTCAAATTCTGTTATTTCAGTGACTGTGCTATTTTTCTACATTTAGGAAGTGGAATTTCACAAAAGATTTGATTTCATGTACAAGTTGAATCAGTACATCAAATCTGAACACCTGCAGAAGAAACTATTGATATTTTCTTAATTTGCCTTCAGTCAACAAAGGAATTTAAGTTGTGTGGAAGATGAAGATTTAAAAAAATATACATGTACATGAATCATTAAACATTGACTTTGGCTACTGCCAAGAAAATTGTGTATGGTTGTTTTTAATGGAATAACTCATTTAAGTCACTAAAAATCTTTATCAAACTCATCCCTAGTATTAGCATTCAAAATTAATATAATCTGAGAGCTAAATATAAAGGATCTTTAACCTATACATTAAGAGTAAGATAATAGTACCACCCTTGATATTTAGCAGGGTACAGTCTGGTAGAGATAGACAACTACTTATGTAATTTTTACCAATCGCATATAGTATAAAAAGAAAAAGATGAATTAATGTTGTATTTATTTAAGACAGTATGTTTGAAATAATATTTCAACATACTCTCAATACAAAATTTTCCATTAGATACTTTAACAATCATTTTTTGTTTCAACCAACCCTCAAATCGGTTGTGTATTTCATACTTAAGGCACATTTCAAGATGTACTAGACATTTTAAGTACTCAGTAGCCACCCAGAACAAATAGCTTCCTTAATGAACAGCGTGATTTTAGTACATTTCCCAATTGTTCAGTAAAACTTGTTTCTCTTCAGAGTTATAACTTTTCTTTGGAGAAAAAGACAATAAGCTTAGTGTATATTACAGTCTCAGTATACAGCAAGCGCTACATGAATATATACTAAATACTACAATTTTAACATTTCACTGATATTATGTCCAAGAAACTTTCCTAAGAATTGAAAATTTAAGCAGTAGCCAAATAGACAAAAATGCTCCCTTGAAGTTTAACTACTGGTGGCTGATTATTTTAAGCTACTGACACATAAAATTACAAAAGTGCTCAACAGCTTGTGTTTTAGATGGATTTTTCACTTCCTAATTATCTTCTCTGTTAGATCTCCATGATACCATCTATTGCACATTGACTATTACTCTCTGGCTGCCCAGGATCTTTAACTGCAACATTACACACGAGCTTGCCTTTTTTCAGAAGCCCTAAAGCTTCTTACTGCTTTTCAAGCAGAACAGCTTTTTGATGTTTCTAGGCCTCTGATCTTCTCAAACATTTGTTAAACCTCTACTTATAATTCAATGCCAAGTTCACTTGATACCTCTTCCATGAAAGTGCTCCTGGCTACCCATTGTCAGTTATTTATTTTTCACTCCTTGCTCACAAAGATTTTTTGTGGGTCTCTATCATGTCATTTATTTCAAATTGTCATCTGTCAACTGTTCCCTAATAGACCTTTAATTACTTTAGCTCTTGGATCTATTAGTGGGAATGCTATGCAACAGGTGCCCAGAAAAGATGTTTAGAATGGAAGAAAAGAATACTCGTTCCCTATCTTAGTTCCTTATATTTTCTTCCAACTCAGAGGAAATGACATACTTGGTTTTATGTGACACAAGATATCTACAGACATTTTTACATGTTATCCATATTCTTTCCAATAGAAATATTTTTAAAATATTATTAGAGGGAGGGTTATCATCAAAATCACAAAGAAATCCTAGAAAAAATATTTGATGTATCATACCATGTTTCCAGGGCTCTCCTCTCCTGCAACAGAATCATTCCTACTTTGTATCTAAATCAGTCCATTATTATAATTTTCTCCCTCTGTTGTTTTCTAAGCATCAACATTTCTTAGGCTTGATGATTTCCTAATATTAATTCAAGAAATATATTTTTAAGCCATTGATTATAATTTCAATAAAAACAATGAACCATTTCCCATCAAGCTCTGAAGTTTGCATTATTTATACCTTTGTGAAACATTCAATGTATGAACATTTAATGGATGAGAACTTTTTTATCAAACTTTATTGTGATCCAACTTTATCTGTATACATCTGAGAACTGGTTTGAACACAATTAAAGCACAACCTCCTAAAAGAACATGTGGTGGTCCCAGTCTATGACATTGTTTGTTAGCTTGTCTGATACTTAGCATCTTTGCTTTGTTTTGTTTGTGGAACCAAGGATTGAACTCAGGACCTTGAGCTTGCAAGGTAGGCATGCTGCCACTGAGCTAAATCCCCAGCAAATTTGCATCTTTTAAACTCGTGAATTAGCTCCTTTTGGGGTTTTAGGAAGCCTGTATCTGCATTTTTAAGATTTTACCACTAGTTGGGAACATATGTTTACCTACTAAAATGTGGGATTCTCTTCAGCTAAGTGTGGTATAAGTATAATAGAGAATGATTCTGTTATTTTTAAGAAATTACTTCCTATGTTTTTCTATTATTAACAGTATGATTTTCCATTATTAACCTCAAATTCTATTTTTACTCTTTTCTTTTTCTTTTTTCATTTTTTTCAAGAAATAAAGAGGTGCTTCAGATTAAATTTATTATCTTTTCAGAAACAACAAGTTTTTCCTATAGTTTACCAATTCCTAACACTGAGATTTGATTTTTCTGGATAACGATGAATGATAAATAAATTGACAAAATTTATTATGCAGTAAAAACAATGAATCAGAAATCAGTATAGCTTCATACTTTAATAGCCAAATGAACTTAACAAGTAAACATGTATGTAGAAGATCATAAGTTTAAAATGGAATTGTGATGATTATAGAAAAAAGATATTGGACATAAAGTCCTTTATTTGGAGTTAGTGAAAGATACATAATAATTATCTTCTTATTCTACTTGTCCTTTTTCTCAAGGATATGAAAATATTACTCAAATAAGTTCCTTTTCCAAGCCACCGTTAAAGAATTGAATTTTTGCAAATTTTGTTTTAGTTTGTTTTTCCCTGTCTTCAGAGAGAATACAGAAAACATCACAATTTCCTTTTATTTGATTCCACTTACAGATTTTAATGCCTTCTTATTCAAGATTTTAAACATCCATGGTCAACCATTGTCCAAAAAATTATTTGTCTTGACCTCTTCAAAAGATAGGCATCGTGTTGACATAATTTTTATTACAGTATATTCTTATGGTACTTCTATTTTATTATTTGTTACTGTTGTTAATCTCTAACTGTTCTTGATGATAAATTAAATTTTGTCACAGCTATGTATGTTTAGAAAAAATCCTAATGTATAGTGTTTGATAGTTACAAGGTTTCAGGCACTCACAGGGGTTTGTGGAACGTATCTCCTACGGATAAAGATGGCCACTTTATTTTAAGTTTCTGTACATTTTGAAATATGTTTTTTATTTTAGCAGGTCCCATTTGGGGAAGATTTTGGTGCAAAAATATAAACCTAAGAAATCACCCCAATAGTTGTGACTTTAGACAAAGATATCTTCAGCTAGATTATAAACTAACAGAGGAAAAGGATATTGCAATGTATTTTTTATATTTTCTCAGATTTGCACTAACAACTCAAAAGAGTTACTGAGAAAGCTCTCTTTTAAGTGACTAATACATGAGAAAATAATCAACTGTTCCTCACTGAGGTCAGCCAAGAAAGATATTTGAATACATGAATCATTCAAAAGAGATAAATAAGGTCATGACATAAATGTAGCCATATCACAGAAGTTAAACTTACACTGTGTCTATATCTGCTCTGAGTAAAATCCCTCATTCTGACCTAGGAGGCATTTTGACTCTAATGTTGAACTAGGTTTTATAATTTACCAGATTTCTTTATATTGATCTGAATTATTTTTACACATGCTTATTTTGGGGCATCTATTTGTCATCTCTTCCCCAACAGTTCCTTTTTCAAAAGTGTATTTTTAATGAAAGGTATGAAATAAACCATGATTGTATCACTTTCTATCTTCAACAGCAATATATGTGAGTCCTGATTGTATGACATCTTCACCAAGATCTTGGCGTTTCCTCTTTTCTTTATCTTTGCTATTCTAAAGAATGTGCAGTGAGATCTCAACTGTGGCTTTAATTTGTTTTCTCTAATGAATAATAATCATGAACATTCTCCATGTTTTCCTTGGTCAATGAAATATATTCATTTGTGAAATGTTTTCATAAATTGTTTGTCTCTTTTTATTAGCTCATCTCTCTTTTTATTGTTGAGTTTCTTACTATGTTTTGAATTTGTGTACAATTTAAAGAAGATCTAAGGTACATTTTGCAAAGAATTGGCTACTTAGGATCCCAGGAAGCATCTCTGTGGACCAGAACAGTGCAGCTGCAGCAGGATCCCAGCTATGGCTCTGCCCCAACCCCAGAGGCTCAGGCACACCTGAACAAGACAAAGGTCAGCCCAGAAAAGAGCTGCACAGGCATATAAGCTTCATCCAGAGGCCCAGCATACCATCAGCCACAGCCAAGGACCTGCCTGGAAAAGAGCTACACAGGCACCAACCATTACCCAGAGACTCACCCTGATACAATAGATAAGTGCACAGAGACCCTAGCCAAAAGTCTGCAGAGACAACAGGAACTAGGGTGCACAGCTCCCAGCCAAAGTCCCTCCCAAACAACAGCTACATAGGGGCCCAAGCGAGAGACACATTTAGATACCATCCCAACTGTGCACAGGCCCCAGCCAGAAGCCCACCCAGACAACATGCCAGCTCAGGGATGTAGAAGGCCACCATTCTGAACCCAGAAATTAGTTTAGGTGTGAGCAGCAGAGTAAAGGCTCTTCTGTGGGTTGCTGAGAATTGAAGACAACTGAGTGAGCAAAAAGTCACCTCAACAAAGGCACACAAGGCTGCATCTGTTGAAATGAGAAGACAGGTAAAACAGTCTCAAAACCAGACTTCCAGATCAACTAAGGCAACCTCAAAGGGCAACAAGATGGAACAATCTGATAATCAACCACCTGGACTCCCTGAACTGGCAAAGAAAGAGAACCAGGAAAAAATAAAATCAGAAACAATTTATCAGATAATAGCAGAGATTGTGGCAATAATACAAGACATGATTAATGAATATAGAGTAGACACAGATGAAAAAATGGAGGAGCTGAGGAACACGATGGAATCCCAACATAGGAAACAAATGGAATCCATAAAAGAGAGATCCAAACAGAATTCCAGGAGATTAAAAACTCCATTGAAAGTTTACAAAGCAGAATGAGACAATGTGAAGATAGAATTTCAGATATAGAAGATAAGATTGAAATTAGTGACCAGGAAAAAAAAAATTTCTTAAAAATAATAGGGAGCATAAGAAACCAATCCAGCAGCTGCTAGATGATGAAAAGAAGAATTACATCAGACTGATCAGAGTCAATGAAGAAACAGAAGAGAGTACAGATCACACACACACACACACACACACACACACACACACACACACACAAAAGAACTGTTCACAGAAGTAATGGCAGAAAATTTCCCAAGTAGGGGAAAAGAACTTGATATTCAGAAAAGGGAGGCATATAGGACTCCAACTAGCCTTGATCAAAAAGAATCAACACATAGGCATATAATTATTAAGATTCCAGAAACCCAACAGAAGAACAAAATTCTACAAGCAGTTAAAGAAACAAATCACATACAAAGGAAAGACTATCAGAATCACAGAAGACTTCTAAACACAAATCCACAAGGCAAAAAGAGTCACTCCATGGAGTGATTTATTTCAAGCCCTAAAGGAAAACAACCTCCAACCCAGATTGATGTACCCTGCAAAAATATCTTTCAAAACTGATGGAGAAATAAGATACTTTTATGACAAAAAGCACCTGAGAAACTTCATGAATACCAAACCGGCACTCCAAAAACTTTTAGACAGTATCCTAGGAAAAGACAATGCATATCAAAACTCCAGGAAGCTCAGTAGAATGAATCCATCAGGCACAACAAGAAATTGAACACAAAGGGGGAGAATCCAACAAAAAGAAAAACTCATGACATGGATAAGTCAATACATATCAGTTATTTCCATCAATGTTAATGATCTCAATTCACCAATCAAAAGAAATGCACTGGCAGAATGGGTCAAGAAGCAAGATCCAACAATATGTTGCATACAAGAAACACATTTAATTCAAAATGAAACTCATAGACTGAAAGTTAAAGAGTGGAAAACAATAGTCCATGTGACAGGAACCCCCCCTAAAAAGCTGGAGTAGCTATCCTCTTTACAGATCAAGTGGATTTCAAACCAACACTGATTGAGAGAGACAAAGAAGGACACTACATCCTCATAAAGGGAAAATCCAAGAGGAAGAGATGACAATCATAAATATCTATGCACCAAACACTAGTGTGCCAAACTATATAAAAGGAATACTAATGGACATGAAAAAATCACATAAGCCCAAATACAATGGTAATGTTGGAGATCAGTACCCCACTGTCACAAATAGATAGATCAACTAGATAAAAAATAAACAACAAAATACTAGAACTCAATCAAACTCTTGAAGAAATGAATTTATCAGATATTTACAGAGAGTTCCACCCCACAAAATCAGAATACACATTCTTTTCAGCTGCACATGGGTCCTTCCAGAAAATAGACCACATACTCACTCATAGGACATGTTTATAAAAGTGCAAGGCAATTGAAGTAATCCCATGTATATTATAAGAACATAGTACTATGAGACTACAGATCAATAGCAAAAGAAACCACAACAATTGCATAAACACATGGAAATTGAAGAACACACTTCTGAATAACTAATGGATCACAGAGGAAATTAAAGAAGAAATTAGACAGTTCCCACAAATAAATGATAATAACAATATAACATATGGGTATCTATGGGACACAATGAAAGCAGTCTTGTGAGGGAAATTCATAGCAGTGAATATGCATATTAGGAAAACAGAGAGGCCCCAATTAAAGAACCTGATGCTGAATCTCAAGCTTCTAGAAAAAGAAGAGCATGAGAAACCCAAAGCTCATACAAGGGAGGAAATTATAAAGATCAGGGCAGAAATCAATGTAATGGAGTCTAAGAGAATGGAACAAAAAATCAGTGAAGCAAAGAGTTGGTTCTTCAAAAGAATAAACAAAATTGGCAAACCCTTAGCCAACCTTATCAGAAAAAGGAAAGAAAAGGCCCAAATCCATGCAATTAGGAATGAAAGGGGTGAAATTACAATGGACCCAATAGAAATCCAGAGGATCATCAAGACCTACTTTGAGAACCTATACACCAATAAAATGGAAAATATAGAAGAAATGGACAGATTCCTAGATAATTGTGAATTATGAAAGTTGAACTAAGATGACCTAAAAATTATAAATAAGCCAATATCAATCAATGAAAATGAAAATGTAATTAAAAACTTACCAATTAAGAAAACTTGGGTCCTGATGGCTTCACTGCTGAATTCCAAAAGACCTTTAGAAAGGAACTTCTGCCACTACTGTTTAAACTCTTTAATGAATTTGAAAGGGAAGAAATACTCCCAAATTCATTCCTGGAAGCAAGCATCACCTTCATCCCCAAAGCAGAGAAAGACCCAACTGAAAAAGAGAACTATAGGCCAATCTCACTAATGAACATAGATGCAAAAATCCTTAATAAGATACTGGCAAATGGAATGCAGAAGATTGTCAAGAAGATCATACACCCTGATCAAGTGGGATTCATCCCAGGGATGCAGGGATGTTTCAACATACACAAATCAATCAATGTAATACACTATATCAATAGAGCCAAGGACAAAAACCATATGATCCTCAATAGATGCAGAAAAAGCATTTGACAAATTCCAACACACATTTATAATAAAAACTCTCCAAAAAATTGGAATAGATGGTCTCTACCTCAATCTTAATAAAGCCATCTATGAAAAAACCAACAGCCAATATCATCCTAAATGGTCAAAAATTGAAATTGTTCACACTAAAATCAGGAACAAGACAAGGATGTCCACTATCACCACTTCTGTTCAATATAGTTTTGGAAACGTTAGCCATAGCAATTAGACATGAGAAAGAAATAAAAGGAATAAAGATGGGAAATGAAAAAGTCAAATTGTCATTATTTGCAGATGACATGATATTCTATAAAGAAGACCCCAAGAACTCCATGAAAAGTCTTCTAGACTTAGTAAGCAAATCAGTAAAGCAGCTGGCTACAAGGTCAACACACAAAATCAATAGCTTTTCTGTACACGAAAAACAGACTCACTAAGAGAAAAAAGTGGAAATCAATTACTTTCACAATAGCATCCAAAAAACCCTGAAATACCTAGAAATCAACCTAACAAAAGAAATTAATCACTTCTAATCAGGAAAGTATAGCACTCTGAACAAAGAGATTGAAGAAGATATCAAAAATGGAAAGACATTCCTTGCTCTTGGCTAGGAAGAATCAAAATAGTGAAAATTACCATACTTCCAAAACTGTGGTATAGATTCAATGCAATTCCAAGTGAAATCCCAGCAGCATACTTCATGGACCTTCAGAAAACAATCCAAAAATTCATATGGAACAAGAAGAGACCTAGAGTAGCAAAAGTATTTCTAGGCAGCAGACATGGCAGGAATTTGAAACTGTACTACAAAGCTACTGTGATAAAAACAGCATGGTGCTGGCAAAGAAACAGACCTGAGTTCCAGTGGAAAAGATTAGAAGATGCAGAAACAACACCAGACACAGTCAGCCACCTCAACTTTGACAAAGGAGCCAAATACGCTCACTGGAGGAAAGATGGTCTTTTTAATAAATGGTACTGAAAAAATTGGGTTTCAACTTGCCAAAGATTAAAACTAGACCTATATATCTCACCATGCACTAAACTAGAATCAAAATGGATTAAAAATCTAAATATTAAAATAGAAACACTGAACCATCTGGAACAGAAATGGGGTAGGACTCTTGAAGATACTTGTGTAGGAAAAGATTTTATGAACAACACCTCAGTTGTCTGTGAACTAGCACAATCGACAAGTGGGATCTCTTCTTATTAAAAAGCTTCTGCACAGCAAGAGAAACCAGCAACAGTGTGTAGAGACAACCCACAATGTAAGAAAAAACTTACCAGCTGTCCCTCAGACAAAGGTCTACTATCTAGCATATATTAAGAACTTTAAAAAAATCGGACCTCCCAAATTTAAAGACTCAATCCAGAAATGGGCATCTGAAATGAAAAAACATTTCTCACACAAAGAAGTAGAAATAGCAAATAAGCATATGAAAAAATGTTCAACATCACTGGTCATTTGAGAAATGCAAATGAAAACAACACCTCACCCCAGAAAGAAAGACTGGTCTCATGAAATCAAGGAATAACAAATGCTGGTGGGGATGTGGGGAAAGAGGAAAAGCTACTCCACTGCTACCTCAAAGAATGAGGATTAGAAGTCCCCTTTCACCCAGCAATTCACCTGCTGGGTATATTCTCCAAAGAATTAAAAGAATCATACCGCAGTGATATATGTGCACCCGTGTTCATAGCAGCACAATTCGTGATAGCTAAAACTTGGAAGCAACCGAATTGTCCATCACCTGGAGACTGGATAAAGAACATGTTTTTTTCTTTTTTTCTTTTTTTTTTTATAACGGAGTTTTACTCAACCATAAAGAATGAGAAACTAGAGACATTTATAGATAAATGGATGCAGATTGAGACTGCACTCTTAAGTGAAATAAACAGGACACATGTGTAAATATCAGATAGTTTCTCTAGTATGAGAAACTGAAAGTTTAAATAAGGACTAAAAGATATAACATGAAATAGGAAGAAAAGTTGCAAAGGGGAGGGGAATGTGAGAGGGGTAGGGGGAAAAGAAAG
The DNA here is from genome assembly GCF_053883595.1 of Heterocephalus glaber. Taxonomy (NCBI): domain Eukaryota; kingdom Metazoa; phylum Chordata; class Mammalia; order Rodentia; family Bathyergidae; genus Heterocephalus; species Heterocephalus glaber. The sequence continues at coordinate 30,796,959 of NW_028258138.1, read as the reverse complement.
AAGGGAATGGAATTAATATGAGAAAAAGAAAAAATGTAAACAAAGTCTTTGTAGATAGGGAGGGGTGGAGGGGTTGAAAGGAGGTTAGGGGAATGGGGAAAATAAGAACAAAAATGGATTATGTAAAGGTGCAAATTTCCAATGATGAACGTTATTATATTATAGACCTAAAATGTACCAATAAAATTAACTAAAAAAAGAATTGGCTACTTATTTTGTGTGTTACTTATTTCTCTAAAAAAAGAAATTAAAAATTTGTATTTGTGCAGTACTGAAGTTTCTTGCCTTCTCTCTTGTGGGCTTTTTCTTTTTCTGCTTCTACTAAAAGTAGACTCTACTTATTCTTGCACTTTCCTGATTTGTCCTGAAAGGTAGCAATAGGAAGGGTTGTACTTCATCCTGCCTTTCAATCATGTAAGGAACTTTTTGTTCAAATTAGGTCTGAGCAGCCTACCCTATAAGAGCAGCAGTGGAATACAACTGCCCAGAGCTCATTTTCAAATGTCATTTTTGTGGGGAAATGAATTAGTTTATTACCTACATGTTTTACATTTAGCTTTTGAAAAATATGACAGTTAATGTGTAGTTCTCTAAACACATTTATATAAGAAAAAGTAAAAATTAGAATAAGGAATTTTGATTTATTTAAAGCAAGCACCAGATATCAATGAACCAGATTTAAAAGTGACTGGGCCCAAAAGACATGAATAGATTAATACGAAGTCTGCAGATTGGCATTTCTTTTCATTCATTGAGAACTCCCAATCAAATGCATTCTTTGTATTTCTTCCCTTAGGGTAGAGACAATGGTATTAAACATGATTTCTATATTGGGGTGGGGGAAAGAACCTAAATAACTTTCAAGTGCTTTTCCACACTGTCTCAGTAATTTCCACTTCTGTTTCTAATTGGGGTTGCATTGAACTGATTTGACACCTGAGACAGAAATTGGATGAACATTTTATTTCTCCTGTTCCTTTGCTTTAACCAACCAAATTGTGAATCTCAAGTTCATTGATAAATTTAAATGTCCAGAGTAAAATATATAATCCTGAGTGCCTATTTGTGCAAAGTCTATTGAGGTAATGCCAATTATCTTAGAAATAATGTTGCCATTGTAGGGAATAAAACAAGGAGGGGTAACTTTCAGCAATAGTCAATATATGTAAAGCAATTTTAACATTTCAAGCAAAGAATGATAATTCTTTTGTCATCATTGCAACACAAGCATAGTGCAGCATCAGAGAAGCTCGCATTGGATGCAGAACAACTGCATAATGATGTTAGTTTTGGAGAGGATAGCTAACATAAGAAAAAATACATAATTTAAATTACCCAACTTCAAAAGGAATCCACAGGAATAAACAATTGTATTTACTTAAAATAATCAAAGAGCCTAATATGTCTGCTCAGAACTTAGTTGTTGAATGTGTACTATGTGACAAGTATAACTGTTTGGGGGAATCTTATTCAACCTATGCCCAACTATGACAGGCAGTAGCAATTTTCAGTTATAGATGAGGAATTTGGGACTTAAGGAATTTCTCTAATGTCTCCAGGCCTTATTTCCATCTCAAAACTGTTTTATGAAATTTGAAATCTAAGAAATTTCTTAGCCTCTGGGGTCCTCAGATTCTCAATTGTATCATAAGAATAACAGACTTTTAGGATTAAAGTTGGTGAAAGTGCAAAGGGGTGCAATTATGGAAAAATAAATAACAGAATTGTCATATGATTTAGAAGTTCTACTTCAAGGTCTATACCCTAAAGAATTGAAAGCAGTTTCAAGAAGAGATGTTTATGCTCATCTTCTTAATATCATTAATAGCTAAAGAAAGGACCAATACAAGTGTTCACTGATGGATGAATGGATTTGTAAAAATGTGATACATAACTTCAAAATGGACTACTGTTAAACCTTAAAAATAAAGAAAGTGCTGACATATGCAACAACATGGATGAAAATTGAGGACATTATGCCAATCAGGTAAATGTCAAACACTATATGATTATACTAATATGAGCTAGAATAACAAATTCATAGATACAGTAAGAAATAGATACAGAAAGTGGAATGATCATTGTCAGAGTTGGGGAAAAAGACAAGTTCATTGTTCTATAATAATTATAGAGTTTCAGTTTTACAAGTTGAAAATTAATCCAGCTACCCAAGAAAAAACAAACATTTCTACATTGTCAATGAGAATGTAAATTTTTATAACCATTATGGAAATCAATATGGAGATTCCTCAAAAAATTAAACCTAGAAATTTAACTTAACACAGCTATTCTCCTTCTAAGTATCTTTCTGAAAGAGTTAAACACAACTTATTATACTGATACTGGCATACCCATGTTCAATCAGTGCAGCTCATAATTGCTAAATCTTGGAAGTGGCCTATATGTCCATCAACTGATGAATGGATAAAGAAAATGTGCTATTTGTTCACAGTGGAGTACTACTGTGCCATAAAGAAGGATAAACTTGAGTTATTTGTAAAAAAAAAAAAAAATGATGCAACTTGAAACCATATTGTTAAATGAAATAAACCAGCTGCACAGTCTTAACTACCACATGGTTTCTTTCATATGAGAAATCCAAAATAAATATAAAGTGCAAAATAAAGGATAGATAGGAAATAGGGATACAGCTCTTTTGCAAAAGGGAAAGGGATCAAGAGATAGAGAGAGGGAGGAGAGCTGAGGGGAAGGAGATGAAAAGAGTTCAGATGTGTTATGTACATGTACCCAATCCCCATGAGGAATATAATCATTACATACTGCAAACATGAGCTTTGGAGATTGAATATTTCACTGGTTAGTCTTAATTGTCAATTTAACTGTATTCAGATATCCTGAAAGGTGAATTTTTCCCCTAAGAAATCTACTGATGTTTCACAGATAAACATGATATTAGAAGTGGGGCCCAGTTAGAGAAGGTGGTCCACTGGAAATGTGCTTTGGAGGATATACCCTGCTGGCACTTTCTCTGTGCCCTGCTTCCTGGCAACTATAAAAGTGGCAGCTTTGCTTTACGATGACCTTCTGCCATATGTTCCTGCTTTTGCCGTCTAACCAGGGATAGAAATCTTTGAAACTTCTCTGCCTATAAGGGATGTCAAGTATTTTGTCTCAGCAAAGCAAAAGTTGACTAACAGAGGCAGACACAGAACAATGTGAATGTGTTTAACATTACTGAACTACTGTTCAGCATACATTTACAAATGGTTGAGATAGTTAATTTTTTACTATATATATTTTACCACAATTTAAAAATAATAAATTTAAGTCCTTTTTTTTTTTCCAGTACAGGGGATCGAACTCAGGACCTTGTGCTTGCTAGGCAGGCAGCAGCACCACTGAGCTAAATTCCCAGCTTAAATCCATTTTAAAATAATTATCCTAATGCATGGTTGCACATTGTGTAATCAATGAATAGTAATTATTCTTATTTTTATCTACCTATTTTTAAGCATGGCTAATTTTATTCAATTTCCAGTATCTGGTGGAATAAAGTGAAATAAGTAAGTAAGAGTTTTTGAACCACAAATCATGAACACCTTAATAAATAACTCTTATTTGTAATGTCATGTTTTTATGTCTGTTAAATCCCTCATTTTTTTATATTACCTTTTTAACTCCCTCAGCAATTACTTACCTAAAAAGTCAATTTTCAGATTAAACTGGCACATGGGCACTATTCCCTCTAAGAAAAATTGCAGGGATACAGGGATACAGGGCCAGGGATTTAGCTCAGTGGTTCTGCCACCTGCCCTGCAAGCCCAAGGACCTGAGTTCGATCTCCAGTACCAAAAAAAAAAAAAAAAAAAAAAAAAGAATAGGGTTGCAGAACAAATTTGAGGACAGTTTTTCTAATATAAAATATCTAAAAATTAGAGAATTAATTTTAATAACCATTTAAGGCTCGGAATGGGCAGCTGGATGGAGTATATCATGTGAAAATGTATGCTTTTCCAGGCACAATACTTCATAAATTTAAAGTTAGGCATGTCAGTGAGACAATGCACAGATTTTTTTCAGGAACACTTTCACCAACACTCCCAAACCAAGACTATTCTTTGTCTTAGGAGACACAATTTTGTTATTGATTAGATCTACAATTAACATGAGCATTTAATTTTACTACCTCTAATTTATAGACTGACTCAAGAAACTAAAGTAAAACTGCTAAATGTCTAGCAATATAGGTGATTTAAAATATTTAACTTTAGCGGCCCAGAGGAAGGGGCTTCCGGGCTGCCATCCATCCCGCCGCTCCCTGCCCAGAGGTAGGGGCTTTTGAGCCACCATCCTACTGCTCCTGGTCCAGAGGAAGGGGCTTCCCAGCCACCAACCCTCCCACCGCTCCTGGCCCAGAGGATGTGAGCCCTGCAGGCGCCAACATCACCCTCCCTGCCCCTCCAGTCAAAATGAGAAAACATGTAAATAAGTCTCAAAAACAGACTTCCAGATCACCTACAGCAACCCCAAAGGGAAATGAGATGGAACACTCTGATATTCAACCACCTGGACACACTGAACTGGCAACAAAAGGGGATCGGGAAAACATGAAATCAGAAATAATTTCTCAGATAATAGGAGAAATTGTGCTCCTAGTGCAAGACATGATTAATGAATCTAGAGAAGAGCTCAGGAACATGATGGAATCCCAACATAGGAAACAAATGGAATCCATAAAACAGATGCAAATAGATTTCCAGGAGATGAAAAACTCCACTGAAAGTCTACACGGCAGAATGAGCCAATGTGAGGAAAGAATTTCAGATATAGAAAATAAGATTGCAATTAGTGACCAGGAAAAGAAAAATTGCTTCAAAATTATAAGGGAACGTGAGAAATCAATCCAGAAGCTGCTAGATGATGCAAAGAAGAATAACATAAGACTTCTTGGAGTCAATGAAGAAACAGGAGAGAGTGCAGATGACATAAAAAAATCTCTTCACAGAAATAATGGCAGAAAACTTCCCAAGTAGGGGAAAAGAACTTGACATACAGATAAGTGAGGCATATAGGACTCCAAATAGCCTTGATCAAAAAAATCTAAACATAGGCATATAATTGTTAAGATTCCAGAAACTCAACAGAAAAACAAAGTTCTTCAAGTAGTTAGAGAAAAGAAACAAATCACATAAAAAGGAAAGCCCATCAGAATCACAGCAGACTTCTCAACACAAACCATGAAGGCAAGAAGAGCCTGGAGTGACATATTCCAAGCCCTAAAAGAAAACAGCCTCCAACCCAGATTCATGTACCCTGCAAAACTATCTTTCAAAATTGATGGAGAAATAAGATACTTTCATGACAAAGAGCAACTTAAGAACTTTGTGAATACCAAACCAGCACTCCAAAAACTTTTACACAATATCCTAGGAACAGACATTGAGGATCACAACCCCAGGAAGCAAAGCTCAATGAACCCATCTGGCATGACAATAAATTAAATGTAAAAGGGGAGAACCCAACAAAAAGAAAACATGATGGCAAAGACAAGTCAATACATTTCAGTGATAACCATCAACATTAATGGTCTCAATTCACCAATCAAAAGAAATAGAATGGCAGAATGGGTCAAGAAGCAAAATTCAACAATATTCTGCATACAAGAAACACACTTAATTCAAAATGAAACTCATAGACTGAGAGTTAAAGGGTGAAAAACAATACACCATGCGATGGGAACCTGAAAAAAAGCAGGAGTAGCTATCTTTTTTGCAGATCAAGTAGATTTCAAACCAACACTGATTAAGAGAGATGAAGAAGGACACTACATCCTTGTAAAGGGAAGAATCCAAGAGGAAGAGATGACAGTCATAAATATCTATGCACCAAACACCGATGCGCCCAACTATATAAAACAAATACTAATGGACATGAAAAGTCATATATGCACTAATACAATTGTAGTGGGGCACCTCAACACCCTACTGTTACAAATAGATAGATCAACCAGAAAAAAAATAAGTAATGAAATACTAGGACTCAATCGAACTCTTGAACAAATGAACTTAACAGATGTTTACAGAGTCTTCCACCCCACAAAATCAGAATACACATTCTTCTCAGCTGCACATGGGTCATTCTCCAAACTAGACCACATACTCGCACATAGAACACGTTAAGTAAGTGCAAAGAAATTGAAGTTATCCCCTGTATATTATCAGACCATAGTGTGATGAAATTGGAGATCCATAGCAAAAGAAACTCAAAAAATTTCATAAACACGTGGAAATTGAACAACACACGCCTGAATAACCAATGGGTCACAGAGGAAATTAAAGAAGAAATCAGACAGTTCCTGCAATTAAATGACAATGACAATACAACATATCCGAATCTATGGTATACAATGAAAGCAGTCTTACGAGGGAAATTCATAGCCGTGAATAGGCATATTAGGAAAACAAAACGAGCCCAATTAAACAACCTAATGCTGAACCTCCAGCTTCTAGAAAAAGAAGAGCAGGACAAGCACAAAGCTCATTCAAGGGAAGAAATTATAAAGATCAGAGGAGAAATCAGTGCAAAGGAGACTAAGAGAACGATACAAAAAATCAATGAAGACAAGAGTTGGTTCTTCAAAAGAATCAACAAAATTGACAAACCCTTAACCAACCTTATCAGAAAAAGGAAAGAAAAGGCCCAAATCCATGCAATTAGGAATGAAAAGGATGAAATTGCAATAGACCCAGCAGAAATCTAGAGGATCATTACTACCTACTTCCAGGATCTATATGCCAATAAGATGGACAACACAGAAGAAATGGACAGATTCCTAGATACATGTGAAATACCAAAGTTGAACAAAGAAGACCTAAAAACTCTTAACAACCCAGTATCAACCAATGAAATTGAAAATGTAATTAAAAACTTATCAACTAAGAAAAGCCTGGGCCCTGATGGCTTCACTGCTGAATTCTACAAGACATTTAGAGAGGAACTAATGCCACTACTGTTTAAACTCTTCAATGAAATTGAAAGGGAAGCAATACTCCCAAATTCATTCCTGAAAGCAAGCATCACCTTGAACCTCAAAGCAGAGAAAGACCCAACCAAAAAAGAGAACTATAGGTCAATCTCACTAATGAATATAGATGCAAAAATCCTGAATAAGATACTGGCAAACAGAATGCAGAAGATCATCAAGAAGATCATACACCCTGATCAAGTGGGATTCATCCCGTGGATTCAGGGATGGGTCAACATATGGAAATAAAACAATGTAATGCACTATATCAATAGAGCCAAGGACAAAAACCATATGATTATCTCCATAGATGCAGAAAAATCACGTGACAAAATCCAACATGCATTTATGTTAAAAACCCTACAAAAAATTGGAATAAATGGTCTCTACCTCAAACTGATAAAAGCCATCTAAGAAAAGCCAACAGCCAATATGATCCTAAATGGTCAAAAACTGAAATCCTTCACACTAAAATCAGGAACAAGACAAGGATGTCCACTATCACCACTCTTGTTCAATGTAGTTTTGGAAACATTAGCCACAGCAATTAGACAAGAGAAAGAAAAGGAATAAAGATAGGTAATGAAGAAGTCAAATTGTCATTATTTGCAGATGACATGATACTCTATTTAGAAGACCCCAAGAACTCCACCAAAAGTCTTCTAGACTTAATAACCAAATTCAGTCAAGTAGCTGGTTACAAGGTCAACACACAAAAATCAAGAGTTTTCCTCTACAAGAAAGACAGACTCACTGGGAGAGGAATAGGGAAAATAATTCCTTGCACAATACCATCCAAAAAACTGAGATACCTAGGAATCATCCTAACAAAAGAAATCAAAGGCCTCTTCTCTGAAAACTATGGCACTCTGAAAAGAGCGGTTGAAGATGGTATCAGAAAATGGACAGACATCCCCTGCTCCTGGGTAGGAAGGATTAATATAGTGAAAATGGCCATACTTCCAAAATTGCTATATAGATTTAATGCAATTCCAATTGAGATCCCAGCAGCATACTTCATGGACCTTGAGAAAACAATCCAAAAATTCATTTGGAACAAGAAGAGACCCAGAAGAGAAAAAGCAATTCTAGGCAACAGAGACATGGCAGGGGGTATCACAATCCCCAATCTGCAACTCTTCTACAAAGCTATTGTGATAAAATCAGCATGGAACTGGCAAAGAAACACACCTGAGGACCAATGGAACAGATTAGAAGATGCAGAAGCAAGGCCAGACACACTCAGCCATCTCATCTTCAATAAAGGAACCAAACACCCTTACTGGAGGAAAGATAGCCTCTTTAATAAAGGGTGCTGGAAAAATTGGGCTTCAACTTGCCAAAGATTAACACTAGACCTATATCTCTCACCATGCACTAAACTAAAATCAAAATGGATTAAAGATATAAATAAAGATATAAATATTGAAAGAGAAACTCTGAACCAGAGTTCAGAACTCTGGAACTCTGGTTCAGAACTCTGGAACAGAGGTTAGGTAGAACTCTTGAAGACATCGGTGTAGGAAAAGATTTTATGAACAAAACCTCAGTTGCCCGTGAACTAGCATAAACAATCAACAAGAGGGATCTCTTCTTATTAAAAAGCTTCTGCACAGCAAGAGAAACCACTAGCAGTGTGAAGAGACAACCCACAATGTGGGAAAAAATCGTCACCTGCTTTTCCTCAGACAAAGGTCTAGTATCTAGAATCTATGAAGAATTTAAAAAGATCAGACTTCCCAAATTTAAAGACCCAATCTGAAAATGGGCATCTGAAATGAACAGACATTTCTCAGACAAAGAAGTAGAAATAGCAAATAAATACATGAAAAAATGTTCAACATCACTGGTCATTTGAGAGATGCAAATGAAAACAACACTGAGATTCCACCTCACTCCAGAAAGAATGGCTGCTATCATGAAATCAACCAATAACCAATGCTGGTGGGGCTGTGGGGAAAGAGGAACCCTGCTCCACTGCTGGTGGGAGTGTAGACTGATGCAACCACTGTGGAAATCTGCATGGAGATACCTCAAACAGCTAGGACTGGAAGTCCCATTTGACCCCACTATTCCACTGCTGGGGATCTTCTCCAAAGATTTAAAAAAGAGCTGGGGATTTAGCTCAGTGATTTTGCTGCCTGCTGTGCAAGCGTAAGGACCTGAGTTCAATCCCCAGTACCAAAAAAAAAAAAAAAAAAAAAAGAATTAAAAGAATCATACCACAGTGATATGTGTGCTCCCATGTTCATAGCAGTACAGTTTATGATAGCTAAAACTTGGAAACAGCCCAAATGTCCATCAACTGTAGACTGGATAAAGAAAATGTGCTCTTTTTATAAATGGAGTACTACTCAGCCATAAAAAATGAGAAATTAGAGACATTTATAGCTAAGTGGATGCACATTGAGGCAATAGTCTTAAGTAAAATAAATAGGACAGACATGTATAAATACTGAATAGTTTCTCTGGTGTGAGAAACTGAAAGTGCAAATAAGGACTAAATGTATAATAGGTAATGTGAAATAGGAAGAAAAGGGGCAAAGGGGAAGGAAGTGGGAGGGCTAGGGGAAAGGCAAGAAGGGAATAGAATTAATATGAGAAAATGGAAAAAGAAGAACAAAATCTTTGTAAATAGGGAGGAATGGAGGGGTTGAAGGGAGGGTTGGGCTAGGGCAACAGATAAGAAACAAGAGAGGTTATGTAAAGATGCAAATTTCCAATGATGAATGTCATTTTATTGTATACCTAAAATGTACCAATGATTAGAATGAATAATCAACAACGCAAAATTGGAAGCAAAGGTCCAAAGGGGTAGGGGTAGTGGGAGGGGCAGGGGAAAGGAAAGAAGGGAAAGGAAAAATGAGGAGAAATGGAAAAAATGGAAATAAAATCTTTGTAAATAGGGAAGTGTAGAGTGGGTGAAGGGAGGGCTAGGAATGGGGAAAAAATAAGAAACAAGATGCATCATGTAAAGGTACAATTCCCAATGAGAAATGTAATTGTGTTGTATACCTAAAATGTGCCAATAAAAGAATTTAAGAAAAAAAAATTTAACTTTATAAAAACTTTTGCATTGCACAACTTTAGTTATTATGTGCAGTTAATAGGAAAGGTCCTTTGGAAAATTGAATATGTTACCTGAAAATATCCAATGATTTCAGGCATGCTATTTAAATTACCTATTCTCTGAGACTCCATACTTAAATGGTATAGAAAATTATGCTGAGATAATAAAAGACAAAGTAATTTCTGCATTTACATCAGTTTTTTCCTGATTCACTATTGTCATAGCAAAATCTTGACAAAATATTTTATTCAAAAATGTTTGTTACCTAAAAAAGATAACATTCTACGAAAAAAGCCCTCTAATTTGATTTATCTTTTATCAGTTTCACAAGAGCAGTCTCTGCAATGCTCACATCTTCGAATTCAGTCAACAGAGTACACGTGTTTATAGTAGAGTTATAAACCTCTTTAGCCATGCAAGTGTTGGCAAAGTGTTAACCATGAGCAGGGCTATTATACTCTATTACAGCAATAGGTAGTGAGTGAATTTAAAATTTAGAATTGCTCGATAACCATCATTTGGACTAGACTTGCTCATTTCATTTCATCTCCCAATTGCAACTTTAATTATTTATAAAGACAAAAGACTAGATAGAAAAACACAACTCTACTTATGGGCACTATGTATTTGCATAGATGTGAGTGGATAAGTAGAAATTATCAGCCTGTTTGCTTTTAAGATCGTTTATGACAATATTTTAAAAACATGCATTAGCATTGACATATACTACTTATAACAAAAACTATTACTTATTTTGCCTCATAAAATTCATTTTCCAGATGAATATTTGGAATATAATTGGATTTTTTAGGAACTTTTTCTGAGATATGAATTGTGATAGAATTAGAAACTATTCTTTCTAGAGAAGTGTTTATATTCTTTGTACAGAAAAAAGTTTAGTTTCTCAAATTTTTAAGGATATTTTTGGGAAACTATGAAAAAAAACCCTTAAAACCTCAGAATCAAAGTTTATTTTCTTCTTGGAATTCAACCACAAAATACTTAGATTATCAGTTCATTACGGGCAATTTTTTCCCATTTTTCTGAGGCATCTTGGATATTTTAAACATACTTGATCCTTAATCTTGCAAACTCACTGGGCTGGTCTAAACTACAAATAGTGTGTACTCCTGCAGACCTCTTTCTAATCTCTGAACTTTAGAAGATAGCATCAATCTAGAAACACAATTCTGAGTTTTATCTCTCATAAGTTTCTATTATTCTCTCTTCCAAAGTATTTTTGATACACTAAGTCCTAGTAAGTAAAGACAATATAGCCCTTCTTTTTTGTACTCAAGAGGCAATATACTGTATTTTTGTTTTGTGCTTTTAAATATTACTCACTTTATGAATATAAATAGTGCAGATATATCCAGGACACCTATGTCATTAATTTGAACTAATTATTTTCTCACTCAATTTTTTGACCTTAGAAAGTTTTTGCACATGTTTTTAATAATGGAACCTATAGTATATAACAATGAGTAGTTAGAGATTTGGATGAATATGAATGTGAGTACTTTTTAGAAATTGCCACAAAAATGAGCTTTCTTTTCTACTTAGATTTTGTATTCCATATTCTTTAAATAACTTCAGCATTCTCTATTCTTTCATGTGCATTTTTATCACACAGATAAGACCGTATTTCTCTATAGATAAATTGTATAATTTAAACAAAATTGGTACAATATCTTATGTTCACTGATATTCGAGTTCAAGAGATTGGATTAACTAAGTAGGTTAGGTACTTTTTGCAATAAGTTAGAGATGGAAGAAAATGAAACTATGTGAAAAATCAAGCAATAATACATTTTTTTCCTAGTAAAAATAATCATCTCCCAACACACTCTGAGAAGGTAAAGCCTGGTAAGACTAGGAATTAAATTTGTTAAAAAATACCTTTATAGTAAACAAGAAGTTTGCCTCATTATAGGATTTAGGGTGATAACATGTTTTCTCAAAGCAAATAAGTGCTGCATAGATGCACACAGCAGTTCTTACTCAGAGTAGTAACATACTTATAAAGAAGTGGTGATTGTGGGCCAGGTATTTCTGGCACAGCTTAGGTTCTTCTCCATGATTTTAGTAGACCATTTTCTACATTAAAAAAGAAAAAGGGTATGAAAAAGAAATAGGGTATAATAAAACTTTTTATACATAGATTAATAATGATTCACAATTTGTTCTGCTTCCATATAATACTGTTTAGGTAAAATGTTTAAAATGCATCACTGGCATCAGCAATAGTTAAGTTTATGTGTCAAAAAATATAACAAATTTCTTATGCAATTACATTTTGATCACCTTTTAAAAATGTAAATAATTCCACATTCAAATTCTTTAGTAGTCTCAAAAAAATCTTGCTTTATTTCCTATTTGGCTAGAATGGGCCTTTGCTGCTTTTCTATCTCCCCAAAACCCTAGGAAAGAGGTCACTGCCCTCTCTTCCTTCAGTTCTCTCTTAACTCCTGGACTAGCAGGTACTGGAGGGTAGAGACACTGCATGGAAGCCTCAGCAGTGTGAAGTTTACCTGACCTCCTGACTCTCTTCCTGTTAGCCTATACTATGGGAGTTTCATTAAGTCCAAGAGACAGGTAAAGTCTTTTTATAAAACCAATTTTACTCCAACTAATAAGCTAAGACTTCAATTTTTAGCCAATAAACTGAGGATTATATACCTTAAAATACTCTGCCTCAAAATAGATTCTTTTGATATTGAATTCCAAAAATCACTCTTGCAATAAAAAGTGAATATTAAAAGTTTATGTTTCAATCTGTATTTCTGCTAGAATTTATCAAAAGTTAGTAATTTCAGAGTTCCAGATCTTCTTCTCCCACAGAAACAACAGACTACACAACACATCCCAGTGCATCTTAAATCCCTTTCATTCCTGTAGTGAAATTATCTAGACTAGGAAAGAAAATCTGTGGTTAACTGGATGCTGACCTTAGCAAACTGAGTGATGAGATGATCTCATTTGAATTGATACACTTATAAAGAAAGGGAAATAATAAATTCATCTTCTTTTTGTAACACTAAAAGAACTCTCAAGTACTGATGGCAAATAGAACTGATTAGAAATGGATAAATTTCTCTTGATAGGCACATTATGTTGTATGGACATTTGTTAATTTATCCACAATGTGTACCACATTAGTTGACTTGTGGTTATTTGAAAGTAGGTCAATTAATGAATGGACCTGCAGGATGTAATTAAGAAGTCTTTTCTTTATTCTCTTTCTCTTCAAGGTAGAGAACAGTTCTGAATGTTGATGAGATAACATCTATTACCATGCCATCTATTGGAGTTAGGTAATTAACTCAGAATGAAGCACAAAACAAAATACCTTAGCTAGTAACAGAAGTCTAGGGAAGATCAGGTAAGAATGAGAAGGACTGAATGCCGTAATTACGATGAATATTATCACAGTCCACCTTCTTTATTGATCCAGTGTCAGAAAATTACTCTGTAAGAATGGAATGCTGTACATCTGCCCAGTGTTAGCTCATTATAGGCACCAGGGGTCAAACAACCTTTTTTTTTTCTTTTATTAACCAGTGGACTGAAGTTTTCCATAGTGCTTGTAAATAAAATTTTTAAAGAAACAATAGTTTTTCTACGAAGGTTTGGCATAGATCTACCTTACTTTTAAAGGCTAAATCTTCACATCCCCTGAGGATGAATACAATTGAGTTTTTGTAGTATATATTGGAAATTACTGTTGTATTTTAAACTCTTTCCTCAGAAGAATACATGCCAAAAATCTAGACCAGAGCCATTTCTTCCACTGAGCATGCTGATTACATGATGATTTTTTTCCCTGCTCTGCATTTGCATAAGTCACTCTATTTGAAGCACTTCTGAATCTACAGCAGCAAAGAAGTATATCAAAATCAATTGAGTACAGCATTGGTTAAAAATGTAAGTTACAGTGGGTCTTTCATAGACCTATAGAATCAGAATCTTTGAGTCAGGTCAAGGAAATCCATGTTCTTAACAAGCAGTGATCCTTTTACTCAAACATGTTTGAAAAGCAGGTATGTGAAGATTTAGAACTGTAAGAGCTTCCTAACCTACCTGAGACATACGTTTATGTGTGGAAGACTGAATGGAGGAAAATAGGTCTCCTGTTTTTTATCCTCTAATGCTTATTTCAAATAAAAGACAGGTACTATTCTAACATTTACTATTCACTCTTTCATTCAATATATCCCTTGTGAGGTAGCTACTGAGTACCCTGTGGGCTTGGATGATGGGGACAACATAGTCAACAAAACACCACAGGTCCCAGCCCTCCTAAAGCCTTTCTGTGGGGGATTGGACAGAAAAGAAGCACAACAAAGTAAGTACACACATACTCAGACATGTGCCACATACTCCTAGTTTCCATCAAATTATGGATTGCATATATTATAGTGGCCTCATAAGATTACAAATGAGCTAAAGATTCCTATAACCCAGGGACTTTGCAACCATCCTAATGTCATTGTTCAGCACATTTCTCATGTGTCTGTGGTGATGTTGGGACAAACAGTCCTACTGAGCTGCCAGGGATATTAAATATAGTACATACAATTATGTGTACTACATGATACTTGATAATGATAATATATGACTACAGTATTGGTTTATGTATTTGCTACACTTTATATTGTTACTATAGAATGTTCACCTACTTAAACATTTTGCTGTAATGTGTCGTGTTATGCCAGTATCAGCTTTGTGCATCTTGAAAGTTTACTGTGTTTCATATGGCATTGAAAGGCCACCTTGGGTGCCTGACCCCTAGCACATAGGTTTCTTAAATACTTTCTATGATATCTACACAATCACAACATCCCCTAAAGGTGCAATGCTCAGAAGTATCCACAACCCTAAGTAACACATGATTACATTGTGCCAGATGGTCATGATACTTAAGAGAGAATTTAAGAGGAGAAGAATTAGTCTATGGGAGGAGATATTAAAATATTAAATAAGCTAACTGAAAAAGTATCTATTTAGAAAATAATTTTTGAACATAGATCTGCTGCAGGGGGGGAATTAATGATGTAGATATCTGGAAGATTCCCTTGATGAAAAAGCAACAAAAGTGAGACAAAAGAAAAAAGAGACAAAAGGAAATCTTGCATTTCAAGAGAAGGAAGCCAAAGCTGCTGCAGTGAGCAGAGTGAAAAACGCTGAAGTACTGGGAAAACTGGGTACTGGGTTGGATTGTACAGGACCTTGAAGGTGATGATCAAAACCTGCCTTTTACTCTGAGTGAATTGGGAAGTTAAGCGTTTTGAGCATGATCCACTGAAGTGATTCTGAAAAGGGCGAGAATAAAAATCTTTGAGATAATTCAGGATGCTTTTGCTGAAATTTAGATAAAAGATTGTGGTGTTTTGGATCTAGGAAGATGCAATGGACAGTGAAGAAAATGAGGATAGAAATATGAAGGGAGGCAGGAATGAACGTAAGTCCTGCAGACTGTTTACTGATTAATCTTGATCCTTGAACTGGATTAAGGAACTCATGGAGAGGTGGATGGATTGTGAGGATACTAACCTCATCAGTTTTAACTCATCCTGAATTCATAGCCGAATGCCTATTAGGAGGTAGGGCCTACTTGTAGGAAGTGGGTCAAGGGGGCATAACATTGGATATATTCGGTCTTTAACTTCTTCCTTTCTGACTCTGTTTGTGGTTTTTTCCTTCCATCCACCATGAGATGAGAAGCATTTCTCTGCCATGCCTCTCTATCATGATGTTTCTTAGAGCCAACCAGTCATGAACTGAGGTTTCTTAAACCATGAGCCAAAATGCACCACATTTTCTGTTAATTGTGCCTGGGAGGCATTTTGTCCTAGCAAGGAAAAGCTAACTCATTAGCCTGAGCACTGAATTGGTGGAGTGAGTAAAGCAGACTGCCCTTCCCTGAGTGGACTTCATCTCATCTGTTGAAGACCTGAATAGAATAAAAGGTTAAAGAATTTCTCTCTCTCTCTCTCTCCCTCTCTCTCTCTCTCCCTCCCTCCCTCCCCCCTCTCTCTCCCTCTCCCTCTCTCCCATTTAGCCATTTAGTCTTCTGCCTTTGGGCTTGGACTTAGACTGAAAATCTTAACATCAGTGCCTTCTGCTTGTTGTCAGGCTTGGAGACTTAAACCAGAAGTGTACCATGAGCTCTCTGGGAACTCTGACCTCTCGATTGCAGACTGCAGACCTTGGACTTATTAGCACTTACAACCATGGGTGCCAATCAAGATGTCATAGCCTTTATAATTTCAAATAAAGAAAAACACACACACTTTACTAATTTTGTTCTTTTGCAGAAACCAGATTAATATGCAAAGCTAATAATGAAAAGTTATGATAAAGAAATGTTGGTGTTCTGAAAGAATGATCTTTAAAAGAGTTATCTAGCAAAGGAGATGAAGAAATGAGGCATAAACATATTCTTTTGATTTTCTGGAAGTTTTGAAGATTTAAAATAACACAATTCTTCACAACTATTGCATGCTTTAATTTTTTTCATTTACTTTTGCTTTACCATGTTCATCAGCATAAGTTTAGATATGTAGAAATGAAGAAGTAGATTTAATCATGGTTGTAGTTTAGTCACACAAATAAAAAAAGAAGTGAGGGAAAAGAAAATTGATAGTATATACAAGGGAAAAATTATAATTTACTATCTAATGAAAGGTGGGAAAAAGAAGACAAATGGAGATGAAGTTAATGAGATGTTGGTAGTATCTACATATTGAAGGTCCTGTTAGGGGGAAGGAGTGTTAGAATGGAAGTGTGGTGTATGAAAAGGTGAGCTGAGACATGTTGATACACTCCTCAAGATTAAGATTATGGAGTAGTCATTGCAGTTATTAGTAATGGCAAGTTCAAAGAAATGACCTTGAGATTGACTGGCTAAGGCAAGGTAAAAAACACTAAAGACAAAGAGGTCACTGAACTGAGGGTTTACAAAAACAGCAATGGCCTATCAATTTGATTCATTGAGAATTATGAGAGGAGTAAAGTGAGAGGAGTAAAGTGAAAGGAATGACATTGGACCAAAGGACTACACTTTTAAAGAGGAATGTGGAGGTGGGTACGGTTGTTGAAGTAGATCATGTAGCAAAGTGGGGTGCAATTTAATGATGTGAGGTTCTTAACCTGAGATAGTAAAGAGGATACATATGTAACCCTTATGCCCAGTGCTCAAAGAAATAGAAACAGACATTATCTGAGAGGAGTGCAAAGGAACTAATCTTCAGTGGGGATATATGGTTTCCCTGGAGCAAGAAAGAAAATGGATGTTTCATTGAATTTGAGATTAGAAACACCTTCATAGACATTTGGTCTTGAGTTCTAGAAGACATACAAAGAGGTTTTTTTTTTTTTTTTTTTTTAGTAATTACTAGAAGAGAACTGGGAGATGTACTCAGAAAAAGAAACAAAGGAATTATATTTAGGTTAGAATCCAGTGGATTATGTTTACCTGAGTCCCTTTGTCTTTGCACAATGAGTGTTACAGACAGCTATGAGTATTTTGTGAGATGAGTTCAGATGATCCTTGGCATAAATGATGGACAAGTTGTGAGGTAAGAAACAAGGGATGCATGCATGTCTCATTAACAGTAAAGGGACCAGCAACTCCTACTTGTCTCCTGTTGATGTAAGCACGGTATTTTCCCAAGAAGTGGTCTTATTCCAAATTCTAAAGAAAGAAGAATTTGCTCAGATATAAAAACTGTCCAAAATTTCTTAGTTGCTTAATAGTGAGTGGCCTTCAAAACAGTATTGTATTTTTTAAAAATAAAGAAAGATGAATAAATAAAGAGGAAAGCTCTCCTTACTTTGGTTTTAGCATTATATTTTAAATCCGTCCTGTACAAATAGGCCACATGGGCCTACATTACACTGACATATACAATTCGATTTTCTAAACATATTAATGTGATTTGTAGACTGAATTAACATTTTATAGTATCCCCATGGAAATTGGCAGGAGACGAGCAATGTATATGTAAGACCTCGTGCCAGGGTAACTAAAGTGAGAGGGTTACTGTTTAGGTTAGTGTAAATAAATATTGGTAGTCCATATTTTAATTCACATGCTGGTTTAATGTAGAATATTAATTTTAAAAATTGTAATAGGTTATATTTTTCACCTAAACATAAATGTCTAATAAAATGTTATGAATAATTAATAATGAACGAAAGAAGGGTAAAATCAAATTGCTTCACATGTAAATGTATGTAAGGCAATAACACATTAAGACTTGGAACATTTTGTTAGATTATACAATTGAGAAGCATCTTTTATTCAACCCTTTAAAGATATTTTCCAAGAATCTTCACAAATAGCATCCCAATAACAAACTGAAAACAATATTCAAAGACTCCAGAAAAGCTTTTTAAAACATGAAATATCTGAGGCAGGGGTTTTTAAGTAGAAGTGTTTCCCTTGGCTTCTGATCAAGACAAACTGCTCACCGAAAGGGCAGCTCCTCGTGGGTGTTGAGAGCAACGGTTAGTCTCAAGTGAACTGAGTGTGCTTTGTTCAATTCATAAAAAAAGTCTTGTTTTTCTTGGAAAACAAGGCATTCAACTTTTTCTTTAGTTAGCCCCCTGACACTTATGAGGCACAAATTATGTTTTGGTTGTAGGACAAATAAAATTTCAGACAAAGAAAATCTGAATTCTTACCATATATGTATTATTATTTGGAGAAAATTGCTATGGGGATTTAAAGAATGAATGCTAAAAAGATTGTACTATAAAATTCTGTTACCAGAAGTTTCAACAACACATTTTATATAAAGCTAATATTTAAGACAGCTATATATTAAATTAGTACCCCAGTTATTTCTACCTGGAGAATTGGCTTTATTAGTAAGGAAAATATAATACATATCAGTTTGACAGTCTGTGTTTTGAGCTAAAATTATAATTGATAAATTTTTTAAAAACATGAATTGAAAAGAGCAACATTAATTCAAATATTTTTATTGTTTCCTTTATTGTTTCTTGGGTTTAACAACTTATAATTGTCTTCTGAGTCCCTAGAAGCAAAATGAATATGAAAGAAACAACAATGGGTACAATATATATGGGAATGCTAATATATTAACACTAATAGTATTAATGTATCTAGATGAGATGAAGAAAAACAAAGAAGTGATTGCAATATTGAGTGGGAATAGGAATTGTTGGGAGACTACTGGGTCTGGCCCAGAGAAATCAAATTAATCCCCACTTTGCAGTTTGAGAGATTTCCTAGATGAACAATCATTGTAGTTGAAATTAAAATAATAAAGGGAATTACACTGAAAAAAATTGCAGGAAAACTACAGAGAATATCACTGTTTTATAATCTTCTGACTAAAAATGACAGAAAGGCATTTTTGGTCTATTTTTGAAAAGTAAGAATTTGTTTCTTGATGGAATCCAAGAGAGGGTTAAACAACTAAATGGTAGAAAGTGCAAGAATACAACAGATACTAAGAAATGAAGAACAAGGAACCATCATTTTATGCATTTTTCTTTGTAACAGTTGGATTTATATTCTCTTTTACTAAAAACTGACTTTTATTTCAAACAGCAGTAAATGCCCAGTTAACTTTGGCTATGAATTTAAAGTTCTACAATCCGGGGATAGATTAATTGATTCAACCTATGTCTGGTTCCCATTCTTAAGTGGGTAAACTGGAGCCAGAGTGCGGACATCATTTGAAAATGGTAAAACTCCTGCAGTAATTGTGAGGGGGTTAGTCCAGAGGAGCTGCAGTTCCATGGTGTGACAGTATCGCAGATGTTTATGATTTGGCCTTTCAACTACAAAGAGTTTTATAATAGTGTTTCAAAGGTCCTAACTATGATTATATATACTTTATTGTTCCAAGCTCTAATGCAAGTGATTGAATAGTATTTTCTTCCTTAATATGTAAAATCTCTAATTTACTAAAAACATCTATCATACATACAAACACACATCTACACATTTACTTAGACCTAATGATATGAAGATTTATTCCGACCTACACATTTATTCAGATCTACACATTTATTCAGACCTAAAGATATGAAGATAAATATATTTGCATATATTAACACATTTGTATAAGATGTATTTAAAATATAAGCTAATACTACAACAAGGAGGTCTGTTTATTTATTTATTTTTCTTGAAAATAAGATAGTAAGTACTCTTTCAGGCCATTATTTAGCAACAGAAAAATTAATATTTGCATCTACATATGCATAAACATACAGTTACATGCACATATATGTATATCTATGTAGATGAATGTACACATTTCTCTACCTATTTATCTGGTTGATTTTTATTTAATTATATAGGTTGGGGATATATATTGTTTGGGAATTTAACATTGAATTCCATAGGAAATTGGGCTTCAGATAGGAAGTCACCATCAGAGGAGGCCACTGAATACTCTTTCCCACCACACTGTGGCATTTTAACCTTATTCTGCCTGGAGGTAGCTAGGAATTTGGAGTAGCTATCATCTTTTATTTTCCTCCTTAACTATTCTCTTAAACTGTCATTAGACTTATGATTGACTTTGTACTATGATCTTTATATTGATAACATGTAATTCAGGGGAAAATGAATTTGGATGCAAACCAAATTTGGCAAAAATTAGAATGTTTTATAGGTCCCTAGTTGAGTATATTTGACTAGTTAATGTTCAAAATAATCCACTGCATTCAAATTACACTTATATGTACAGCTAGCATAATACAATTTTACTTCATTAAAAAGGTAGTAATACAGAAAGATAATGTTAATTTTTAACCACTTTTGTTCATAACTTCAGAGGATTGGAATTCAGGTCCTGGATAAGGTTTACTTCTCAGAAGCCTTGTCCACATATGTTCTGAGATTTTGATATAAGGGTAATTAACAAGAGCTGTAAATTGAACCAGATGTCTGTGTAGTTTCTGTCCTCTTTCCCAGGTCCTTGTATCATCATAAAATAAAACATTCAGTTGAATGTTGAAGTCAGATCTTAGTTACTGACTGTAGAATCTGAATTAACTCAAATTAAAAACATATCATATTAAACTTTTTGCTTTAAACAAATAAAAAATGTTAAAAGTGGAAAGAAACCCTGATGTTTTGATCCTTCTATATCTTGTTCTTGTGTTTCATTAGTATCATTTTCTTTTTGTTTCAGATGGTTTGGGGAGTTTCCTCATACTGAAAAAAAAATGTTATAGCAGTTAAATCAATAACATTTGTGTAGTATTTTACATACATTAGTTTATACGAACTAATGGACAAAGGATTTGCATTAAGAATTATGAGTCTGTTCTTTATTTTAAGCCTAAGGACTTTTATAAGACCTGTGGCTAGACAGATGTACATGTAATGAAGGTATATAATGCAAATGAGTAAATTTTTTTTGAAATTAGATAAAGTAACTCATAAAATGTGAACACATTTTCTGAAACCAAAATTGGTATGTTATTTTGCCAAATGAATTTTATTTTTCTCACTTGCTGTTTTATTTATAGAAAAAGACTTTAAGTGAAGAAAAATTAATTATTTTTACATTTTTATTTAAATAACCACATTTATTTGAAAAATCTAGTGATATAAAGGTCACTTCAAATTAGTCTAAGAGGAGTTGTGAATGTAGCTCAGGGTTCGCCTGACAGGCACAAGGGCATTGGGTTCATTCCCCAGTATTACAAAAAGAAGAACTCAAAGAAGCAAAAACATTCATCTTATCCTAAACTCAGATAAGCTCCAAGAATTCATACGTCCTCAGAGAGTGAATATTGTTTTAGTACCAGAAATTGCCCAAGGAAAAGTATCCAAAAGATTGTGTGTAGGTGGAAAAATACTTAAGATGGAAAAGAGGAATATTTAGCATATAGTAGCCATAGTTAGGGGAAAAGCATAGAAAATACTAATTTTTCCAGAAAGGGTAAGCATTCTTACACTTTGTTCCATATGTATGATAACATGCTACTTAGTTTGTGATCATGTTTCTCTTATGACTAAGAAATGGTTAAACTTTCATGATATTTTAAAACATATCCATGCCCTTAACTCCAGGTGCTTAATTCAGCCAAATCGTGACCATTTTTAGTGGAGGGACATACAGAATTTAAACTGATTTTATGACATAAATTTTTCCTCTAAGAAGATAATATAATTCAATGTACATGAATGCAGGATCTGATAAGAATGAAGGCTTGCTTCTTATAAGCCATTTGCTTTTCTATTGTTCTTTGATTTCCAGTCTTCCAAAAGTTGTGTATCATTTGATTGGGACAATGTGGTACTCTGAGTTTATTTTTCTCACAACTTTCACTGTGGAGTAATGGATCCATGTACTCTTATTATTATATGACTTCCTTCACTTTATTACCCCTTTTACATTAGGGCCTTTTTTCTACAGCTTCAAAGGTATCCTTTGTGTGCTTCACATCCTGGTCTTTATATCCTTTTATAATTTTCTCCTCTTGAGTATGTCTTGTATCTGTCCTGTGCTTTGTTGATAAACAATAAATTATATCAACATGAGCAGGAGCCATGTGTACATTGATGGCATAACATGAAATGTAAAATTCTAGCACTCATCTTGCTAGAATTATTCATTTTCAAGTTTGAAGAAATAAGATGATATATTTGGGGCTGCCTATGCCAGAAAGCCCATGTGTCAAGGAACTGGGAAAGCTTCTAGGTGGTGAGGAATGCCTCTGATTAACAGGCAACAAGAAACTGAAGCTCACAGCCACAGAGAGACAAGGAGCTGAACTGTGCAGCCAAAGAATTTCCCTTCTCAGGGAACACTCAGGTGAGACTACAGACCAGCTGACTTGTTGCTATACATTGAGAGCCATATTACAGGATTCATCTAAGTAATGCACAGAATTTTGAGCAACAGGGACTGTAAAATATGCTTTGGTTTAATTTTGACATTTGTCTGGACCCTTCTGGGCTGCCATACCAACCCCTCCAGTGCCAAGGAGCAGAGCTGCCCCCAGTGCCCCCCCCTAATTGAAATGAGAAAACACATAAACAAGTCTGAAAACCAGACTTCCAGATCACCTAAAGCAACCACAAAGGGAAATGAGATGGAACAATCTGATACTCAACCACCTGGACTCCCTGAACTGGCAACAGAAGAGGATCTAGAAAAATTGAAATCAGAAATAATTTCTCAGATATCAGCAGAGATTGTGCCCATAGTGCAAGACAAGATTAATAAACCTAGAGAGGACACAGATAAAAAAAATGATGAGCTGAGGAACATGATGGAATCCTAACATAGGAAACAAATGGAATCCATAAAAAAATGCAAACAGATTTCTAGGAGATTAAAATATCTACTGAAAGCTGAATGAAACAATGTGAGGAGAGAATTTCAGATATAGAAGAAAAGATTGCAATTAGTGACCAGGAAAAGAAAAATTTCTTTCATGTATAATAGGTAATGTGAAATAGGAAGAAAAAGGGCAAAGGGGAAGGAAGTGGGAGGGCTAGGGGAAAGGATAGAAGGGAATGGGATTAATATGGGAAAATGGAAAAAGAGGAACAAAATCTTTGTAAATAGGGAGGACTGGTGGGGTTGAAGGGAGGGCTGGGCAAGGGTGAAAAATAAGAACCAAGAGAGACTATGTAAAGGTGCAAATTTCCAATGATGAATGTCATTATATTGTATACCTAAAATGTACCAATTATTAGAATGAATAATCAATAATGTAAAATAGGAAGAAAAGGTCCAAAGGGGTAGGGATAGTGAGAGGGGCAGGGGAAAGGAAAGAAGGGAAAGGAAAAAATGCTGAGAAATGGAAAAAATGGAAATAAAGTCTTTGTAAACAGGGAAGGGTGGAGGGCGTGAAGGGAGGGCTAGGAATGGGGAAAAAATAAGAACCAAGATGCATTATATAAAGGTACAATTCCCAAAGAGAAATGTAATTGTTGTTGTATACCTACAATGTACCAATAAAGGAATTTAATACAAAAAATAATAATAAGGGAGCATGAGAAAACAATCCAGCAGCTACTAGATGATGCAAAGAATAATAACAGAGTGATCAGAGTCAATGAAGAAATAGAGACAGTACAGATAACATAAAAAAACTCTTCACAGAAGTGATGGCAGGAAACTTCCCAAGCAGGGGAAAATAATTTGACATACAGATAAGTGAGCCATATAGGACTCCAGCTAGCCATGATAACAAAAAAATCTACACATAGGCATATAATAGGTAAGATTCCAGAAACCCAACAGAAGAACAAAATTCTACAAGCATTTAGAGAAAAGAAACAAATCACATAAAAAGGAAAGCCCATCAGAATCACAGCAGACTTCTCAACACAAACCCTCAAGGCAAGAAGAGCTTGCAAAGCCGGATTTCAAGCCCTAAAGGAAAACAGCCTCCAACCCAGATTGATGTACCCTGCAAAACTGTCTTTCAAAATTGATGGAGAAATAAGATACTTTCATGATGAACAGCACCTGAGCAACTTCATGAATACCAAATCAGGACTCTAAAAATTTTAGAATTAAAAGAATCATACCACAGTGATATATGCGCACCCATGTTCATAGCAGCACAATTTGTAATAGCTAAAACTTGGAAGCAGCCCAATTGCCCATCAACTGGAGACCTGACAAAGAAAATGTGTTGTTGTTTTTTTTTAATAAAATGGAGTATTACTCAGCCATTATAAATGAGAAATTACAGACATTTATAGGTAAATGGATGCACATTGAGGTGATACACTTAAGTGAAATAAATAGGACACACATGTGTAAATACCAAATAATTTCTCTAGTGTGAGAAACTGAAAGTGTAAATAAGAACTAAAAATCATAACAGATAATGTGAAATAGGATGAAAATGTGTCAAGGGGAAGTGGAAGTGGGAGGGGTAGGGGAATGGAAAGAAGAGAATGGAATCAATATGAGAAAATGAAATGGAAACAAAGTCTTTGTAAATTTGGAGGGACGGAGGGGTTAAAGGGACGCCAGGGGAAGGGGGAAAAATAAGAACCAAGGGGAATTATGTAAAGGTACAAATTGCCAATGATGAATGTCATTATATTTGCTACCTTAAATGTACCAATAAAATTAATTAAAAAAACAATTTGACATTTGTCATAGTTTGATGCACAGCAGATAACTAATGCAGGCCTATTCTTTAGCATTGGTTAAAAGAAAAAATTAATTTGGACAGGAACATAGCCAAATCATCAGGAATATAGTGCAATTTAGAAGTATTGGTCCACCTCCTCTTCATTCTCAGAGCATTGTTCAAATGTCTCCACACTTGAGCAGCAGGCCAGCCAGAGCAGCGGGAGATTTTACAAGGTGGCTATAAAATGATGTTCATAAATATTGATATAGCCATGGAGAGCCTGCAAGGTCAGATTTGAAAAGGATATGCTGGTAGCTCAAACTGGCTATCATAAGTTTATACATTTCATACCTGTGAGACTAATGCTGAGAATCCTCCCTGAGGTAACTTTGAAGCGAGAGAGAGAGATTTGATAGAATATTTAAAGGTAACAAACAGGAAAAATTTACAAGAATGTCATGTTTATGCCCCACTGGTTTCAGACTGTTCAATGAAGTATTAAGTCTTGATAAATCGCAAGGATTGTAGATTGTGAGGCTGTCACTGGAGTGCTCGGTTCAGCTACTTAAAAGAATCATAACCTTGATACAGTTATTTAGCGAAATATTGAGTTCTTCCTATCTGCCAGGCCTTAAATGGGATACTTTACACTTGTTATAACTACACATTTTTTGTGATAACTCCATGAATTATTATCATTGGTTTCATTTTAAAAGTAAGGCAAAATAAGCCTGCTCCAGACAGGCAGGTCTGTGCCCGCCCTACCAAGGTCTTGAGTCGCCCTGAAGACGCCGAATCACCCCACTGCAGACAGGCAGGTCTGTGCACACCGTACCAAAGTCCTGAGTCAGGAAGAAGACACCAAATCACCCCACTGCAGACAGGCAGCCACCTGGTTTCACACTACAAAGACCCAGAGGACACCAGATCACCAGACCAAGGTACTGAGTCCCGCTGCACCTGGTACAGAGGAAGGGGCTTCCCTGTCACCATCGCTCCCACTGCTCCCAGCCCACAAGAAAGGGCTTTTGGGTCACCATCCCTACCACTGCTCCCAGACCCTGTCCCACCTCTCCCAGCTTAGAGGAGGTAATCCGTGCAGGTGCTAACAGCCCCCTGCAACAGTTGAAATGAGAAAACATGTAAATAAGACTCAAAACCAGACTTCTAAATCACCTACAGCAACCCCAAAGGGAAATGAGATGGAACACTCTGGTACTCAACCACCTGGACCCACTGAACTGGCAACAAAAGGGGATCTGGAAAACATGAAATCAGAAATAATTTCTCAGATAACAGGAGAAATTGTGTCCCTAGTGCAAGACATGATTAATAAATCTAGAGAGGAGCTCAGAAACATGATGGAATCCCAACATAAGAAACAAATGGAATCCATAAAACAGATGCAAATAGATTTCCAGGAGATGAAAAACTCCATTGAAAGTCGACACAGCAGAATGAGCCAATGCGAGGAAAGAATTTCAGATATAGAAGATAAGATTGCAATTAATGACCAGGAAAAGAAAAATTGCTTCAAAATTATAAGGGAACATGAGAAATCAATCCAGCAGCTGCTAGATGATGCAAAGAAGAATAACGTAAGAATGATTGGGCTCAATGAAGAAACAGGAGAGCGTGGAGATGACACAAAAAAATCTCTTCACAGAAATAATGGCAGAAAACTTCCCAAGCAGGGGAAAAGAGCTTGACATACAGATAAGTGAGGCATATAGGACTCCAAATAGCCTTGATCAAAAAAAATCTACACATAGGCATAGAATTGTTAAGATTCCAGAAACACAACAGAAGAACAAAGTTCTCCAAGCAGCCAGAGAAAAGAAACAAATCACATACAAAGGAAAGCCCATCAGAATAACAGCAGACTTCTCAATACAAACCATCAAGGCAAGAAGAGCTTGGAGTGACATATTCCAAGCCCTAAAGAAAACAGCCTCCAACCCAGATTCATGTACCCTGCAAAACTATCTTTCAAAACTGATGGAGAAATAAGAAACTTTCATGACAAAGAGCACCTTAGGAACTTCATGAATACCAAACCAGCACGCCAAAGAATTTTATGCAATATCCTAGAAACAGACATTGAGGATCACAAGCCCAGGAAGCAAAGCAGAACGAACCTATCTGGCATGACCAGAAATTAAGTGGAAAGGGGGAGAACCCAACAAAAAGAAAAAGTCATGGCAATGACAGTTCAATATGTTTCAGTTATAGCCATCAATGTTAATGGTCTCAATTCACCAATCAAAAGAAATAGACTGGCAGAATGGGTCAAGAAGCAAAATCCAACAATATGCTGCATACAAGAAACACACTTAATTCAAAAGGAAACTCATAGACTGAAAGTTAAGGGTGGAAAACAATACTCCATGTGACAGGAACCCAAAAAACAGCAGGAGTAGCTATCCTCTTTTCAGATCAAGTAGATTTCAAACCAACACTGATTAAGAGAGATGAAGAAGGACACTACATCCTTGTAAAGGGAAGAATCCAAGAGGAAGAGATGACAATCATAAATATCTATGCACCAAACACTAGTGCACCCAACTATATGAACAAATACTAAGAGACATGAAAAGTCGTATATGCACTAATACAATTGTAGTGGGGGACCTCAACACCCCACTGTCACAAACAGATAGATCAACTAGACAAAAAATAAGTAATGAAATATTAGAACTCAATCAAACTCTTGAACAAATGAACTTAACAGATGTTTACAGAGTCTTCCACCTCACAAAATCAGCATACACATTCTTCTCAGCTGCACATGGGTCTTTCTCAAAAATAGACCACATACGCACACATAGAACATATTTAATAAGTGCAAAGGAATTGAAGTTATCCCCTGTATATTATCAGACCACAATGTGATGAAATTGGAGATCCATAGCAAAAAAAACTGCAAGAATTTCATAAACATATGGAAACTGAACAACACACTTCTGAATAACCAATGGGTCACAGAAGAAATTAAAGAAGAAATCAGACAGTTCCTTCAATTAAATGACAATGACAATACAACATATAGGAATCTATGGGACACAATGAAAGCAGTCTTACAAGGGAAATTCATAGCAGTGAATACGTATATTAGGAAAACAGAGTGAGCTCAATTAAACAACCTGATGCTGAACCTCAAGCTTCTAGAAAAAGAAGCGCAGGATAACCCCAAAGCTCATACAAGGGAGGAAATTATAAAGATCAGAGGAGAAATCAATGTAATGGAGACTAAGAGAATGATACAAAAAATCAGTGAAGCCGAGAGTTGGTTCTTTGAAAGAATCAACAAAATTGACAAACCTTTTGACAACATTATCAGAAAAAGGAAAGAAAAGGCCCAAATCCATGCAATTAGGAATGAAAAGGGTAAAATTACAACAGACCCAGCAGAAATACAGAGGATCATCAATACCTACTTCCAGAACCTATACACCAATAAGATGGACAACACAGAAGAAATGGACAGATTCCTAGATACATATGAATTACCAAAGTTGAACAAAGAAGACCTAAAAACTTTGAACAACCCAATGTCAACCAATGAAATTGAAAAGGTAATTAAAACTTATCAACTAAAAAAAGCCTGAGCCCTTATGGCTTCACTGCTGAATTTTACAAGACATTTAGAGAGGAAGTGCTGCCACTACTATTTAAACTCTTCAATGAGATTGAAAGGGAAGCAATACTTCCAAATTCATTCCTGGAAGAAAGCCTCACCTTGATCCCCAAAGCAGAGAAAGACCCAACCTAAAAGAGAACTATAAACCAATCTCACTAATGAACATAGATGCAAAAATCCTGAATAAGATACTGGCAAACAGAATGCAGAAGATCATCAAGAAGGTCATACACACTGATCAAGTGGGATTCATCCCAGGGATGCAGGGATGGTTCAATATACAAAAATCAATCAATGTAATACACTATATCAATAGAGCCAAGGACAAAAACCATATGATCATCTCCATAGGTGCAGAAAAAGCATTTGACAAAATCCAACTTGCATTTATGATAAAAACCCTACAAAAAATTGGAATAGATGGTCTCTACCTCAAATTGATAGAAGCCATCTATGAAAAGCCAACAGCCAATATCATACTAAATGGTCAAAAACTGAAATCCTTCACACTCAAATCAGGAACAAGACAAGGATGTCCACTATCACCACTCTTGTTCAATATAGTTCTGGAAACATTAGACACAGCAATTAAACAAGAGAAAGAAATAAAAGGAATAAAGATAGGTAATGAAGAAGTCAAATTGTCATTATTTGCAGATGACATGATACTCTATATAGAAGACCCCAAGAACTCCACCAAAAGTCTTCTAGACTTAATAACCAAATTCAGTCAAGTAGCTGGTTACAAGGTTAACACACCAAAATCAAGAGCTTTCCTCTACACCAATAACAGATTCACTGGGAGAGAAATAGGGCAAATAATTCCTTTCACAATAGCATCCAAAAACTGAAACACCTAGGAATCATCCTAACAAAAGAAATCAAAGACCTCTTCTCTGAAAACTATGGCACTCTGAAAAGAGAGATTGAAGATGATATTAGAAAATGGACAGACATCCCCTGCTCCTAGATAGGAAGGATTAATATAGTGAAAATGGTCATACTTCCAAAACTACTATATAGATTTAATGCAATTCCAATTGAGATCCCAGCAGCATATTTCATAGACTTTGAGAAAACAATCCAAAAATTAATTTGGAACAAGAAGAGATGCAGAATAGCAAAAGTAATTCTAGGTAACAGAGACATGACAGGGTGTATCACAATCCCCAACCTGCAAATATACTACAAAGGTACTGTAATAAAAACAGCATGGTACTGGCAAAGAAACAGACTTGAGGACCAGTGGAACAGATTAGAAGATGCAGAAACAACGCCAGACACACTTGTCTTTGATAAAGGAGCCAAACCCCCTCACTGGAGGAAAGATAGCCTCTTTAATAAATGGTGCTGGAAAAATTGGGCTTCAACTTGCCGAAGATTAAACCTAGACCTGTATCTCTCACCATGCACTAAACTAAAATCAAAATGGATTAAAGATCTAAATATTAAAATAGAAACTCTGAACCAGTTGGAACAGAGGTTAGGTAGAACCCTTGAAGACATCGGTTTGGGAAAAGATTTTATGAACAAAACCTCAGTTGCCCGTGAACTAGCACAATCAACAAGTGGGATCTCTTCTTATTAAAAGCCTTCTGCACAGCAAGAGAAGCCACCAGCAGTGTGAAGAGACAACCCGCAGTGTGGGAAAATATCTTCACCTGCTCTTCCTCAGACAAAGGTCTACTATCTCAAATCTATAAAGAGCTTAGAAAGATCAGACCTCCCAAATGTAAAGACCCAATCCAAAAATGGGCATTTGAAATGAACAGACATTTCTCAGACAAAGAAGTAGAAATAGCAAATAAATACATGAAAAAATGTTCAACATCAGTGGTCATTTGAGAGATGCAAATGAGAACAACACTGAGATTCCATTTCACTCCAGAAAGAATGGCTGCTATCATGAAATCAACCAATAACCAGTGCTGGCAGGGCTGTGGGGAAAGAGGAACCCTGCTCCACTGCTGGTGGGAGTGTAGACTGGTGCAACCGCTGTGGAAATCAGTATGGAGATACCTCAAAGAACTAGGACTGGAAGACCCATTTGACCCAGCTATTCCCCTCTTGGGTATCTTCCCCAAAGAATTAAAAGAATCATACCACAGTGATATATGTGCACCCATGTTCATAGCAGCACAGTTTGTAAGAGCTAAAACTTGGAAATAGCCCAAATGCCCATCAGCTGGAGACTGGATAAAGAAAATGTGTTTTTTTAATAAAATGGAGTACTACTCAGCCATAAAAAATGAGAAATTAGAGACATTTATAGCTAAGTGGATGCACATTGAGGCAATACTCTTAAGTGAAATAAATAGGACACACATGAATAAATTCCGAATAGTTTCTCTGGTGTGAGAAACTGAAAGTGTAAATAAGGACTAAATGTATAATAGGTAATGTGAAATAGGAAGAAAAGGGGCAAGGGGGAAGGAAGTGGGAGTGCTAGGGGAAAGGATAGCAGGGAATGGGATTAGTATGAGAAAATGAAAATATAGGAAGAAAATTTTTGTAAATAGGGAGGACTGGAGGGGTTGAAGGGAGGGCTGGGCAAGGGTGAAAAATCAGAACCAAGAGAGACTATGTAAAGGTGCAAATTTCCAATGATAAATGTCATTATATTGTATACCTAAAATGCACCAATGATTAGAATAAATAGTCAGTAATGCAAAATGGAAGAAAAGGTCCAAATGGGTACCGGTAGTTTGAGGGACAGGGGAATGGAAAGAAGGGAAAGGAAAAATGTTGAGAATTGGAAAAAAATGGAAATAAAGTCTTTGTAAATAGGGAAGGGTGGAGGGCATGAAGTGAGGGCTAGGAATGGGGAAAAAATAAGAGCCAAGATGCATTATATAAAGGTACAATTCCCAATGAGAAATGTAATTGTGTTGTATACCTACAATGTACCAATAAAATAATTTAATAAAATAAAAGAGTAAGGCAAAACTACAATTAGGTATTGCAGCCCATAGAACTAGCATCCTTATTTAGATTTATTGGATGTCAAAATTTTGTTATTTTGATTACTTTACATTACTACTTGAACCTACAGTTCTCTGTCTTTTCCTATTGAAATGATTGTGAGATTGGAGCAAATACATAAAAACTGTTTGTCACATACTGTGCACTCATAATTTGTTAGCTTGGTTATCATGAACTTATTTTCATCCATATCATAAGTAATATCTAACAAAATTGGTTTGTGGTGTTAAGGTCATTCTTCACAGAGAAAAAAACCCCCATAATATAGCATTCTATCTTATAAAGGCTTAGAAGTTAAATATGAATGCCTCAAAATCTTGATTATTTTTAATTTTTTTCTATTTCTTTTTTTCTCTCTTTCTTTTGTATCGACAAAGTGAGTTTTTGAATCATAGTTGGACAGTAGAGAGAAAGTAAGTTCTAAAAATACGGACCTCCTGTAGACAATCCAAATCTTCCAGCCTTATAGATGGTTGAAAGACTGTTCTCTTTCTGGTTGAAATGTTGCTTTCATGATTGAGCTACAGGAGACATCAGAAGCTTTATCCTTACTGCACACAGTATTCAATTTTGTGGTGTTGGGAGATTTAAGAATAGGTATGGAACCTGTTAGAAGCCACGCAAATAACAATGTAGAAATATGCAAAAAGTATATAAAATCTTATGTTTATTATTACCAAATTTCATAAAGAAAAGTACATTTTAATTGTAAAAAGTAAGGGAAAACCCAATAAAGAATCTTTTCAATAAATAAATTTAATTTTATAAAAGACACACTTTACTTGGTTTCTTTTTAATATATTTTCACACCTTTCATTCAACTTGTAAACACTCTGACATGGAGGACACAAGCCCTAGACCAGCTATTAAGAACAAGTGACCTAAGGTACTCCTGAGCCCACCCTGCCATGGAGAGGGTGGTTAGAGTTTCCAGTGACGGTGCTGAGTACTGGGAAAGTTCTAGTTACTCAGCTTTTGGCCAGCCACACTGTGGTGAAAGGCTCTGAGTGGACAAGATGTTGTGGTTTGCTGTTTTACAACCACCAGAGTCCTGTGTGGTCCAAATCAACATTCTCTAGTAGCTCCTAAAGGCCAGAAAATTGTCAGATTCCACTGTTACACTATTTATTTATGTAGTCACCACCACCCCATGTGAAGTATGGGCCAGAGTAGGCATCGATACTGTTTTTCTAACACTGCCTCCTTTGGGATCTGAGGGTTTGAGTTAGATGAATACCAACTGCTAAGAAAAGCTGAAATCAGAAGAGGATCATGTTTATAGCTTTCCACAGTTCTCCCCTACTGTGTTTTCCCCTTTCTTTCAGTCCCAATTTCCTTGACTTCTCACTGTGCTGAGCCAGAACACTCTCAAAAATATCACAATATGAAGCAACATAAACTTCTGAGATCCCAGGGTGAACCCCATCAACACATACACAACGCTGTGGGCTACTCAAGGCATGTTTCGCACAAGTCACAGCACTCTGTAAGAGACCTCCACTGGACTAGTAACCCTCCACAGTATTTAACAAGCAAAAAACCTCTCCACTTTATTTAGTTGAAGCAAATTTATAACATTGCCAAAGGAGCTTAGAAAATAAGAAAGAAAATATACAGTACATACGCACCTATAGATAAAAACAAGTTTGTGGAAACTTCATATTTCATTCACTTTTCTGGTTTGTGAAATATGACAAAGTGTGGTTAAAACAATATGGAACTTAAAGATAAGGCTGAATCTCACCTCTGCTATTGATAAGTGATAAATCTCAGGGAAACTTAACGAATAAATATGTCTTCATATCATCAAATGTAAAGTGAGGGTGAGAAAAATATCTTCTAAGACTCCAGTAAAGATGAAATTAGGAAGTGCATATAAAACATCATCCCAGGCCTTAGCCCATAATAAGTGCTATTAGGGGAGCGTTCTATAGGAAAGTGGTTGCTACTCACATTGCTTTTGTAATACAATTAAGTACAATTTTTCAGCTCAGCACTGGCAGAAGTCCATGTGCATCTCTCTTTGAATTCCTTTAGAAAACAACTTCAAGGACTCTAGTTTCATTTGGGGGTCATTTTCATCTAGTCTATTTTTCTTCCTTTCCTCCTATAACCTATAGGCATGCTAGAATTATAGCCTCCCTCATCAGTTAGAGACATGTAATCAATGACTAATGTTTCATTGGTAAAGAAAGAAACCTTCATATTCTTCAAATTGTGATTAAAATATTATGTGGATAATGGTTAATTTTATAAAAATCTCAAATATGGGAAATATAACAGAATTCTCTACATTCCAAGAATCTTCAATCCTGGGACTACATGAGATTCAGCTGTATGACAAAGAAAAATCCTGTTGTGCAGAGACTAAGTCCCAATGTTGCTAAAGTATAATACCCTATTCACATTTCTGTAAAAGCTAACAAGTATAAAAAGGGGAAACAAACAACTTCCAATATAGTTGTCTAGTGATGTGTTTTACTCAAGCTGTGTGTGTGTGTGTGTGTGTGTGTGTGTGTGTGTGATATCGTCTAGTGTTTCAGAATTACAAACTCCCAAGGTGGGTGTCTGACAGGGCTAAGATAGAGCTTAGGTATTCAAAACAGAGGCATGCTAGATTTGAAAATGAAGGACAAGAGGCTTTGCAGGCAGCACTTTCAAAAAGTGCTTGTAAGCCTAGGAGTCATGTTAGTCACCCTCATTCTGCAGCTGGACCCAAGGATTTGTTTGTTTCAATTTCTATTTCTCTGTTTCAATTTCCTGTAGTTTATGTCATAACTGTTCTTCTCTTTCACCTACAGCCTATTACTGTTAAGTTTTTACAACACTTGATTATTCTTAAAAGTAACATGAAATAATAGTGTTTTTTTTTTTTTCAAGAGGTCTGGTCAGAAGTAATGATGAAAGAAATAAATCTACTTAGAAAAGTTACCTTTATAGCTGTATTCTTTTCCCATCATTGATTCATTCCTCCGGGATCTGTTAATTTTACAGACAAAACTCCTATTGTATCAAAGACGCAGTGGGTTATGCCAGGCAAGGATACATTTGTCCAGATTTGTGTAAGGAAATAAGCTAGACTCTTGTAAGAGTGTCCTATGACTAAAGAAGTAGACTTTTTTCCAGTAAAAGTGAGATAAAGCTAAAGCTTGATTTAATTTTTTTTTTAAGTAGGAAAAATTTATTGAGAGAAAGAAAGCTTCTGTCTAAAAGAGAAGGGGAACTGGAAAGTGAGTTGCCTGCCCACTCAACTTCTCAAAGGCATTTTATGGGACAAAGCCATGAGATGAGGCAGGTTCAGGGTAGGACAAAACTATAATCAACTAGTAAGATTACAAGTACAGTTGCTTAGGTAATATTTGATCCAAGGAGAAATCACAATGCGGACAAAACTATGAGCAACCAGTAAGATTATGACAAGTATAGTTGTTTAGGTAATAATGATTAAATGGGGATCCAATGGGGAAACAAGTCATGTAGCAAACATACAAGGAATTAGCAAGGATTTTCAGTGGAAAGGGGTGAGTCAGGGATCTTGGAAGATCTTTGTCCCCTACCCAGGTGATTGATACCTATTTAAAATACTAATCACTGCTATTCATCCCCAGAGGAGGCATGTGGATATGGTAGTTTCTCTTCGTTTACAAAGCTGGCTTCCAGTGAAAGTGTCTTGATTGTCCCCCATGTTGGCTCAATTGTCTGCCATGTTTTCTCCTCTTGCACTGGCCCTGCCTAACTGCCTACCAGATATCTAATTAACTTATCCATCTATAATAATCTCCCCCCCTTCTGAAGAAGTACCCCTAACCGCTGTTGAGGGGGCAAAGGGCGAAGACTGGTCTGGTTACTTCCAGCTGAAGAGGGTCATAGTTGTGATCAGCAGTCAGAATTACTCTACAGAGGGTCTACCTAAAGGCCTTTGATAGGCACCAGGCATTGTCATCTTGGGTAGGCATATAGCTTTGAGCCTGGAGGTGACAAGTTTGATTTAATTTTTAGGTTCGAGAGATTGTACGTATTGACCACTGAGATTTACCTCTAGATAGGAACTCGTGATGGCAAATATATGAATAAAGAAAAAGGCTTTGCTATAGTTTGGATCTTGAATGTACCCCAGACTTACGCATTAAAGGCTTTGTCTGAAGGATCATAGTATTGGGAGTTGGTGGAACTCTAAGAGGTGGAGCCTAATGGAAGGTCTCTGGTCACTGCAGCATGTCCTTGGTAAGGACAGTGAGACACTGGCCCCTTCTTCTTTCTCACTTTTGCTTTCCAGGTTTTTCTCTATCACCTGCTCCACGTCATGCCACCTCACTGTAGCTCCAAAAATAATGTAGCCCATCAGCCATAGACTGATACCTCCAAAGCTGGGAGTCTACATAATCCTTTTTCTTTCTAAGTTGATTATCTCAGGTACTTAGGATAGTAAAGGGAAGCTAATTAATACAGACATCTAAAAGGCAACCATTGAGAAAAGGAAGTTCCAAAATCCACTGGGTAAGCTGAAGTACCTTTTTCTAGGTGGATCAGTTCACAGAAGAAAAAAATAGTGTGTGTGTGTTCGCATTTGGGTGCAGACACAATGAAAACTCTGTGATTGAGAGACTGAAAACTAAGGGAAATTGGGAAATTTGCATAAGAATTGCAAAGACATTAAGCTACCAATTACTGCTACCTTAGTCACTGAGAGAAAGTAAAGAGCATTTTATATTTGCAGAGATAAAACAGTTATACACACCTAGATACTAAGTATTGTCATTTCCTGAGAAATTTTTCATCAACAAAAAAAATAACTTTTTGGTTGTAAACCATAATAATCTCATATGTCTCAATATAAATAAACAAACATACTTCCTAAATTTTATTTCTTGGTTTAGGGAAAGCTTTGTCAGAACTTCTCTGTAGAAATCTCCTTAAATGAACATTTTAATGTCTTGAAGTTAACAATGACTTTCTGTGTAGTCTCCTGTGAAACAAAGACAGACTTAAATTATGAAACTCATTAGCTAAAGTAATTTAAACATCACTAAAATTTCAAGTTACAGATACTTTTCAAAAGGCAGAATACATGATCAGAAATCTAAACACTAAGATTTGTATGTGGAAGAGATAAAGGCAACATACCAAGAATGGAGTTATTAACATCTCTTTTCTATTCTAGTACTAGTTGTCGTCTTTATGACATGGTTTCACAGGAATCATATTTCTTAACTGACAATAGTGCTTCCTAAGATAATGGATAGCACACAGGAGACACCATATACCATCTTGTGAAAAATGGTTGGTGAGGTTATTTATAGGAAAATCACAAAATAAATTTACCCTAGAGACTTAAATTTCTCTTGTTAGTGACCCAGGACTTTTCTCTGTTGTTTCCAAAAATGTGAATCTACTTTTTATGTTGAAATGCACTTTTGAACAAAATAAAGGTAAGAATTTTAAAGTAGTATAATTGGTGAATCAGATAAGTCTATGCCCATATGAAATTATCATTATGGAGTGTCAAGTAATGGCTTAATCCAAAATTATTGTGCAAATAATATATTCACTATTAAATATGGAGAATAGATTTTTAAAAGATCATTCTTTATATTTACATCAATTTGCTTTCATTTTGAGTAAAGGACATTTATTTACTTATGTGAAAGGAAATTTATAGCCATAGCCTCCATGAGATTCCCAATGGGTCAGCTATTTAAGGAACAAAGGAATTTGGTAAGAGAAATTATTTATTTTAATTTTAAAGAAAATTAATCTATAACTAATGAATAAGAATATATGATATAGTATTTTAGAGCTCCAGTATAGGCAGGTAACATGAGAAATTTTGATGACAGATCATTTTTATAGCACTCAAGTTTCAACCTAGGGGCAAACAAGCAAAGAGTTTAGTTCTCAAAGCAGCCTTTTCCTTCATGCCTCCACATGTAAAGTGCTTAATGTGTCATCTTCTTTAAGTGAGGAAAACACTTCACACAGCACTTCAGAGCCTGGTCATCTTTGTTCATGAAACAAGCTACATTTAAAAATGCATACTTTGCCCTATGCAGAGAAGCCATTTTCCCCAAGCTAGGTTTCTGTACAATTGAGGATTAGAGAGATCCATTAAGTATGAGTATTGGGCAGTCAAGTCGCAACCAATGGGAGGAACACTTGAAGCAAGTAAGCAAAGCAATGAGCATTAGGCAACCAGAGTGAATCCAAAGGGGGAAAAACTAGCAACTATAGGATGAAGTGAATCCAGACCCATAACACTGAAGGAGGTGCCTGAGAAGAACAGAGGAATTGGCTTGAAGTTCATATGAAAGTTTGTCTTAAAAGTCTGGCTTTCAACCCTTAGTGTGTCTTAATATCATGGGGATGAGGGATAGGAAAAGGGGCTTTGAAAGCAACACTGTATTTTCAAGTCCTCACGAGGAGCCCAATTAAAGCCAAATGATCTGAGGGCAGGGCCCAGGCAGCAGTCTAGGAACATGTACCAACTCCCCAATTATTGTGTACTGCTAACATGTTCTAATAAAACTTTTCGAAAACATTCCCAGATAGTTGTCAGGTGATAACAGAGTTGTGACACCTTGTTTTAGGCTACTTACTTTGAAAACTTCCAGAAATGCCCAAGGAGACAAACTGCTTAAAATGTTAGGAAATTTTTATCTCTGCACATCACCAAGTTTTTTTGCAATCAAAACTTTACCAAAGATATGAGTTTATATTCTTAATTTTGTAATTTTGTCTTTGATTCTCCTAATATTTATTGCTTTGTTTACTGAATTAGCAAGATATTTTTGAAGTGCTTGTATATATGATCTAGAGACAATTCTGAAAGAAATCAAGGATAGATAGGAAAGAGCCATGTTGGACAGAATATGTGATTTCAGCCTCTGCTTGGTTAGTATTTTAGATTCTATAGAATTACAGGATTTTATTATAAAATGAAATTTATTGAACTACTGAGTGATTAGACAACTGGAAAAAGCACACACACCAGAAAACATTTCTTGTTTGGTTTCCCTTTGTATGTATATATTTCTGTAACCTTTCTCTATTAAAATAGCAGCTATGTTTAATTAATCAAATACTTTTGCTAGATAGATATTACCTAGCTTTTATAGACATAAACTCTAATATTCATAACAACTCTGCTAAATTAACACTGCTATCATTTATTTTGGATCAAAAATAAGCCTTAGTGAAATTAGGTAGTACAGTAATACTTTGGTTCACAAATGCTTCTGTTCTTAAATAATTTAGTTCAGAAACAGAAGAATTTGGCAAAATTTTGCTTCTATTCTTGAACTCCACATCAGGTTAGGAACAACAGAACCACAGCCATCTTCCCTACATGAACATGAACGTGACTATCTTCCCCAGTTATTTCTTTTTAGTTATTTCTTATAATTTCTGTCTCTCTGCTCACTCATTCCATCTATTTTGATGTGCTCTCTTTTTTCTATTAGATCTTTAACATATTAATCATAAGAGTTAATTGACAGTCTGGAAATGCCCACATTCCCTGTGGGCGTCTTCTCCACATGAACATGAACATGGAACATATTAAGTTTGTGAACCAAGGTACCACTGTATTATTTTTAACAATCAAATGTGGTTAGAGGGTGAACAATGAAGTAAACTCAGGTTTGTTTGAGTTAAAAGAGCCTTGAGATTTTAATAAATTCACTTTTGAAATTTTCCTGTGGCATAACTTCTCTGACAACTGACAGTACAACCATAACATTTATTTTTCACTTGTCTTAAGGTAGAGAGTGATGGATTAAGGGGGACTCTACCTAAATCCAGTGATAAAAATGTTTGGGGCCAATTGAATTATCTTCCTTACTGATTTTTTCTTTATCTTTGATGTTTCTGAATTTTAAATACTGTAAGTCTATGTGTAATTCTGAAAATATCTATCCTGTTATTCTCTGAGCATCTTCAATGTATGAGCAGGTGTCTGACATTAATTTGGAGAAAGTTCTCAGTCATTATTTTTCAAATACTGCATCTTTTTCTTTCTTTCTCTTTTTTCTAATGTTTCTATTACACATATGTTATGGTTTTTGTAGTTGTTTCACAGTGTTTAGATATTCCGTTATGTTTGTTTTCATCTTTTTTATCATCTTAAAGTTTATATCTAAATGTCCTCCCAAAGCCTCATGCACAGATCGGTGGAGCTTTTGGGTGGTGATTGGATCATGGATGCATGATGCCCATCAGCAGATTAGTCCATTAATAATTATATAGCTAAATATGATGTTGGGAGGTGGAGCCTGGTTGGAGGAGGTTGGTTGCTGGGGGCGTGGCCTGAAAGGGTCCATCTTGCTCCCTCTTCCCTTGATCTTTCCCTGCTTCCCACAGCCATGGCATGAACTATTTCTCTTCTTCCATACCATCCTGCCTTGGAGCCAGTCAACTATGGATTGCAACCTCAACATGCTAAAAGCCAAAATAAACCTTTCCTCAGAGTTACTGGTATTGGGTATTGTGTCTTGGCAACAAAGAAAGTAACTAAGACATATGTTTTTTTTTTATAATTTGGAAATTTTTATTGGTGTATCTTCAAGCACAGAGATTGCATTTCCACAGCCCATTGATGACATTCTTTCTTTTACGTTGTTTTTTAAAATTCAATTACTTCTCTTTAGTTATTTCTTATAATTTCTTTCTCTGCTTACCCAGTCCATCTGTTTTGATGTGTTATCTTTTTTTCTGTTAGAGTCTTTAACATATTAATCACAAGAGTTAACTGACAGTCCAGTAAGGCCCACATTCCTGCTATATCAGAATCTAGTTATAATCTTGCTGTACCTCTTAAAATGGTGCTTTTTGCTCTTTGGTACACTTTGTAATTTGTTGTTAAAAGGCTTAAATGAACTGCAGAAAATATGACCTTTTGCAATAAAGTTATGTGGAATGATGGGTGAGACGTGTTCTATAGCCTTATGGTTAGGTCTGGGTTTTCCACTGAGCCCAAGTCCCTGGCCTGTGAACTCTACAGATGTTTCTGAGTTCTGTTTTCTTTCTTTTCTAGTTCTCTTATCTTCCCTTTCCTTTCATTTTTCCACCCTGGTTTGCCTACCTTTCCTTTTCCTTCCTAACTTTGTACAATATGGGGATGGAGTTGAATATTTTTCTCCAAGTTCTGTGGATTCTGTTGGCTTTTGTGAAACAGATTTTCCTGAGAGCAGATTTTCAGAAGAGTGCAGTGCTCCAATGCAATTCAAAATGGTTGCCAAAAATATGGAGGGACTTTTCTGCAATATTTACTGAGAACTTAGTAGAGCTCTCATGTGTAAAATTCTCAAAACTGTGGGGACCACTTAGGTGCTTTAACTCTCAAACTTGTCCACACTGAGTTTCCAACACTTCATGTATATGGATCAGGTTTTCCTACCCAAGTCCGGATTATCACAGAGGTTTCTGCTTATGAGTTTCTCCTCCAGTAAGCTGTAATTCTCTGTATCTGCCTGTCTCTCCACCTGTAGGAGCAGCAGTTTGACCTATAATCTTGCTTTTTGGATGGTTTTAAGGAAAGCTCTTGTATTTGCCTTTTTCCTCAGCTTTTTATTTGTTGTTAGGTAAGAGTCTCGCTTTTTAAGCTCCTTACATTCTAGAGAAGAAACTGAGCAATTCTTTAATATATTTTTATTGTTTCTCTCTTTGGAGGAGGGAAATGCAAACTAACACATAAAATAATGGCTCAACTAAAAAAATAGGGCTAGTCCTCTTTTTTTTCCTACTAAATCTGAGAGAAATTATTATGTTATTTCAAAGCATATTGCCATCTGCAATTGTTCTCTTCTCTTGCTTCATGGCATCATAAGCTCTATATAGCCTCTGAGTCACAGGTGATCTCTTTTATCCTATTTCACTTCACAACCCAGCTTAGCATCACTGCAGAATAAGTTCATCTTGAAAGTATATTGAATTAGATCACACCTGAGAGCATTTGTTACACAGCTTCATTGTTCCAGGCAGTGATCTAGGCAAGAAGTTAGTGTCAGTTATATAGGTTGTCTTGCTGTCAGAGTTTTGTTCTCCACTTGTCATTGCCCATATCTCTCCAGATTGATTATTCAGTCTTTTTTGCTTTAGCTCTTCTGCCTGTTCTTTGATACTTATGACTTCTACTTCCTTCTTCTTCTACAATATGCTGCTAATTTCTAATCCATTGCTTTTACCAAGCTCAGTATTTGTAATTGTCTCTTTCGTTTTTATACCTGCCTAGGTTCTGAAATCATTCTCCTGTGTCACTTCACTAATATATATTACGATCAGCAACAATCTGGTTGTTGACCACATGAAATTTAGACTGCAAACATCAGCACTCTTATTTTATTATTCATAAATTTAATTTATTTTCTAACTATACTAGATCAGGAGCTGACATTTGCCCTATGTGGTAAAATATATAATTGGGTAACTCCTCATTCTACCCCAACTGATATGCCTAACAGTTATAGTCATACTATCCTCCTTAGCAATGAGGATTTTGAGCTGAGCAGGACTAGGTCATTAAAAACCACACCAAGCCCCTAATCTGGATTTATTTTCTTGTATGAGGACTTCCTTCTACTTGCACAGGAAAATTTGAAATGGATAAGACACATCAAAATAGATGACATGATAAGTGGAATTATGGTTTCCAAAGTTTTTCACATCCTAGCCACCAGAAATTGTGAATGTATCATTCCACTTTGAAAATAATGCAGACTTCGCAGACTTTAAAACTTTTAAAGACCTTGACGGGGAAATTTTCTCTGGTTCTCTGAGTGAGCCCAATATCATCACAAATGTCCTCAAAAGTAGAATTCGGGGAAAGAAAGGAGATCGGGGTTGGGATTTAAAGAGTTGGCCTACTATTATTACTGGCTCTGAAAATGTAGAAAAGAGACTATGAGCTCAACAATGTAGCTGGATTCTAGAAGATGGAATATAGAGCTGAGGATTTAGCTCATTAGCACCACACCTCTCTCGCAAGGGTAAGGTCCTGAGTTTAATCCTCAGTACCAGAAAAAAAGAAAAAAAAAAGAAGAAGAAGAAGAAGATGGAATAGAGAAGGAAAAGGATTCTCACGTAGAGACCCAGAGACCCAGAATGGAATACAATCCTGATGACACCTTTATTTTAAATCATAATGGACTTCTATGAAAACGAAAGATGATATACTTATGCTTTTAAGTGTGTGAAAATTTGTTATGGAAACATTAGGAAGTCATTACAAAATGATAAAAACTACTACAGATATCAGAGGGCTGAACTTGTGGTCATGGTTAGGCTTTGGTGCCCTATTGAACACAAATAGTTTCTCAGAGTATTGACAGGAGACAAGGCTACTCCGTGATTATGATGTATCCATACAAGAAAACTCTGTATCACATCTGGAAACAAAGTTGTGAATTATACCTCTTAAGTCGTAATACTGATCAACCATCCTCCCACCTGGGTTAACCTTTGACTCTTCCTCCTTTTACCAATTGTTGTTTTTAGCTCCTAGCTAAGATCAGGTGTCCAAATATGACATTGATTTTTCTTCGTTACAGCTTCCAAACCATAATAAACACACCTTTAAATGTTCCCTCAGTATTACGTAAAATAAGCTCACATCTGATAGTAAGTCCTTTCTTATAGCCTCTTGCTTAGTCTTACAATTCTCAAAGATGTTTCTTGTACTTTTCTGAAATGAGTAATGAATAAAACTTGTTCAACTATATGTATGATCTCAAAGATATTTATTTATAATTTATTTTTTAACTGATACAGAAAAATATAAAAATTGTATATAGTGGTGAAATACCATGTAATGTTTAGGTACATGAATGTGTTGTGTAGTGATTAAATCAGGTTAAACATTTCTATCTTCTCAAGCATATATTATTTACCTATTTATGCTGAAAATTGTCAGATTTCTTCTCACTTTTTGAAATGAACTGTACACTATTGTTATCTAAAGCCATCCTACTGCGCAATAATAGCACACCACAACTTTTTGCTCCTAACTATAACTTAGTATGAACTGCTTCCCTCATCCTCAGATCTCCCTGGCCTCTGGTAACCACAGTTTTGCTCTCTACTTCTACGAGATCACCTTTTTGACATTTCATACATAAGTGAAGTCATGCAGTTCTTGTCATGTTGTGCCTGTCTTATTTCATTTAATGTAATGATCTCCAGTTCTATTGTCACAATTAACTAAACTTCATCTTCTTTAAAGCTGAATATTCCATTATGCACGTGAATATTTCCTTTGTCAATTCATCAGTAGATGGACACTGAAGTTCTTTCCATTTCTTGGGTATAGTGAATAGCGCTGCAGGGTATATAGGTGTTCAGATATCTCTTCA
Organism: Heterocephalus glaber; assembly: GCF_053883595.1. NCBI lineage: Eukaryota > Metazoa > Chordata > Mammalia > Rodentia > Bathyergidae > Heterocephalus > Heterocephalus glaber. The sequence continues at coordinate 30,752,839 of NW_028258138.1, read as the reverse complement.
ACATATTGGTTTCATTTTGTTGCATTTATACCCACTGAGGAGATTGTTGGATCTTGGAGCTCTTACTTGGAGTACATGGTCAAGAACTACGTACAAATGTACAAATACATTTTTAAAGCAGGTAGGTGTTTTGCAGTTTATTTTAACCCAATAGTTTAAGATTCAAAAATAAGAATCTAAGACCTTTCTTATAATACTTTCTACTCATGTCAATGCTAATTTTGTATCACATATAGTGAATGGGTATGTAGGGGGTGTACTAATTTAGTCTATGCATATGTCCTTGTCCTAGAGAAAACTTGTACTTATGAGTAAGAAGCTAAAGTTGTAACTCAAAAGTAAAGATGTATTCAATCCTAAGGTTAAAATTGAAGTGTTGAAAACCAAAAAATATCAAGGTCAGTGGACAGTGGAGTAAAGAGTAATGGATAAGATTTGTTTGGGGCCTTGTATTTGCTTTTCCTCTCAGGGTCAGAGTTAATTTAGCAAGAGATGTTACACAATCATATGCCACTTAGTATTGTTGGTCAGCAAATGTTACTGAGTACGCTAGACACTCAAGGGTATCAGCATGGTGGCCTGAAATACTGGTGCACAGTTCACATTTCTGTATTTTGAAAGTCAGACATCCCTAAATTGTTATGAGAATATTTATCATTTCCCTAGAAAAGATTCTGACTATAATATAATATAATATAATGTAATGTAATATAATGGCTACTTGTACCAATTAATTGCAATTTGCATCTTAAATATCTAAAAATATGCCCTAAATGTTTATAAGTCTATATCAGTAATATCAAATGTTGGCACAGCATAATGCATAGTTTTAAGAAAGCATGAAATACTATAAAGTATAGGTTTAAATCCAGATATGTTAGGGAAACACAAAAATAAATATTAAAATATATCATGGCTTGAACAAGACAGTAATTTATTCAGTGGCATACAAAGGGCAGTGGCTTATGAAACAGCATGCCCTGTTTGGAAGCAGTGTTTTATTTTATTTTTTTAATCACTGTGTTTTTAAAATTTAAATTTTTAAATTAAAATTAAAAAAATTTTTAAATCACAGTGATTTTAAAATTTTAAAAGTAGATTGCATTATAGTCTGTTCTATTATTGTTTAAAATTCTGTACAAAAACTGTCCCTCATTGGTCCCTACAGTGGACAGACTGAACACACTTTATGATTTTGCTATGTCCTTGTCCGTGTCTAGGGAAGTTAGAGGTGAGGTAAGAGGACCAAAGTAGTAGGTAGTAAGGAATCATTTCTCTGTTCAAGACCATGTCTACTTATACAGAGTAGCTTCCCCATCCCCGAGAGCACTATTTCTGTCTGAACAGTGAAAACTCAGTCTTAACCACATTACTGACAGGAATGTAAAATGGTATAACCACTTTAGAAATTGTTCTGATGGTTTCTATAACTCAATTAAATATTCCCCCCAAAATTAAATATTTTCCCTACAGCCAAGTAGATGTTGATATCAATGTGAAAAAGTGAAGCCATATGCATATATAGATTTTTAATGTGAATATTCATAGCAGCTCTTTTCATTTTAACATTATACTAGAAACATTCCAATTTCCCATCAGAAGAATAATGGACAAAATATTTATATAACATAATTGTACTTAATGAAATGAAATTATTGATTCATGCAACAACATGGATGAAAAAGTAGCATATGGAAACTTCAAGAGTAATAGAAATCTATATATTGATTAAATAATAGATTAAAAGTTTATACATTTTGTTAAAATTCTCCAATTAAAATTTATATGTTGTACACATGAAGTGTACACCACAAAAACAAAAAGCAAAAATGTGAGATCATTGGCACACTCCCAGTAATCTTTCTTGTGTAACTGAAAATAATGCAGGACAAAATCAATTAATTTGTTTCTTTTCCCTTAACTAAGTTAATGAAATCATGAGACCCCACCTAACCACAAGATATGAGAAGAGTTTTCTCTGAGAAACATATGCGGAGTGAACTTTACTAACTGGAAAAAATATACAGCAAAACGTTTAGTTGAATAGTTACAAAATTTAATAACAATGAATTTGTGTACATTCATAAATCTTGTTTAAACTTGTTTTGTTTGTTTAAAAAGGACAATTTGTTATAAGAGAAAAATAGAGGTTTATTTTATCCCAAATAATATTTGATATACTGTCAACACATTTTACATTGATCATTTTAATGCGAGAAATAGAAATGTTTCATAAGATAACCCTCGGAGCTCTTGCTGTATAAATTTTACTTTGTTTCAAAGACTTTACTATTGCTTTGATCAATGTTTCCACCTTCCTTCATATAAGTATCAAAATTTTGTATTTGCCACTTTTCCAAAGGCATTGGAAATAATATTTTAATAATGTGAGTTTGACTATAATTGGTGACTTGTCCTTAATAATTTTAACATTCAAAAATTGCAAACTAAATATTGATAATCAGGTTTCAGTTTTCTTCTTCTCAGTGGAGGTTCCACTTATGATCCTAGGCCTTGCTGATTTCATAATACAACAATACCTCAGTTCATGAATCCTTCTGATCACAAACAATTCCATTCACAAACAGAAGTGTTAGGCAAAATTTTGCTTCCATTCCCTAACTCCACATCAGATGATGAACAGGACTGTGGCCGTCTTCACCAGAAACCTGTAATGGATTAAGTTTGTGACCTGAGGAACCACTGTATTTATAAAAAGTACAAAGTGAAAAGAGAATCAGAGTGCTTTATAATTACAATGATTTTTATTTTCATACTTTGACTTTATTATTCAAATAACTGTTTTTTTATTTCATCGCTTAACTGTCATTTGGGTTAGTTTATTGGAAGATTTATTTTCCTGAACACTTTCTCCACTTGCTTTTGTTTCATGTATTCTTCGCCCTGCAGTCTGCCTTTTGTTTCCATCCTACTAAATAAACTACTTTCTTTAAGTTGCCCAAACAAACCTTCTAAACTAAATTCAAAGCATGTTTTCTAGTGATTTTCCTTAATTGAACTTAGCAGATTTTGACATTAAAAAACAAAACAAAACCCTTTTCATGTTGTTTTACCAGTACTATTGCCTCCTTTTCTCCAACCTATAGAATGCTTCTTGAGACCTTTAGTTGGCTGTCTCTGCCTTCTGAAAGGACTATATTTCTTCAGGTTTCCATTCTTGCCCCACAGCTTTTTCTTATCACTCTGCATGCCTATGACTTGCTTTCTGGTATAAACATTATCCCCTTTCAAGTTCTCATCCTTAACCTTTCTGGAGCAGTTTCCCTCCAGCATTATGAGACACGGGTTAGTATTTCCAAGTACTCCAAGCCATATTGAAACGAAGTGTACGCTTTCTGAATTGACTCTGCTCCATGTGTTTGCTCTCCATGCTAATACCATCATGTGTCATTAGACCTCTTAATTGGAAAATTTGAAATATCCTTTGTTTAACCCCTTTGAATATATAAATGCTGTATTGAATTCTTTAGCTGCTCAATTTTCATTTTCTCTGTACTTTTCCTTTGTTTAAATTGTTATAACCTCCTAACTTACTCTTGTTTTTATCCTTCCCAATTTACCCTCTAAAGTATTAGAGGTGTCTCTTAAAACACAATTATAATCTATTAGAATAATTAAAGATACTATACAGATTATACATTTTTAGCAAACAAATATTTTCCCCTATTTGATCAAGATTTTCAAGAAAAATAGGCCTAAAAAATGATTCTCATGGGAAAAGTCTCCTGAACCTGTGTGTTGATGAAATTTGAGCCTATTTCTCTTTGGACTGCAGACTGTATCATCAACCATGTAGGCACTGGCTGGAAATGTGGCTCTCCACCTTCTTGCCAAGGTGCTCAAGATCTCTGCAGCCTGCCAGATAAAGGAAGAATAAAAAGGTCAACATCAAGACTTCTGAACTGTGTATTTATTGAATTCATAAAGCATCCAGCATTGGTGCAGTTCATCTGGGTTTTCAGGAAACTTGCTCAAAAGCAAGTTTTCATTTCTGAACAAGAGACCAAAGCTCTGAAGTTAGTTTGAGACCAGCCAAAACCAATATAGTATCAAGTTTAGTTATTAATTTCTTAACAATCAAATCTAAGAAGACATAATCCAGTGTCTGGCACATAGTAGGCACTCAGAGTACTTGCAGATAGAATGTGAACAAGAGATTGGAAAATGGTGATCTTTTATTTCCATTTTATTTCAAGCAGCCATCATGTAAAAAGCACCTGGGGAACTCATTTCAGAAAAGAATTGCAGCTCTGTGAAACTTACTAGGCTATGACCGTGTTCCAAAGCCTGTGTGAAAAGAAGCCAGAAACCACTGTATGCTGGCAAGTAATTTCTCCCTTAAAGGGCACTGAAGAAGATGTACATAAAATTATGAACTAATGTGTAGGGTCAGATACATTTAGCATCCTCTGGAGATCAAAGATTAAATAGCTCTGATAAGCAGTGTCACATACATTTTTGTTAAAAAAAGAAAGCTTTTTTAGCAAGATAGAGAAAAGTGCTCTCCTACTGACTCTGACCCTTTATGGCTGTGTAACCACAGACAAATCTAATTTCTTCACAGCATTTCACTTTTCACATATGAAATGGGGATAGAAATAGAGTTGCTTGGAAGATCAAATGAGATAGGAGTATTGAACATGCTTTGTAAAACTTTGAAAGGATGGGTTACTATAAACTGGTCCCACCGTTAACTGTAAAGCATACATGTCTTCCAAGTAATTAGTAAAGCAGAGATGAAAGTTGCTGTGGATGCTCTGTGACAAAGAAAGTCCAAAGTGTTAGTGCATATACCTGCAGGAAGGGAGATTGAGGGCAGAGACTTTGCTGTGCCCACAACAGGTTCAAAATAATGGTCCAATAGCAATACCAGTGTTTTGAACTTAGTGCAGTAGTTGCTTGCAGCTTCATAAGGACATGATTATTATTTCCTTCAAATGTTACATTACTGCCAACAGTTACGATGAATTGAAGTGCTAAAACACAGCCAGATCATGATGAATAAAGAAGAGAAGACTAAAGTTGCTCTACACAAGGTCTACTGTGTGTTTTCAGAGTCTTGACAGTAGGCAGAATGGTGGAAGGAACACTGAAGCCCAGGAGAAAAATCACAGCATCATGAGGCACATGGTGGCATGCAGATAATTCTCCTGGGTGACAGGTGCCAATAGATTTTTTCCTCAGTGAGAAAGCAAGTGTCTATGGCAGACCCACAGCAACCTATGAATTCACTGGAAATTGCATATACTCCTATATCTGTTGTGCTCTTCTGAGTGCATATATTAGAAGACCCTCTCCATTTTTCCACATAATTTAATTTCAACATGATATAGTAAGGGACCAGCCTGTAAATAAGAAAGCTATAGGTTCAAATCAAAGAAATCATTTTTATACACAAATAGAATGGTTTTGTTTTTCTGTTTTGCTTTTTCCATTTATATTTCTATGTGGATATCAAGTATCCATCATCTAACATAAATGTCGTCTAATTTTAGAAAAGAGTGCATAATCTTAAATCTTACTCAACAGAGAATTGGATCAGGATATGACTGTAACAAGAATGGGATTGAGATTTTGGCTGTGTTAATATTTTCTTCATGCAAATGACATCTTAGGAAATTGCTTGAAAAACCTAGCATTAAAATATATTACATGAAGTTATGCGTAGGATATGTCCAAAGTTGTTTGAAGAGTCTGAAACCCTAACGGAAACCTTTGCAGAGTTAAAGTTCAGTTGTTATATTTTAAGCAAGAAGTCACGTGATTCCAAATTTTTAAACTGTTCTGCAAAACCGCATGAACACAATACTAACATTCTGCCATTCATAAGTTTCAGATTAAATTTATATCTCATATAACCCTAAGCTACGTATCATCATTTAAATAATATCTTAAAACTTTTCTCCAAGCTATTTAGTAGTGAGCATTCCAAGAGAGAAATAATGCATTGTAAAACACTAGCCTCCCTGTTATCCATCCTTCCTACTGATTTCAATTTTGTTCGTTTCCTCAAATGCAAGTCATTTCCTGTTCTGTAGATGGTCTCACGTCTCTCTGTAAAACTCCAGCATCACCCAAAATTGCATTATAGCATTCTAAAATAAACTTTTCATGTCACAAGTCTTTTTATTAATAGCTTTTCAGCTTGAATTGCATTTTAAACTAAGTGCCACAGCAATTTCCTGAGCAATAACTAGAAGTTACAGCAGCTTTTCCTCATTTGGTAACCTTTCATCACAAATTGCAGATGGATGCCAAATGTAGCCAATTAAACCTGGACAAATACTTTTCCCCTTTTTTATAACTGAAGTACACTTTGCTTGAAGGAGATAGACGAGCATCTACTACTGTCCTTCTTTGCTTTAGACACAGCAGCAAGTCAAATTTCAAAGGAAGACCATGGACTGGAGTGAAAGTTTCCCATTTTCTACGAGGACTAATCCCTTCTACAGGCAGGTGTGGGTCTTAGAGCAGCAGACTGTTTCTGCAGCTGCTGGTCTTTCACACCTGTCAAGTGGTTCTGCCTTAGAGAATAAATGAACATTATGATCAAATGTCCTCCACATAAATCTCTCTTTATCCATTCTCTGTGTGGCAAGACTTGAATAACTCTTTGGGGAAAGTTAATTATCAAACAGATAAACTTGGGTACAAGAATTTATTGTTAAAATGGTTAAGTTTTAATTTTTATTATTATATTTTGGTCAAAGTAAAAAAATTGTAGAACCAGTTTGTCCTATTATTCATACATATGTTCTAGACAAAACATAATAAGGAGGTTGCTTACCCCAAAGTTATCTCTTCCTTTAAGAATCATTATATATTAAACTTTTTAGTAGGTATTCCACTTTTGTAATTCAAATGACTTTTTTTCAAAGATTATTAAAGTGATTTCTGCTTAGAGTTGGTGACAGGGTCAGTTTCACACAGAGCAGAGATGGAAACTTTGTCCTATATGCCAGCTGCTTCTCTAATGAGTGCAATTTAGGTTAATAATCTCCTTGTTTTAAAATAAAAATAATTATAGGGGTAGTTGAGCTTATCAGCCAGTCATTCTTTAATGTGAATGAATTTAAATTATTTTCTTCTTAAATGATATCAGTAGCAGAAATGAGGGGGAATAATAAGCATTTTTGGTGCAGAGTGTTGTTGAATCTTCACCAGAGAAAACACAATGTCAAAAGTTGGAAGAAGGGGGAAAAGGACATTGGACTTTTAAAAAGTATAGCTCTATAGATCCCAAGAAGAAGAGCAGGCAAAGTGCACACAACAGGAACTGAACCTATTTTGCAATTTTGCTGAAGGCAAACGTATTTTCTGTTGAAATTCATTTTGTATGCCAAGTTGTTTTAAACACACGCTTGCTTTATACACTACTTCATAGCACTGAAACAGATTTTTCTTTCTTAGGAAATGATATGGAGGACTATAATGTGGAAAGAGTTATGAAAAAGAGGTAGTGATGGTAAGAATTAGATAGGTTGGGAGGTTTGCCAATCATAGTGTACCTGCTGGGGCTCAGAAAATGATGCCCCACATATTGTATATTATAGTGGACCCTTGGTTTATAAACTCCGTTGGATACAGAGGGCTGGTTGTAACTCAAGTTGATTGTAAGTCAATATATTTGAGATCTGGATGTTTACCTGGGTACGTGCTATAGATAATAAGAGGCTGATGAATCTTCTATTAACCTAATTAACCCAAGTAGTTCCTATGTCAGGCTGGTTGAAACCTGAAGGTCCTCTGTTCTTTGCCAGGCCAGGTGCTTTGAACTGAAAGAAACTGGAAGAACCTCAGAAAAAAAGAAATATTCTCAGACCATCTCCTCTTCTTCTTTCTATTCTCCTCCTTTTCTCCCTCTAAGCTAGTCTTAGAAACGAGAGTTCCTCTTCTGCATTAAGCTTTTCATTAAGACATGAGTGATATTAATTTATCTTGTTTCTCCAAGGCAGGAAAGTACCCCCCCCCTCCACGTACACACTCCAAGCAAGACATAAAACCTAAAGGCCACACACAGAACTACCTCTGTTGAAAGTAGGCTGTAAGACCTTCATTTAAGAAGTGTTCTGTTTTAAAATATCAATGCACAAACATATTGACTGGGTGGGATACTATTATACCTACCATAATTGACCATTTTTTCTAATGTTAATAAAATATTCACTTGCATTCTGCAATGATAATCTTAAGTATGTGCTTTATCATTTTACCTTTTGAATCTCAAAACTCCTATGACCAATTTTCTTATGAGATGCATATACTCTTTCATGAGAAAAGGTTTTCCCCATAACTATCCTGGTATTTTACATATATGTACATTATGCATACATGCCTCACATGAATGTACATGCCCTAAACATAGAACTCACTCTGCACATATTCACTTAAAGTGCATAGATCAAGTTCATCTTTTTTTTCTAAAAGATTTAAGCATTTGTTTTTTATTTTTATTTATTTATTTATTTATTTGGATTGGGGATTGAACTTGGGACCTTACGTTTGCGAAGCAGGCGGCAGAACCACTGAGCTAAATCCCTGACCCAAGCATTTATTTTTTAATAAGTCTAAAATTCTGTCATTACTCAAATGAACAGGAATTGATATTCTATTGTCAGAAGTAAGGATGGAGTTAAACAAAATATATGCCATAAATCACTTCTAGCCAATAATGCTACCTGATGCCTGAGTTTACTTTGCCATTTGGAGACACAGGAATATTCTCACTCCTCTTTTCAAATACAGATTCTTCCCCCAAAATGAATACACATTTCAGAAAAAGAAAAATGTGTGTAAATATTTTAATACTGTACTAAATGTGTTGAGACATCGTGAGATGAATACAAGCTACCTTTGGCCTCTACAATTACAAGCGGTGCTCAAAGCGGTGGCCGTGAGCTTCCAGACATTTGTTAGCACAGTGAACTGCTGCTTGGGTAGCACTGGTCATTGAGATTATTGCACGGGCAGTTTCAATTTCTTCTCTATGAGCAGGCAGTGTAGTGGGTTTTCTGTGATGTAAGACATCTTCTAAGGTCCCCCATAGAAGAGTAACACTACGTCATGAAAAACATCATACTAGCTTTCTTTTCCTAAAGAAAAAGGCTCTGTAGTTCGTCTTTAGCTCATTGTTTTGAATGTTTCCATCCTTTTGCTGCTTCTTGGGGAAAGACGAAAACAATCTTTATAAATATTACAGTATTGGAGAAGAGCACACATTGTGATAAGTATTATTTTATTTTAATCACTTCTAACCTTTTAGCTGTAAATTACAATTGAAGTTCTAAATGTTTCCATTTAGAATGCTTTAGAACTAAGACTTTCTGTTTAGCTTTTCATTAGGATTTAAGACTTTCTGGTTAGCTTTTCATTAGGAGTAATATTAGTTTATCCTGCTCTATTGTTGAGGATGTGCTGTGTATAATTTTTAGTTAAGAGAAATGAATCCATACAGATTGAACTCAATATGTTAACTGATAAGTTTGAATGAACATTCCTTATACATGATTTTCATAACTATAGCTCTACTAAATGAAATATAATGGTTTTCTTGATTTTATATCTTAGCTCAAAGCTACCTCTTCCAACAACAGACACTTTTCAAGAAATGTGAAGTTGGGCAAACACCCACTATATCAGACTAACCTGGGGACTTTAGCTTCTAGTGATACCGTAGCTCAACAGATAAGAATAAAGATAAGAACAAGCTTGAAAGAATACTGTTTTAGATAAATTTTACTTAACAATTGATATTGAGATTACTAAAAGAGAAAGTTTGCTAACTATCCAAAATGTTTTTGCCTTACTGCTTTTCATATACACTGTTGAATAGGATTTGTTTCTCCCATGACAATTTTGGGCAAAAAGTATATACTACATGCAGTATGTGATGGTAGATGTTTTCTAAAAAAGATGTTAAAAATTCCACCCATCTTTGCTTATCTGTGCTTCTCTTGCCACTAAATAGTGAAGACTGTTTTCTCTCCCCAAGGTCTACCTTGCTTTGACTAATGGGACATAGTGAAAGTGATACTGGGCCAATTTTGAATCAAAGCTTTTTGGGTACTTTTAGCTTCAGCTTTCGTTCTGGTGGAATCTACTTGTCCTGCTGGGAGGAAGCAAATCTACCTAGGGAAGGCAGAGAGGTCACACAGAGGACAACCAAATGCTCATCTGACAGTCAACACCGCCTGCCAGGCACAGTGCTGTGGACTTGGACATTCATCCATTACTGTGCTACACTGCCCACTTGAAGGCAGCCACATGAGCAATGAACTCCAGCCCATAGCACATGGAGAAAAGAACCAAGCAGCTGAGCCCAGACAATCACAAAATTACAAAGAAATAAAACCACTGCTTTATTTTTTAAGTTTTAAATTTTTTATTCACACATGTTTACAGTACAGAATGATTATATTCATCATGGGAAGTTGGTACATGTACATAATTCATATTAACTTCTTCGCTTTCCCTTTCATTCCCTCCTTTTCTAGATCCCCTTCCCATTTACAAAAGATCTATGTCCCTGTTTGCTATTATCTATCTTATATTTTACTCTTTTAATTATTTATATTTTAGGTTTCTCATATAAGAAAAACTATTAGATATTTAAACTTGTGTGTATGACATATTTCACTTAATATTATGGTCTTAAATTGCATCCATTTTCCTACAAATTACTCAAATTTTCCCTTGTTTATAGTATATCATACTGTATTATATATAAATTCTACATTTTCCTTATTCAATCATCTGTTAATAAACTTCCAAGATTTCTCTATTAAGTGTTGTGCTACCATACAAACAAAACACTTTTTTAGGCAACTAAATTTTTGGAGTGGTTACCTATAAAGTAACATAAAGCTAAGGTAATTAAAGTCTATAGTGATGCTAGCACACATTTTCATATCTGAAACCACTGACAAAATTATACAAAAAATATTTTTAAAATGAAAAACCATAAAGATTTACATACTGTATGGGTAAAATATCTGCTTTGTTATTTGCTTTGCCTGTGTTCAGATCAAACCCAATTCTCACTTTTTCTAATGAATAACTATATATATAAATATATTTATATTGTATCTACATATCTATTCCACTGGTGGTAGATTAGTAAAAATGATTTTTGTCCTATGAAGTGCTTAATGTAGTTATTCAAAGATAGAATAAGTTCTAAGTAAGTCTTTCCTCCAACTGTATTTTGAACATAATAGTTTTAAAGAACCCTAAGAATTTGGGAATAAAATTGCATTGTGGAACTGAAAGAGAAAAAAAAATCAAGCAATTTATAGTAATTAAAAGGAGTCAGGAAGACTGAAGAGATGACTTATAAGTGTATTGATAGCAGAGACCTGGCACATACCTATGCCTGGTCAAGGTGACCAGGGAGTAGCCTCAAGACCAATGCGAAAGAAAATTGCAGTCTATTCACTCGTGTCTTACCTTGCTTGACTTCACATAGTGGTGCTGTGGGCACTCAAAAGAAAAAGAACACTGCTGAGCACAAATTCTCCTGTTCATCCAACACTGTACAGGGAAAGCAGCGCTGTAAACCAAGCAGCCAGAGTTTTTCAGATAGAAAAATTCTTATATCAGAGGAAGATGATTCATCAGTACAGTTTCATGTTCATAGCCTGTGAAAAACGTGCACCTTTACCTGTCTAAATTTAAGTTTATATAATGAATCATATTTTGTGTTTAAATGGGTTCACTCTCTAACAGGGAATTGCTTGTATGCACAATTAACTAGAATTCTTTGAAAAGGAGAACTTGTTGTAGAGAACACCAATCCTTTGTATTACTGGATTCTATTTAAGGATTGAATATTTTAATGTGTAGTATAGTAGTGACTGATAAACAGTAGAGTGAGTTTTGAGTTGTGAATAGAACAAAAAGAGGAAGGGCAGATTTTTGTTGGCCTTGGTAGAACTTCAGACCCCCAGGTTTTGGGGACCTTCCACTATGGGATGTACACCAGACCAGCAGCCCCCTCAGGTGCCCAGGCTGAGTTCACCACTGATTTCCCTAGCAGATGGCCAATAGCAGCATTCTTGGGGCTCCAAAGTCACATGAGCCAATTCTATCATAGCATTCCTCCTGTTTATCTTTACATAATTAAAGTCCTCTTCTGGGTTATTTGCCTGGAAAACCCTGATTAATACATGCCTCATTGTTTAAATCCCATTTTCAGAAAAAAAAATAGCCCTAGTATCACATATTTAACTAATAGAAAGGGAAAATAGACCAAAAGTGAGAAAGTTTTAACAGTTTAGTTTTTTCAATTTTTTCTTGCTATTTGCTGTATCTTTATTAACAGATAGTATATGTGCTGGGAGTTCTATCAAAGAAGGTGTTAGGACTAACTCTGATTCTATCAATTGCACATACATTGCCTTTTGAGCACTGCCTTTTGTGCCTGGTTAGAATTATAAGTGCATCTCAAAAGTACATAGGTGAGCCTTGATGTCTCCTGTGGTAGCAATCAGGAAAGTGAGGGAAGCAGACTCCTCTATTCTTGCACGGGACTGGCTATGTAGTCACACAGGGCCCAGTGCTTAGAAGGATCCTAGATTTGGTTTAATGTTCTACTGTTGCTATGTTGAAGTCCTTAATAATACTTGAACAAGGGAGTAAATATTTTCATTTTGTAGAGAGCCCTTTAAAATATGTATTAAGTCCTACTTTGCACTTCACCAAATATGAACCAAGTAATATTCTCTTAAAGAAATATAAGTATCTAGGCTGTGTAACAATTGTTTTCTTACTAGCAACAGGGAATATGTATTTCAAAAATATGGATGTAAATATTTGACTTAAACTATACAAGTTAGTCATAAATTTTCACTTTCTTGCAATGAACACTGTCTGAATGATACATCATAATATTCCTCAAATCTAACATGTTGTGGCTGGACATGGTGCTCCTTCTTCCAGTATATCTCGCATATGTCAATGGCAATATCTTCCTCCTAGTCCTATGCCTGCCAATCCTCGGTCAGCCTTTGACTCTTCTCCTTCCCTTAACTTCCACACCCAATACTTGCCAAGACTATTGATTTTACTTCATAATAACTCTCCCTTTGGTTCCTTTTTTCCCATTCCTATGGCAACTACCATATTGGAATCCCTCATTACTTTTCATCTAATTTACTTCAATCGCTTCCTTACTGGTTTGCCAATTTAGTCTTACACTATACACTCAATTAATTTTTACTTATTGCTTTAAGTTTATATTCTAAAAGTATGGCACTGATCGTGTCACTCCTTGGCTCGAAAACCTTGAAGGCTTTTCATTTCCTTTGGAATTAAATCTATATTCTTTAGTGTGTCATTTATGTCTCTATGAATTAATCTTGATATATTAGTACATTTTTACTGTTTCCTATTCATAAGATATGATAACATCACTTTTACTCCTCACAAGTTATTCAATATGATGTATATTATATATTTATAATTTTATTAAATGAATTTAGTTACTAAACAGATTTTCCAAGAACTAAGAGAAGACTTGAGAACTGAAAGATGGGACTGAAAAGGTAAGGAAGGCCTTGGTCCTATGATCCTTGTAAGCCACACAAAACAATGTGAATTGTATAATCCACTAATGTATATAGAAAGAAAAATGATGTGATTAAATTTTATTTAATCAAGTCAATCCAGTAAAGAATGAATTAAAGAGGACATATATAGGAAAAGGAAATTCCTTTCTCTCATCAAGTTCATAACTGAGACCCCTATAACAAAAAACAAATTGATGAGAAAAATACATTTATTCAATATGACTTATGTAGCAGAGAAGATTTTATAAGTAAATGAACCAAAGAGACAGTTTAACCTGTACATTTTATTGTAGGTTTGATGAAGAGCTGCTGATCTTGGAGAAAAAGAATACAGAAGAAGGAATATGAATTGTAATAAATGGGGAAATTTAGAAAAGCTTTTTTGTTCATCTTTTCTAAACTTGATCTTCAGAGGTAAGGATGTTCCATTCTTTTGGGATAAAATGGCATCTCTCACATTGAGAGTCTTATGAAATTCTTTCTCAAATTTTCAGATCTCGCATAAGGGTCAGCAACTCCTTTCTCGCTTTTATTAATCTGCTAAAACAAGTTGAGAAGAACCTAAGAGTGACCATCTTGCTCCTGTGGTTTTCTCATCCCTTTAGCTTTAAATATTCAATGTATCTAGGTATCATATTTTGGGTTGAAATGTTCTCAGCCTATCACATGGGCTGGTAAAAGCATCTTAGGAAAGTGGGCAAACTTAAAAAATAAAGTGGACAAACTTAAGAAATACTTAGAAGCCAAAATCAATACATCAAAAATATTAACTGGATGTAGAATCAAGGATGGCTCTATTACTTTTGTAATGACTGATGGTCCATTTACCAATGTAGGGAACACAGGAAGGGTAGCAGGTTATGGTAAAGCTAAAATGCTGGGAAAACCATAGAAAAAGGGGACAAAGGTACTCCCGGACCCTTAAACCGTACCCATTAACAGCATGAGTGTGTTCTCTTTGACTCAGGGCTTTGGCCCAAAACAGTCTTCTCTGCTTGGGCCTACACATGCTGAATAAGTAACTAAAAGCAGAGAAATATTGTTTTTCACTTTGTTATCTGTCTCCTTCATTACCTTAAAACTTTGGATGGGATAATTACTCAGCTCTTCATTTAGGAATGCTAATCATTTAGGATGAGTCTATCTAAAAATTGGCAGTACAAGGCCAATTAGCCTTAAATTTACACTTAACATTTGAGTGAGAAGAAAGAGACAGACACTGGTGTTGGTTTTAGATATGAGTTATTTAAGGAATATATCCTGGAGGCAGTGGGAGAAAAGACTAAAAGGGAGCCCAAAGTTAAATATCATTTATTAAACAATCCTTTATGGGACCAATTTTTATTAAATAACCTTGGCTGACTAGAAAGTCATGATTGTGGAAACAAGGAATGTCATAGGTATAGAGGAAAAATTATCTGAGGCTATTTTGGGTCATTTAATAGCTACTTGCTTTAACACATGTATCTAACAACATTCTTATGACCAGAAGGCTAATTTCTCAGAATGTATCACTAAGCTTAGCAAATTTCTAGCTTTTACCAACTCTAAAGCTAAGAATTTTGTAAAATACTTTCTGAAACCAATAAAGACAGTCCTCCCTCCTTGCTTTATCGGCAACCCTGCCTGACATGAGTTATTTTAAATATGACGAGATCTTAAATATAGATATAGCTTTTTCAGAGAACTTCAGTTCACACCTTACTTTCAAACTTTAATTTATTCTTACCTTTTAAAGAAGATTGCAAAAAAATCTGTTGCTCAAAATGTTTTATTTTCTTTCTTTTTGTTGGCTGAGAAACAGCTGGTGCTCACTCACTATTCACATCTAAAAACTTTATAATCTAGAGAAATAATGACAATGAGAAAAAGTGAGCGGTCCTGGCATGTTAACAGAAAAATGTCGAAATACTCTGAGGGAAATTGTGAGCCTGAAATGATTGCCACATTTTTGTTGATCAAAGATAATTCTACCTTTAAGATTATGTATGGTACTTAGCTCTTGGATAATGGTAAAAGATATTACGTATCCTCCCACCTGGTATTACAGCAGGCATAGCAATAATGAAGACAGATTAGCGCTATTTACCTACTGACACTGACAAGAGTAGCTTGTCTTTCTTCCTCCATTTTATCATTAAAGTCTTGTTTTTAAGTACTACAATGCCTGAAGACAGAATGCTGCAATCTTGAATACTAAAGGAAAGATGTTTAAATAGCATTAATGGCCTGGATCACCCAAATATAAAACCAAGATATCTTAAATTTAGTACTTTTCCCTGATTTTAATTTGTATGTATATGGAAATATAATGAGTTTGAAAAAAATAATTATCATCAAGAAGGGTAGAGAAGTTACAAAGGAGACCAACAAACTCCCATACCATTGTTATTTTCCAAAAGATATTTCAGCTTATTTCACAGATGTCAAAATTTCAAAAATAACTTAAATCTATTATTTTACCCTAACATAGATATTCTCTTCCAAGTGGGAAGAGGATATGACAACTAATTTTTTAATTTTTATTTTTTTTAGTGCATGTTTGCAGTACGTAAGGATTACGTTTATCATGGGCAGTTAGTGAATGTATATAAGACATCTTAATATTTTTTCCTCCCTTTATCATCCCTCAGAGGAATATTGGAAAATTTGTTTCAATGTTATTTAAATTTCTTTTCAAGTTTGAACAATTTGTATTGATTCATCTCCACTGTTCATAGTCAACAGATCATTAACCTTTCTGTTTTGTAGATGTTCCCTCCTTCCAGAAGAATACATTATTTTCCTCAAACACAAGTCTTTAATGTAGAATATGAACGTGTTTGATAAAGTCCAAGTGGATTATATCACCCTGCTTTAGTCTTGTCAGCTGTCAGAGTCATTTTCTCAAAACAGTTAATCACATTTGTTCAGCTTTCCCTACACTTCAGAAGCCCAGTGTGACCTCCAGAATTTTATACCAGTTCAAGGATTCCTTTTTTGTCAAAGGAAAAGTAAGCATTTGCCTGTGGGGTCAGGTTTATAGTAGCAGCAATGTCATATCTCTTAACTGTAATTTAGCTACAATTTAGTTGCAGCTATTGTCAAATATCATAGCTCGAGGCAGAGAATTATGTTGACATTACTAAAATTCCCCCATATAAGTAAGTGTTACCCTTTGACACTCTTATGCAATCCATGTTCCTTCCTTACTAGTGAGCTCTGGACCACAATTTCCCCCCTTATACCAGTTTAAAGTTTTACAGATTTGTCTCATGTGTTTAGCTTGCTTTTGATCTCTTCAGTGAGTACTGTATTGACTGTACAATTGAACACAAATCTTAGATTTTAGAACTAGAGAAGGCTTTACTCTTTTGACAGAACTCTTCCTTTTTTAGCAGCTCAGGCTAGCCTTGAAGTCTTTGTGGTGTATCCCAGGCCATCCTCAAACTCAGTTTTTGAGCAAAACAGATCATGCAATCTGCAGAAGATTGAAAGGGGACCTATATTTCTCACAATGTACCAAACTAAGATTAAAATGGATCAAAGATCTAAATATTAAAGTGGAAACACTGAACCTACTGGAAGATAAAATAGATAAAACACTTGAAGTAATAGGTGTTGGAAATGATTTCCTAAGCAGAACCACATTGCATGAGAAATAACAGCAAGAATCTACAAATAGGATTATATCAACTTAAAAAGCTTCTGCACAGCAAGGAATGAGTTACTAGAGTGAAGAGAAAAAATTACTAGAGAATGGGAAAAAAAATTGCCAACTATTCCTCACACAGAGGATTAATAGCTAGAATACAAAAAGAACTCAAAAAAGTAAGACAATCTAAAAGATCCAGTGAAGAAATGGGCAAATGAAATGAACAGACACTTCTCAGAAGAAGAAAGGCAAATGGCCAAAAATATCTGAAAAAATGTTCAACATCCCTGGTAATTAGAAAAATGCAAATTTAAACCATGCTAAGATTCTATCTTATAACTGAAAGAATGATAATCATCAGAAAATCAAAAATAACAATTGCTGACATGGCTGCAGTGAAAAAGGAACCTTCCTACATTGTTGGTGGGAATGTGAACTAGTACAACCAGTATGGAAATCAGTATGAAAATTTCTCAAAGAAATAAAATTAGAAATTCTACATGACCCACTATTCCCTTTTAGGTATCTTTCCCAAAGAGCTAAAGACATCATACTATAGTGATATATGCATACGAGTGTTTATAGAAGCATGATTCATAATAACTGAGTCCTTGTAGCAGCCTATATACTCATCAACAGATGACTAGATAACAAGAAAATGTGGTATTTATACTTAATGGAATAATAATCGGCTCTATAGAAAGACAAATTTGAGACATTTGCAGGAAAATGGATGCACTTGGAAAATATAATGTTGAGTGGAATAAATCAGACACACAAGCTTAAATACCCCATAGTAGCTCTTATTTGAGTAAAATAAAGTACAAACAAAGAGCACAATAAAGGGTAGAGAGGAGACAAGGGGGTGGAGCTGTTCCAAATGTGAGGGGCTCCAGGAGAATGTGAGTGAAAGGAGAGGGGGAGGCAAAGGGGAAATAAGTAGAATAGAGACAGGCCATGGACAGGAACCTAATAATCTCAACGAATGAAAACATTCTATGTCATAAATATGAGCTAAGATTAATAATATCCACAAGAAAAAAATGTGGAAAAGGCATTTAGAGGAGAAGAAAGAGAGGTGGGAGGGAAAGGGAAGGGAATTAAAAAGAAAAGAACTAAGCTGTATTATATACATGTACCCACACCCCAAGATGACTGTAAATTGCGTATATCTCAAACACGTACTAATAAAAATATATCATATATTAAATAAAATGTAATATTTCATTACAAAAAGAAACTGCATCATCCCAGAATAATATATTTATGCGAATTAAGGATGAGAATGAGGAGGAACATATGGCTTCATAATGGCTTCCTAGGTTGAGTTAGTGCTGGAATGATTATTGATTTATCCAGAACTCTTAAGGCTATATTGGAAGATAATATGGGGGACAGGGATTTAGCTCAGCGCTTCCACTGCCTGCCTTGCAAGTGCAAGGTCCCGAGTTGGAGCCCCAATACCAAAGGAAAAAAACCATGAAATCCTTCCTATACGTAGCCATGGAAGTTAGAACAATGTTTAAAATTTCATGGTGTAGACAAAAACTTTCAAATCCAATGTTTCATATCCTAGCCAGCTATGACCAAGTTATGCACTAATTTAAATCAATTTCTTTATCTATAAAATTTAAGATAATGTATTACTCACTTAACAAGGTGCTTTGTGAATAAAGGTTTTTTTTCTGGTAAAGACTTTAGCACATTGCACACACATAATACTGTACTTGTTTATATTTGAGTAATTATTTGTTCAACAACTATTTGAGTGTCACCAAAATCTTTCTTTGAAACATAAAACTATTGTCGAGATAAACAAGCATATAAAATGCCACTTTAATCACAAAGCCACAGGTCTTATGGTCATCTTTTTAGACTTGTTTTTGTGCATAGTACTATTTTTCTTTTAACCCAAGTTTCAATAACATTAAAATCATGTGTGAGCAATTTCTATGCCGGAAGCACAGCCATTACCCAGGTCTACAAAATACACATTCTCACCTTCTGAAAAGAAGCCCCTTCTATATCCTCTTCATCTTCTTCCTCCTAATCCTTTTCTTCCTACTCTTCCTCCTCTTCTCCTTCATCTGCCTCTTTCTTCTGGAACAGAATGAAAGCAGATGAACTGTATTTCTTTTTTTCTTAAATTCTTTTATTGGTACATTTTAGGTATATGGTACATTTACATATATCTTTGGGTGCTTGTACCTGTACATGATGTATCTTGGTTCTTATTTTTTCCCCATTACCTGTGCGCCCTTCACCCCTAAACCCTTCCCTATTTACATACTTTGTTTCCATTTTTTTTTCTTTTCTCATAATTTTTCCTTTCCATTCTTTCCTTTCCCCTTCCCCTCCCACCACCCTTACCCCTTTGGACCTTTTCCTATTTCAAAGTATCAATTATTAGTTATTAATTCTTTTTGTCCTTATGTGGTTTTTTTATAAAATGGAGTACTACGCTGCCATAAAGAATGAGAAACTAGAGTCATTTACAGCTAAATGGATGCACATTGAGGCCGTACTCTTAAGTGAAATAAATAAGACACACATGTCTAAATACTAAATAGTTTCTCTAGTGTGAGAAACTGAGAGTGTAAATAATGAACTGTATTTCTAAAAAGGACACGGTAGTGAAGGCTATTTGATGTGACATATATTCAGTATTTGAAAGGTCACAATATAGAGAAAAAAGCATGACTTATGGAACAAGATGGTAGCTTGAGATGGAAATTGTAAAAAATGGGTTTGAAGTTAGACAATGAGAAAGTTCTAGACTAGGTGCTCTAGAATCAGAAAAGTAATATTTTAATGAGGTGCTATGTACCATGTACTTTGGCCTCTTTAAAATTTCAAAAAAATGCCTATAAAGTATTTCTTTAGAACTGGGTCACTTAAATGTGATATACTTTTTCCACTAGAACATGTGAGATATAGTATACAATCTGTAACTGAATATTTGAAAGAAATATTTTTTTCTCTACAGAAATGTACAAGATAGGAATTTGTATCTGCAGGGCTTTCCTGGAAGTCATACCAATAACATGAAAACCAATAACATGTCTGTAAAGAGGAGTCAGGAAACAATTTGCAAAGTGTGAGAAAAGAGCTTAACATGCGGGAAAAGAATTTTATAATTTACCATGAGGATGATAATAGTACATATATAAAATCTCTTCCTAAAAGGTATTTAGCTATTCAGTCTGCTTTGAAAGTTACATCTAATTCATCACTACTCTGGGCTGTATAATCCCTTTCCAAGTTATATGATCTGCTGTGGAGGAGGCAACAGACTGGGTGGTCAAAAACTATAAATGTATTTTTTATGCATCTGGCTAACCTTTTGTTTTGGACCTTTTTAATGAGATATTTAATCTGTAGTATATCATTGCTGTAGGATTTGTGAGATAATATTCTTTTGTTCAAATGGTTTCTAGTTGCTGAATTTTGGAACGATACAGTAGACTTTAAAAAGAATATAAATTAAGAGTGACTACCAGAAGTGTCTGTTTTCATGTTACTTCTTTCCATCATTTTTAAGGAAAATTTGACTCATAAAGGTGTAGTGATTATATTTCACCGCAGGACTGGTTGATTCAATCCCCTAACTCCTTCTTAGCATATAATATATCTTCTCTTCTTTTAGAAATGTTGATATTAATATTGGGAATAAATCTCTGAAACAAATTAAGAAGACAGACACATTTTCAAACAGAATATTAAGGTAGTTCTTTGAAGACACTAAATAATTTATTTCCCCTTTCTGAATAGTTTCTTTATTGAGACTATTTTCAATGGAACAATTTTAACCACAAGGAACAAGAAGCTGGATATGCGACCTTGCACCTCCAGGTCAGCAGTTCAAATCCGGCCTAGATCAGCAGCGACTGAAAATCATTACCAGTGGATGGCTTCATAATGGTCTCAATAAATGAGTCAGTGGACGTGGTTGCACTTTGCCAGCAGACGAGGGGCCTGGTGACAAATCATGTCACACCATGTGTGTTACACCTTGGATAATACTAGGGTAAAATGACACCTTTGTTTGTTACTTCATTAAATTGGCTTAGTATTTACTGAAAAGAAAATCATATGATTATCATCCTTTCCCAAATCATACCCATTAACATATAATCTGATTTTGTTCAAGGTAACAGTGTAAATGTTTTATGTTTTAATAAAAAGACTCAGACTTATGATACTAAACTACCTAAGTTAAATTTCAGATATATACCTTGGCATATTTCAGACATATTTTTTCTGAACACAGGTATTTGTTTTAATTTGTAGCTTTACTTCAACATATGGCATGACTTTATTTTTAGAAAACCGCTTTTTTACTCTTTTTCCAAACAAGATATTCAAGAAAGGAAGGCAGGAAGGAAGGTAAAAAGAAAGAAACAGAAAGAAAATGAAATATTTCATTTGTTTTTCAAATATTATTCCCAAAGATATGCACATGACATTGAGAATTGTGTTGTTCTTTTTTGTTGGTAAAATAATTCTCAGCAGAAAACCAGTATAACAGTTATTCTTGGAAGACATTAGAATTACACATATTAATCTTTTGTGGTATCATGGTAAGTATAGATGGTGGAAGGAGAAGTTGTTCCACTCAGCCATCTACTCTCCAAGCAGGAATTTTTTTTTTTTTTTTTTTTTTTTTTGGTACCAGGGGATTGAACTCGGGTCCTTGCGCTTGTGCTTGTGCAGCAGGTGGTGAAACCACTGAGCTAAATCCCCGGCCCTCCAAGCAGGAATTTGTCTGAGGGGCAGGTGTGCAGGAAGGCTGTTAGGTCATTCCCAAAGTAGCTCCTTGGTAGTGTTTCTCCAAAGGAGCTGCCAGAGATAGGTAGCTTTCTGGATACCACCACATGGATGTCTCCTCTGGATCATTTTATCTTGTCCTTTCAAATAATTCTAATTAGTGGTTTTTGTCCAGCTTGATAGTACACAAAAGGCTTTTATGCATATTATCTTATTCCAAGAGTCTCAAAACTCAAGGATATAAGAGGTGATGTAATTCACTTGAAGTCATACAGACAAATGGAAACATGTAGTTCAGTATGTTTTCCTCTCCGACTAGTTTCCAAGTTGTAGCCCCTTTAGGTCTACAGGCATGCATGGGGAGAGATTAAGTCACCCATGCAGAAGTGACAAGGCTCCTGACAGAGAGAAGGTGTAAGCTGGTGACTAGAGGCATAGTGCAGTATATCATTCACTTACATGGACAAATTATCAAAGATGTGTAGATGTTTTTGTCTTATAGAACATAATTTTATTTCAAAATGATTGGTTGTGATAATTTTTGTTGTGCATTTCCCTATAAACATATCATAAATCTACAATTATTATGTGGGGGCTCACTTTTTTCTTCCATATTGTAAGGGTGTTACCAGGTATTAAACTGTTGGGAACCTCAGTCCTGTACCTGAGTCCTTCCAGAAGTATCTATATATTCCCTAACATCTGCACTACTATGAAGAAATTCTCAAACTAGGAGCATAATCTCTGAATCTGTGTTGCCTTTAGACCTTCTTGAGCCATAGACATACCAGACATACTACCTAGAACCCACAAGTCTAAGCAGGAGAGGCTTATTCTGGCAGAGGAAAGCTGCTCACCTCATGTCAGCCAGGAAGGAGAGAGAGAGAGAGAGAGAGAGAGCACTATAGGAAGGAGGTCTGGGAGGGAGGTACACCCTATCGGGTCATACTCATAACCTGCCTCTTCTGACCAGGCCCCACTCCAAAGAGCACTTTTAGCTATCTTGCCCTCATAGTCCAATTCTCCCCAGTAGCGCTACCTGTCAGTTTCTGATGCTTTGGGGGGTTATCCGGATATAAACCATAACATTGACTGTTCAGTAGACTTGTGGGTTCTTCACCTAGAAAAATAAATTGATAGATCTTCTGTAATGACAAATAAGAAAACAGAGTTTCAAGAGATATAGAATTAGAGCCACATGATTGTTAGAGTAGTAAAATAATCATTTCCACATTACAGGGATCTCTCTTTGCGCAAATGTGTGAAAGAGTTGTCACAAAGGTTCATAATTACTTAACCATGTGGAAATAGCATCTGAACTAGGGTTATATGTGCAAGGTGAATTTTCAAAAATAGGAAATTGGGTTGAAAAGAAAAAGATACAATTATTTATATGTTTGTGCTGCAAAATGAGCTATTTGTATTCAGAGCACAGAGCTGAAATGAACATGATTAAGGTTAAGATATCTAGGAGTAAGGATTGAAAATTCAATGAAGAAAACACTAAAGAGGTATAAAATACGGTGTGAGGATAGAAATCTGTTATTCTAAACAGTAATATTCCATTAAGTAAATAAATAACCATTACATTCAGATGTGATGTGTACTCTAGTTATCAGGAGACTTGGAAGCAGCAGTTAATAAAGAAATATGTTTAATTTTTTAAAATAAGAAAATGTTGTGAAAATTGAACAAAGAAATACACTTTTTATTCCAGCTAAAAATGTTGGATTTTTACAAAAGATGAATGGCACATACAATGTGAAACTTAACTCTGACGTTTGTTACATTGTCAGCCTTCAGGCCATGTACCCAAGAGGGTGACAGAATTCCAAGGGTCAAAAGATGGTGACAACAGAGGGAGAAAAATGACACACATGTACACTGTTTGTGTGGCCTTAGGGAGTGATAGGCACACAGGAGCACTAACATTTATTTACAATGTTGATTTGCTGGATTTGTTGAAAAATAAACAAAGTAAAACATTTTTTTTAAAGTCAGGTATAATAATAATGGGAGAATTTGTCAATATCATTGTATAACCTCCCCAAATGAATTCTGCCAAGCATTATAAATACTGCAAAACTAAATAACATATACTCATGGTAACTGATAGCAATCTTTTTCTACTCAGGTGGTTCTTTCTTCTTTTTGTGGAAACATTCTATGACACAAAAGCATTTCAGTTTCTAATAATACGTTGAATTTTGTCCCACCCCATTCATATGTCAAAGTCTGAACTTCAAAAATGACACTGAAGATAGAACCTTTAGGAAGGCAATTAAGACTAAATGACTTCATGAGGGTGAACACCTAATTCAACATGACTGTATCCTTCTAAGGAGAGGACAAGATACCAGGGCCTTCCTTACACACACACACACACACACACACACTAGTCATGGAAGGACACAGTAAGAAAGTGGGAATCAACAGGCAAAGAAGAGACTCCTCAAGAGCAATCAAACCTAGGTATACTGTGACCTCAGGCATCCAGTTTCCAGAACTGTGAGAAAATAAATTTCTCTTGTTTGAATTACTCCGTTTTTTGATGTGTCAGTAGTAAATATATAGATGATATATTCAATATCTATTTCTCTGAAGATTAAAGCAATTTATAAGTTAATGTCTGTCTTGTGAAAACAAACAAAAATATTTTACTTATGTTGACATGATTATATGTCATTGAGAATAAATGAAAATTCCCTGTTTTAAAAATGTCTTTACTTGTAACCTGTGCATGGGTATAAATAATAAGGTAGTAGTGATGTGTACTTATGTAACTGATGGGTTGCTTCACTTTTAAGTTCACTCAGTGTCTGTAAAA
Source organism: Heterocephalus glaber (assembly GCF_053883595.1). NCBI lineage: Eukaryota > Metazoa > Chordata > Mammalia > Rodentia > Bathyergidae > Heterocephalus > Heterocephalus glaber. Next base: position 30,728,025 of record NW_028258138.1, on the reverse strand, counting down.
AAAGTAAATATTTTTATCATAGAGCATTCTGAAGAAGTCAACATAGTGCTAATACATAAATAAGCGGCTTTTGATTTGTAAATACAAATTTTAAACCGTTTTGCATTTACCAGTTTATTTTAGTTATTTGTCATTTGCCCTGACTTGTATTAGGTAAGGGAACAAGGAGATCCATGGGTCTAAAATAAATTGAATTTAAAAACTTAGAATGAAATATTTGAAAACAAATGAAATGCAAAAGTACAGCATTGATTTTGAAGAGGAGGAAAAATGTGTTTTTCTCTTTGTCTTTATAAAATTTCAACTAGAGCTACTGAAATGATAGATTAACAAGAAAAAATCTACAAGTCTATTTTGTGTAAATTTTACATGATATTAAAGTTTTATGAGAAACGAAGACCTAAATAAATAGTTAAACCTAAGTACTTTTATAATAGGTTTGAAGAAAAGGGTAAAGTTCTAAAAATTCTGATAGAATAAAAAATAGGATGTGATGAGGATTAAACAGAGAAAGGTTTGTTTTCAGACTTCTGTCAATGTCTCTCCAGCCTTGTACACCCTTTGCTCAGGTTTAAGGGAAGCACCTCTAACAGGAGGCTCTTATCACCTATTTCAGGCCAGATGAGCAGTGGAGCACAGAATGTCTCCTACCATTTCTCAAATTCCTTAAGCCTGAACATACAATGTGCCAAGGTATATAAATGTTGGTATGAAAGCTTCTGAATCTTGACAAGTGTGAAGGAATCCTGGTGTAACAAGTGGCTGGGAAAAAAGACTGAGGAGATCTATAATCATTAAATTTGAAGCATAAAATGCATTATGTAGGTGGAGATAGAAGTCAAGTAACCATAGAATTAAAATTTTTATGTCACTTCATCATTATAGCAACTTACAAAGTGGTTGCATTGGTAGTGCTTCTTAGAAAATAGTCTTTCTGGATGTCCTGAGATCCCTATCATCAATAATTTTGTAAGACATTTTCCCTTTGTCATGGGACTATCTCATAAATTAGATGAATTCTCTAGCCTTACATTAAATGTAGGCTGATTCAAATTCACTATAAAATAGCATTGACTCAAGGCCAAAGAGTGTATTTAAAAGGTGCAAGTGTGATTTTCTTTGGGGGGTGGTAATATTATTTAAAAGGCTCACTCATGGGTATTCTCAGAGAGAACTATAGTTTTCTTTCAGGACTACTCTAGAAACCTGCATGGGTATACTTGCTTAGGCCTGTCTATGGAATTATTGTCCAGAGCATTTGGGGTCAGTTCTCCAGTGACCCACAGTTTGCCAGGATAATGCCATCGAGGAGGTTTATAGACAGACTGGAAAGATGACAATTTGTATTTCAGTAATTTCATTGGAGCTACAGAGCCTATGTTTTCCATGTATTGTGTCATAAATAAAATATGGCATCAAAGAGTTGAAATCATAAAAGCTCATAAATATGCAGAAAAACAGGAAAAATGGCCAAATATCCATTGGAATGGATGTATTTAAATAAATTTTAATGTACAAGTGTAAAGGACAACTTAGCAGCCATCAAAGAAAAAATTGAAGAGCATATTAGTAGTTTTGCTGGGAGATGTGTGCAAGGCTGTCCTCTAATGTGTTCACTATAGGTATATGTGAAGGTCGAACTATAAAATGATTTTTTCCTTTAATTTAATTTGCTTGATTAATCACAGAATTATATATTTATATTTCATTGATAATTACCAGAATAATTTGTGTGTTATTCATAATCACAAGTATCAGATAGGTATATTTCCAAGTTGATTGTATTAAGAAATTAAACTATGATGGATACCATTCGTATTGACTTTGTCAATTTCTAGGTTCTGATTTATTATTCACTATCTAAAGCAAAATATCTCATTAGAACTTAAGTTTCATGAATACATGAAACATTTATATTTTATTCATGTTGTCAATAATATTTTGAAAGAAATAAATATAATTGATAAACGTATTTAGTGGTGAAAGACATAGGCTTTGAGAGGCAAATCCTCGTGTAAGTTCCAAGTCATTTACTTTGTTTTTCTAAGTCTTACCCTCTTAATCTACTAAAAAATGTGGTAATAGAGTATCAGAAAAGATTTCTGAGATTTAAATCCAAGATAATGTACGTAACGTATTTAGTACAATGCCTGTAACTTGCTAAGCATGGAATAAATTATTGTTATTGATGTTCAATTACCTAAAATACATTAATAAGCCCTTAACTGGTATGTTTTCCAAAGAAGTCCTGCAGCCATTCTAATCTTAGTGTTTGTTACTTTGATAAATATTTAATTTTGTTACTGTGAAGATACCTATAGTTACAGAGTTCAGGAAATACAATTCATATGAACTGAAATACAGAAATGTTTTAAACATTGTTTATCACCTGCTTTTATTATTAACCCTACAATCAATTACTCTGTGATGTTTCTCCAGGGTTGTTACCAGGGGGCTGCAGTTACAGGCATGCAAAACAGATCTTTAACTTTCAAATAGGAATCCACACTCAGGTATTTAGAAACCTGAAAAAAATGCTATACAATTATATGTTTGGGGTCTATATAATTTTAAAGACAATTTTAAATGGGTAAATGATGTTAGATATGGATGAACAAGTTATGCAGAGTTTTGGCAAAGAGCAAATATAAATTGTATCTATTTTCATTATTATTATCATTATAGATGTATTCATATAACATAGTTCTTTACATGTGGGTTCGTATTTATTTACCTAACAAATTCATAAAGTAGCAGCTGTAGAAAAGCAAATGCAAGATGTGAAAATAGAATCTGAGTGCAGTGGTGAGACAGGAGTATCACTCAAGCCAGGCAGCTAGACAACAATAATTTTTTAAAGTCATAGACATAGGTAAAAATGTATGCTCTATAAATATAAAGCTCCAGGCATAGTCACACAATGAATACACTCTTGTAATCTTCTGAAAAGCAGTCCCTCATCTCTGACTTTTAATTGTATAGATCAACTTCAATGCTTTTGTAATATTTTTGAATTGAATCATATATAGTGTATAGTCTGAACTGTCTATTCTTTGTTGAACATGTTGATGTGATTCACCTATAATGTGAACTATGATAGTTATTTTTCAATATTGCCTTTTCACTGTATGAATATCCCATAATATAGTCATTCTTACAAATATTGGTGACAGACATGTTATTTAATCAATTCATGTGGGCAGATATGATGGGTATATTTCTAGGAGTGGAATTACCCAGTTATAAGAATTGTCTAGATTCACATTTAGGAGATATTATTGTACTGATAGTTTCCAAAAACAGTTGTACCAATTTATATCAGCACTAATAGGGGATGTCAATTGCCTCATGGGTTCTTACCAAGAGTTGGTTTTATTTGACTTTCATTTATTGCCATTCTTGTATCACATCAGATTTTTTCTATAATAATTTCATAATGCCTAGTGTAATTTTAAAACTTTATATGTTTATTGGTCATATTGACCACCATGTAATAATTATACTTTATAATAAATATAGATTCACAAGTTACATTGTATCATAGTTCATGTTGTCTTACTTTATTTTTCATTCCGTTAAGAGTTCATTCATTTATTATTCCCATTTTAAGAAACTTTTGTCTACTTATAAATATTCTAATCTCAAATATTTGATCCCTCTTACTTATCTAATTAGATCCATTTGATGACCTTTCTGTAATATAGACATAAATTGCAATGAATTAAACTATAAACTACATAAAGAGAAGAAATGCAGAGGAGACAAATAGAAAGTGACACTTCTATTTGAAGCAGAATTTAAGGTTTTTACGAAATATTTATTAAAGAACCACCTGAGAACTAAAAGATAGTGAGATTTTTCTGAACTCTAAAGCTGATGAAAAATTTGTTTTTCTAAAAAGCCAGAATAAATCTTTGAACTCAATATGTTTTAGTAAATATTTTATTTTAGAATGGTATTAAGTTTATAGAAAAATTGGATAATACAGAAAGTTTCCATGGATCTGATACTCCATTCACTCTATATGCATTTATTTATTTATTTATTTATTTATTTATTTATTTATTTATTTTTGTGCTACTAGGTACTGAACCCAGGGGCACTTTACCACTGAGTTACACCCTAGCCCTTTATTATTATTATTATTATTATTATTATTATTATTACTTTTTGAATTTTGAGATAGGGTTTCACCATGTAACCCAAGTAGGTCTTAAACTTTGATTTTCTTGCCTCAGTTTCTCACATAGCTTTGATTGCAGATGTGTGCCATGATATTATTACTAACGTACTATATATTAGCATAGTATTTTTGTCATTATTAATGAATCTACATTGAGATATAAACCTTAACCAAATAAAGGCTATATTTTATTCAGTTTTCCTTTATTTTTACCTAATGTTAATTTGTTCCATAATCCTATCCCTAATATCAAATTACATTTAGTCATCATGTATTCTTAGATTCCTCTTATATTAAAGTTTCTCAGATGTTCGTTGCTTTTGATAATCTTGACAGTTATGAGGAATGCCAGGCAGTCATTTTGTGGACTGTCCTACAATTGAGATTCATCTAATGTTTTTAATATCATAATTTGACAGGGATGGTGGGTTTAGGATGGAAAGAGGAAAACTACAGGGATAAAGTCCCATTGACATTACATACGGAAGGTTCATCCTGTCCACCTAATCACTGTTGTTGATGTTAACTTTAACATTAGGCTTGGTTACTATTTGTCAGGGTTTTCCACCGCAGTTTCCTTCTTTTACATCTTTTCATGTTGCACTCTTTGCAAAGAAATCATTATATGCAGCTTTTATTTAAGGAGTAGGGAGTTATGCTCTGCTCCTTCATGTTGGAGTATGTACATAATTTGGGGGGGATTTTCAGGAAAGGAAATTTGTTTATTTTCCCAGTCTCCATTGGCATCCACTTACTCATTTATTTGTATCAGTATGGATGTATGTATAAAGTAAATATACTTTGTATTGCAGTGTAATACTTCTGTATTTATACACTCTGTGTATTGCTTAAATCATTCCTGCTTTGCAACCTTTGAAGCACTTTTGGCTGGCTCATTTTCCCAGTGACATATTCCTATGGCATGTGATGAGTACTTCCTTCATTTCTAGGTTCCATCCTAGAACCAGCTGTTTCTTCTTTAACTGGAAAATGGTATCAGAGAGATCTGAGTGTTGGCCCACTCTTTAGGAAAAATATTACTTATACTCGGAGACTATAAAAAACATTTAAATTTCATTTGCAACAGTTATAGTGTTTAAAATAAGAACATGAGTATGTTTCCCAACTTAAGTAACACATGCTTCAGAATATTGTTAAATAAAATGAGCTAAGTAGATATAAAGATGTTTCCATATTTACTTATTAGATTTATAACAATTAGTATTTAGCTTGGGTAAAAATTAGTCCATCCTTTTGATTGATGGACTTACTTATTAAAAAATAAATTAGGTTGAAAATAGGAAGTTCTATGAAGAGCATGAAAATTTGGTTGATAACAAATTTTTTCATCTTAATGGAACTAAAGAAATAAAACGATTATGATTGTTGCCTTAGTGTGAAATATTTAACTTTTATATTCAAAACTATATGCTTTGATAAAAAACTTTAGGAATATATGATCAATAGTATATACAGAGAGGAATTTGTTGAATTATTTTCTTGAAAAGGTAAAGATTTAGAGCCTTATTAGAGAAGCTGTCTATGAATTATAACTGCATTTTACTGTTAGTTATGAAATGGCCCATGTTTATCTGTAGTGCTAGGTTCATTTAGTGGTGAAAGAAAAAAACAATAACATCTTAGTAAAAACATTTTTTGGTTGTTGGATGGTTACGTATAAATTGAAGGTGATTCAGAGTAGGATGGTAGTTTTCTAAGGGAAAATGCACAGTGCTAGGGGGAACTCAATTATGTGGAATCAGTTGAATAAGATACATCATGTATTTCTATTTCAAAAGAAATAGTAAGAATTATTGCATTTGAAATGTGTTTAGAAACACCTCCTTTTTGTGTTTACTTAGCTTTTTTTCTGACTAATCTTTAATAAATTTTTTATTTTATCTAAAAAACATATCACTGGAGTTCACAGACCTACATTTTTTTAAAAATTTGGTGCTGGGAATTGGAAACCAGGGCTTCACTGAGCTGTTCTCTCCCTACCTCACAGACTATGGTTCTACACTACAAAGTAACATCTGTTCCCTTTTCTGTTACACCCTCATCCCCATTTTAAAAAGTGATAGTATATATACATCCTGGCAAGAGATGGTTGGTCCATGTTTTTTGGATCTTTACATTTATATAACTTGAGGGACATTTTAAAAAGAAAGAATGTAAAATAATTTAAATACAATTCAGTACAGATCTTTAGAAAAAGGAAGTCAAAGATTCAGATTTCATGACTTCAGAAAATCATGGACAGCTGGGCAGATTGTTCTGTTCCCTGCCTCTACCTATTTGTCGTGTATGGGACATTTTTAAGCATGGAAATCAGAACTGTTTCACATGCTACACATGGGTTTATCTTATAACTAAAAGGAAGAAATGTTGGGAGACAATTCTACCTATGTTTCTGAATGTCTTGCTGGCAGCTGACCCTTTGTCCAACTGTCTTTTTTAAGGATATTGGATGACAAACAGTTATGAAAAAGAAAGGTAGTGTTTCCTCTGGAGATGAGTGCAGGTTTGCTTAGAGCCTTGGAAGATAAACTCTTTCTCCAGGGAAAAAGAAAAGACATGTTCTCTTTATCTTTAGATTTCAGTTCTCTAAGCACAGAAGTTCTCTTCTGTAATTCAGCTTACAGGGCATGTGCAGGTGTGACCTTGCCTTCCTAGTGTTTACCTGTGGGGCTTTTAGCTCAGGGAACTTACACAAGTGCTGATACTTTGACTATTGCTTTTGCTGAAAAGTAATCCTTCATCCTTGTCCCATGACCCTTGGGTCTTTTGACAGCATCCAAGAAACTTCTCAGATTATCTTGCTACTTGTAGGTAGGACAAAATCTCAAATCCTTAGCAGCTCTTGATGGTACACTACTGAGTCACTATGCTCCATTCCATTAACTTACATCTAGCAAATAATCAAATTAGTTAAAAAATGTTATAACCCTTAAATCATATATATTTTTATCAGTTACTCTCTTAGGTGATCTGTACTCTAACAGTACTTTATATTTACCTGTACTTTGAAGTGTATTTTGTAACAAAATGTGGGTTGTAGTTATTTTTCTCTCCCTTAGTTTCACAAATAATTGTACTTTGGACACCACGTTTGACACTGAATCAATAATGTATGAAAACAGACACGATCTTCAGCATTTGAAAGCTTTAAATAGAGTCTATTTGTGCATCTCCTTACCAGACATTTGGATTATATTGCATTCATTTTTATTTCCCACTTCACCATAAGACCTAGAATGTATTAATGCCTCCATAAAACAAATGTTTTATTGAAATATAATTGATATACAAATACTGTGTATTTAATGTGTATAGTTTAATGGGATTCCACATGTGCCTACGTTCATGAAATTATCACCGTAGTCAAAGTAATAAACATTTCCATCATTTTCAAACTTCTCTTCATATTCTTCTTTGTTGTTGTCCTGTGATAAGAGCATGTGATGTGAGAACGACCGAACCTCCTCATTGTGTTACAGATCCTCTCCCCAGAGGCTGGTATTGCCTTTCTAGACTGCTTTCTTTTTTTCTCTATGTTGTGCTCAGTTGTTCCAGCTTCACTGTAGTTTCTACTTTTCCTATCAGCTCCCTCTGATTTCCGAAGATCTACTTCATTGTTATATTTTGCTGCCTGTCTCTGCTCTGCCATTTTAAATCTCTAATTGCTTTTTTATTAATGGTTTAAAAAAAGATAACTTTCCCCATTTTCATGTTCATTATGTTCTGGACACTGCAGAAAACGTGGTACATAAATGACATCATATTGCAGTCCTTTGGGTTAAGTATTATTTTCTAATTTTACAAATGATAATTCTTAGGCTTGGGAATGTTCAGTAATTTGCTCAAGGCTACAGTCTCCAGAAATGATAGAATATGAATTCAAACTCAGATGTCCTTGGGATTATAATTTAGAATATTTTGCCCATCTTCTCAGTCTTCTCTAATTTTTGCTAATAGTTTTGATGAAATTGCCCCCAGGAATGTGGGCTTATTTTCTCACCTTTGATATACATATTGAAGAGGGAGAACCAATCATTATAATTCATATAAACTTTCCTTATCCATTGTTGTGCTTCCATATAAAAAAACTACATGTCCTATAATTTAAAAATGCTAGTAAGTAAAATATTTTATCAGAGAACTTCTTGTTAATAGGAAACAAAACAAATGGGAAAATGAATAAATAAAGTTGAGGTTATTCTAGGATTATTGCCTAAGCATATCTAAAATTTTTGTAATTGATTTTCATATGAGAATTCTGGATAAATTTTCTAATAAGCTAGGACCTCTTCCATAAGAGTAGAGATTGAATATGTTCATGAACTACTGGTTTTTCATTAATCAGAACAATGCATATGATATTATATACATTTAATAAAAATTTGCTGGATGAATGAATAAGTTAGGTAAAATCAAAAGCAAACAATAAACAACATACTATTATGATGAAAAGTAATTAATTTCCTTCTAGTACATTATATAAAGCATCTAAACAAGGAAACAGCTGAAAGGGTCACAGAGTTGGATAAAAAGGAGGAGCCATTTGAGGAGACATTAGCATATTCAGCATCCCCTCAGTCTAGAATGGTCTTATCTGAGAAAGATTCAAGTCTACAGAAAAAAAGAAAAAACTTCTTAGAACAAACATAAATTAGGCACATGTCTAGGTTAGTAAGTACAACATGTACACATTCCTTGAAGTTTACCTAGGAAAAGTTAAATCTAGAACAAAAATGAAGCAATTATTGACACACTAAGTACTATAAAAATAGAAATTCAGGTAACTTTCATCACCTTGTTTCAGACGTTCTCCACTTTATGTCTGACGTGCGTCAACTACTGACAAGTTGTTTTTTTTTTACCTCATATCCTGTGTCTCGTATTTCTTTCCATTTATAACAATCCGGAAAATCATTCTCAAATCCCAATTTATACCTTTCTTGCCTTCAAAAATATTCCTATGACATTAAGCTTACCATATGACCTCAAGCAAATTCTATGAGCTAATTGTTCGTGGTTCACCCTGTTTCGGTCACAGGTCACTTTGTGGTCCTGCTACCCATCTGGACCTGCTTCAGTATCTATACTTCCCTTGTTCTTTTCACCATGCTCTTATCACTGCTCATCACTTACCTTCAATTAAATATGCTTTGATTAGGGCCAGAGAAAATCTTTTTTGAATTTCATTTTATTTAATTTTTATAAGAAATCTGAAAGGTACATAATATTCTAATTTCCCAAAATGAAAAGAATAAAAAAACAGGAACCTATAACATTAGACCTGTAGAGGTTAATCAATCTGTGTATAGATCACAAATAGTAAGTGGCAGAGAGCCAGTGTTCAAATCAGAATTATTTAGTTGGACTCCACAAAGTGGACAATAATTTATGGATAACTTTTCAAACTTCTCCATGGGCTTCCTACCCAGAGTAAGGGGCAAATATGTAAACAGTCAATTTTTAACACAAGATGTAATTTAAAAACAAACAGGCCATTGATACATCATTAAGCTTATATTACTGGATAGAAAACAAAAATGCTCCATACCGAATGGGAGGATGAGTCTTCAAGATGAGTCTTTAAGTCTTTCAAAGTAAGGAGAAGTGTAGAAGTTTTCCAGACTCAGAGTCCAGTGTGATTAAGTGACCAATGTGTGCGAGAATGATAAGGTACTATATATCGAGTATTACAGAGGGAAATGAGGTTGGGATTCATGCCAAGGATTAGACCAGAGAACTTCAAAACCATAGCAGAGTTTTATTTTTTTGGCAATAGACAGCTGTTGAGGAAAAACTAAGGGAGGAAGGAAAAAGTATGATATATCTAGGGTTTTAAGGAAGCTGCCCTGGAGTCAGTGTAAAGGACAAATTAGAGGAGATTCAGTTTGGGAGCAAAGAGACCCCAGAGAGAAATTTTCTAAAATAGGGTTTAGTTATTGTGGGGCCAAAACAGAAAAGATAAAGAGATTTGCCAAATTAGAAGTGATAGGATATATTTAGTGCCTGGAAAGTAATGAAGACAAATAAATAGCAATAATAAGAACATATACCAAAATTTATTTATCTATAGTATAGCATTACTTCTACCTTACTCTCAGGTGATACGTGTGAAATAAGAGATTTGTGATCTGGAAATAGTGAAAAACTTCAGAATAGCCACACTCAGTATGAAATATAAAGCAAACTTTGAAGGCAATTCGAATTTCCGAGTAGCACTGATTATACCACTAAAGCTGATATTTTACTATATAACAGAATCGAAGCTGTTTTGGTACATGAGTTTTATGAGAGAAACAGTTATATTATAGAAATAGTATGGATTTAACTTCTGACTTTAACTTTCATTTGCTGTGATTAAGATCTATCATAAAGTTTTGTTTTACTTAAAGTTATTTTCATGTTAAAATAATTGGCTGTTTTTTGCTACAGTTTTGTGAGGGTTTTTTTGTATTTAAATGAAAAACTCTACGACATCAGTCACAGTGATACTATGTCTACTCCATCATGTTGTTTTATATTGAATGTTAAATGGATTTTACATAGAAAGACAAACCTCTGCCATTCTCTGGATAGAGGAAACAATAATGTCAGTCAGTGGTTCTTGAATGACCCACCCTCCAGGCCAGTTTGAAATCTGATGCATGTTTTTGAGATTTGACTAGTATAAATATTGTGAGTGTAGGCAAGAGATGGGATTGTATTCTTATGGAAATTTTTATTTACTTATGGTTGGTGCTCTAGCTCTGACATTACCAGATGGCAGGGAATGCCTCTTATCTTCTCATCTCAAAATTAGCCTGTTAAATGTCAGACTTTCCTTAGAGAAGGGGATTCTTTACCTACAGAGTACAAGATATCCTTCAAGCTCTCCCAGATTTTCTCTCATTATAATTTTCCAAAAGAAATCAGACCAACTAGGAACTTATAAAAATATGACTTTATTCTCTATTCTACTGAACTGCATTACATATAGTCTTTAAATAACCATAATCTTCTTAGGACAGAAATCTTAAAATAATGTGAGGGTCTTTGGATCCTAGAGGATGGTAGCAGTAAAAGTATTTTAGATGAATTTCCAGAAATGATCCTGTATTTACTAAACTCAAGTTTATACAATTAAAGTCAGTTTAATTTTGTGGCTATTGGCAAAAACCTGGCTAGGTCTCCATGAAGAGAAAGCCCCTATGAAGTTCTTTAGGAGGCAAGTGAAGGACAGCAAGGAAGGAAAATGGTAACTGAATGCTGTTCCTGATCCTGCATATAATCCAATGTTCTCAGAACTCTAGGGGAAGAATTATAATCAGTAAGCATAATGTTCTTATGCATCTCATCATTTACTAAGATTGCATAAAATAATTCATCATTATATTTAATAAGTTTTTACTTTTTTCTTTGACGATCACAACTGATCATTACATCAGTCCCACAAGAAAGAGGCCAGAGACTCTCTCCATTTGACAAAGAGGGCATCTGAGGTTCGGATGTCAGTGACTTATTTCAGGTATCTGTGAGTTTGGAGGCAACAGCAGACCAAGCTCAGATTTCTAGATTTTTGCGTTCATAATCATTTATACAGAAAGCATGCTTTTATGAAGCGGAGAAACAGTGCCTTGTCTCAATCTATGACCACATAAAATGCTCTGGGAAAAAAACTTTTCCTCCTGGTTTGTAAGCATGAACTGAGCTCCCAGAAAAATAGAAGGAGGAAGATGAGAATGTATCTCTCTTTTCCTCCTGAAGATTCTTTACATCCTTCTAAACACACCTGGAATGATTTTTGTTCATGAGAAAAATTGTGAAAAGATACCTGAATTATAAATTGTGTGAAACTCCTAAAGCAAAGCAATTATTGTTGTATCACTTGGATAGCTCAGGTAAGATCAATACACCTATGAACTTTGAATGGTGAAGGGGACACTTGAAAAAAACCAAGCCTGCTTGAAATAGTGCAGGAAGGACAAGTGAAAAGGAACAGTAACTATTACTGAATCCAAAAGAAATGATAACTTTGGAGAGGGCAGGGAACATAATTGCAAGAATAGAACAGAACGGGAAGTTCCCATAGGAAATCAAATCCCTGTTCTTGTAGCTGGCATTGAAGTTTGGCCCTTGCTGTATTGTCCATCCCTTGAGGGCTCCAGTGGTTAATGCCCTGTGACCTTCCATCTAAGAAAACAGCAGTGAAACAATTTCCACTTGTATTGAGAAGGAAGCAATAATAGCCAGGCTGCTGGGCTGAGGGTATCAACTAGAAGAAAGCAGTTCCACTCCGTTTCTGTGCTCATGAAGGCGGGGTGATGGAATGAGACGCACAGTGGACTGATTGTCCCTCACTCCTGAGAATGCTGACCCCAGCCCAGTGTCCACTGCTCTCTGAGTGTGACAGTGTGCATCTTGATGAGACATAATCATACAAAAACCAAATTCCACTCTTTTTGAGAAAACTGAGAGGAGTTGACTCTGATTTTTGTACAGAAAAAGTCTGATCTTTGGAAGAAATGCTATAGCATTTCATAAACACTCAGAAGCTGCAACTTCTAAAAGATCTTGCTTATCCTGCTTATTCTGTAGGACAGGGAGAGTGACACCTCCAGGCCTACCACTGGATAATTGATAAAATAAAGCTGCTCTTATGTGGAGTCCCCAGGATAAAGGACTGATTCAAATGCCTGCTGTCTGGATCCACTTTCCCTAGGGACAAATAACTTGAAATGCTTTAGAGGCTTCTGAGGACACTATAACCCAGTATAGTAATAATGATAAGAATTGTCCTGAGTTATCAAGAAAAAAAATCATATAGTAATCTGTCATTATAACTGAGCAAGAAAATGCATGATAGAGTTTGTTTTAAAATTGCCCACATATTCAATCAAATCAATTTAATCAGCAGACATTTGTTGAAGACACTGGATTAACAGAAAGAAAATGAAATTTTTCCATTTTTATTTTTGTATTTTGTTATGCTAGAAACAGAGAGAGCTATACATGAATATAGTTGAAGATTGTAACATGTGCTATGATGAACATTTGAACAAACATGACAGTAGGAGAGGACATGAATTCTGAACAGTGATGTGTAAATAGTCTGTAAAGAGGCAAGATTTTTGTCTGAATTATGAATGAATCTACTGCACAGTTTCAGATGAAGTAGAAAACTTGAGATGAGATCAATAAGAAAGACACATTGGGCAAATGTGGGGAATGATAGATAGACCAGGGACTGTGACTCAGGAGTTAGGGTATGTGAAGGTGGAGGCAGGGGGAGGCTGAAATATAGATTGGGATCAAATAATGGGGAGCTTTAAATGCTAGGCTAAGTAATTGGCATTTATTCCAGGTAATAGGAAATGAATGTTTTACAACAGGAGAATGGCAATAAGTCTAGCAGGAGTGGGTAGTATTGATTGGTCAGGGAGTCAAATAAGGTGACCATCACAGCATAGAGAAAAGAAGTTAAGAGGGTCAGGACTAAGTTAGAAGTGGGAATAAAGAAATTAATTTATGTAAGAGACATTCTGAGGATGATTCAAATTTTGTAAGCATCACTGTCCCTTACAGGCCAAACAAATACAGGTGTATGTATTCATTAGGGTCCTTTTATGGTGATTTCAATACAGAAACTAATTGTGTTAAGAATGAAACTCCATTCCCACAAAGAATGAAAACTCATCATTAAATAAGCAATTTGAACAACTGCATAAATGTGTGTAGGGATAACAGGATGTGTGTAAAGTGGAAAAATGCTAAATTAGTTGATTGTACATTATGCTTTGGGCAATTTTATTGATCTCCTTGTCTTGACATTCACAAATTTGCACAATGTTGACAAAATTACTCTAAGAGTTGCAATTTAATGTGTTTATTCTTCATATAAGAAAAGACATTTTATTAAACAGGTAGAAAGACTATTTCTAATTAAACAATTGTCCTAAAAAGTATGCAATTAAAATGTCTTCTGTAAGATAATTACCATTAACAGTGATGGTGTTGGAGAATATGTGCACTTAATGTTTAAACTGTCCCCTGTGTCTATAACTCAGAAACTTAAAGGTTTATAAACATCTCTAAAGGGTTGATGAAACCAGTCAGGGATTTTTGTATTTCAACTTTTACTGCTCAATTTTATGGTCAGATATATTTTATGAAATCATTGCCCTTTTAATCAATGCTGTGTTTACAACATTAATTGAATAAATAATGAAAATAACCATTAAATAAGGTAACCATATTAAGCAATTTATAAATAACCATTTTAAAGCTGTAGCTAAGTAATTGATTATGGCATAAAATTCTTTGCCTTTAAAAATACTATGTCATTTTAAAAGATTGCAGTTCTCACAAAAGCTAAAAACATGTATGTCTGTCAAAATATCTATTACTCAAGAATTTCAACAAACATTTTAGGATGCAAAGGATTGAAAAAAATCCACATTATTGACTTTCTCGGATATATGATCTATTTGAGGCTAGTGTAGTATCTAGCATTTTAGATTTTAATTTAATAAAAATAAAATAGTGGAAAATTTGTGTACTTTGGAAATTACTGTTCTATTTAAAACAAATAATCACAAGAGCTTAAGCATGTAGAAAGAGTTCTGATTCATAGAGAAAACTCCAGTCTTTATGTGATTATTACAGTAAGGTAATTAACAGCCAAATTAAAAATGCAGGTAGCAATCAGGTAGAACAAAAAACAGTGTATTAGAAAAAATATAACAACTTTTGTTTGTTTCTCAAAAAGTCTTCACAAATTACAGCATTTTGCCTACTTTTCTGGTTCCTTAAGAAGCTTTTTGTATCTACACAGGTTTCAAAATAAAAGTAATCTGTTGTATATAATTGGTATGCATACTCCCTAGATTCCCCAGAATGGAAACAAATTTATCCACTATTAATGTGTACATGACACTAAATACCTGGAAACATTTGCATAACTGACTAAATATTTTTCTTTTCATTCAGCTTCCAGTAATATCATATCTCACTTTAAAATGAAATTTGTTTAAAATTCATAAATAGCTACATTTGTGAATGAACGTAAGCATTGAGTTTTTAAACAACAAGGTAGTAGATATATCTGATTCCAAGTGCTTATTTTTTTATACACTCCTTTTAATCCTGTGACTGCTTCCTATTGGAGTCTCACAGCTACCACTGCCCTAGGAATGAAGGTGGAATTGTCAGAATGGAAAAACAAAACCGAACAAAACTACAAAGGTGGCACATTTCTACCATTTAAGCTCAAAGACCTGAATAAACAAAAACCAAGGTGTCACCACTTCCTCCCATATGATATAAACTCCTTTGTGTTTAGGGAAGGAGACAAGAAGAAAATGGAATATTCTAAATTTAGGAGCAGATTTCTATTTACCCTTCCCAACAACCACTTTCACCCACAGTTTATCTGAAGAGAATTAAATTACATCTTACAATATTTAAATTTGGAGATCAGAATGTTAAAACAATCTGACCTTTTTCCAAATGAAGCACATAGAGATGATAAACTTCTTAGAAAATGCCTATGCATTGTCCTGGTTTGTTAAGCACTGAATAAAAAGGGTGTCAGAAAACATGTAGGTACTAGTGGGTTGAAGACAATCCTGAGCTTTGCATAATAATAGAAAAGTGGAAGGGGAAGCACTCCAATATTCCTAGGTGCAACAGTCCCACCGAGGATCAGATGAGGACATAATTAGCTCAAAATTAGCTAACTGCCAACAGGAATTAGGATGTTACCAAATACTAAATTGGATGAGTTACATTCAGAGAAGGAGCCATTATTAGACCTATTAAAAAGATATTTTGGGCTTTAAAGGCAAACATTCCTTACCTATGATTCAGTACTATTTGAATAAACCTTCTATTTCTCTTTAAAGCATAATAGTTTAACATTAACTTGGGAATGTCTTAGAGAAGATTAAGTTTAATAGCCGAAATGACTTCAATACATCTGAAATTTTCTGAATGTCCTTAACACTATAAGTAGCTAAATAAAACATGAGACAAAATGGAAAGTCAAATTGGATATTAAATTCTTTTTATAAATGAAAACATTATACGTTTGCATAACTGTTATTCCTACCATAAATTTTGTATGTTCAATAAAAATAAATGGGGATATTAAACAGAGAACATATTAAATTTCACATAAAACTTTCATCTTTCTATATCCAAATATAATTTCACATAAAACTTTTATCTTTCCATGCCCAAATCTATCTATAGCTAAAAATACAATCTAGGTACTATTAATCTATCTTATATTCTGCTGTTTTATACTGTACTTGTGAACTTACCTCATTCTCCTTGATGAAATGTGTGGATTTTAAAAAATGAAATGTTGAAATCATAGGTTCAAAATGTATTATTTTTGTAAGACTTGGATCTAGAGTAGGTTACCAAAGTTCTCTGAATCTATAGAAAATACTGATATTTACTCTCTATGGTTTCTGTGAAATTAAATAATATTACTATGAAATTAAATAATGTATAAATATGTGCTCATGGCTGCCCTTTTAAGATTCACTCTTATAACCCAAGCCTAGAGGTTTAACCAGGCAGTACAGTGCTTTGGAATTGGCTGTCACTTGAAAAAAAAAGTAATTAGAACATACTCTTCTTACATAGTGTAGCCATTGTTACATTTTCCCGTTTCTTTGACCATAACCTCCCTCAATAGCCTACTGTTAGCTTTCTAGATAGTTGCTAAAGTGACTTGAATATTTTTGTTCCCTTTGAAACTCATGTTGAAATTTAATCCTTACTATGATATGTCAAGAGATGGACCCAGGTAGGACCTTCAAGAGGTGATAAGGGCTGTGCCTTCATGAATGGATTAATCCATGCATGTGATCAGTGCAGTAATGGGTTAAGGACTGTGTGGAGAGCAGCTCTGCTGTTTGGTTAGATCTTTCATACTTTCTGTCCTTTGCTGTGTGATGCCAGGCACTGTCATGTGATTGTCAGCAAGAATGCTGTTACCAAATGCAGTACCTTGACTTTAGCACAGAGACATGAACTAAAATGAACCTCTCTTCTCTATAACTGGACTATTTTGTGGATTGTGTTTTTAGCAAGAGAAAAAGGACTGAGACAGCTGGTCATCGGTAATAGACTTTCCTTTTAATGGCTTTGTTAAATATGCTTAACATGCTCATGAATCCCTTCTCCACTTAAGATTTCCTGAACCACAATTAGAATGTTAAAATGGAACATCAATTCACCCAACTTATTTTATACTATCCTCTTTGATAACTCTTTACTCCCTTCTGTACTTTCATATGTTCTTTATTAAAAGAGTCTATATACTGTGTATATAGACATAATACAGCGTAATTCAAAGACAAATAATGAATCTTATGTCATGTTAAATATTTCAGCTATACGGCAAGATTGTTCATGTTATCTAACATTGACAAAAAACTAAAATTCCACCATGTTTAACATTGGATGCTTAAATATGATTATTTTGTTGCTAGTGAGGCTAATAAAATAAAATCCACTTATATAAGTAATGTTCCAGGGATCAGTTAGAAAGCAGTTAGGACCCAATGAGGGTGTGGTTTTGTTTTCTGGCTCAAAATCATCCCAAAGCTAAAGTTCTACCAAAAGCAATGCTCAACAAAATAATTAATAAAAGCACTATTCATCGATGTATGACAATAAATATCATTGTTCATGTGATTCTACTGTACCCCGCAGTCTCACTGTATAATGCAGGGATATTTACTTAATTTATGATCCAAGTCTTAAAAATTTCCTTTAGCTCTTTGTGCCTGTAAGGAGTCCCAACATGTAGTGACTTATTTAAGGACAGAACACAAATAAATACTTTTTCACATTTATTCTTTCTTTGTATACATTGAGAACAAGTCATAGCACCTCTCCTGAACAAGAAATATTTTTTAAAATAACCAGATGTACAAACAAGTATAGCTTCTGTTTTCAGAAAATTCATGACTTTGTAAGGTGCATATTTATAACACAGATAAGGAAAGCAAAATCAAGTATGAATTATAATTAACCTCATTATAATGCCCAAGAAAATCTTGATTGTATTGCCTGAAATATTTCCTTTTCCTGGGATTAAGACAAAAAGTCTTTGTGCATGTTCTGGAGGTTTTATTTTAAATCTGTATCCTTTCAATGTGAAAATCCCCTCTTCTTTTTGAGATCCTTTGAATAATTCTTTCTCTAATAAACTACAAGAACCCATTGTTCATTTTCCTCTAGTCTTCAAAAAGGACCTCAGGAGAGTCTTTTAGAGGAAATTGGGTGTACAATCATAAAAACAATTGTCAGAACAGAAACGTTTAAAAAATCACTCTCATGTAGGTCTTTCAAATGAACCTTCCATTTGGCATGTTTGAGGGCTATTAGGGATGATTGCTTTTGCTATTTGCTATCTATGGATTTGGACTTTGAATCATTTCACAATCCAACCAAAATTCTACGTTTTGCTATTGTGTACATTGGTGGTGTTGGGGGAAAGGAGGGTGAGTTGTAAGGGAGAGACACCTGGGTGACCACGCAGTTGGGATATTGTGTGCTGTCCTGATTCTATCTCACAGGAGTTCTGTCTGAGGAGATCAGGAAGTAGTCAGTTCTTTCCCCCTTGGACTATTCCACAAAAGTCCTCAACACTTAGCTGCTTGGGTACAGACTTTCAAAGCTTCACAAAGACCTTAGTAACATTTTGTTATTGTTTTAATTGGAAAATTAAAGTCAGAAGGGATGACTATTTTAACACAATAGCAGATCTTGGGATGAAGTGGGTTTTATTAGCATCATCTAACTTTTGGTGGGAAGATTTCTATACTCTTTTGTGACTACACATAATTAAAGTCAGGCTAACACTCCCCTTGCTGACCACATGTGTTCCCTACTATGGTGAAAATTTAATTTCTATTCTACATTCAGTATTAATATGTGCACTATACTTCAGGGCCTACTAAGTCAGTCAATTCCTGCTCACTACCCCATGCCCAAAACCACAGAGTAGGCTTCACCTTTTATTGATGTGCAAGGCCCAAGATTTGATCTTCAGCATCATAAACAAACTAAAAGATATCATACCCTTTATTGATGAAAGAGTCCTTCACTAACTCATTAAGAAATTTCTTTTAGAAGAGTAAATCAGACCGAAGTAAAGGAGAAATTTTACTTTTGCAGGGAGGGAATGGTGAGAAAGTTTGAAGACATGTGAAGCTGCATATGGTAACTGTTCTAAACGTGTCTGGGTGTTAAGGGCAGCAACAGAACTCATTGTGTCTGACACAGAGCGGAGTGATATAGTTTTTCTTTGAATTCCTGTTGTGGGTGTATGGTTTGATTTTTGTGAACGTGAAAAATGCAGTGCTCTTAATATCAGGAAAATGGCAATTAGGTGAGACCATAAAATGTTTAAAAGTAGTTATGTGCAATTATCACCCATGTCCTCAGTGCCTGTTATGATGTTGGTTTAATAGTGGTGACTTCTTACCAGCTTGATAATCATTTCTGTACAAATGAAGAGCTATAAATATCCAAACTTTGAAAACTCCAAACGGTAACTCCATCATGTTTGAAATTTTACTGATATTTATATTTTTTAATCTGTGATGGTTTTTTGACATATCTGCTTTTCTTTGCTTATGATTTCAAATGCAGTCTCATGAACTATGGAGAGCATAGTTTCCATAGATGTTCTGTATTGATATATAAATATTTAACTAAATAATTTTTACTCCAATTTGTTCAACCATGGCAGGGAACAATTCTGCTGGCCTCCAAACTATGGTACTGGGACAGATTTATGCTAGAAGCTAGCAGCTGAGCCCTGGAATACAGGAGTATAGTTGTTTTCTGTCTTTGGTATGCATATATTTGACACCTCACCACCCTCTAAGCCTTATCTCTTGAACATATCCAAGCAAATTCTAGCTTGAGGACATTGCATTTGAATATGTTGAGAGTAGCTAAGGAAAATATTATCAAACCATGGGATTTCATTTCCTATGACTCACTGATAGTGTTTGTAGTTTGGCTTTTAGTAAAAACCTTTCTCTGGGATCCAGATGCATATGTTTTTGGTTTGGAACCTTGTTTCTTTACCAAGATTTAGAATGCAGGGCTGGAGATGTATTTAAGTAGAATGGCATTTGCCTAGTGTGCACAAGACCCTAGATTCAATACTCAAAACAAAAACAAGAAAATATTTTAAAATGTTAAATAAATGCTAGATGTCTTTGCAAGTTATCTTTTTATAAGTATATTTTATTTTTATAACAGTTATTTGTTGACTTAGGAGATGTTTCACACCAATGGAAGTAGAAGGAAAGAATAAGAACAAATAGCTTACTATAAATGGATATATCCTCAGGAACCTGAAAATAGAGTTGAAGAGTTTGGAAACTGTACTTCAGAAGAGGTAGGAATATATAAGAAATACTGATTTAATTACTATCCTCTGCCACAATGTCAGACTGACTAGGAAGAATACCTAAATTCTACTTGACATGTTCTCAAATACCCTTCAAAATCAGCATGGCAAATATTGTACTTACCATGTTTCCCCCTAAGTTTCTTTTCTTCCTACATTTCCATCTTAGTTAATAGTGATATAATAATTACCTATTGCTACACGACAAATTATCGCCATAATCAGTGGCTGAAAACAGCAGTAAACATTTATTTTCCTCACAGCTTCTTTGAGTCGGGAACTGGAAACAATTTTGCTGATGGATTCTGGCTCAGTGTTTTTATGAGGTTATGGTGAAGATGTTGTCCAGGCCTAGAGTGAATTGAAGGCTTTAACAGTGCTGTTAGATCTGGTTCCAAGGTGGCTCACTTACATTGCTGGCAAATTAGTGTGGTCTATTTAGGGGAAGCTTCAATTCCGCTTCCTATGGAACAGTCCCCTTCATTTTTAGTATAACATGTTGTATAGCTTCTTCTAGAGAAAAAAATAAGGAAGAAGCAGAAAAAGAAGGAAAAGCAGAAGAGGAAGAAGGAGAATGTGAAGGAGAAAGAGGAGAAAGAAAAGGAGAAGGAGGAGAAAAAGTAAAAGAAGGAAGAGGAGGAGGAGGAGGAGGAGGAGGAGGAGGAGGAGGAGAAGAAGAAATCCAAAAGACAGACAGTCCAGTAGAAGTTATGCTTTTTATGACCTGTCCTTGGAAGTCACATAGAATTACTTGTGTCACAATCTATTAATTGGAAACTTTCTTCAAGCCCTGGCTCCAAAAGTTTCTGTAGATCTCTTCCTATTCATCGCTCTTTTCTCTATCCTACTTCAGGTTACTTCCTAACTGATGTCTCCTCTCCTACCTATCTTGCATTTCTTAAACATCTCCACAGTGCAGCAGAGATGTCTTGCTAAAATCTGACCGTGTCATGTCACTTTGTCCTTAAAACACATATATAATTTATGACACAAGAATAAACCATAAGCCCCTTAACCTTATATAAACAGCCCTTCGTGTCTCTAAACTATGACTCTGAACTAAAAACCCTTCAATTCTCTGATATAAATCTTATTGTATATTAAACTTTTGTAATTTTTAAATATATAATAATATTTTAGATGCTGCCAACCTCAGTGTAGTAGACATCAAACATTCTATTTTATAATGAACTTTTGCAACTCCTTGGAAATATACTTTAGATACCACTATCTGCTATATATCTGCTTTTTCAATGGAGGCACACCTTGTAAATCCTTCTTTTTGAAGCCTGAGCTGTCTCAATGACTACTAAACTCTGTTGTAACAATGGGTGTGATTTGTTCAAATAAAATTTATTTGTAAAAGTAGGTAATTTGACATAGTTGGCCCATGGGCCATAACTTGCTAACACTTGCCTCCTAATAACCTCCCCTTGAAAAACATGCCCAACTTTTTGGTCTGTTAATTTTTATGATTGACACTTTAAAAATCATCTCAGGTGTTGGCCCTGTATGAATTTTTCCAAGTGCTTCTATGCTGGCTAGAAATCTGTGTTCTGTGGTCCCATGATAGCCTCTGTGTACAATTAAAACATTATCACTTGAAACTTAAATTGTCAACTTTCTGAAAATTCTCTGAATGAAACTGGAAGAACTTTTTTAGTTTTGGAATTGAATTGTCATTCATAGCTCCTAGCTAGTGTGTTTAATTGAACTGATTTTAAAATTTATGCACAGTAGACTTTTAGGAAAATATGACACAGAAAGGGATTATATAATAGAAAACTGCCTTCTTTATGTATTTGTCAAATATGGTGTTATTGTTGAACATAATCTGTGGATATTTCCTTTAAAAAAATTTAGTATGTGTTTGCAGTGCATAATGATTACATTCAACATGGGAGTTGGTACATGGACATAAGATATCTTAATTCTTTTTGATCCCTTTCTCCTGCCCTTTCCATCCCTTCAATCTCTTGGTTCTCTTTCCTTTTGCAAAAGATTTCTTTCTATTATCTATCTTTTGCTTTATATAAATAAAATTAATGGAATATGAGGATTTTTAAAGGGCAAATCCAGAGTTGAAGTTATGAAAACTTTTCTACCTGTGATTTTTTGTAACAAAAAATAAACACCTTCCTAGTGAGTATGATATATACTAGCAAGTCTCAACAACATCTGCTCATTAGAGTTACATGTAGAATTTGTGTGTGTGTATATGTGTGTGTGTACACACTCCCAAGTGTCTAGAGATTCCCATTCAACAGAGCTATAATGGTAGAGTGTTCCCTTATTCCTGTATTATAAAAGGTGATTCTAACATATAGTCAGAGAAAAAAATCAATGAATTATTAATATCTAGTAGTATAAATCAGATATATCAAATTTGACAAAATATTCAGATATGATATGATGATGAAAAAATTTCCATAGTAATTACCTAGTAGTGGCCCTTGGATATATTATGTTAAATGATTATATGATCTTAACTGAACTTTCCCTGGGTTTTCTCATCATTACAATGAGATTATTAGGTGGTGAAACTCTTCATATTTCTTTTAGTTTGTTTATGATACTGATAATAAAATTTTGGGCCTTGGACATACCAGCCAAGTTCACTACAACTGAGCTGCAACCCTCACCCTATCTTACACTTCTGTTGTATCACCTTCTGATTAATATATCTTTACCCACATTTTACTGAATTTTGATCAGTATGCATTGTCCAGCTGTGTACTGTTGGGTAACTTGCACAAAATTTAGTGCCTTAAACAGTGCCAACTGTACTTTGGTCATTAATGTGCACTTTATACAAGACTTAGAGTGATTTTACTTTAGGTAATTATAAGCTAGGAGAGAAGCAGCTCAAACTGGAATTGGTAATCACAGACTTACTTATGTTGAGTGGGGACATAGCTCAATGGGAAAATGCTTATATAACATGTGGAGGTCATGGGTTTGTTCCTCAGCACTGCAAAAATTAATTCTTTTAAAGTTCACTTATTTATAGATCTCATGGTTGATGCTTTCAGTTAGCTGAGAAGATTCAAGCATCTGAAGCTGCAACCAGAAGTCTTATTCATGGCCTTGGTTGCATGGCTGCTTGACTTATAGAATAGCTGTTGGGTCCCAAGGTCAAGCATTCCAAAAGAGAGGCACTCATGTAGAAGCCCTTTCGTCATCCATGACTTCATTTCAGAAGAGAAGCAGTATTGCTGCAGCTGCATTCTATTCATCAAAAGAGCGTGGAGACCTTCTCACTTTTAAGGGGATGGGATAGTGAGAAATTTTTGGAAAAATATACAGGCTAAGAAATATTCTTAAAACTATTTTCTAATACAGTTATTGCAATATAGGTATTATGATAAACATAATTTTTTTTTGGTACCAGGGATAGAACTCAGGTCCTTGCACTTGCAGGGCAGGCAGTGGAACCACTGAGCTAAATCCCCACCCCAAACATAATATTAATAGAATAAGATTTGTGAGACAGTATATAGAGCTGAGTGAGTTTTTATGAAAAAACTTAGAGTGGACACAATTTGCTCAATCTCTGAAAAAAGAGTCACCATGTCATTCTAGTAAATCACAAAGAAAAACATCTGCATTTAATTTTAAAAGGAGAAATTCAACCCCCATTTAAAAAAGCAAGGCCAGGGAAGTGATAGGTCATGCTCCAGGAGTAGTATCCATGACACACTGCAGAAGAAAGTATAAGGAAGGAAGTTCTTGGTGAGATTCTTGGTTGCCTCCTTCCATATTTCTTTTCCCCCTTTTCTCTTAGTGAATTTCAGATTTTAGCTGCACAAATGACTCGGTGGAATAAAGACTCCTCTTACAAGTCTCCCTTATAGCTGTGGGTAGTGATATGATAAAGTACTGGCTAAAGATGTTATGTGCAATATCTGGACAGTAGTTTCAAAGGAAGAGAGACATACCTCCTTTTTACTCAGGGTGTCTTTCAGCCTTCCAGATGACTGGAATGCTAACTATGCCTCCAGAAGTTCACGGTGAAGCATGAAGCAAAAGACTAGAGATAGGTTTCTGATGATTTTAAAGTCACTGTTCCAGCAAAGGACTGTACACCTCTCCTATAGACTTCATTCACATAAGAAAACATAAGATTGCTTCTTAACATCTCAATTTTAGGCATATTGAATAAAATTTATCCAAATTCATAACTCTTTTATTCCTATTTGCAGTGACTACTGTACTACAATTATTGCATACTTCTGATCTTATATTCCATCAACATTGTCAGTATTAATGAAGTCCTTGATAGGCCCAAAATGTTTGTCATATACTCACTACATCTCCAACTATTATATTTGAGCTCTTTGATTGGTCTATAAATTCTCCAAAATTAAATACACTTTATAATATTTTGTTAGATAATTTGTAGTATGGTAATGCTATTTTTTATTATGTAAAATAGAAATAGACTATCATAATATTTTGCAGAGAATCATATGAGATAATATCTAAAACATATTGCATGATTGATTTAAAGTAAGAAATAATTGGAAATAATTGCTATTGTTTTTATATCATAGTGGTGAAGGTGATGCCTTGCTATTTTTCAATAATTTATTCTGAATTGATTACACGGTGGTTATAAATACTAGGGAGATATATACTTCCAAAAAGGAGCAGTGATGGATGTGGTCATGATTATATGTCTGTGCATTCATCTCTTCTACTTCTAATCTTTCAGCAAGTAAGGCCGTGAGGCCATGCTCACCCATAGAGGCAGGGACCTACTTCAGGGTGGCTCATGCTCATGAAGTGGCTCTGAGGAACTCTGAGGAACTTCATTGGCCTCAAAGCAGACATATGTATGTAAACCAGAAAGTCCAGTGAAAAATTAACCAGTTTTTTTTAAGAGGACATGGGATAAACCATTGGAATCATGTAAAAATAAGCAACCTTTGAAAGTCACAATCACCCTAGGTGGGGAAAGCCCAGCAGCAGTAAGAGAGATTAATACTATGTGCAGAGAACATCAGAAGTATGGGAATGATCAGAAGTATGGGAATGTAAAGATAGGCAGCAGTGGGTGAGGGCAATTCACTTTTAATATTTATCAAATCGAAGTTCCAAATATATTTTTCATTAGCTGCACTCCAACTTTGTGATTTGGATGAGTCAAAATCTTTTCCTATTATGCTCAAATAGCATGCATTGAATTCCCAACTCATAATTAAATTAGTCCTGGATATGTTAATGAATTAGATCAGATGGACAGAACTATAGGAAAATGTTGTATGTATTGTATTATTTGAGTTAAAAAAAGGTCTAAGTAATGTGGTGTTTGTATTGTGTGTATAAGAATAGATACACACAGAGAAAACATGTTTGGTCTTCCCAATTTTAAACTTTAGATTTTACCATATTTTCTAGTATCTACTTATTTAAGTAGTTGAAACTTCAATATGTAAGCCATGCATTTTAATTTCAATCAACTTATCCAAAAGCTTGACTTGTGTAATAAACAGCAACCTGTGAGGCTATTAAGGGTAGATTAGAAACTATATAAAACTGAGAATGTACTCATATTTCCTGCAAGATTTATACAGCAAGCATTCTGCTTGACTTTGAACATCAAAGTCAGTTTTATCTTTTGATTATAATCCATTATTTTCCCCAGAAAACTTAATTTAAAAAATTAATAAATCATGTCCTAAAACTTTTAACTTATTTTATAATTATTTCATATAACTCAGAGTACGTTTTTTGTTTTTGTGTTACTGGGGATCGAACTCGGGTCCTTGCACTTGCGAGACAGGCAGTGGAACGACTGAGCTAAATACCCGGTCCAGAGGAAGTTTTTTTTATTACTGAATAGGCTATCTTTAAAAAAGAGCTGATATAGCTACTGCAAAAAAAAATCTGTTTTAGATAAGAAGAGAGAAAATATTAATTTCAATGCTTTCATACAGGAATTGTGTGAATGAAAATTCAGGTATCAGCATATTTGTCGATATTTTTTGCTAATGTAGCTGACCATTTTTTAAAAAGGGCAACTAGCTTGCATGCATATAATGCTACTCCTTCGGAGACCTGTGTGTATGTACATTTGTATGTACATACCCATATACCTATATCCATATGTGTATAGATAGGTACATATAATTATAAAATGTATATTTATTTCTCTTAAACTATTAACTATAGATGTATAAAACAGCAAGTAAAATATTTCATATTATTTCTAAAATAGATAAATCATGACCTTAACATTTAAAATAAGTTTCGTTGTACTTGACCAATAAACTTAATATGTGCTACTCCTAAAATGATTCTGTGTAGTCTAGTTAACCAGTTGTATACAGTGCCATCAAATTAGCATTAAAAAATCCAAAGTGTCCACTGAGATTGTTAACAGATAAGCCCTTTTCCCCATTTTCTCATGGTAATACTTGGTTAGGAAATCTCAGGATGTACTTGTGTTCTTCCAATTTCTCCTCTTTCCTCACTCTGCTCTTTCCACTTCCTACCTAACACTCTTATTTTTCGTATCTGACTTCCTCAGCTGTTTCCCTGCACCATGAAAGTGAATGAATACATTTCTCTACAACGGAATGCCTCAAGAAGCTTTTTGTGGTGGCTGAGGCTGATTATGGTGGAGTATTCTGCATGAGTTTCTGCTGTATGCTAAGCTGCTTTCCCATTCACGGGGGTGTACTCTCACACCAGCTGCGAAACAGAACCTCTTCTCCACTCCCCAAGAGCTTGGAGCAGAAATAACAATTTCTTCCTATTAAAAAAAAAACAAACAAGTAAACCCTAATAAAGTATAGGGGACTATTCATTTAGGGAAATCCTGAATGGTTTCTCTGTTTTAATTGCCAAGAGAAAAACAAATGGTTTCTACCTTGATTAAGGCTATAAATGCATGGAAGTGTATATAAGCCAGGGTTTCTGGTTTGAAATGCAAAACACTAGTCATTGCAACACATGCTTGGTATAAATATAAGTACCAAAGTACACATTCTAGGAAGTTCTTAATTGCTTTTCCTTCACTCTGAACATTAACAGCTTAATCTTTAGTAAGAGACATGGGTAAGCACTTGGAATTTCAGTGTAGTAGATTTGAAATGGAATCCAAGTCCTATGCTAAATTACAGCATTATTAAAATGGAAACATGTCATTGTGCAGTACAAAGCCAAATACCACCTCATGGTATTTATGAGGATCTAAGTTTCTGGAAACTATTGTAAAAAGAGCATTTGAGAGTTCTATAATAGGGAGTATATGGTCTCTCTGCTTCAAAAGAATTAAAAATAATAGGATTGATTTCAAAATTTAATATATTATCATTTCTTCTATTATATGTTAAAGACTATATAAATATTATTATTGTGTAGGTTTTTAAAAACTGGTGTAAGTATTTTGAGGAGACAATTCATCTAAAGTAAGTGAAAAGATTTGTGGGCAACAGTGAAATTTTTATCTCAATTGCCAAATATTCAAGTGATTTCAGATAAGTCTTCCAAGATTTCAGAGGGGGTCGAGGTAAAATTAGTGAAAAAGTACATGGTTAACAAATGGAACTTTGGTAAAATAGGTAAGAGATAAAAAGATAAATCCAGTTGTAAAATCAGAATAAAGCAAACCCAGCAGCACAATACTCTCAGAAGATGAGCCTCCAAGTAATTTGACACAAAGCAAAAATGAGGCAATAATGCAAGTTGTTTTCATATGATTACTCCTTTTCCAAAATATTCTTCAAAAATGATCTCATGGTCAAATACATTAGAAAGTACTCTATTTTGTCTCTTCATTGCAGATTTGTGATGTAAAATATCATATTGATTTTGAAAAATTCAGGAAAGCTTAACTTTAATTTACTCTTCCTAGTTAAATAAAATGTAATTTATTTAAACAAAAAAGAAAGATTTGGAAAAATACTACAAGCTAGCGATGTAATAGTAGAAGTATATTTGGATCACACAGAGATTAATATTTAGATGTTTTAGTACCCTATTTCCATGTTTCAGTACTGAAAATCTGACTGACTCAGCTTAGAAGAGGTGTATGTGCCCTTTTCAAACAACTCTAGATTCACATGGTTTGATGCTGAGTCTTATTTCATAAATTCAAAAGATGTCAAGATATATTGCTCATATTTCTCTTTACAATCCTATGCTTTACTATTTTGCATGGTTAAAAACTTTATTCCATGTCTTCTTGTGATTAGCACTATTTTCTCCAACAAGCACAACTAAAAGTGTTTCTATGATATTTTTTCCTAATGCTCAACTTTGCAAATAATTTATTTTTCATATCCTTCAAATCTGATTCCTTTCCCTAAAGTGATGATGAATCATCTAGATCAACAATGATCTTCCTGTCTTACCTTCAGCAAAGTCTCTTGGTAGTGTTTGATAGAGTTGCTCATTTCTGATCATTTGCTTTCATGTCATCATGACCTTCTTCTATTTCACCTATCTTACTTTCTCCTTTAAAGGGCTCTTTATTTATTATCGTATTTTTAAATCCTGAAAAGGAGTGATGTCCCTTTTCTCTCAATTTTATTAAATCATTCATTCCCATCACTTTAAATCTACTTGTTGATCACTGGAAAATCTTTAAGTCACTTTTTTCTTTCCTCAGATCTGCAGGTGTCACATTACTTGACACTTCTAAATATCTATTTCACATTTCAAATTTAGAATGTTCACAGTAGTGCTCATGATTTTACTTGATCTCTGTACTAGCAAATGTTTGGGGAATCCATACAGTAGTTGGAACTACTTGGAATCATCCCAGATTCATTTTCCACACACAGAATTAAATAATATCTTTTTTTTCAAAGAGGTTAATCAAAGCTATCCACCTCTCTTTATTCATCTCTTCTTGATTCAGGAAAATCCATGATCAATGTCTTCATCTAATGTTCATTACTATGAGTAATTACTCGGCATTTTCCCCTGGGTTCTAGTTGAATGGTAGTAAAGAGAAGTCAATTTCTTTGCTTTGCTAAGTCATTCAATTCTACAATAAGAGCCAACATTTTTAGATTTTCTCATATTTGGCCACCAAATCTTGTACCACGTGGTCCAAGTCTCTTTAGATCTTTGATAACAGGTTGAACTCTTCTTTAGCTATTGTGCCAGCTCACCCAAACTACCAATATCCTTTGCTGGAGGAAATGCTTATTTCTGGATAACAAATAACTGAGATTCATATATATATATATATATTGATAAAATACAACAACACTCCCCTAGTTGTCTCTCAAATATTTGTCTTCTGCATTTCCCACTTACATTTCACCTGATTGTGACATCCTGTTCCTTTTCCTTCTCTAATCTCTTTATGACATATTCTTTCTACTCCTCTTCTTTTACTCTTACCATAATGTCTGATCTTGAAATTTTGTCACTCTCTATTGTGCAAGTTTGTTTCTATAAGATGAAGTGTAAGGCCTTGGCCCAATATATTTCTTTTGAAGGGTCTTGAACATAGAGATTCTCTAAAATTAGGGTTAGCAGCTTCATGAATAAAAATATAACTCATAATAATCTATTTAGAAAGTAATTAAAATTTTCAGTGCTTAAACAAGAAGTCTTTGCATCCATCCATAGACTTGAATTCATATACATTGCCCTACTCTGAAATATAGTAAGTGGCAGGGCAGAGACAGAAAGGGAAAGCAAGATATAACAACCAGCAAGCATGTGTGAGCTGAGGAGAGTTGCTTGAACAGAGGTGGCATGTGAATCCCAATTTTATACAAACTATATGATGTTTGGCCTTTTGCATAAAAAAGCAAAGTGAAACTTTGGATATACATGATGTTATTCAGAAATATAAGTGTTTTCATTTACTAAACTAAAATCAAAATGGATCAAAGGACTTAAAATGGAAACAAGATGCTTGAAAACAAATTAAGTAATACTCTTGAAATCATAGTTTTAGACAAGAACTTTTTGATTATAACCCTAGTTATACAGGAAATAATACCAAGAATCAACAAATGAGATTATTATTTTTATTATTATTAAAATTAAAAGGCAGAGTGAAAAGCCAATTTACAGAATGGGAAAAAATTTCACCAGGTATTTCTCACAGAGGGCTAATATTTAAACATATAAAGGACTCAAAGAAATAGACCTCCTGAAATAAAAGATCAAATTAAAGAATAGGCAAGTGAAATGAATAGATATTTCACAGAAGTACAAATGACCAATATACACATGAAGAAATGTTCAATATCACTGGCCATTACAGAAATGCAGATTGAAACAACGTAGATTCCATCTTACCCCAGAAAAAATGGACATCATTAAGAAACCAAATGAAAAAAGATCTCTTGTACATTGTTTGTAGGGTTGTAAATTGTTAACAACCACTCTGAAATCAGTATGGACATTTTTCAAAAATTAAAACTAGAAATCCCATTTGACCTAGGCATTTTTCTTGCAGATATCTTCTCCCAAAAGTTAAAGATATCATATTACAGTGATACACACATAGCCATGTTTCTAGTAGCTCAATTTATAATAACTAATCTTGGAAGCAGCTTGTATGTACATCAACAGATGAACGGATAAAGAAAATAAGATATTTACACAAAATGGAATACTACTGTACCATATAAAGATAAGCCTCAGTCTTTTGTAGAAAAAATCGGTTTTCCTTGAGACTAGATTATTAAATGAAACAAATCAGACACACAAACTTAGATATCATATGGCTCTATATTCTCTTGCCAGGCCTGTGTATTTTCTTATATGAGAAATCAAAAATATAAACAATGAGTGAAGCAAAGATAGCTAATTGGAGATAGGGAGATAGATCTTTCACAATGGAAGGGGATCAAGAGGTGGAGGGAGAGGAACAGAAGGGAGGGAAAGGGGAAGAGAAAAGGAATGAAGAAGTGTTATGTGCATGTACCAACTACACACAAGAAATGCAAACATTATGTACTCCAAACATACACTAATAAACTGAAAATAATAATTTTTTAAAAGGCTCTCCAAATACATCATGTAACAACTGTGACTCTGTAATTCTGTGTGTCTACTTCCCAAAATAACGGAAAGGTCAAGACAAGCAAAACATAGAGTTAAAATTTTCTGCACATTGCAGTCCATAGGTTATGTAGCCAAACCCTATTGGACTGAAAAGGATTATGTACTGCATGGGAATTTATAGATTCCATTTCATTGCTTCAAAAAACCTATAAAGCCCTAAGAAAAAATATGTGATCCCAAACAAGAAGTGACTACTTTTCAGGTGACACCTAGAATGTCTTTAGATTCATGTGAATTTGTAAGCACTCTTAAAAAGGAATCATTGACAGAGATGTTGAAAAATTTCAGAGAATTGATTGGACATTCCAATGTCCTTCAAAAGTGGTTTCCATGATATCTTTATACAGATCTTAATATTTTTTTATCAGTAATCTCAGAACAAATGACTATTTTATAAATATGATTAACTGATGAAATACCAACATGATTTTGTATCAGTTGTTTTTAAATAAATGTTTATTAGTTAACATATTGATCTTGACATTTTTCCTGAAATATAGCAGTTACCCAAAAATAATCACATTTTTCCCAGCCTGACATCCAACAGACTTAAAAACTATTATGAAAGTACTTTAGTTTGCCTTCATATTATATCTAAGTTCTAAGCAGAGTAAGCAAATATTTATTTATTTATTTATATTTTATTTTGTAAAAGCCTGAGCATAAATCATAAAAATTTAGAAAATCTAATAAAAATTAGATTTAGATTTTCATGCCTAATTAAAATCAATTGTTACACACCTCAAGAATTATACAACTTAATTTGGTGTACAAATTTTAGAAGCAGTGTAACTAGTTGAAAACATTTTTTGAAATCTAAGTCAGCATACATAAACTGAGATGAATAAATGAGGCAGTTATACATATTATTTTTAAAGGAAGAGAAAGTGCTGCACTTTTTTGTAACTATAACTCATTCAAAATGTTTCCAGGGCTCTGTATTTCGATTCATCACTGACTTGACTTAAACAATTACAGAGCTACAGAAAATTTTCTCAAGGGAATTAGGTTATTCTGTGGGGGTCTAGAAAGGCAGTTTCTAAAGTAGGAAATGGCACCACTTTTCATTTTATCTTCATTTTTCTGCACAGGTTGTATATAGCACTTGATTTTGCCCTGTTGGTCCTCAAAAAATGTGGGTATCTAATTTGGGCTTTTGATAACCTCTTTTAAGCAATATATCTTTATTTTCCTATATATTCAGAAATAGAGAAAATCATAAAATGGCTTCACACTTTGGGAGAGAGTCTAAACTTGAGGTTTAGAACAATTCAACTTTATTTACCTATCTTTATGATCTTTGCTTAGGTGGTGTATATGAGTAAATTTTACTTCAAATGTTTTGTGATCAATGAAAGGAGAAAAAAGGGCACTAAGATGGCACCAGTTAAAATTTGGAAATTCAATTTTTTCAATATTACAAGATTTTTTATCAGTGCTACATTAGAGTAATGACTTCATGAACAGAGTCCCTAAGATAAATGACATGATGCATTACTCCAAAGAACCACATATTATTGGAAAAAATTAAATTACATATTAAATTCAAATTTCTCTCTCGATTTTCACTAGAAGGAATCTTGATATAATTAAAATGAACTTGCTACAGAAGTACTGTAAAAAAGTGACAAAGAATTTTCATATTGTGAGCCGTAAGAAATATAATTGCTGTTTCGTAAATTAGGTATTCAGACATGAAAAAGTTCCAAATTGTGTACCCTACCATACATTTGCGAAACTATGCTGTAGGAAAAGTGTCCAGCTTGTAGGGTAGGTAAGTATCCTCTACTCATGATAGAAAATTGGTATCCAAATGCATTCTCATTGAAATAACTACATATATAGTACAGGGCTGTGTTGTTTGACATGACACTCTTCTTTTTACAAGGCTATTGAGAGGATGTGTGAGTTCTTGAGAAGAAAAATAGTGAGTAGCATTCCTGATCATAAGGAAAAAGAAAGGCTTGCTGCTAAACCATGAGCAACTATTAATGAATACTTACTGAGTAAAATTCTCTTTGGATCTTCCACTTGTAAACAGAACTTTTATGTCGTATCTTGTTTTAAGTAAAGGGAGAATATTTACAATTCAATTTCCAAAAATAATTCCTCTCTATGAATTCTTACTCATGGTCCAGATTCTATCAATATTATGTCAGTCCCTTGATTTTACTAAATCCTATTTAAATCTCTCTCTCCCCACCTCGTTTAACTTTCAAATACTTGTCAGCAATCATTATCCTGTACCTTGGTGCTTAACTCTACTTTGCATATTAAGTATCTTTAATCTTTCTTACAAATTAATCAGTCTTAAATTTATTTCAGTGGGAAAGGTGCTTGACTCAGACCTACCACTTCAAGAACTTTTGGAACTGTTATCTAAATATAATCCAAGAGAAATAGGTTAGACTTTGCATAAAATAAGGGTCATTAAATTGGCTTCAAATATGGATGCAGAATAAGTAACATATATTCCTTTCTTCTATTTATTTTCATGAGGTGTATTCATTTCAGACAGATTCAAGAGTGGGGAGTATCTTTACCAAATGATTGTATTAGTTGGGTTTTATGTTGTTGTTTGAATATGTCTTCTCTTTAATAAGAATGGGCTTAGTGAATTTTATACTACATGAACAAATAAAAAATTATATTCTTAAAGGGTCAGAAGATGTCCCCAAATCGCCTCTAATTCTCTGAAAGAAAGACAGATGTGAAAGTGTGTTACACTTGAAGAATCCAAAGCCACACTTTCTATAAAGGAGAAAAGAGTTTAAAGATTATTCTCAACTTTTCGCTCTAGAAAAAGCTAGGACAAATTGGTGACATAAAATAAAGTAAAACAAATATGTCAGTTATATGAAGTAATGGGAAAAAAGGAATATGCTATTAAACAAGTTGTCTGTAATTATTTGGAATATTTTCATTACTTTAAATCCTGCCGTGAAATTTGCATCTGTTCTAAAATGACTGTTAAAATAGGAGAACTTCTTATAGGAAAAGTATGTTAAATGACATCAAATTTATTTCTTACAAGTTTAGCAGATTTTTTGTCATATTCAATAGAACACAAAATATATTTTGCTAGTAGTAATAATAATGAGATTTTCTTAATCTTTATTTTGAAAATATCCAAATATTTTGTTAATATTTACATCACCTTATTTTCTATTTTTTGGATCATTTTGAAAATTTATAGTCCCATCCAGCTTTGGGAGCCTAAGAATTAGACATTTTTATCCATTTTTATCACTAATCTAGCCTTCTCCCATTTTTTGGGGTAAACTTTTCAGAAATTTTTGCAGCTGCTTTCTTAAACGATACCACTGTAACCTTATTTTTCTATTCTTTCTGTTTCTGTCCTAAGAAGTCAAATGCCACAAAATCTCTACCTCTCATTGTTTTTACCAGGTTGTAGAGTTAAACCTAGTAGTAGAGAATTTCCTTGCATCTCTTAAAAAAAATTCTTCAATATCCTCCCATTGTACTCAGAATAAAGTAGAACTTTTGTTTATTACCTGCACAATTTTGTATGGTCTAGCTCACACCTACTTCTTTCTTGAATGAATGAAAGCAGATAAACACAAGGGCTTTTGAGTATGAAGTCTGTGTAGTTAAAGATCTTCTTTCCAAATCCTAGTAATTGATTATATGTATAGTCAAACAAGCCATAGCAACAAAGCACAAGAATTCGCCAAGGAACGAAAAGGAAATCAGCCTTTATTGAGTACTAAATGCCAGAAAATTTTGTCTACACTTTAACAGTGTGAAGTAGGTAATAGCATTCCCATTTTTCAGTTGAGCCAATGTAGAGTCAGAAAAATTGAGTGATTTCCCAAGTGTGCAAGTTGGTAAATAGAAGAGCATTACTTCAAACCTAGAAAGGTGTGAAGAGTCTAAAGCCATAATTTTGAACCATATCACCATATATGTATAGTCATTGTTTATGGTAAAAAGTTTTCATTCACTCATTATTTCTTTCATCAAACATTTGCTACGCGCCAATTGTCTACTTGGTATTCTGCAAGATGCTACTGCCAGTGTTGTTGAATAATACCCAGAAATGGCCTTGCTTTCTGGAAGAATATAACATAGTGAGATGCCAGACATTTAATGAATAATCATATTGACTTTATGTTGCACACAGTTACTTAATATAACACATACTCTGAAAGAATGAAACACAATTCAATGAAAGTCTATTAACATATTTTAAAAGGAACTGAGATTGAAGGTGCAGGCAAGGTTTTCTTGAGATGGTGATAATGGATTCCTAAAGGATGAGTAAAATTGATCTGAAAAATGGAAGATCAGGTAAGGCTGTTCTCAGAAGGAGGGTACAGCTTTTGCAATATCTTCAGGGAATGCCTGGTGAATACCAGAGAGTAAGGGAGTGTTACAGTTTTGATCTAGATGTCCCTCCACAGCCTCTTGTGGTCTAGGGGCTTTCAGAGGTGGCTCAATCTAGAGTGTATGACACTGGGGTTAAGGGTGTGTGATTACTAACCTGCACACTAGTTTGACACCACCCTAATCCAAGTACTCTAGATAAGATAAAATGGGCAGAAAGATGGAGATTCTCTTGTTGCTTTTGCTATATGAGCACCATGAACTGTTTCTCATCTGTGATGCTCCTCTGCCATATGGCAGCCTGCTTTGGAGCCAGCTGATTATGGACTGAAACCTCTACAAACTGAGCTAAATAAACCCTTTCCCCTTTAACTTCAGATGGCCGGAATTTTGCCTCAACAATAAGAGAAAAGTAATTAAACAGGGAGAGAATGCTAAGCGATGGGGAGAGTGAACAAGGGAATAAATGTGTAGACCCTTGTAGGCCATGAAAAAATGTATTTCCAAATAAAGGAATCAGATCTTCCAGTAATGGAACATTTGTTAATACAGAAGAGAGGAATAATTTGGTATAAAGTATTGAGGCTTTTGTATACTGTTACTGATCACCCAGTGAAGGAAATAAGCTCATAATATATTTCTTCATTTATTTCTTGATAAATTACATATAAATTTGAACCATCTAGATCCATTATTCCTCTTTGAAGAAACTTATAATAGAGAAAATAAGTCATGTATTTCTGATTCAAGTTAAAAAGTTATGATTTTTATAGACATGGGGAAAATTTGCTAAATCTCAAGGAGACTGGGATGTTGGCTAGTGGCAGGCAAGAGCTAAGATAAGGTTCCTGAAAAAAGTGATAGTTAAGTTATGTTTTAAAGGATGAATAGTAATAGCACTTGCAGAAATGATGGAGAATGGCCTTCCAGTGTGACATATAGTAAGTCCTGTGGGCGAGGAAAGATATTAATGGGGAACATTCTAAATGTGTAAAGATAAATTTGTAGTAGATTAAAGAGTCTCTTGAAAAATGGCCTAGGAATTTGGCTTAGGGATTACTCCTGAAAGATAAGATCATTACTAAGGGATGACATAGGACAACATACACATAGTTGAGGTACAGATATAACAGTCTTCCTGGGAGCATTATTTGAAATAAGTTCCACAAAATTTCCATGTGGAAATAGGAAGCAGCTTTGTTACTACTAAAATGGTTCAAAGGAATACTTTTCAACTGTGGATCCAGCCATTGGGGGAATTGGTCCCTTACTTTCATCAGGCAGCCTGTAAACCCTCTAAGCATGAGTGTAAACAGGCAGGGAGTGTCCCAGTATGTTTTCCAATTCTCTCCCATTAATGCATCTACCATACTCAGTCATGTTGTCCACTTGGAAAACAAGTGCTTGAGATCCATTGTGAACCATTAAAGCAATTTCTGTTTGTTGCCTAGATTGATGTCAAGTTTCCATCATTCAGTCAGCATGGCAAAGAGTTTTCAGAGAAGAGGATTCGGGGTTCTGAGCACTGTTTTTCATGTACTCCAAGTCTTAACCCCCACCACCACGGTTCACCCCTGCTTTCCGTACTGGTGTGTTCCTTGTGGTTTTGAGAAAAAGAAATGAGAGTTTAACACTTTGATGTGATCACATTCTTCCAGCTCACAGTGTTTCAATTGTTCTGCTTTTGCTCTGCTGGCCCAAGATTACTGAGAGATACAGACCAATTTAATCACACTCTGATTTACGCCTTTTCAGACTTGAATTTGGGGCCATGAAGACTTTCTATTCCTCAAGTGATAGCTTCAGATTTACTGTTTGTTTCTTTGTTCCCATCTTTTATTTCTCATTTTATTTCTAACATTTTTAGTGTGTCATTTTCTTAATAGTTTTTGAAACATTTCTAATGTCTGGAAGCTGTTTCTTAATTTTTGCCTCTTGGATATTCAAAGAGTGTTTTAATGCTGTGGTACAAACAAAAAATGTGGAAAAATCTTCCAAGGAACAATTACCAATTCTGGCTCTAAAACTCTTCCGCGTTTGAGTTGACCAGACACCCACCCACCCACCCACCCGTACCTTTTATTTTTTTCAGTTTTACTGTACCTTTTCCATGATACAATATATTTAGCATGAAAAACATTCAAGGAGAATTAAATATGTCTCCAACCAAGAGGTCTTGCTGTCTTGGGAAGTACAGATGGGGGAGGAAGGAGATGGGTCCCTTTTGTTTGAAGTCAGTTGCTCCCCTGAGGTCACTTACTGGCTCCATCTGTGATTACTTCTTTTTACTAAGTGCCTCCCTATGTGATCAAAAAGAGCCCGTTTTTGACACAACTGGAAAATGTGAATGCTTCTATGCTTAAATTCTCCTTTTGTAAGTGTGTGTGCATGTGTGTGTGCATATGCATGTGTGTGTTGTGTGTGTGTGCTCTTACAGTCTCACATTGGGTTTCATTCATCCATTCATTTAACATTTAAGGAACGCCCATGGGGTCTGGCACCATTTGGCTGTGGAAGAAATAGAGCAAAGGGGGTCTTGTCAAACAGAGAGAAGACACAGGCCCTATGTTCAGCTTGGGAGGGACCTATTCTTTTTTGGTATCCAGGATAATGAATACTGTTGAAGAGGGATACTCCCATTTACTTCAAAGGGTTTTTTTGTGAATATATGAGATTCCCTGAGAGGGCAGTCAGAAAGAAATAGGGCTAAGATTAGTCAGAGTGGGTGAAGCTGAATGTTTCAGAGAATAATTTCAGTGTTAAAAATATCTCAGCAGGAATAAACAAACAACATCAGCTGTATCTTATTATATTGTCTGTGAAGACTGTAGAGGGCAGGATGGGGAAAAGAAGGGAAATAAATACTGATTAATATTCGGAAGGCATAAGAGATTCACAATCTAAATAGAAACAAAAGCATTATTTATGTGATGCTGGTTTTGGAACCAGCCAGAAACAGGAGGGTGAGCTGTCACCTCCCCTTGCATTGCTGGCTCTTAGCAAATAAGCAAAAGCATTCCCAAAGTGGCAAAGTGGTTACAAGGTAACACATAAAAATTTTTTTTTATTGCTTTATAAAGTTGCTCATAATTGAACCCAATTATTACAGAGAAAAAAAAAGGGCAATTTTTAAAGAAATCTGCTATGGTAGTTTTTATTTTATAAAAATAAATATTATTTTAATAAAAGAAAGGAAGCATAAATGGATATACAAAAGAACATAAAGAAGATAATACCCAGATGTAAGTATTATTATATGCTTAGTAGAAAATTATAAGTCTATATATTTTGAAAGTTTAAGATCAGTGCTATAGTAAAAGTGTAAGGTAGTTTCAATTTTTTTCCCACCTAAACAGTGATTACTAGTTACCTCAATTGCATTTAGGTGTTTTAGCTTTCATGAGACTCTCTAGTCTATCGTTTTGATGTAAAGAAATCTCATTTATTTTAATATCTGAAAAAGATATTTTCTATGCTGGGTTCTCAAGAAGACCTAAAACAATTTTGTAAATTTATATACATTCCTTATATTTTGTCAAGGATTAAGTTTGCATTTTTTATAGCAACACTCACAGGACAATTTGATTTTTGGTATTTTAAAGAAAAGTAAACTAGGAACTGATGCAGAAGCAAAACATGTAAGTACAGAATGTTATTAATTTGTAAAAGGAGAAAAATAGAAAAATGGGAGCAAACTCAATAAACAAACTCATAATTTGGTAATCCTCAAAGTTACCGCAGCCAGTGCAATTTAACCATATACAATTTTACCTCCACAAACCACAGAGATTAGGAAAATATATTTTAAACCACCTGAATTTGGAATAGAATCAAATACATGCAGAGTAATTTTGATATCCTGAAAACTTCAACCTCAAGTTTTGTAAATTAACTTGCTTCTAGGAAAGAAAATAATACTGCAAATGTTTTTATCATATCAAAATATATCAAGTACATGTGAATAAAAATCAAAGAAATTTTTATTTTTATGTTAATATCAAACATTTCCAAATACAGGAATATATTTTGTTCAGTGCACAAATTCTAGAAATGCAAATCCTAAATCAAGTTGATGTGTGTATTTCCTGTCACAAACTACCACATACTTGCAGTGGTTTAAAACAACACATATTTATTTTATCACATTTTTGCTATTCAAAAGCCCTAAATTAATAGTGCTGAGTAGAGAAATCAAGATGTCAGCAGGGCTAAGCTCCTCAGAACCCCAGAGAGAAGCCATTCCTTGGTTCTTCCAACTCTGGTTGGCTGGAGACATTCCTTAGCTTGTGGCCAGAACACTCTAATCTTCGACTCTCTATCTTCATATCACCTTCTCTTCAGTAAATTTGTGTCAATCTCCTTTTGCCTTAATGTTATAATGCTATATATATGATTGCATTTAGGCTACACAGTCCAGGGTGGTGTTTTCATCTCAAGATTCTCACTTATTCACACTTGCAAAGAATCCTTCTTTCAACATAAAGTAACAGCAAGTTACAGATATTAGCATATAGATATCTTTTGGTCAGAGATTTTTTTTTAGCTGATCACAGATGTTAATAGGAGAGACAAGATTTATATAATAATAAAAAAATTGGCAAACTATATTTACTTGACAATAACTACAGAATGTTATGGTAGGCAGGGAAGGTAAGTAAACGCAATCACAAGAGGTATGATTTCTAGAGTCACAGAACTTACCACTGTGTGGGGGCTGACAGTCTCCATTTTTCCATGGAGAGACATTTCAAGATGATGAAATGATCATCATCTATGTGATCAACCATCTAGGTGATGGTTGGTCAGGTGGGAACTGAAAGAATAAAGAAAAAATTGGAAAAGGCTTTTGTGAGAATTAGAAGTGAACAATAAAAGACAGGAGACAACACTATTTAAGGATCCAAATGTATTAGACATGAGTACTCTTTATCACACATTTCTAGGTCTTCACCACCTAATTCATGTCCAATTTTCACTTCTCATCTCCCACGAAGCCACTTCAACACGATGACTTAATTGTCAGATTTGATGAGTGTTATTTCTGGAATGAAGATTTAAATTGCCAATGCAAAACACTCTAAAACTCTCTTTTCTTATTCAAACAACTAGAAAGATTTCAGCCAGGCATAATGGTGCATCCCTGTAATCCCAGCACTCTGGGAATATAGCTCAGTGCAAAAGCCCTGGGCTCAATCACAGTACTGAAAAAAAAAAAAAAATTCAGGGTCCACCCTATAATTTTCTTCTCAAATTTGACACAGAGAAGAGGCCTCAGTCTACCACCAATGAACATAAAAATGAACATACAATTTGAAGAAGGAATATACCCTTACTTTATCCTATTGAGATATTCGAGGCATTACTACAGTCTAATTTGTGTTATCCTGTTCAATATAACAGAGATGTTTAGAGAACAGGCTTATATTGGTATTCATTGGTTAGGTGGTTTGGTTTTATTTGTCCGAGCTCAGAAACAGAAACAATGTGACCTAGCAAGTAGTTAGCTTGGTTGACTCAGTGTTGTCATGCGTCTGGGGTTGAGGGGAAGGAGGGAGAATGGGAAAGATAGAAGATATAGTCACAAAGATTTTTACTCTGCCATTTGATATTGTAATTGAATCTAGTTGCTTTAA
The DNA here is from genome assembly GCF_053883595.1 of Heterocephalus glaber. NCBI lineage: Eukaryota > Metazoa > Chordata > Mammalia > Rodentia > Bathyergidae > Heterocephalus > Heterocephalus glaber. The sequence goes on along the minus strand of NW_028258138.1, from coordinate 30,686,378 downwards.
TTAGTAACAATATGAACAGCATCAATTAATTCGACAAATAAAATTTCCAAAAAGTAAGCTTTATATCAACAAAATACTTTCTCTTAGATACTGCACTAGATTCTAGAGATGGTATCATGGTGTATGAAAGAGTTAACAGAAATGAGATAAGCTTACTGCAAGATCTCAGGTTCATATGTCAGGACTGGTACTAAATTTTATCTGGATTCATGATGAAAAATGGTTCTTTTTAAAAAAAAAGAAAGAAAAATGGTTCTTTAGGTTTCAGATTTCTTTTTTATCCTGAATTATGTCATGTATCCTCTTAAATACTGAAAATCCCAGTTTAACCAGTAGGAAGGGAAGGTTTTAGTTTGCTTGGAGGAATGATTCCAACCTGATATTATTAGATGTATTTCATGTCACTTGGCATAGTCATGAGATAATAATAGAAAGGCAACTTTTTAAATCAATATAAAGATAAAAATTACAAGTCTATGGAGAGATCAAATTCCAGAAGTAAGAGATATAAAAATCTCCCCTTGTGTCTTTGCGCTGGATCTTTATCAATCACTGAATTCATAGAAAGTAGAGAGAAATAGTTATTATACAGTCTTAAAGTCACTAAGTTAGGGGCAAGCTCTGCAAGTTTCTCAATTGTTGAATTAATGCAATCTCTTCCTATGAATATTTCTTTTGTTGCTGCTTATAGAAACCAAATGTGGAAAGGAAAAATATCTTTTCCTTCTACTCTTCTAAGTTTATATGGTGGGGGTCACTCTAAGAAAGACAGAATAACATAAGTAAAGCATACAATTTTATTTTATGTATGCATCACAGAACAAGGGAAACTTCATTAAAAATGGATAAAGAAACAAAGAAATAGTTAAGCCTATGTTTTTCTAAATAATAAAGTGAAATAAATTGGGGGAAATTTAGCAAGACCTGTTTGTTCTTCTTTTTATCCCTGTGTCTTCAGATGTTAAAATATTCATTTCCTATGGGAATATGAAGCACCTTGTCCATGTGAATTTCATGATCTGCTTCAGGGGAAGGTCACAAAAATTTTTCCTATGTTTTATGACCTGCTTCCCAGGAAAATGGCAGTGGAATATCAGATAGTTTTTATTTTTTATATTAAAGTTTCAATTGAAAAAATCTAGTATGTGAAAATGTCATATTTTGTGACATATTTTGAGACAGTATGCCCTGAACCTTATGACAAGCATAATTTTCTCATTTCAATTATAAAATAAATTTTCTAGTTTCTATTAAGTTGGTAACATATTTAATTATTGAGAAATAACAAACCCAGTGTATACAAATTAATAACATCATTAACATCTAGTAGTAGCTCGAGGCACTGCAATCAAAAGTATCAGAAGCTTGGTAGTTGAAGATAGGAGTCCTCCTGGAATGTTGAGATCTTAGTTTGATACCTAATTTGGAAATTTTGTAAATTTAGGTGTTTAAAAATTTATGATTTGTGGAACCTTCTGCAGAAAATGTGTTGCTTAAAAATAGATGAAAATCTAGGACCCATCTCTGAGAAATTTCAATATTTAAGAGCAGAAAGGGATATTTTAAAAAGTATATAGAAAGATGTAAGAAAATAAGAAAATAGTAAAGATTGAATATCTTTAGTTTTTTTTAATCCTTACACTATGGAATCAGAAAACCTGTGTAGGTGAAGAAAACCTGTGCCTGCCTATGCTTCTTAATAGTAGGTTTCCTGCCATGCCCTTGTTTAAAATAGCAAAACTGGGCTGGGGATTTAACTCAGTGGTGCCACCTCCTGCCTCACAAGCGCAAGGCTCTGAGTTCGATCCTTGGTACCAAAAAGAAAAAAAAAATAATAATAATAAAAGAGCAAGACCATTAATCAACAGTTTCACTGCAATGATTTATTAGTTATTTTATCTTCAAAACTCTAAGTGACATTAACTATTTGAAACATTTAAAGGACTTTTCTAGAAAAATAACTGTCTTAAAAATGGTCTCTTATGAGAAATAAATACTTATTTTATTTTATGTGTGTGGGGTTTTTTTGTATTTCTGTACATTTTTTTGCTCGAGGGACCAATGTTGAGAGACATGGAAATTCCATAAGAACCTCACAGATGGCAAATGTTGACAAGTTATCACAATGGGATTCTGACATTTGCATGTCATTTGTTTCTTCCAAATTTATTTATTTACTTTGAAAATTTTTATCTTTTTTTTCATTAAGTTTATTGGTACATTTTAGGTATACAATACAGTTACATTCTTCATTGGGATCTTGTACCTTTACATGATGTATTTTATGGTTTTTTAAGGTGTTTGTTTTATTAGGGCAGTGAAATGGATAAACTTGAATACATCTTTTCAGCTAGTCATGGTTTTCTGGGAAGCCAATTGCACCAGATCCAGCAAATTAGCATATTATATAAACCTGCTGTTTACACAAAAGAATTAAGTAAATTTATAAGGAGAATGTGTTAGTGCCATAATTCTTAGTATTCTTTTCTACATTTTTCTATACTATCGATGATAGACTTTGTTTATACCTGTGTCTGAAATATATTTTTGTGCTTCAGAGAGTTTTTCTTAGGAGAAAAATGTTAAAATCAAGTCTGTACTGTAATGTTTGCCTCAATATACCTCCTCCTTTAATTAAGAAACAAAACTGAATAATGAGATAATGTTGAAAGCAAAACTTCTGCATGAAAAATATTCATGGATTTAATTATCCATATTTTTTGAGTTTTCCAAATCTCATTCAGTGATTTCATGATCAGTTTATCTTGCCACCAATGATCACAGCCTTATCTTACATTTATTCTAGTCTTAACATTTTGTTTGGGTTCTTTATAGGCCAGATTAAAGCAGGTGCTTCATAAATACTTTTACTGGAAGGCTGGGGATTTAGCTCAGTGGTTCTGCCACCTGCCTTTCAAGGACAAAGTTCAATCCCCAGTACCCCCCCCCCAAAAAAAACACCCAAAACTTTTACTGGATCCTTTTAACATTATTGTTATACATATGAAGCAAAACAATATGTTGTTAACAATGCTAATTAACTACTTTAATCTCTGCATTTTCCCCTCTTCCATCTATTCAAGCAAATAGAGAACTGTAAACTTTTCCTTAAGCGGAAAAATATGGCAGGAAAATCATATCTTTCACTTCAGAACTTCAGCCTCAGGGTGGGCAAGTATTCCTGAGTATCTACATTTTCTGGCATTGTGGTAAAAAAAGAGCTAAAGGAGAACTTACTATCAAGGTGAGCAAAGAGGGAAAGGTGTGTCCTATTGTCTGGCACTACCAGCAGAGGGGCAGCAAAGTCAAAGAGGAGAATCGATCTGGATCCTGGATGCTACTGATCTGGATGCTACTGTCATTTTGTTGTGGAACCTGCACTTGTACATTGTAGGTTATTTACCAATAGTCCCGGCCTCTACCTAGTCAATGCTGGCATCACCCACCTCCTCAATTGTGAGAATTAAAATATATCCAGACATTAACAAATATGCTTTGTGAGGGAGGCCAAACCATCCTCACTTAAGAATCATATATGATCATTTATGATGAGGCAAGGCACACTTTGCAGAGCTACATAGAGACTTCTTTTACCCTTACTGCTGTAAGTTTCAACCTGCCTCAGGGTATCTCCAGAATTCTTGAAGGCTGATTTAAGTTTACAACATTCCAAGTAAACAAGTTTGCAGAGTTGGGCAGCTCTTGATATATCTCTGAGATGTCCTTGCTATTTATTATGGAGTGTTTACCCTTTTTTTAAGACTGACCAAGAATCATTTCCTTAGTGACTAAAGACGAATTACTGTGTACACTCTTTAAAAAGAGGGAGACAATTTATATGCATTGCTATATATATTTAGCAAAACTTAATACGTATAATTTTATCTAAGACATTTTGAAAATACTGTTTTGGAATTGTCTTATCCATTATTTTACTTGAGTTTGGTCATTTAACTTTAGACGGTCTCTCTATCACCACAGAATATTTAAGGTAGTTACTATTTTAAAAAATAGATCTTGATATTGTAATTTTAAAAATGTATAATTGATATTGTGTAACAGGAAGAAAAGGTCTAAAGGAGCAGGGGAAGTGGGAGGGGTAGGGGAAAGGATAAAAGGGAAAAGGAAAAATATGAGAAAAGGAAAAAAATGGAAAAAGTCTTTGCAAATAGCGAAGGGTGGAGGGGGTGAAGGGAGGGTAGGGGAAGGGGAAAAAAATAAGAACCAAGATACTCATGTAATGATATAAGATCCCAATGATGAATGTAACTGTATTTTATACCTAAAATGTACCAATAAACTTAATGGGGAAAAAAATACTACATAAAAGAGCTGCACAAACATAAAGATAGAAACATAGAAAAAAATGGCAAAACAACTGTGCCAGAAACTACAAGTTAGCATTGTCTGAGTTTCCTGGCAGGTAGGGGAGAATAAAATGAGGCCATTCATTACCATCTCATAATTAAATAATCACTTTACAGTGTTCCTAGAAGGCTGGTAGAAGAAATGGATATTGACTTGTAAGACTTTTGAAATCTCTCCTGTCACACTGTATTCTGAAACCAATAAGTTTAGCTATATAGTCTCATTTTACTATCATTAAAACAAACAAAAATTGTCTGTTCTCTCATTTATATTGTATGTAAAATCCTTTTATTTTCTGGGAAAAAAGTTTTGTAAAACATTAGGGTTTATTTTGTTCTATTTACAATTAAATTTTATGGAGGCTTTATGAATAGGAAATATGTTCATGATAAACTGTTCAAAAGTCAAATGTAGGTTAAAAAAAGTTAGAAATAAATCAACTTTCCCTTCTCAAACTACATCCCATTCCCACCTCAGTAATAATCATTGTTCTGAGCTATTTCAGCCTCTTTCTAGCAATATATGGTCTTACACTTTAAATAAAATTCTAACAAATGAAAAAGTTGTTAAATTTTTAAAGTAATCATTAGCTTTTCTTTATAGGCCAAATTTTAAATTTGACTCACATTTGCTATCAAACCCCTGCTGCTGGTACACATTCATCCTGGGGATACCATTAGGGGCACATTATGAGTTGTAACTCTTATTTTAATAAGGTTTTGCTTTTTAACCTTAATTTCTGTGTTTTTAGGTCCCTTTAGGTCTCTTACAGTTATTTTCATAGTTCATTTGTGGTGTCTTACCTTTGTGCGGCAACCAGGGCTCTCTGCTTTCCCTGTCAGCTTGTAGTCTACACACTGCAGTTGCTCCATGAACAGTGCTGACCATTGTGAGGAATTTAGAGCTTTTCTCTGTTATTCACAAATGCGATCACAACACCGTTCCACTCTATATTGTCGATGAGGACCTTGGTTGCCTCCACACACAGTCCCTGCAGCTCTGCTGGAGTGTCCTGTGTCTCCATCATAGGACTGAGAAGATGCCAACTCCCCATTGGGTTCTCACAGACTCTCTTTGCCAGTCACTCAACTTCTCTCCAAATTTAGTCAGTCACTTGGCAATAGGACTTGGGGACTTGTTTTAAAATAGACATTATAGACTAGTCCTCTATATCTCAAGAATTGCGGATAGGCATCACCTGTGTGTTTGCTTGACTTTCCCTTCAGGAGGAATGCTCTCCCAGGGCACATAGGTACCATCCCACCAACCAGCTCTTTGTAGCTGCATCTTACCAGACCATTGGATATATCTATACTTCTCTGACACTTTATTCTCACAACTAACTTTCCTAAATACTTATGCCAATAACCTCCTCCCCCTGACCTATGTCTCAGCCTTTTTCATTTCTTTCTTCCGTTTCCTTACCTAATATCATTTGAAATATTGGATCAAGAAGAGGACAAACCACTGTAGCTTTGGATTCCCTCCTTCACTTCACTTCCTACTTTCATTTGCATCTCCAGGCTTTGCTAAATGTTTACTTCTGCCAATATTTTGACCACTTGATCTAACTTTTCATTCCTCTTTTCAATAGCTAGACATGTTTTAATGTAATTTTCATATATATAGCCTCAGGATGTTTTTGTTTCTATGGCAGTCTAACCTAGCATTTTCTAAAGTTATTTATTATGCATCACTTTCAAAATCATATCATTTTGCTGGAACAATATCTGAGATTGTATGTTATGATAATTGTCTCTAACAAAAAATGCACTCAACCTACAAACTTACATTTCTAAATGACTTCCATTAAAATAACAGGAAAATATTTAGATTACATTAGTTTAATTTTTTTCCATTTGAATGGTATTAAATCATGGTGTTTACTTTCCTTATATGGATCCTATGAGCCTACTTTTACAAAGTTTAGCCCTGAGTTTTACAATTCCAGGAATGGAGAGTGTGTCTACAACAAAGAGGTCATTTTTCAGCTTTGTTTCAGAGCTGATATTTTTGAGCCATAAAATAACAATGATCTCTATGCCCTATATACATATCAAATATCAATCCTATCAGACAAGGTCATGGAACTTGACTGTAGACCCAAATTACTCATGGCATCATGATGGCATGCCAGAAAGCTCAGTCTTTCTGCCTGGAAAGCAGTGGAGAGGGAGGCAGTGGAGAAGGTCACTAACATCCTGACTCCCCTCCTCTAAGCTAATATAGGAGAGGGAAAAACCACGTTAGCTTTGCTGATGGAAAAACCTAATACAAAGGAAGAATTTCTGCCCTGAACCATTTTGAGGATACTTGGAAGAGATTGCACTGCAGAAAATCAGTTTTCTCTTTCCCATACTAACTTGGGGAAGAAACGTCATGGTGTAATATGAGTTTTTCCTCATTAGGAAGAGAGGGAGAAAAAAGGCCTTGGTCTAATTTTCTATCTTTCTCCCAACTTTGAAGGTTCTCGGAAATTCCTACATGTTCTTCAACAGAATAAGCTTCTGTCCAGCTATGTACAAGCAAGAACATAAACTGGATTTCTGGGCCCTGTTTCGGTAATTTTGACGAAGGACAGCAGGGAGAGGTACTTCACTGAGAATCTAAAGGTATTAGACCTCAGAGGCTAAACTTGTCATTGCAAACACTGGACCAATTAGCAGGGATGACCCAGAAGAGAATGAAGAGAACCAAAACACAAATGGAGACCCACATATCGGATTTTTCCCAAGTGGAAGCTACAAATCCTGCTTTTTAAATGAAATTTGTTCCAATCTACTACCTTCATCATCACCAAGAGGATTACAATTATATTTATGACTGTAGTACTCCTTGAAGTTCTCTATCAGACCATGTTAAAGTAGGGGGACAACCCCAACCTGCATCTTCAATTAATGTCTCTGCCCACCATCCTGGCTCCATACATTTCACAAGCCTCATATAGTGCTTAGACACCACAGCAGCCCACCTGTTCAAACTGCATTCAGTCCTTCCAACCACCCTGTCCCTGGCCACACCTTACACCTAGGCTAAGTATTAGTTTTCTATGTTGAGCAAAATAATACCATAGTCTCAGTGACTTAAACATTGACACTTATCATCTTATAGTTTCTTTAGGTTAGAAATCAAAACATAGTATTCTGTGTCCTCTGAGTATGGTCTTACAAGGCTGTAATTAGGGGCTCAGCCTGACACCATTTCATCTGAAGGCTTAAGGAAGGATCCATTGCTAAGCTCCAGCAGGATGTTGGCAACTTTCACTTTCTTAAGTGTGCAGGATCCATGGCTTCCTTCTTCAAAGGCTAAAAGAGAGAAAATATTCTACCGTGATTCAAGTAAAATACCAAATCTGTTATAATACAGATGCTGCTTAACCCCATTGTAAAACAAAAATCAATTTATAATTCTAATAAATCTATAATAATGTTGAACAATCATAAGTCATTGGGACTAATAGATCGTATAATACACAGTCATCCATTGCTTAATGATGAGGCTCATTCTGAGAAATAAGTCTTAGGTGATTTTATAATTGTGTAAACATCATAGTGTGTATTTCCATGAACTAAGATAGCTACAACCTCTCTAGGCATTGTGAGATCACAATGGTGTATATGGCCAGTTTTTGACATCACTGTGTTGCTCATGAGGTATAATATAATGTACTATAGAAATCATGGGAGTATTTTATCATCACCTTTGCCACAAGAGTGATATCCCATTACCTTTCCCATAACTTACTGATGAGAACCAGTCACAGGTTTCTCATACACTCAGAAGGAGAGGATTGGAGATTACACAGGGTGTGAACAACAGAAGAAATTGACCTTGTGGTCATTTAAAAATTTTTCCCAGGTGCATATGCAAGTGATATAGACCATGAAGGAAGAGCTAGGAAAACATCATTGTGGCCAGCTTGAGAATGGATCAGGCCCATTTAGGAAAGAAATTTTGGAATACAATGTACCTGAAGTATATTTTAGGAGATGAGGTGAGTATAACCACTTCAGGTTGTCCTGTCCCCAGCTCTGGGAACTCCTCACCTCAGGGGAAAAGGACAGCTAGAATAAAGACAGAGAGGAACCATCTGCATGTAGGTAGGACCTAAGCCAGGAGCCTTTATTTCCTGAGTCTGAGAATGGTATTCTTCCCAACTTTGAGTACCTCACACCTGGGCTGCATGTGATGTTACTGCCCCAGGACAGGATAAAACTAGGAAGCCAAAAACAGGAAGTCAAGGACTACTATCATTGAAGAGAACAAAAATAACAAGAACAAAAAAGGAAAGGAGGCGGGAGGAGGCAGGGAGACAGACAGACATCTGGTTTAGGGATCTTGCTAAAAATTGGTCTCAGTATCACTGTTCTTGGAAGCTATTTATAGATTGAGTTTGTACTTAAGTTGTTTTTTAGTGCTTTCCTGGAAAATAGAAAAATCCTTACTTGAACCTCACTTGTTTTACAATTTTAACAGGTTTAAGAGAATAAAGTAATGTAAGAATGCCTTTATTATGGTGGCTGTAACATAAGATTCTTCTACATATACTAAAACAGTAAAAACCAAGCTGGGTTTGGTGGGGCATGCCTATAGTGGCTAAAGTCCCAGCATTCTAGAAGGCTAAGGATTGCAAATTTGAGCCCAGTTTGAGTAACTTAACAAGACTCAATCTCAAAAAACAAAAACAAAAAAACAACAACTTAAAAATGGGTGGGGATGTAGTTTAGAGCAAAGATTCTAGGTTCACTCTCCAGTACCACCAAAAAATAGAAATGAATAAAATAATAAAAATGATAAAAACTAAATTTTGAAGAAAAATATCAAACATCCTACCTAAAGTGTCTCTTATTTTCGAGATAATTTCATTGACATTATAAAGGAAATTGTTGTTTAGAGAATATTATTAAAAACCTAAATGGGTAGTCTAGAAGGCCGTGGTTATCACACACTACCTACAGTAAGCTATGGGTCCAGTGAAGCTTCAGGGCCAGAATCTGACTGACCCCTAGTTATATGCATAGAAATCCTTTCTTCTTAGATACTGTTCTTAAGGAAATTTCATTCTTTATCAATATACTTATTCTTGATTATGTAGAAAGCAGAATGCAACAAACTCAGAGGTCTTCCCTGCCTGCATAGACAGGAAAACATATTTTGAATATGCGTACTTAGTCTTCCATCTTGAGGGACAGAGTGATAAAATCCACAGGGAACATCTTGTGAGGATTTAGCCAAGGCCAAGGTTTAGTGAGCTCCATGAAAAAAACTACAGATTTTTATATTTTATATAATTTCTTTTCAGACTGAATTTAAATACGTGGATGCAAGGAGCAAAAACTGGAATTTGAATTCAACATATTAGAGACACAGTCAACTTTTCATTTGAAGGATATATTAATTAATATCCTTTGATGTTATTTAATTAAATTATTAAAATTTCTGTTATAGTCTAATATTAGCAAAAGACGAGTGTTCAGTTGATTATTAATCTAATACAGATTTATCATAATAATTTCTTTTCTTTTTCAAGTGAGAGAGCAAATATTCATATGGCCATTCCTTCTCTATCATACTGTGATATACTACATGATATAGTACTATCTCTTTATGTTTTCAAATGAATATTTGTGTCAATAAATGACATTTTGTTCATATTTTGAGTGATCATTTGAAGCCGTATGTCCTAAATATATGATCATCATTTTAGAGAAAAGAAAATTAAAATCCGAAAGTATAAGATAATTTCCCTATGATCGCATTGCTAATAAATAAACTATAACATGTAGCATTAAAAAATACTTCTAAATATCTAAAACTATATCAGAAGGGGTAATATAAGAGAATGAAGCTAAACTGAGTAAATATCTTGTCATGACTTTGAAAAATAAGCATGCAAAGTAATTACTTTTCCCACTTTCTCCTGTGAATGGATGATAGATACTTCCCTTGAAAATAGTGTTCTACTTTAAAATTATACAAGAACTTAATTGGTTAGGTAATTGTATGTAAAGCAAGAATATGTCCTTGTGTTATGGAAGCTAAATCCTTAGGCGAAATCCATCTTTATCAGCCTTCCATTGTTTGTAAGCAGTAATACACTAGTTTTCAACGTCATTTATCTTTTACTCTTTATGTTAAATTTGCCTTATAAAATATCTCATGAAAAACTTTAAAATCTAATATAGAAAAGGAAATTTACCAGTCATAACACTCTTAGGACCAGTCTTCTTATTCAGTGCAAGTTAAATGTGAGTTCAGTTAAATTTTAGCAGCTGGAAGGTAGAATTTGGTTAAAAAAAAAAAAAAAAAAAAAAAGGAAAAGCAGTAGTAAACAAAACTTCTTTTCAACTAACAGACTCTTCAGAGAGTGCAACATTTTTCTTTGAGGTTTTTTTTTTTTTTTTGCTTAAATTCTTTTATTGGTATATTTTAGGTATACAATACATTTACATTTATCATTTGGTGCTTGACCTGTACATGATGTATCTTGGTTCTTATTTTTTCCCCATTACCTGTGCACCCTTCACCCCTCCACCCTTCCATATTTACATAGACATTGTTTCCATTTTTTTTTTCTTTTCTCATAATTTTTCCCTTCCATTCTTTTCTTTCCCCATCTCCTCCCACCACCTGCACCCCTTTGGACCTTTTCCTATTTCAAAGTATCAATTATTAGTTATTAATCCTTTTAGGCCTTATTTACAATCTCAGTTTCTCACACTAGAGATACTATTCGGTATTTACACATATGTGTCTTATATATTTCACTTAAGAGTATGGCCTCAATATGCATCCATTTAGCTATAAATGACTCTAGTTTCTCATTCTTTATGGCTGATTAGTACTCCATTTTATAAAAAAAAAACACATCTTCTTTGTCCAGTTTCCACTTGATGGGCATTTGGGCTGTTTCCAAGCTTTAGCTATTACAAACTGTGCTGCAATAAACATGGGTACACATATATCTCTGTGCTATGATTCTTTTAATTCTTTTGGGAAAATACCCAGAAGGGGAATAGCTGGGTCAAATGGGACCTCCAGCCCTAGTTCTTCGAGGTATCTCCACACTGATTTCCATAGTGGTTGCACCAGTCTGCACTCCCACCAACAATGGAGAAGGGTTCCTTTCTCTCCACATCCCTGCCAGCATTTGTTATTGGTTGATTTCTTGATAGCCATTCTTTCTGGGGTGAGGTGGAATCTCAGTGTTGCTTTCATCTGCATCTCTCGAATGGCCAGTGATGTTGAACATTCTTTCATATGTTTATTTGCTGCTTTTACTTCTTTGTCTGAGAAATGTCTGTTCATTTCAGATGCCCATTTTTGAATTGGGTCTTTGAATTTGGGGGTCTGATTTTTTTCAGTTCTTTATGTATTCTAGATAGTAGCCCTTTGTCTGAGTTATAGCTGCTAAAAATTGTTTTTCCCACATTGTAGGTTGTCTGTTAGCTCTGTTGGTGTTTTCTCTTGCAGTGCAGAAGCTTTTTAATATGATGAAATCCCAGTTGTTGATTCTTTCTGCTAGTTCCCATGCTACTGAGGTTTTGTTCATAAAGTCTTTTCCTGTGCCAATATCTTCAAGAGTTCTACCTAACTTATCTTCCAGCAAGTTTAGTGTTTCTGTCTTAATATTTAGATCTTTAATCCACTTAGATCTCAGTTTATTGCATGGTGATAGATATGGGTCTAGTTTTAATCTCTGACAGGTTGAAATCCAGTTTTTCCAACACCATTCATTAAATGGGCTATTTTTTTTGCTCCAATGGGGATGATTGGCTCCTTTGTCAAAGATGAGGTGGCTTAGCATGTCTGAAGTTGTTTCTGCATCTTCTAATCTATTCCACTGATCCTGAGGTCTGTTTCTTTGCCAGTACCATGCTGTTTTTATCACAGTAGCTTCAAATTGGGTATTGTGATACCCCCAGCCATGTCGCTGTTGCCAAGAATTACTTTTACTATTCTAGGTCTCTTCTGGTTCCCAATAAATTTTTAGATTGTTTTGTCTAGTTCAGTGAAGTGATTGTTGAAATTTCAATCGGCATTGCATTAAATCTATATAGCAGTTTTGGAAGTATGGCCATTTTCACTATATTGATTCTTCCTACCCAGGAACAAGGGATGTCTTTCCATTTTCTTATATCCTCCCTGATCTCCTTTTTCAGAGTGCTGTAGTTTTTCAGTGTAGAGGTCTTTTGCTTCCTTTTTTATATTGATTCCTAGATATTTCATTTTTTTGGATGCTATTGTAAAAGGAATTGTTTCCCTAATTTCTCTCTCAGTGAGTCTGCTATTTGTGTGTAAGAAGGCTATTGTTTTATGAGTGTTTGACCTTATATCCATCTATGCTACTGAATCTGTGAATTAAGCCTAGAAGTCTTTTGGTAGAGTTTTTTGGGTCTTCTATGTAAAGTATCATATCATCAGCAAATAATGAGAGCTTAACTTCTTCCTTTTTTATCTTTATTCCATTTCTTTCTTTCTCTTTTCTAATTGCTATGGCTAATGTTTCCAGAACTGTATTGAACAAGAATGGTGATAGTGGGCATCCTTGTCTTGTTCCTGATTTTAGCGTGAAAGTTTTTAGTTTTTGACCATTTAGTATGATGTTGGCTATTGGTTTTTCATAGATAGCCTTAATCAGGTTGAGATAAAGACTTTCTATTCCAATTTTCTGTAGGGTTTTTATCATGAATGGATGTTGGATTTTGTCAAGTGCCTTTTCTGCATCTATAGAGGTGATCATATGGTTTTGTCCTTGACTCTGTTAATATGATATATTACATTTATTGATTTACGAATATTGAACCATCCTTGCATCCCTGGGATAAATCTGACTTAGTCAGGGTGTATGATCTTTTTGATGACCCTCTGTATTCTGTTTGCCAGTATCTTGTTGAGGATTTTTGCATCTATGTTCATTTGGGAGATTGGCCTGTAGTTCTCTTTTTGGGTTGGGCTTTTCCCTGGTTTTGGAATCAAAGTCACACTTGCTTCCAGGAATGAGTTTGGAAGCCTTGCTTCCCTTTCAATTTCCTTGATGAGTTTAAAGAGTAATGGCATTAGTTCTTCTTTAAATGTCTTGTAAAATTCAGCAGTGAAGCCATCAGGACCTGGGCTTTTCTTTGTTGTTAAATTTTTTATTATATTTTCAATTTCACTCATTGTAATTGGGGTGTTTAGAATTTCTATGTCTTCTTCATTTAACTTTGGCAATTCATATCTATCTAGGAATCTGTCCATTTCTTCTGTGTTTTCCATTTTATTAGAGTACAGTTTCTCGAAGTAGGTATTGATAATACTCTGGATTTCTGCTGATTCTGTTGTGACTTCCCTTTTTTTGTTCTTAATTGCATGGATTTGAGTCTTTTCTTTCCTTTTTTTGATAAGGTAGGCTAATGATTTATCGATTTTATTTATTCTTTCAAAAAACCAACTGTTTGATTCATTAATTTTTTGTATTGTTCTTTTAGTTTCCATTGCATTGATTTCTGCTCTGATCTTTATAATTTCTTCTCTTGTGCAGGCTTTAGGTTTGTTATTCTCTTCTTTTTCTAGGAGTTTGAGGTTCTACATTAGGTTATTTATCTGAGTTCTCTCTGTTGTCCTAATATGGGCATTCACTGCTATGAATTTCCCATGTAGAACTGCTTTCATTGTGTCCCACAGATTCCTGTATGATGCACTGGCATTATCATTTACTTGTAGAAACTGTCTAATTTCTTCTTTAATTTATTCTGTGACTCATTGGTTGTTCAGGAGGGTGTTATTCAATTTCCAGGTGTTTGTGGGAATTTTGCAGTTTCTCATGTTATTGATCTCCAATTTTATTGCACTATGACCTGATAATATACAGGGGGTAATTTCAATTCTTTTACATTGACTTAGACATGTCCTGTGAAATAGCATGTGGTCTATTTTGGAGAATGAGCTGTGTGCAGCTGAAAAGAATGTGTATTCTGATTTTGTGGGGTGGAACACTCTAAATATCTATTAAACTGTTCAATAGCTTGGTTCAGTTCCAGAATTTCCTTGTTAATTTTTTGTCTAGATGATCTATCTGTTTGTGATAGTGGAGTATTGAGGTCCTCCACTACAACTGTATTAGTGCCTATTTGGTTTTTCATGTCCATTAATATTTGTTTTGTATAGTTGGGGTCATTCGTATTTGGTGCATATATATTTAGGATTATCATCTCTTCCTCTTGGATTGTTCTCTTCACAAGGATGTAGTGACCATCTTTGTCTCTCTTAATTAGTTTTGGTTTGAAATCTACTTTGTCTGCAAATAAGATTGCTACCCCTGCTTTCTTCTGGTTTCCTGTGGCATGGAGAACTGTTTTCCATCCTTTAACTTTCAATCTATGAGTTTCTTTTTGAGTTAGGTGTGTTTCTTGTATAGAGTATATTGATGCATTTTCCTTATTAATCCATTCTGCCAGTCTACTTCTTTTGATTGGTGAATTGAGGCCATTAACATTGATGGTTATAATTGAGAGATATTGACTCATTCTTGCCATGATGTTTTACTGTTGTTGGTTCTTATTTCTTTTCCCCCATTTCCCTTTAGTTTCTTACCTTGCCTGGTGGCTTCCCTCTGTTGAGCCTCATGGAATTGTGACCTTCTTTGCCTTTTTCTAGGATATTGCTTAGAATTGTTTGGAGTGCTGGCTTGGTGTTCATGAAATTTCTCAGGTGTTCTTTGTCATGAAAGTATCTAATTTCTGCATTGATTTTGAAAGATAATTTTGCAGCATACAACAGTCTAGGTTGGAAGTTATTTTCTTTTAGGGCTTGAAGTACTTCACTCCAGGCTCTCCTTGATTTGAGGGTTTGTGTTGAGAAGTCTGCTGTGATTCTGATGGGCTTTCCTTTATAGGTGATTTGTTTCTTCTCTCTAACTGCCTGTAGGATTTTGTTCTTCTGTTGGGTTTCTCTCATCTTGATTATCATACGTCTATGTGTAGATTTTTTTGATCATGGCTGGGTGGAGTTCTATATGCCTCACTTATCTGTATGTCCATTTCTCCACCTCTGTCTTGGAAGTTTTCTACTATTACTTCTGTGAACAGTTTTTTTTTATGTCAATTTTACTTTCTCCTGTTTTTTTTTGGACTCCTATCAGTCTTATGTTATTCTTCTTTGCATCATTTAGCAACTGTTGAATTGATTTCTCATAGTCCCTTATTATTTTTAAGAAATCTCTGTTTTCATGGTCCTTCACTGCAATCCTGTCTTCTACATCTGATATTCTATCTTTAGATTCTCTTAATCTGCTCTGCATGCTTTCAATGGAGTTTTTAAACTCCTGAATATCTGTTTGAATCTGTTTCATGGATTCAATTTCTTTCTTATGTTGTTCGATCATGGTTTCCATTTCTTTCTTATGCTGGGCATTCCTGGCTTCCAGCATGTTTCTGAGCTCATCTATTTTTTTTTATCATTTTCTGTTGTAGAGCCTCTAATCATGTCTTTCACTCTGCTCACCATCTCTGTAGTTATCTGGGAGATTATTTCTGCTTTGAATTTTTCTAGAGGCTCATTCATCTGTTTTGTTACTTCCTGTGCTATCAGTTCAGGGTGTCCAGGTGGTTGATTAGCAGAGTTTTCCACCTCATTTCCCCCAGAAATTGCCTTTTGTGGGGTGGAAGCCTGGATTTGTGACTTGGTTAAATGCCTTCTCATTTTTGTTTTTGGTAGTGTCCTTGGTTTAGTTCCTGGGTTGATATTACGAAGTTGTTTATTGTAAGTATCTTTGTTGATCTATTTAAAACTCTTATGTAATGATTGCTTCTCAGAGGTGTCTACCAGATATAGCTGGTCTTTAGGTTTTGAGTCTCTAATGACTCTGAGGCTATCTCATTTTCATTATACCAGGAACTAAAACTGTTTAGATCAATCACAACACCTTAGCCCAAGTCATACAATCAGCAACACTATAGCATCAAATATCTCTTAGAGAATGACAATTTGTGGTAGTTATTAATCTATCACCTTTAAAAAATAAAGGGCCTCCTTCAGGGTATGTCTCTGCTGTCACAATAGACAAAGTGGGCAGCAGTGTGCAGCTATAAGTCAATGAGTCTCAGTAAGCTAGTCCCAGACCCGTGGGATCCAGGCAGATTTCTGGTTGCAAGTTCCAATTTGAGCTCCCTGTCCTCCTGCAGGATTGCACTCTGCAAGTTTCTACTGCAAGTTTCAGCTGCTTTTCCCCTGAAGAAAGTAGAGTTTCTGATGGGAGCTGATGATCCCTCCAACTTACCAATCACGCTGGTCTGGTGTGCCTTTATTGCAGAGATTCTCTTCACTTTTCCAGTGGGCTTGTTTTCATCACAGAGCCTGAGACAGGCGCTCTCTCTGTTTTTCACTTGTGGTGCTCAGGACAATGGCTTTTATGTCCCCCTGTGCCTCTGCAGTGTGTAACCAAGTATCTGCACAGCCAAAAGGCCAGAGGCTGGGGGGTGGGGGTGGGTGGGGGGGTGTTGTTGGAGGCACCCCTGTGGCCAAGCCGTCAGCTGGTGGGCCTGCTTGGGGGTGGGGTGTCCTGGTCACCCTGTCCTGGTGGCAAGCTGGTGGGGAAAGCTGGAGCAAGCAGTCCCAGTCAGCCTGCAATCACTAGGCTTTCTTTGAGTTCAATGAGTCTTGAAATCACAAAACATGTTCACATTGTAGAATAATCAATGAATCCATACTTGATCCTACATTTTAATACATAGGTAAATTATGAGTAAGATGGGAAGCTGTGCTGATATTTTAGCTGCTGAATACGTTTTTGTTCTGTCTTAATTATCATCTCAACCTAGTATACTTGGATTTGTTACCTTCAAAAACCAATTCTGTTGCTACAATCTTTACAGCTGATTGTGTCTTAAAAATTGCCTAAAATGTCAGAAAGTAGGTGATCTACTTAAAAGTAGATGATCTACTGATTCACTGTTGTTTAATAATTTTCTTTATTCTTTTATTTTATTTTTTTTGGTACTGGGGCTGCTTCATTGATTCTTTGTATCATTCTCTTGGTTTCCATTGCATTGATTTCTGCTCTGATCTTTATAATTTCCTTCCTTGTATGAGCTTTGGGTTTGTCCTGCTCTTCTTTTTCTAGAAGCTTGAGGCTCAGCATCAGGATGTTTATTTTTGCTTGCTCTATTTTTCCAATATGAGTATTCATTGCTAAGAATTTCCCTCAGAAGACTGCTTTCATTGTGTCCCATAGATTCCGATATGTAGTATTGATATTGTCATATAATTGCAGAAACTGTCTGATTTCTTCTTTCATTTTCTCTATGACCCATTGGTTACTCACCAGTGTGTTGTTCAATTTCCATGTGTTTATGAAAATCTTGTGGTTTCTTTTGCTACTGATCTCCCATTTCATAGCACTATGGTCTGATAATATACAGGAGATCAATTCAATTATTTTGGACTTACTTAAATATGTTCTATGAGCAAGAATGTGGTCTATTTTGGAGAATTACCTGTGGGCAGCTGAAAAGAATGTGTATTATGATTTTGTGGGATGGAACACTCTGAAAACATCTGTTAAGTTCATTTGTTCAAGAATTTGATTGCATTCTAGTATTTCATTGTTTATTTTCTGTTTAGTTGATCTCTCTATGTGTGACAGTGGGATATTGAGGTCCCTCACTACTATTGTATTAGTGCTTATTTGATTTTTCATGTCAATTAGTATTTGTTTTATATAGTTTGGTGCACTAATATTTGGTGCAAATATATTTATGATTGTCATCTCTTCCTCTTGGATTGTTCCCTTTACAAGGATGTATTGTCCTTCTTTGTCTCTCTTAATCAGTATTGGTTTGAAATCTACTTGATCTGCAAAGAGGATAGCTACTCCTGGTTTCTTTTGGGTTTCTGTAGCATGGAGTATTGTTTTCCATCCTTTAACTTTCAGTCTATGAGTTTCTTTTTGAATTAAGTGTGTTTCTTAATATATGCAGCATATTGTTAGATCTTGCTTCTTGACCCATTCTGCCAGTCTATTTCTTTTTATTGGTAAACTGAGACCACTAACACTGATGGATATAATTAATATGTACTGACTTATCTTTGTCATGACATTTTCTTTTTGTTGTATTCTCCCCCTTCGCATTTAATTTCTTATCTTGCCTGATAGATTCATTCTGCTGGGCTTCCTGGGGTTGTGTTCCTCATTGTCTTTTCCTGGGATATTGTTTAAAATTGTTTAGAGTGCTGGTTTGGTATTCATGAAGGTTCCTAATGTTCCTAAGTTCCTCTGTCATGAAAGTATCTTATTTCTACATCAATTTTGAAAGATAGTTTTGCAGGTACATCAATCTGGGTTAGAAGTTGTTTTCCTTTAGGGTTTGAAATATGTCACTTCAAGCTCTTCTTGCCTTGAGGGTTTGTGTTAAGTCTGCTGTGATTCTGATGGGCTTTCCTTTGTATGTGATTTGTTTCTTTTCTCTAACTGCTTGTAGAAATTATTTCTGTTGGGTTTCTGGAATCTTAACTATTATATCCCTAGCTGTAGATTATTTTGATCATGGTAGTTGGAGTCCTATATGCTTCACTTATCTCTATGTCAAGTTCTTTTCCCCTGCTTGGGAAGTTTTCTGCCATTACTTCTGTGAACAGATTTTTGTGTGTCATTTGCAATCTCTCCTGTTTCTTCATTGACTCTGCTCAATCTTATGTTATTCTTCTTTGCATCGTCTAGCATCTGCTGGATTGATTTCTTGTGGTCCCTTAGTATTTTTTTAGGAATTTTTCTTTTTCTGGTCACTAATTTCAATCTTGTCCTCTATGTCTGAAATTCTGTCCTCACATTGGCTCATTATGCTGTGTAAACTTTCAATGGAGTTTTGAACCTCCTGAAAATCTGTTTGCATCTGTTTTATAGACTCCATTTATTCCTATGTTGGGATTCCATCATGTTCCTCTGCTCCTCTACTTCTTTTATTGTGTCTGCTCTAGATTTATTAACCATGCCTTGTACTATGGATACAATCTCAGTTGTTCTTTGAGAAATTACTTCTTATTTCATTTTTTCCAGATCCTCTTTCATTTCCAGTTTAGGGAGTCCAGGTGGTTGCGTATCAGATTGTTCCATCTAGTTGTCCTTTGGGGGTTGCCTTAGGTGATCTGGAAGACTGGTTTTGAGACTTGTTTACCTGTCTTCTCATTTTAACAGATGCAGCCTGCTGCATCTTTGTGGAGGTGACTTGTTGTTCACCCAGTTGTCTTCAATTCCCAGCAAGTCACCAAGAGGCCTTTTCTCTGCTGCTCACTCTTGAACTAATTTCTGGGTTCAGAATTGTGACCTTCTGGATCCCTGCACTGCCCTGTTGTTCTGGAGAGGTTATGGCTCAGGCCTGTGCATACTTGGGATGGTATCTGGGTAGGCCTCTGGCTAGGGCCTGCCACCCTATAAAGCAGTTGTCTGGGAGGGACTTTGGCTGAGGGTTGGGCACCCCAGCCACTGGTGTCCGAGTGGGCTTCTGGTTGGGGACTGTGTGGGCCTCTGGTATCTGCGTGGGCCTCTGGCTGTTGCTTGCATGCCTGTGCAGCTCTTTTCCAGGTGGGCCTTTGGGTGGGACTGTGGGTCCTAGCTGCAGGGGCTTGGGCAGGGCCCTGGCTAGGACCTGCCTGCAACTGCACAGCTCTGGTACCCAAGAGCTCCTCAATGGGATCTGTGCACACTTACCAATTGTATTGGGGAAAGCCTCCTGTTTAATAGTTTTCTTAAGCCCACCAATGGACTAAATGTGTTTTGTATTAGTTATCTATCAGTGCACAGCACTTTACTTCCAAATTTAGCTATTTATAACAATACATATTTATAAAGGCTGGGAACGCAGTTCAATAATAGTCTTGCCTTTACAAGCCCCTACATTCAATCTCTAAGACTGAAAATTTAAAAAAAACAAATAAAAATAGTATAAATTTATGATTTCATAGTTTCTGGAGGTCAGGAATCCAAGTATGGCTGGCCTGTATCCTCTGGTTCTAGTATCTCACAGGACTATAACCAGTTCAAGAATTTTCTGTGAAAGGTCTTCCCATAGTTGATTGTCATTGACAGGGTTTAGTTAGTTATGAGCTGTTGGACTGAGGTTTTAGCTTCTTCTGAGTTGCTGGCTCAGTTCTTGTATTATCTGGTTTTACAATCATACAACATAGAAAGTTAACAAGAGAAAGAAGATAATACCAGCATGAGAGAATTCTAGCTAAACTGAGTCACAGAATTTTGTCACCTAACCAGGGATGCAGCATCCATCACACTGGACACATACTTTCTTATAAGCATATCACCAGGTCCAACTTCCACTCCAGGTGAGAGGAATACACAAGAATCTGAGGACTAGCAAGAATGTGGGGACTATCATGAGCCATGGTAGAATATTGCAGGATTTATGTTTATAACTTCCAGGAAAACAGAATTAGATTTCTTTTGTTTGTAATTTACCTCTTCTTTTAAACTTGATTTCAAACCATAAATACATTTATCATGTCAGTCTCCACTAACAAAAATGGATAGTAAATATTTCCTCACTTTGAGCAAATGAATATGCTTTGTTGCACTGAAAGCAAGAGGAACAGAATTAATAAGGGAAAAGAAGCAGTTTTTTTCCAGGCTTTTGTTCCCCAAAGGACATGATTCTGAAATTTGATACTTAAGATCAAAGCAACTTTAAACTATTTTTAATTTTTTTTTCTTAATGTTACCTGAGATTTCTAAACTGTTTTAGTTTAATGCATTCCACAATCATAACACCAGGACTTTTAGCATATTACAAATATGCATAAAACAAAACCAGAGATTGATTATTTGCTTCCGCTTCATCAAAAATTGGTACCTTGGTTTATGAAAAAATATACCTTAATTACGAGCTCTATAATATTTTCATGTTCTTACTGTTCTTTATTTCTTTGGATATTTTTCTAGGTATGAAATTGAGGGAACAAATTCTACATGGACATTATGGTCTTTCTCAAGATCTCTCCACTGTACTTTCCATGTTTACTTCCAAATATTTTTAGAATTTTGATAACTCCTCAACAATTCTTGTCTATTATTCTGTTTTATAATACCACAACCCCACATATAGATAGATTATGGTCATTACATTCTGATTTTTTTCCTGATTCTATACCTATGCTCTTCCCCTACAAACTATGATCAACACAACAGCCAGAGTAATCCTCCTAAAATATAAGCCAATTTACATCTCTCTTCTGCTAAAATCTACCTATGCCTTATTATCTCACTGAAGTGAAAGCTGTGGGTTTTTCAAAGGCTTACAAGGCCCTAGAATTGGGATCATCATTATTTTTCTGACCTCTTCTCCTTAACATTTTTGCTTCTTGATCACTGTATTTGGTATGTAATTGCTTTTTGTGGGTCCTTGAGGACCTCAACAATGTTCCAGCCTTTCTATTAAATGTTCATTGCACTAAGAATGCTATTCTCCTAGGTGTTTGCTTTTGTTAGCCTGGAGACAAGAACAATGGCTGGCATATTCTATGGCATGTATCAAGAAATTGTTTTTGAAAAAAATGTTCCATTTTTTTTCTCTTAGAAAGATAATCAAAACTACATTCATTCTATCTTACTTTTGACATAAATAGGGAATATGTATTGTGTTATTTATTTATAACATGGCCATGCTTGGTTTTTTTATTTTCTTGTTTTTGAGTGAGTGTGCAAAATGAATAGAGTTTGCATATGGGCTCCCATATTTAAATGGTCCATGGATTGTACAACCTGCCTTCCTGGGATATCCTGCACCTAATATGCTGCAATAACAAAACTATTACTCAGTATTTTGGTTTTACATTGAATAATTGTTTCCTGTTTATTATTAGAGTGAAGATTGTTTTTGACCAAACAATAATTAACATATAGTTAAGTAAATTATAGTGTCTCCCATAATGTTTCCCTATAGTTTACTATTTGCAAAATATGCACATTTTCTAGTCCAGAGGCTGGGAAAGAATTGTCTTCCTTTTTCCATTTATTTTCATTCCTGTATCAGATTTCTTTCAACAAGTTAAATATAGGGTTTAACATTTGCTCATTTTTGAAATCTCTCAGGCTGCATCAAAATTTGCTTGCCCTGTTTGACTCACATTTCTGCTCTGCCCTTACCTGGCCCTTTGATAGGCATCTTTGAGAATAATTAGGTTAAACCTATCAAGGTGAAATGTAACCAAAATAGATGTAACCAATTGTTCTAGTTTGGTTATAGAAATCTACTTAGGCTCTATGTAATAGAAGTTATGTAAATTACATTCGAGATTTTTAAATAGTAAGAAATTACAACACGATGTGTCTTCTACAAATGCTATTTCTAAGCTTAGATTTTACTACTTCTAGTATGCTGAATTATTTATAATAAATTGTGATGCAGTTATACTTTATACTGCACATAACAGTATGATGTGGTGGATTTTCATGTTAAGAAAGCTAAAAATTTAGAGTAAATTGATAAAAGTTTTTACCACCAGAAGGGCTGTTTGATAACCCTGTGGTACAAGTGAGGAAGTATCTGTAGTAGTTAGAAGAAGGAACATATAATATAAAATGGGTGACTGGAAGAAGAGGATTTAGAAGTTAAATATTGCTTCAAAGGTAAAATAAATGAAATGTATAAAAGCAGTAGTTTTAGTTTTGATAAAAATTTAGACCTTTTAAAAATATGAGCTACTGGAAAGTAGAATGTGTTGCCTAAGGAGGAAATGAGCTCCACATTGCTAGACAAGTTCAAGCAGAACTCCAGATGTTTAAACATTAAATGAGGGCTGAGATTGATGACATTTAGTTTCTCTCAATTCCTGTACTTCCAATTTTTTTTTTTACCAAAAAAGAACTGAAGAAATCCAATAGATGAAGAAGTGGAGTTACATTTTAGAGATGATATTTATTTAATATGATAAAGAAATTCACTGCAATTTATATTCCCCTTAATGTTAAAGGTGAAGTAAAGTCAAAAAGCAAATAAAACTTAAAAACTTGATGAAAATACATAGTGAAATATATAGGTACCAACAGTATTTTTAATTTAAGGGAAAGAAAAAAATAAATCAAGCAGCTCAGAGAAACCAGGACTCAAATCCCCAAATAATAAGCTCAAGCTGAGAGAAACTCTGGCTTCTGTAACAGTGCATAAGTACATGAGAGACGCTGTTGTTCACTGTGACCTTCATACAATCTGGACAAAAAGGCAAGAACAGCCTGTATCCTGGTGTAAATCAACACTCAGTGTGTTGTGCTGTCTAGAAAGGCGAAACTGAAGGAGGGAGAGTATTAAAGGAAAAAGTCATTAGTCTTATATGAGAAAAGTTCCAGCTGTGTGTGCATTAAGATGGTATCAATGAGCCAACTGTGAAATACTTCAACCCACCCAGATTTAAAATGCTGATATTTTAGGAGCACATACTCGTTCACCTTGAAAGTTTTAATGAGAAAAGCAAGAGTAACTAACGGTCTCTTGGCATCACCAGGTATTTCCAGAATCTTCTTTTCCAGCTATGGGTATGTGCTCAGGTCTTTTGCTTTTAAGTTTACATTGCCATAGACTTGCCTGAGACATTTCTCACTAGTTTCATTTAATTGAAAAAGTAAGAAGCAAAACTTCCATTTATTCTATAGTGTTTAATAATTGGCTCTTATTTTTTCCTTTAGTATAATAGCTCAGTAGGGGCAGCAAAGGAATTTACTCTCTGATATAGCCAGAGATAATTTTAATATGTTTTAAAAAGTTGCATCATTGAAAGGTTTTGGTGAGAAAAACTGATTACAGGGCCCCTGTATCATGGGTCAGAGCCCCCTCCTCTCTGTCTACAGTCCTTTGCCATTATTTAGTTATGATGAGACAGAACCAACTAGCGATACTTTCTTTTCTCTTCAGTCATAGAAATATTTCACTTCATCTTTTCCTATTTTACCTCTTAGATTTACATAATTTTGATATCCAAATTATGTATCGATGCTGGACTTGGTGAAAGAAAGAAATGAATGAAAATGATGTCCTTATTTTCTAAATATTAAAAACACTGCATTCATCCAAGGTTTCTGTATATGCAAAAAGTTGTTTCAAGTCTACACTAGAGTTAAATGAACAGGTAATGATCATAGGAGGAAACTGGGCTGGGATTGGAGCTGTGCACTTTTGTCAGGTAGAGTCTCTGATTCTTTCTAGAAAAAAAAAAAAAAAAACATTTACCAGTTACTGTTTAATATGAATCGTTACATTAATGAGATAGTAAACTGGGAAAATGTTGCTATGACAAAAGGTGTTTGTGTGTGATGTCTGCCTTCATGCTGTATGTGAAATATTACATTGTATTTATAAAGATATGAGATGATGAGAGTCTGAACTTTAACAATGGCAAAAGTTGAAAGGTTATATTAGGTAATTAGATTTCTTTTATGTTGACTTTCAAATTTTATCCTACTGTTCCCTTTAATCAACATAAGTTCCAGGTTGAAAGGCTATGGAGCTGGGGTTAGTATTTTTCAATCAGAATGAGTCATTTTTAATCTGTTTGAAATAAATTTTGTTTCTAACCCTGTATTCATTCAAATAAGAAAAATTGCTAAATTATATTAACAACCCTCATTAATTGTTTTCATATGAGATTAGAAAGAAGGAATATTTGGTGAGTTAAGAGTAGCAAAGAAGAATGGTAAAGGTGAGAAAAGTTTAGAATATAATTGGCTTGAATTATCACATTTATCTCTGTGGGTCTTGAACTGAAGAAAGAAATTCATTAAGAGCAGATTACAAACTTTCTTCCCCTTAACCTTTCCAAAGAACTTTCAATTATTTAAAAGTGGTATTTACTTTTTTCCCTCTTCTTACACAAATAGCCAATTTTTAAATTTTGAATTATAGCAAGACCCTAAATGAAAAGAAAGCCCTTAATACAGAACCTCAATCATAAAACCATTAGCAAATCTTTCACTATGGTTATGCTTTATAACAACCAATTTCATAAACTCTTTTTCTCACTTGCAGCCAATTTACTATCATATCGTAAATCAGAACCAACCCCCTCCTCAATCTCATTAAAAGAGCAGTTTTAACCTCTTCTCCCTAGGTTTCTTATCACCAAGAAAACATATTCAATAACAAAGATTGTCGTAGAGCTGTCTGGGATTACAAAATTTCATTACTTTCATAAAATTTGTCACAGCACATTTTCAGATAGGTAATGAATTATCATAGACTACTACACCTGTCAAAAGAGATGATTTGGGCTCTTTTGAAGATTGGACTAAGTAACCTCGTTATCCCTTCAGTCCCAACTTTCCTGAGATACTGTGATGATTATGACATGAAGCCTGAGGGGTTTTATTTCCTGAGGAACAATAAAGCGTTAAAAACAAGGAGGTAGCAGGCAGACCACCTAGATGCCAGTTGACTATAAACCAGAGGTAACTCCAGTGGTAACTGGACTTAGTAGAAATATAGTTTGTCTCTCTCAGAGGGTTTGCCTTTTCTGAATGTTTACTAAGGCCAATAAAAACACTCAACGAGGGCTAGGGATTTAGCTCGGTGGTTCTGCCACTTGCTCCGCAAGCCCAAGGACCTGAGTTTGATCCCAGGTACCAAAACAAGCAAACGAAAAAAAACACAATGATACAGAAAAGGATTTCTTTTTTTTAAAATTCTCACTTGTTTTGTTTTTAATGCTTTCAATTAACCTGTATTAAGAACCTCTATATTTGTCACTGTGTTAACTCTTCAGAATCTTGTAGCCCTGAATTAAAAAGAATCATTTTCTGCTCTCAAGTATTTATAATCAAATGTTTTATTTCAGTTAAATAAATATATGCTATTAAATTAGTAAAGGTGAAAAGAAACAGAAAAAGAGGACTGTAACTGAAATGTAGAGGTCTATGAAGCACCTCAAATGTGGCATTTGGGTTAATAACTGAAAGAAGAGAGTTGGTCCGAAAGATGGGCTATTCCAATTGAGGGTCAGTGAGCATGAAAGCATGGGTACTCAGAAACCTATAAAATAAATATATTGGGAACTTCAAGAAAGACCAGACATGTGTTGCTGAGGAGAAGGAAAATCCTGAAAGATAAAGAACTTTATAAATCAAACCAAGACATTTGAATTTTTTCCTGGAGACTAACTGGAATCCACAGTAGTATTTTAAGGGAAAAAAATGAGTGGTAATATTTTCCCTTAAGAAAGTCATTGTCAGTCATGACAGTGCAATTTGGAAAGGTAATAAGGAGGAATAACGAGACCAGTTCTAATTGTGTGGTAGAAGCTGAAAGATAGAGATGAAAGACTAAAGCATGACATTGGAAAGGAAAGTGAATGCTGACTCCAGACCAAACTATGACCTTAACAAGGAATCTGTAGGAACAAGATACATAGGCCTTGATTAATTGTTAGATATTTAGATGAGAAATAATCACTGCATAGAATACAGTTTTATTCTCTAAATGGACAAAATATGAAAAGAAGAGCAGGGAGAGTTTGGTTTTTGGCACATTGCTTCTGACATGTCCATAGAACATTCCAGAGAGGATATCAAAAAACATTTCATGAGGTAGCACAGCCTGGCCAAGGGCAGAGAACATGATTGAAGAAAGATGAACTCTCGTTTTGACAATAACAACTCAAAGAACTTATTGAAATTTAAAAAACCTATTGGCCACTGAGTTTCAATTTCTTTATAGAAGGAAATAATACCATTTCAGAAATACGATTTTATTCCAAGCAGTACACTCGTGTGCAATTTCATCCTGTTGGAAGAAGTCAAAACTATTTTCTTTGATAAAGACTTCAATTTCTTGCCATTACCTCTCAAAGGATCACATGAAATGGGAGGAGGGAAACTAAGTGCTGCCCATAAGTACCTCTTCAGGTACTCTGCATGATGAACTGTGTCTAATCAATAAAATAAGGTTTTGAAATTTCAGAACATGAAGGATATTTACTAGCATGGTAATTGTTTTTGTTTTCCTTTCACACAATTATTTTAGGATTTTTTGACAATTAACTTGATAATATCCTTTGCTTCATTCCAATAAATCAAATTAGCAATAAATGAGAATTTTAATGGCAGTTCTAAAAAATGATACAACATGTAAATTCCATTATCTTTTGTGAGGTAAAAGTGATGGAAGCTCTCCTACAAGGTGAAAAAATTTGTCACTGTCCCTCAAACTGCCCTTCATCATCAATTTAATAAATACTGATTCTCTTCAATGTGGCAGGCACTGTTTTAAGGAACAGATATAGAAAAGTCTGCTTTAAAATTGCAAAAGTAAACAATATTTTCACATAGAAATAAACACAAAATTTGAAACAAAATAATTTTAGGTAATGGTAAGTATGAAGCAAATAAAACTAGAAAAAAGATAAATGAGATGTCTGAAAACAGGAGGTTAGTGAGTCAGCTTGGGATAACTGATCAGGGAATGTGTCCATGAGGAGATCCCAGGGAAATGGAGACTTAATAATGACATTCCAAGAGCCAGGGATCTAGGGTTCTAAGCAGAAGAAAAAGAAAACCCACAGCAGGAGGCCATCTATCTACCTGTTTTCAAATAGCAGAAAGGTCGGTGTATCCACAGCTTAAATAATATGGGGTAGCCTGATGAGAAATAGAAATGGAAACAATAATAAAATGTGAAAAACATTGGAAAAGGTTGGATTTTATGCTAACTGAAATAAATCCCTATAAGTTTTAAAGGAAAGGAACGAGGGGAATGATGACATAATATGGATCTTAAGAAGGTCATTTTGGATTGTCTGAGGAGGCTGGGTGAGACAGGGCAGGGCTGAGGGTGACACCATTCACTTACTTATAAGCCTAACCTCCTGCCAAGAAGACCTCCTGAGTGAAGCTGGCAGGTCACCAATAAGAGCTGATTAGAAATCCATGGCTAAGTATTAATCAAAGAAACATGCAATTTAATAAGAGGAATTCTTTCCTGCTGGAAACTATCATTAAATCATCTCAGCATCAGAGAAAATCCAGAAAGAATTCCATCTTTTTATCTTAAAGTATTTATTTTCCCAGATTCAGCTGTACATTTGACTTTTTAAAAAATCTCACTTTAAAAATAGTGACAAAAGCCTCCTTTTCTATCTTTCCAAGCATTTATGTATAAAATGTAATGCATTGTGACTTGTTCAAAGCATTCAACTCTTAAAAATAAATTACATTTAAATATTTTTATTTAAGATCTAAAAAGCTAAATAAAACCATATTTTATATTGAAAAAATACTAAGGAATTTAGTTAAATAAGATCAGCACTATAAATCAAACTCACTTATTAATTGCAGGGAACTGTTTAACTGAATAATCATTAGTGAAAATTTACTAACTACAATCTCTGTAGGAGGATGAAGGAGGATGGAGAATAAATAATATTTTGATGCAAAGCAATCATATAGAAATCAAATGTCTAAAGTTATTTTAGAATATTGATGGAAATTATTTTGGAAGCAAATAAGTACGTAAAAATTGTTATATTTGTAATTTTGATTATAAATGCAATGCTGTGTAAATTATTAAATTGAATAAAAATGTGTGGCTTTTGGGGGTTAGGCCTTTTAAAAAACCTGAGTAAGTGATTTACAAGATATATTGTAGTCTTTACAATAAATTTAGCAGTGTGATTATAAAATAGGACATTTACTTTTCTAAGAATACTTCATAGTCACTTAAACATCCACAGAATTAATTTTTCTGTTGATTTCCTTGAATGTACTGAATATTTAGATTATTTTTTCTTCATCATTTTACTTTTCCACTTAGATGAACCACATGTATATTAAAAATCTAAACATCTAAACCATAACTCATTATTCCTAGCTCCCCTTCACCATTAAGCTGATTAACTCTGTGTCTTCAATAAATAGGCACACAGCCTCTTGTATAATCACTGTGATCCCAGGGACCCCTCATGTTCCCCTGACTCCTGCATTTTCTTCTCTCCTCTATTCACAAGGTCATGTATCCACTTTTTATATCTATCTTTAAAATCATATCATAAGCTATTCTCATTTCTTGAATAAATTCCTATAACCCTGAATGTTTCTTTTTTATAGTTCTTCATTCACTTAGGCACCCAAATTATCTTTTTCATAGAAATACTGGAAGTAAAAATCATGGATGGCTTTTCATTTTAGTTATAATAACTGCTGAATTCTTTGTCCTGGACCACATTACCTGCCTATGTAACATGGACAATTTCACCAAGTTGCACCCATAGTGTTCCCTACTCAAACACAAAACACACGTTCCTGAAGATGGTCCTTGTACTAGTCACTGACTACATTTCTCTTCACTCTATTCTTTCTTAGTGTTTTTCTTATCTTATATGTCTCAGTTTAAATATCGTCTCTTAAGGAGTTTTGTGCTACTCCTTATTTTTGTGATTATGCAGGCAGGCATTCTCCTCATCTCTAGGCAGTATTTGCAACCATCCATAAATTTTTATTGGATATATGAGTGCTAAGGGAACCAGTACTGTATATGCTGTGTTACAATTGCACACTCAATTTTTGATTGGTACCCAGTACATAGTAAACTCCATATCTATAACATAAACATATGTGCTTGTGTATGCACATCCACATGTGTGTGTAACTTAATCTATATATCTGATTGAATGAATAAAAGGATAGTGACATCTGGTTACAGCTAATGACATCCAAATACCACCTTTGAAGTATTTCACTATATTACATTTTATGATATTCAATTAAATAATTCAAAATACGTTTTTGTTAATTTTCATAAAAATTAATATCTTTTGAAAATCATATCTATAAAACTTATATAATCCTGTTAAAATAGCTCAGGTGTTAATTCATATGCTATTTATATTAATGTTTATTTCCAATAACAGGAACAAACGCATTGCCTATGAAACAATTGTTCCACTCTCTATTCTGAGGATAACTCTTTGTTTGACTTTTTATATGTCAAACTTTTAAATTTAATTTTTAAATTTTTATCAGTACATGTTTTTGGTATATAATAATTATATACCTCATAAGGAAGTGATAAATACACATAATAATCTTAATTCTTTTTTACATCCCTTTTGCTTCTCCTCCTTCCCTCCTCCCAACATCTCTTGGTCTCTACATTTGCAAAAGATTTAGATCCTTGGTTCCTATTATTTATCTTTTATTTTTCTCTTTAAATTTTTTATCCTTTTGGTTTCTCATATAAGGAAAACCATGTGATATTTATGATTGTGCATGTGAATTATTTCAATTAGCTTTTGATCTCAAAATGCATGCATTTTCCTTCTCTCCACTTACATCTCTTGTTGGTCAATTTTTATTTTAGATTTTCAAACATCTTGAGATAAGTACCTGTTAATATTGACCACCATGGAAATAGCCTTAAATTCATCTTAATGATGATAGGAATCTACACTTTGTTAAAAGAAAAAAGGCAAAAATAATACCAAAAATCATAGTAAGATTTCTCAAGCAGTTCAAAGTCTTCTTGATGGATCCTCTCTTGCTGGTATTTTTCTTTTCTATTTACTTATGTTTTTGTTCAAAATTTCAAATTTCAAAAACAGACAAACATCCAACTGAAAGAAAATTCCAGGCCCATCTCCTTAGTAAACACAGGTGCAGAATCCCCAAATAGATACTGGAGAACAGAACACAGTAAATCATTGAAAAGATCGTACATCACAACCAAGGAGGCTTCATCCCACAGATACAGAGGTGGTGAAAAAAACACAAATCAATAAACGTAATATATAGCACATTTTGTCTTTGTAAACATGTACAGCATATTTTGTCTTTGACAAAATGCAACACCCATTTGTGATAAAACTCCTGAAGAAAATAGATATTAGAAGGATCTTATATATATTGTTCTAAATACTAGTCAGAGCAATCAGGCAAGAGAAAGAAATAAAATGCATATATATATATATATATATATATATATATATATATATGGAAGAAGTCAAACTATAATTATTTATAGATTACATGATCTTTGCATAGAAGACCCCAAAAATTCCACCAAAAGGCCTTTAAAAATAAACACATTCAGCAATGTAGCAGGATACAAAAATCAATAATGTTCCTGTACAGTAATAATAAGCCCACCAAGAAAGACACAGAAAAACAATACCATTCACAA
Organism: Heterocephalus glaber; assembly: GCF_053883595.1. NCBI lineage: Eukaryota > Metazoa > Chordata > Mammalia > Rodentia > Bathyergidae > Heterocephalus > Heterocephalus glaber. Next base: position 30,654,870 of record NW_028258138.1, on the reverse strand, counting down.
TAGCCTCAAGAAAAATTAAACACTTAGGAATTAAGCTAAACAAAGTGAAAAACCTCTATAAAGAAAACTATAGTATTTTGAAAAAAGAGATCAAAGAGAACATCAGAAAATGGAAAGATATCTCATGTTATTGGAAAGACAGAACCAATATTGCCAAAATGGTTATACTACCAAAACTGATATACAGATTTAATGCAAGCTCAATGAATATACCAACTTTATACCTCATATTACTAGAAAAAATCCTAAAATTTATATGGAACCAGAAGTGATCTAGAAAAACAAAAGCAATCCTGGACGAGAGAAAAACAGAAGGTATCACAATCCCAGATTTCAAGTTATATTACAAAGACATTGTGATAAAACACAGCATGCTATAGCAGAAAAATAGACATGAGAATCAATGGGACAGAATAGAGAATGCTGAAACAACTCCAGGCACACTCATTTATGTGATCTTTGACAAAGGCACCAAAACATACACGGGAGGAAAGACAGTCTCTTTAACAAACGGTCCTGGGAAAACTGGTTATACATAGGCTGAAGATTGAATCTAGACCCATATCTTTTGGTGTATACTAAAATAAAATGAAAATGGATCAATGACCTGGATATTAATATTGAATGTGCTCTAAGATAAAACAAGCAAAATTCTTGAAGATGTGGGCATAAAGACTTCTTGGAAATAACCCCAATTGCACAAACAATAACTAATAATCAAGAAATTGGATTATATTAAATTAAAAAGCTTCTGCATAGCAAAAGAAATACCCAAAAGAGAAAAGAATCTATAGAGCAGAAAAAATATTTTGCTACCTACTTCTTAGAGAGAGGATTAATATCTAAAATATATAAAGTCCTCAAGAATATTAGACCTTCAAAATAAAAGGTCCAATCAAAAGGTCCAAAGGGGAAGGGGAATTAGAATGGGTAGGAGAAAGAAAAGAAGGAAAAGGAATAAATATGAGAAATGGAAAAAAAATGGAAACAAAGTCTTTGTAAATACAAAAGGGTGGAGAGGTTGAAGGGAGGGCAGGGGAATGGGGAAAAAAATAAGAACCAAGGCGTATCATGTAAAGGCACAAATTCCCAATGATGAATGTCATCATATTGTAAACCTAAAATTTATCAATAAACTTAATGAATTAAAAAAAGGGGAATTGAAATGAAGACAATTCTATGAAGAAGAAGTACAAATTGCTAATAAATACATGAAGAAATGTTTAATATCACTGGCCATTAGGGAAATGCAAATTAAAACAACACTAAGATTTCATTTTACTCCATAAAAAATTGCTGTTATCAATAAATTAAGTGATAGAAAATATTTTACTGGGGCTGTGAGGAAAAGGAAATGCAAACTAGTACAACTACTATGAAAGTCAGCATGGAGATTCCTCAAAAAATTAAAACTTGAAATTCCCTTTGACCCAGCTATTCCCCTTCTTGGTATTCCTAAGAGAGTTAAAGACATCTGATCACAGTGATACTTGCACTTCTATGTTTACAGCAGCTCAATTCTTAATAGAGGCCTATATGTTCATAGGCAGATAATTGAATAAGGAAAATGTGGCATTTATATACAATAGAATACTACTCTGCTATAAAGGAGAATAAATTTGAGTTATTTCCCCCAAAAAATGAGTGTGTTGAGACCACTGTATTGAGTGAAATAACTCATACACACAAGGTTAACTATCTCACGGTTTCTCATATACAAGAAACCCAAAGTATATATAATTTAAAGAGCAAAATAAGATGGACAATAGGAATGAGGGAGATGTATGTTTTTAGCAAGTGGGAAAAGATTCTAGAGATGGGGGAAGAAGAAAAGAGGGGAAAGGAAAGCAAACAGAATTAAAATATTACATACACGTATCAACTCCCCATGAAGAATATAAGCACTATGTACTAATAAAAAGTAGTAATGCAAAAACATTTTTAAAGATTTGTTTACAAGCACCCTTTTCTAATTCTTTTGATCAGTAAGTCAATGAAATTTGAAATGAAGGCTTGACAGTAAATAAGAAACCTAAGCTACTAGACTGTGAAAACTGAGCACTTTACGAAGGCTTCCAAACATTTTCAGAGTAATCATTTGCCCATTGTGAATGGAAGAAAAAACCCCACAAAACTGAAGTTTGCTTAAAATTGGGCTATATGTTATGTGTGGCTCAACAGGGGGGAAAGAACATTTAGAGGCAGGGAAACAACATAAAATCTATTCTTTCCTTCATTTCACCTGCCTGATTTGTATAATATACTTTATTTTTAGGCTTTCACTGACTCATTTTACCAAGTTAACCAATAAAAATGATTTCTTGAATTAAAAAGTAGGACAATGGGGAAAAAGAGGAGCAGACATAAGATACATGAAGTTTTATATCAGGCAAGGGAATTATGAATATATATTGTTTTCCACCTAACAAATTCATTTGTTAGCAAGAGGAACTGTGTTGAGGGAGGACTATTTTAGCTGCATATGTGTGAATTGTGCATAATAAGTCATTTAAATCAAGGTTATACATTGTCTGGAGGCAATTATTCTCTTCTTTATTTGTTAAATGTAAAAAGCCAATTGTAAGCAGTTTTGAACTGTTATTTTGCTGCAATTATGCACTCCTTTGACAAAGGATAATGATTCATTTTACAAAGAAGGAGCTTCAGGTTTACTTTATGGAATTTATAGTGTAACAGGGAGAAATAATTAACCAAACAGGAACACAGGAGAAAGATGCAAGCACAGGATCTGAAATAAATTGACTCACCTAAAGATTGATATACACAGTTTAAGTTCCTCATAATCACTTTAGATCTACTTAATAGCATCTGGGCACAATATTAACCTCAAATGAAAATTTTAATTTTGACCTCTCCTTTCCATCCCATGAGACTAAGTTCTAGAAAGAGAGACAGGTAGTACTGTACTATTTTTTTTTAATGCTAGATAAAAGTTGACATTAAACATGTACAGGCTAGAAAGTGAGAGAGAAAAGTTGACATAATGGAGTCAACCACAAGTGGAAAGGATGTGAAGGAGTCATACCCAATGTCAGCACATCACATTGTGAACATGCAGGGGCATTCCAACGGGGAAGTATGTTATCAAAAGACTGTTCCAGCTAAGGAATTCAAGATGACATTCTTATGGAAGATGCAGTCCTATAAATAATCCTTCTGCTGATGTTTTACTCAATTTTAAGATTTTTTATCAGTTATATTTTATTTGTGGAACCTTTAACAATTGAAAAAAATAAAAATTAGTTACTTTTAAATGACTTTGTAGTAACTCTTTTCATGTTTATTTTACATTGTGTAGAACAGCTTTTACATTAGCCAACAGGGAAATAGGGAAAAAGTAATCACAACAAGAATAACAATAACAAGCATACTGTACTCTTCTAAGTTCTACCAAACAGAGTTCTTGGAATTCTGTGTTCTCAATAGGCTCTGTCACTTCCTGGCAGGGATTCCCGTAACTGGCTGGGTCTACTCAGGAGACTTGTATTTGTCTATGGGCATCACTTTCTTTCTCCCATGGCATCAGCATGTTTTTGGTGTGCTGTAATTCCCATTATGTGGCCCAAACTTGAGATATTTTGTTCTTACAGTAGTATCACCTGTTTTATAATTACTTATAAAATCTTCTAACCTTCATCATTAATTGTGTTTCTGTCACTAACTAATGATTCCATTTCTACCTGTGTAACAGCTGTACTCAGGCTTACTATAGTGGAAACAAATCTTCCAGATTTTCTTAACCAGTATGAGAACTGGTGCAAAGGTGCAGATGACTGGGGAAGTGACAGTGAGGAGGTGCCTCCACCACAGCTTACCTTGGGTTTGGGAATGATTATAACAGTGCCAAAGATGTAGAATGGACTGCTCAGCTCCACGACCTCCATCTGCAGGACACCCTCCTGCCTGCTGGTCACCCTGCACCTCCAGGGGAAGGGATGGCCACTTCTCCTATGAGGCTGCAGTTCCTGCCCAACTGCATCTGTGTCATAGATGAGGATGACTACAGAGACTTTGCTAGTCTAGATCATGCCCACAGCCTTCTGAAGGATTACCAACAAAGAGAAGGAGTTGATGTGGAGCAGCTGCTTTCCCAGAGTTTTTCTAATGATGCTGATGAAAAATATGAGAAGACCAAATTAAAAGTGGAGATCAAATGTTTTACAAATTCACAAAGAGAATTGCTATTTGTCAGGAGCAGATTTTAAGGTATTCGTAGAGTAACTATATTTATCTAAGTTTCTCAATTTCTTATAGCTTGTGTTTTTGAGAAATTTTTGTCCAGTTTCCTCAGTCCTAAATAGAAAGATAAAACAAGTTCCAACCTGAAACTATGCTTCTCATCCTAAAATCACCTCCTGTTCTGTTTTCCACTCCAGGGAACCCTTTCCAAGACAAGAAAGGAGGCTGGACCTCTACTCCCAGCCTTCTTCCTGATAATCTAAATAGCCCAGGATCTGACAGAAGTCATGGAAAGATAAACTCTTTAGTCTCTTTTCTGTTGTTTTTCCTGAGATCCTCCAGACTTTGCAAATATAATTCCTCTATCCTCTGTTTCTCCAGCTTCACAGTTTTTATGCTAATCTTCTTTCCTCCCTGATCTCTTATCCTAGAGGGAAGATATTTGTGCTTTGGTCCAGATACTGTATAAAAATGACTTAAAGTATGAAACGATATAGACTTCCGATGTCAACACATTTTTGTAATTTAAAAATTATTAGGAAAAAGAAGTTTTAGTCCTCTGAAATACATATAGCAAAAATTAGTATTCAAAGTGAACATGATTGGTAACCTATATTTATGTTTTCAGTTTGTCAATGGTTATAACAAGTCATGATAGATTAAAAATGACAAAGTGGTTCTTTTCTATTTTGTTTTATTTTTATTAACACAAATTAATTAATTATACCTATTAATTAGTTGTAGAGTAATATTTGCATAAATGTGTACAGTGTGCATTCTTTACATTCAGCCTGCCTTTTTCCGATCCTCTTCCCAGGCATCTTTCCTAATTCCTAGCACACACTATTCTACTTTCAGGTCAACTTTTTTTTTAATATATATATATATTTATTGATACATTTTAGGTATAAAGTACATTTACATTTATCATTGGGTGTTTGTACCAGAACATGATACATCTTAGTTTTTATTTTTTCTCCCATTACCTGTGCACCCTTCACCCCATCCACCCTTCCCTATCTACACAGAGTTTGATTCCATTTTTTTTCTTATAATTTTTTTCTTTCCCTTCTTCCCTTTCCCCTTTCCCTTCCACCATCCCCAGACCCTTGGTCCTTTTCTTACTTCAAATTATCAATTATTGATTTTAATCATTTTCATCCTTATTTACACTTTCAATTTCTCACACTAGAGAAATTATTCTGTATTTACACATGTGTCCTATTTATTTCACTTAAGAGTATGGCCTCAATATGCATCCATTTAGCTATAAATGTCTCTAGTTTCTCATCCTTTATGGGCTGAGTAGTACTCCATTTTATAAAAAAAAAATCTTCTTTATCCAGTTTTGAGTCAATGGGCACTTGGGCTGTTTCCAAGCTTTAGCTATTATAAATTGTGCTGCTATAAACATAGGTGCATATATATCGCTGTGGTATGATTCTTTTAATTCTTTGAGGAAGATTCCCAGTAGGGGAATAGCTGGGTCAAATGGGGCCTCCAGCCCTAGTTCTTTGAGGTATCTCCACACTGATTTCCATAGTCGTTGCACCAATCTATATTCCCATCAAAAGTGGAAAAGGGTTCCTTTCTCTCCACACTCCCACCAGCATTTGTTATTGGTTGATTTCTTGATAGCCGCCATTCTTTCTGGGGTGAGGTGGAATCTCAGTGTTGTTTTCATCTGCATATCTCGAATGATCAGTGAAGTTGAACATTTTTTCATATATTTACTTGCTGTTTTTACTTCTTTGTGTGAGAAATGTCTGTTCATTTCAGATGCCCATTTTTGAATTGGGTCTTTGAATTTGGGAGGTCTAATTTTTTCAGTTCTTTATATATTCTTGATAATAGACCTTTGTCTGAGCTACAGCTGCTAAATATTTCTTCCCACATTGTAGGTTGTCTGTTAGCTCTGTTGGTGTTTTCTCTTGCAGTACAGAACCTTTTTAATATGATGAGATCCCAGTTGTTGAATCTTTGTGCTAGTTCCCGTGCTACTGAAGATTTGTTCATAAAGTCTTTTCCTATGCCAATGTCATCAAAAGTTCTACCTGTCTTATCTTCCAGCAAGTTTAGTGTTTCTGTCTTAATATTTAGATCTTTAATCCACTTCGATCTTAGTTTAGTGCATGGTGATAGGTATGGGTCTAGTTTTAATTTCTGACAGGTTGAAATCCAGTTTTTCCAACACCATTTATTAAATAGGCTATCTTTCCTCCAATGAGGGTAGTTGGCTCCTTTGTCAAAGATGAGGTGACTGAGTATGTCTGGAGTTGTTTCTCCATCTTCTAATCTATTCCACTGATCTTCGGGTCTGCTTCTTTGCCAGTCAGGTCAACTTTTTTTAAGCAGCCATATATGAGAGAGAGAATATGTACTAGTTGTCTTTTTTCTTGCCTATTTCATTAACAATATTCTCCAGTTCTATCAATTTTGTTGCAAATGACAGGATTTCATTCTTCTTTATGGCTGAAGACTACACCATTGTGGATATATATCACAAGTTATTAATCCATTTATCTATTGATAGGCCCCTAAACAGATACCATAGCTTAGCTTGTGAAAGTGCTACAATTAACATGGGTTTACAGCCTACTAATTTCACTTCCTTTGTATATATACCTAGAAATGTGAAAATGTGGTCATATTGTAGATCTACTTTTTAGATTTTTCAGGAAGAACTTCACTGTTTTCCATAATGGATGTACTAATTTACATTATCACAAACCATGTGTAAGAGTTCCTTTTTATCCACATATGGTCTAACTTTTTAGATAATAATCATCCTAAATGGAATAAGATGGTGCATTAACATTGTTTTAATTTGCATTTCCCTAGTGGCTAATGATATTGAGCATTTTTTATACACATACATATGTGTGTGTGTGTATGTGTGTGTATGTGTGTGTATATATTATTTGCCCATTTTCAAAATTGGCATTTCTTGAAACCTTTTTGAATTGCAAATACATTCTGGATATTAACCCTCTGTCAGCTGAATAGTCTGCAAATATCATCTCCCATTCTCTAAGTTGACACTTTAAACTGTTGGTTGAGAACACGCCGAATCAGCCTGCTGCAGACAGGCAGGTCTGTGCACGGCCTACCGAGGTCCTGAGTCACACAGAATATGCCGAATCAGCCTGCTGCAGGCAGGCAGGTTTGCCCATGCCCTACCGAGGTCCCCAGCAGCGTGGAAGACACCGAATCACCCTGCTGCAGACAGGCAGTCACCTGGTTCCACATTACAAAGATGCAGAGGACCCCAGACCACCAGACCAAGGTACTAAGTTCCACTGTTCCCGGCCCAGAGGTAGGGGCTTCTGAGCTGTCGTCCCACTGCTCCTGGTCCAGAGGAAGGGGCTTCCCAGTCACCATCCCTCCCGCTGCTCCCAGCCCAGAGGAAAGGGCTTTTGGGTCACCTTCTGTCCCGCTATTCCTGGCCCAGAGGAAGAGGCTTCCAGGCCACCATCCTTCCTACCACTCCCGGCCCAGAGGGAAGAGCTTCTGAGCCACCAGCCCACTGCTCCTGGTCGAGAGGAAGGGGCTTCCCGGCCACCATCCCTCCGGCTGCTCCCAGCCCACAAGAAAGGGCTTTTGGGTCACCATCCCTACCAATGCTCCTGGCCCCTGTCCCACCTCTCCCAGCTCCGAGGAGGTAATCGGTGCAGGGGCTAACAGCCCCCTGCCCCGGTTGAAATGAGAAAACACATAAATAAGTCTCAAAACCAGACTTCCAGATCACCTACAGCAACCACAAGGGGAAATGAGATGGAACTCTCTGATACTCAACCACCTGGACCCACTGAACTGGCAACAAAAGGGGATCTGGAAAACATGAAATCAGAAATAATTACTCAGATAACAGGAGAAATTGTTCCCCTAGTGCAAGACATGATTAATAAATGCAGAGAGGAGCTCAGGAACATGATGGAATTCCAACATAGGAAACAAATGGAATCCATAAAACAGATGCAAATTGATTTCCAGGACATGAAAAACTCCATTGAAAGACAACACAGCAGAATGAGCCAAGGTGAGGACAGAATTTCAGATATAGAAGATAAGATTGCAATTAATGACCAGGAAAAGAAAAATTGCTTCCAAATTATGAGGGCACATGAGAAATCAATCCAGCAGCTGCTAGATGATGCAAAGAAGAATAACATAAGACTGATTGGGCTCAATGAAGAAACAGGAGAGAGTGCAGATGACATAAAAAAATCTCTTCACAGAAATAATGGCAGAAAACTTCCCAAGCAGGGGAAAAGAGCTTGACATACAGATAAGTGAGGCATATAGGACTCCAAATAGCCTTGATCAAAAAAATCTACACATAGGCATATAATAGGTAAGATTCCAGAAACTCAACAGAAGAACAAAGTTCTCCAAGCAGTCAGAGAAAAGAAACAAATCACATAAAAAAGAAAGTCCATCAGAATCACAGCAGACTTCTCAACACAAACCATCAAGGCACGAAGAGCTTGGAGTGACATATTCCAAGCCTTAAAAGAAAACATCCTCCAACCCAGATTGATGTACCCTGCAAAACTATCTTTCAAGATTGATGGAGAAATAAGATACTTTCATGACAAAGAGCAGCTTAGGAACTTTGTGAATACCAAACCAGCACTCCAAAGAATTTTACACAATAGCCTAGGAACAGACATTGAGGAATACAAGCCCATGAAGCCAAGCAGAATGAAACCATCTGGCATGATGAGAAATTAAATGGAAAGGGGGAGAATCCAACAAAATGAAAAAGTCATGGCAATGACAAGTCAATACGTTTCAGTTATAACCATCAATGTTAATGGTCTCAATTAACCAATCAAAAGAAATAGACTGGCAGAATGGGTCAAGAAGCAAAATCCAACAATATGCTGCATACAAGAAACACACTTCATTCAAAAGGAAACTCATAGACTGAAAGTTAAAGGGTGGAAAGCAATACTCCATCCAACAAGAACCTGAAAAAAAGCACGAGTAGCTATCCTCTTTGCAGATCAAGTAGATTTCAAACCAACACTGATTAAAAGAGATGAAGAAGGACACTACATCCTTGTAAAGGGAAGAATCCAAGAGGAAGAGATGACAATCATAAATATCTATGCACCAAACACTAGTGCACCCAACTATATAAAACAAATACTAACGGACATGAAAAGTCATATGTGCACTAATACAATTGTAGTGGGGTACCTCAACACCCCACTGTCACAAATAGATAGATCAACTAGACTAAAAATAAGTAATGAAATACTAGAACTCAATCGAACTCTTGAACAAATGAACTTAACAGATGTTTACAGAGTCTTCCACCCCACAAAATCAGAATACACATTCTTCTCAGCTGCACATGGGTCATTCTCCAAAATAGACCACATACTCACACATAGAACATGTTAAGTAAGTGCAAAGGAATTGAAGTTATTCCCTGTATATTATCAGACCATAGTGTGATGAAATTGCAGATCCATAGCAAAAGAAACTCAAAAAATTTCATAAGCACGTGGAAATTAAACAACACACTTCTGAATAACCAATGGGTCACAGAGGAAATTAAAGAAGAAATCAGACAGTTCTTTCAATTAAATAACAATGACAATACAACATATCGGAATCTATGGGACACAATGAAAGCAGTCTTACCAGGGAAATTCATAGCAGTGAATACGCATATTAGGGAAACAGAACAAGCCCAATTAAACAACCTGATGCTGAACCTCAAGCTTCTAGAAAAAGAAGAGCAGGATAACCCCAAAGCTCATACAAGGGAGGAAATTATAAAGATCAGAGGAGAAATCAATGCAATGGAGACTAAGAGAATGATACAAAAAAATCAATGAAGCCAAGAGTTGGTTCTTCAAAAGAATCAACAAAGTTGACAAACCTTTAGCCAACCTTGTCAGAAAAAGGAAAGAAAAGGCCCAAATCCATTCAATTAGGAATGAAAAGGGTGAAATTACAACAGACCCAGCAGAAATCCAGAGGATCATCAATACCTACTTCCAGAACCTATACGCCAAGAAGACGGACAACACAGAAGAAATGGACAGATTGCTAGGTAAATATGAATAACCAAAGTTGAAAGAAGAAGACCTAAAAATTCTGCACAACCTAATATCAATGAATGAAATTGAAAATGTAATTAAAAACTTATCAGCTAAGTAAAGCCCAGGACCTGATGGCTCCACTGCTGAATTCTACAAGACATTTAGAGAGGAACTGCTGCCACTACTGTTTAAACTCTTCAATGAGATTGAAAGGGAAGCAATACTCCCAAATTCATTCCTGGAAGCAAGCATCACCTTGATCACCAAAGCAGAGAAAGGCCCAACTGAAAAAGAGAACTATAGGCCAATCTCACTAATGAACATAGATGCAAAAATCTTTAATAAGATACTGGCAAACAGGATGCAGAAGATCATCAAGAAGATCATACACCCTAATCAAGTGGGATTCATCCCAGGGATTCAGGCATGGTTGAATATACGCAATTGTAATACACTATATCAATAGAGCCAAGGACAAAAACTATATGATTATCTCCATAGACGCAGAAAAAACATTTGACAAAATCCAACATGCATTCATGATAAAAACCCTACAAAGCATTGGAATAGATTGTCTCTACCTTAAACTGATAGAAGCCATCTATGAAAAACCAACAGCCAATATCATACTAAATGGTCAAAAACGGAAATCCTTCACACTAAAATCAGGAACAAGACAAGGATGTCCACTATCACCACTCTTGTTCAATATAGTTCTGGAAACATTAGCCATGGCAATTAGACAAGAGAAAGAAATAAAAGGAATAAAGATAGGAAATGAAGAAGTCAAATTGTCATTATTTGCAGATGACATGATACTCTATATAGAAGACCCCAAGAACTCCACCAAAAGTCTTCTAGACTTAATAACCAAATTCAGTCAAGTAGCTGGTTATAAGGTCAACACACAAATATCAATAGCTTTGCACTACACCAATGACAGACTCACTGAGAGAGAAATATGGCAAATAATTCCTTTCACAATAGCATTCAAAAAACTGAAATACCTAGGAATCATTCTAACAAAAGAAATCAAAGACCTCTTCTCTGAAAACTATAGCACTCTGAAAAGAGAGGTTGAAGATGATATCAGAAAATGGACAGACATCCCCTGCTCCTGGATAGGAAGGATTAATATAGTGAAAATGGCCATACTTCCAAAATGGCTATATAGATTTAATGCAATTCCAATTGAGATCTCAGCAGCATACTTCATAGACCTCGAGAAAACAATCCAAAAATTCATTTGGAACAAGAAGATACCCAGAATAGCAAAAGCAGTTCTAGGTAACAGAGACATGGCAGGGGGTATCACAATCCCCAACCTGCAACTCTACTACAAAGCTACTGGGATAAAAACAGCATGGTACTGGCAAAGAAACAGACCTGAGGACCAGTGGAACAGATTAGAAGATGAAGAAACAACGCCAGACACACTCAGCCATCTCATCTTCGACCAATGAACCAAACCCCCTCACTGGAGGAAAGATAGCCTCTTTAATAAATGGTGCTGGAAAAATTGGGATTCAACTTGCCAAAGATTAAAACTAGACCTGTATCTCTCACCATGCACTAAACTAAAATCAAAATGGATTAATTATCTAAATATTAAAATAGAAACTCTCAGTTGAAACAGAGGTTAGGTAGAACCCTTGAAGACATTGGTGTAAGAAAAGATTTTATGAATAAAACCTCAGTTTCCCATGAACTAGCACAAACAATCAACAAATGGGATCTCTTCTTATTAAAAAGCTTCTGCACAGCAAGAGAAACCACCAGCAGTGTGAAGAGACAACCCACAATGTGGAGAATAATTCTTCACCTGCTCTTCCTCAGACAAAGGTCTATTATTTTGAATCTATAAAGAACTCAAAAAGATCAGACTTCCCAAATTTAAAGACCCAATCTAAAAATGGGCATCTGAAATGAACAGACATTTCTCAGACAAAGAAGTATAAATAGCAAATAAATACATGAAAAAATGTTCAACATCACTGGTCATTCGAGAGATGCAAATGAAAACAATGCTGAGATTCCACTTCACTCCAGAAAGAATGGCTGCTATCATGAAATCAACCAATAACAAATGCTGGCAGGGCTGTGGGGAAAGAGGAACCCTGCTCCACTGCTGGTGGGAGTGTAGACTGGTGCAACCACTGTGGAAATTAGTATGGAGATATCTCAAAGAACTAGGACTGGAAGTCCCATTTGACCCACCTATTCCACTGCTGGAGATCTTCCCCAAAGAATGAAAAGAATCATACCACAGTGATATATGTGCACCCACATTCCTAGCAGCACAGTTTGTAAAGCTAAAACTTGGAAACAGCCCAAAAGCCCATCAACTGGAGACTGGATAAAGAAAATGTGTTTTTTTATAAAATGGAGCACTACTCAGCCATAAAAAATGAGAAATTAGAGACATTTATAGCTAAGTGGATGTACATTGAGGCAATACTCTTAAGTGGAATAAATAGGACACACATGAATAAATACCAAATAGTTTCTCTGGTGTGAGAAACTGAAAGTGTAAATGAGGACTAAAATGTATAATAGGTAATGTGAAATAGGAAGAAAAGGGGCAAGGGGGAAGGAAGTGGGAGTGCCAGGGGAAAGGATAGAAGGGAATGGGATTAGTATGAGAAAATGAAAATATAGGAAGAAAATCTTTGTAAGTAGGGAGGACTGGAGAGGTTGAAGGGAGGGCTGGGCAAGGGTGAAAAATAAGAACCAAGAGAGACTATGTAAAGTTGCAAATTTCCAATGATGAATGTCATTATATTGTATACCTAAAATATACCAGGGATTAGAATGAATCATTGATAATGTAAAATAGGGAGAAAAGGTCCAAAGGGGTAGCGGTAGTGGGAGGGACAGGGGAAAGGAAAGAAGGGAAAGGAAAAATGATGAGAAATGGAAAAAATGGAAATAAAGTCTTTGTAAATAGGGAAGGGTGGAGGGCATGAAGGGAGGGCTAGGAATGGGGAAAAAATAAGAACCAAGATGCATTATGTAAAGGTACAATTCCCAATGAGAAATGTAATTGTATTGTATACCTAAAATGTACCAATAAAAGAATTTAACAACAAAAAAAGAGAAAAAGTCATGACAATGATAAGTCAATATGTATCAGTTATAACCATCAATGTTAATGGTCTCAATTCACCAGTGAAAAGAAATAGACTGGAATAATGGGTGAAGATGCAAAATCCAACAATATGCTGCATACAAGAAACACTTAATTCAGAAAGAAACTCACAGAATGAAAGTTAAAGGGTGGGAAACAATACTCCATGTGATGGGAACCCGAAAAAAAGCAGGAGTAGCTATCATCATTGCAGATCAAATGGATTTCAAACCAAAATCTGAAACACTTCTGGTCTCAGAAATTTCAGATAAGAGCTAGTCACCTTGTATGTACAAATATATTGTGAGCATGTATTTTCATTCCTTTTAAGGAAAAACCTAAGAACAGAAAGATTGGTTCTTAACAGTAATACAAGTAATTTCTATATTGTTTTCCAAAATGGTTTTATCATTTTACATTCACATTATCAGTATTAGAAAGTTCTAACTGCTTCACACCTAAACTGACATCTGTTCTTTTAAAACTTTTAACTTCATCTCCCTAATGAGTGTATAATATGATCTTGTTATTGTACTGATTAGTATTTTTCTGATTCTACTGTTGTGCACTTTTCCTTGTGCTGTAATGGCTATTTACCATCTTCTTGTGTCTACTTTTTAATTGAATTGTCTATTAATGAATTGTAAGTGTTCTTTATATATTCTGGCCATAGGTTATATGTACTATAAATATGGTCAGTTTTTCATTTCCTTAATGATGTCATTTAAATTTCT